>NC_081319.1:35047500-35672500 GCF_026419965.1 Kogia breviceps | reverse complement strand
GCCTCATCATAGGTACTCAGTCCTCCTCTGGGAAGGAATGCCTAGGATCCCTGAGCTGCAGCGCTGGCTGTCCCCCTGACCTGGGTTACCCTGACAGCTCCCGTGGCCCCAGAGTCACGGGGACCCCCAGTGCAGGAGGGGCTGGGCCTTTAGGGATGCAGTTCTCTGACGTCTCCTGGCAGCTGCCCTCCACCCAGCATGCGCCTTACCTCAGTTGTGCTTTTGGAGAACTGGGTGGAGCGGCCAGAGCATGAAGGTCCGACGGGGCTGACTGGCAGGGAGGGCGCCAGGTGCTGGCAGAGCTGCGGACAGCGTGTGGCTGTCCTCAGATGGCCGGGCTGGCTGGGCTTCGTAGCCGTGCTCAGCTCGTGGACAGCTTTGGTTTGTGCTGACACGGAGGGACTTCCCTGACAGCCAGATTTGCTACTGCCTCGTCAGAGCCAAGAGCGTTCTGACAGCGGGCCCTACTTCACTGTCTCTCTGGTGGTCGGAAGCCTCCAGGGTCTGGTCGGCCGCAGGATAAAACCTCTGAGCATGGCGTTCAAGGCCCTTGAGGTGTTCTGGCCCCACCGGCTTTTCCCATGTCTCTTCCTGCTCGCTCCCAGTTGGAAGGCCCCCAAACCCATGCTTTGGCCACCTCAACTGTTTGCTCGTCCCCAAATATACCCAGAGCCCTGTTTATCCACACAGGCATTCATTGTGCCTGCCTCTGCCCTGTGCACACCACGCTTTTCCAGTTTCCCCTTCCCTGCTCAAATGTCGTCCAGCACGAGGAGTCTCCTCCCCTTGGTTGGAGTGAAATCTCTCCTTCCAGTTTATAGCCCTGTAGCTCCCGGACTGTCCTTGCCTCCGTCTGGCACTTTTCATCTGCACGGCAGTACACTCTAGCGGTGCAAACGTTGGTGTTGCTCTTGAACAGACTGGAATTCCAGTTCTGGTTCTGCCATGCTCTAGCCATGTGACCTGGGAAAATCATGCAACTTCTTGGGGCTTCACAGTATCGTTGGTGAAGTGGGGTTAACAAGCCTGATATGACAGGGTTTGTGAGCTACTGTATTTGTAGCCCTTTGCAAGTGACAGCTAGTGGGCCCCAAGGGAGCTCCTACCAGCACCATCTCTCCTGTGTTGGTTCGAGCCTGTTTCTCTGGCCAACTCCACCTCCTTCCATGTGGAAACCATGCCTGTGAAGTGTTAGCATGACAGCAGGTCCGGTCGGGATGCAGCAACCACACCGGCACCGGGCCGTGTGGCTCTATTTCCACCCCCTTCCTGACCCCATGGCCACCACATCTCGCGTGGGGCTGCTTATGGACCCGGTCTTCGCAGAAAGAGGTGGGATTTGATTTTGAACTTGCTCATACCTTTGGGCCCTCAGAAAATTAATATTCAGAATTGGCATTCATTACGGAAATTTCTCCATTCTCTCCCCTTTCCTTTCTCTGTGAAGGTCATAGTTTCAGGTTATTTCCTTGAACTAATTAATTTTGGCAAACCTTTGTGAAGCATTGGTAAGGTGCCTGGGTCCGTGAGGTGCTGGAGAGGATAACCAGCATTCTTAGATGGGTGTGCGTCTTCCAGGGACCTTCACCGCTGCTGACTTGGTCCACGGCGCCAGAGGTGTCTGAGGGGCCTGTTACTACTATTCCATCCTCATTGTGCAGGGAGCTGGGAATCAAGCCCTCATCTTCAGGCACTAAGTCAGGTGTCCTTTCCCTGCCCTGCCGTGGGAGCGTAGGCCCCAGAACATGGAGGAAGGAGCAGGAAGGGCACCTCTTCGGTGAGGACGAGAATATACAGTTGCACACAGAGCCTCTGACGCCAGGCTGAAACGCCACTTCCTCTTCTGCACGGCACCCTTCCCCACCCCAATAGTTCAGAGCTTACAGGATACCGTTTTATTACAAATGGAAGCAAACCCACCTTAAACACTGGGATAGAGACCTGTGAATACAAGTAAGGGAGAAAAACAGAATGAACCACTGTTGGGAATTCATGGAAAGCGACATGCGTGGCACTGGGGGTACTGTTTCCTCAGCTTCTCCCCCCATTTGAGGCTGAATCTAGGTGGCCCTGGGTCTTGACTAAGTGTCTCTGTCTTTGCAAAATTTCTGCCCTGGAACCAAGCTGGAGGGAGCTCTGGAGAGATCACCTGAGTGTGTCCAGAGCCCGCTTTTCCGGCTCCTCCGCGTGCTGGCTGTTGCGGGGCTGGGGGGCTGGGGTGAGGACGAGGGGGATGGTGGTGAGGAGGAGAGCCAGGTGTGCGCTGCTCAGCAGTTGCCTTGGGAGAGGAGGGAGAGGAACAAATCAGTTAAATCCACTTACGCCAAGTCCTTGATTTTCTTCACATAAGCAAAGGTTTCTAAGATGGCACAGAAAGCAGTAACTAGAAGAAAACACTGATATGGTGACTTCATCGAAATGACAAACGTGTGCTCATCAGAACATGCTGTAAGGAAAATGAATAAGCAAGCCCCCCATTGGGAGAAAACATTTGCAAAACATAACGGATGAAGCACTTGTATTCAGGACATGTAAAGCATCCATACAACCCAATAATAAAAAGACAAACATTTGCATTTTAAAAATATACCCTGAGAAAACCATAATTAAAAAAGAGTCATGTACCAGACTGTTCATTGCAGCTGTATTTACAATAGCCAGGACATGGAAGCAACCTAAGTTTCCATCAACAGATGAATGGATAAAGAAGATGTGGCACATATATACAATGGACTATTACTCAGCCATAAAAAGAAATGAAACTGAGTTATTTGTAATGAGGTGGATAGACCTGGAGTCTGTCATACAGAGTGAAGTAAGTCAGAAGGAGAAAAACAAATACCGTATGCTAACACATATATATGGAATCTAAGAAAAAAAATGTTATGTAGAGCCTAGGGGTAGGACGGGAATAAAACACAGACCTACTAGAGCATGGCCTTGAGGATATGGGGAGGGGGAAGGGTAAGCTGTGACGACGTGAGAGAGTGGCAAGGACATATATACACTACCAAATGTAGGGTAGATAGCTAGTGGGAAGCAGCCGCATAGCACAGGGAGATCATCTCGGTGCTTTGTGAACACCTAGAGGGGTGGGATGGGAGGGTGGGAAGGCGGGAGACGCAAGAGGGAAGAGATATGGGAACATATGTATATGTATAACTGATTCACTTTGTTGTAAAGCAGAAACTAACACACCATTGTAAAGCAATTACACTCCAATAAAGATGTTAAAAAATAAAATAAAAATAGGCAAAATATTCAACAGATATTTTTAATAGAAGATACAAATGGCCAAAAGGCCCATGAAGAGATGTTCAGCATTCGTGTCATCAGACAAATGCAGACGTACCATAATGATTTGCCATTCCATACCCCACAGAGTGTACAAATGAAATGAAATGATAAGGCCAAATGTCGGTGAGGCTATCAAACAATTAAGAGCTCTCACACATTGTTAGTGGGATTGGATGGTGGTACAAGTGCTTTGGAAGAACCTCAGGCAGTTTTTTTTAAAGGCCTGTGACACAGCAGTTTTATTCCAGGATGTTTACCCAAGAGAAATGAAAACATGTCCACAAAAAGATTTATATACGAATGATGATAGCATCTTTATTCATAATGGAAAAAAATTCTAGATACTATGTCAGTGGCCATCAATAGGAGAATGGATAAACTGTGGTATATTCATGCAGTGGAATACTACTGGGCAGGGAAAAGGCATGAATTACTGGTCCCTGTAGCATCATTATGCTGAATGAAAGAAACCTTTCATGAAAGCATCGCTACACTCTGAGTCCATTTAAATGAGGTTTGCCTGTCCAAGAACTAATCTGTGGTGGTTAGAGTCAGCAGTGGTCACCTCTAGGAAACGTGAGGTGGGAAGAGGCTCAGCACGACTTTTCTGCAGAGGTCTCTACCTTATTTTACAGTGTATCTAAAAATAAGATGCATTATGGGTGCACAGAGTGGTGGCTTAGATATGTGAGAAAGCACGTACAGCAAAATCCTACTTGCAGAATTTAGGTAGTGGGTGTAGGGGTATTCACTGTAAAATGCTTTCAGCTTTTCTGTGTATTTGAAAATGTTTATAATAAACGTTAGAATAAATTTGCTCAAGTAGAGGATGCAGTTTGCAGCAGAAAATAATTGTGATTCATTGCCCTTTGTTACCTGGGGCTGTTTTGCTTATCTTCTTCAAACTTCCATTAAAATCTGCCACAGGAGCCTCTGCAATAGAGCTGATTTATCAAATTCAGAAGAATTCTTCCATCCTTTCTGATTCATTTGTGTCACCTGGATACCTTTGGGTTCGTTTTCTCATCACATGATTCTCTCTCCCGCCTTGAATGTGAACTCCCGAAGGTGTGTTTCCCTCAGTACTAAGGGCTTGGAGTAGTTTCACAATTGTTTTCACTGTCTGTTTGGAGAACAAAAAACCAACGAGTAGAAAGAGTTTGGGAAATAGTGATGGGGGGAGACTCAGAGTTTACTAAGTAATTTGAAAGATACTCAGGGACCAAAACAAAGTTCTAGCTTTTCAACAAAGATTTACATAAAAAGATGAACTGGGTCATTCTTTCCCCTCTGTTACCAGTGACCCACCTCCAGTGTCCTGGTGAATGTTGTGTGCAAGAGCTGAAATGGCTGTCTATCGGAACTCTCAGGGCCTGAGACAGAAATGCCTGAGACGCTGTTCAAGTTAGCGATACCAGGCCAGCCATTGAGTGGGGAGCGGAAGTTACAAACCACCGCAGATAATCACGGAGTGAGCTGAGGACAGATTAGATCAACACTCATTCCTTTTTCTGTTTTTCTGGAATGAAGTCAGAGCAATGTTCTCATTTTCATTTGCAATGAACCCAGTTTTTGAACTGATCTGTGTTGTAAGTACAGGAAAGGCAAACTAGAAGAAAGGAGTCAGCACGCTGGCTGGTCAAGTCTTGCACGATAATGAAAACAACAAAGGAAAGTGAACCCGAGCTCTCTGGCCAGTCAGGTTCACTCTCCTTCTTTCCTGGCCCCTTCCCCTTCTGCCATGCTGAGCTTTTCCCACCCAGATATGTTTTAGGCAGGGCTTTGCTCTCCCTCTTCCTGCCAGCTGGAGCCCAGCTGTAATCACCCATCTGCAAGGTGTGTTCTCCTGATGTTTGCCTCCCATTTTATGGTGCTTCACCCGGGGAGGGCTCTGGCGAGGCGCTCTGCTGTCTCCCAACAGGCTTTTAGTTGGTATTAGTTATTAATCCTTGAGCTGTGGCTTTCATGGGATCAGTCATCAGAAATGGAACCTCTGTGAGGTTCTCAGCGGATAGACCCAAGACTGGACTTGTCCAGGTGGTGCAGGTGGGATTGCATTGGGGCATCTCAGAAATGTACACTCCATTGGTACATTGAGAAACTCTAAGAAGCTCGAAGCATTCTGGTGACAGTGAAAATTGCATTAATAGAATACGGGTGTAAGAAAGCTGATCAACTGATTTTTTATAAAGCACTATTTTTATAAAGGGATAGAGAGGGAAGGGGAGAAAAGAGTGTGTGTCAGTGTGCAAAGGAGTGTCACAGTGGCCCGTGGGTTTCTTCCATTGTTCCCAGCCCTGAGGAAAGAGGACTTAACTTGTCTCCAAATCATGGGCAGTGGACAGAACTCAGTACAGTGGACTCTGGGTATAGAGCGTGAAGAGGCAAAGACCACATTTCATTCATGTCTGGGTCTCCATGTCCCAACATTGAAAGAGTGGCTGGAGGGAGCCCCAAGGGCAGTGAGGGTGGCCAGATCTGAGCACTGGTGCAGATGCTGGCGAGATGGACCCTACGGTCTACCCCTCCTACGTTTGGGAGTACCACATGGTTATAAATGTGTCCATGGCCATGTCTCTGCTGTGTCTCCTGCACTTTCCTCTTGGTGGTTTAGAAGTGCTGCTTTGCTGTTTTCTTGCACCCTACATCCGTCTCTTGTCTCCAGCACTTTTTCAAAAATTTATTTTTATCTTTTTACTAATATATAATTTATTTCCAATATGTTCTTTCTCCATTAGTAGTAATTACTTTTTATTTTTAAAATTTTATTGAAGTATAGTTGATTTACAATGTTGTGTCAATTTCTGCTGTACAGCAGAGTGACTCAGTTATAGATATATATGTGTATTCTTTTTCATATTGTTTTCCATTATGGTTTATCACAGGATATTGAATATAGTTCCCTGTGTTATGCAGTAGGACCTTGTTGTTTATTCATCCTGTATATAATAGTTTGCATCTGCTAATCCCAAACTCCCAATCCTTCCCTCCCCCACTTCCCTCCCCCTTGGCAACCACAAGTCTGTTCTGTCTGTTTCTGTCTTGTAGATAGGTTCATTTGTGTTGTATTTTAGATTCCATAAGTAAGTGATATCAAATGTTTTTGTCTTTCTCTTTCTGACTTACTTCGCTTAGTATGATAATCTCTGGGTCCACCCATGTTGCTGCAAATGGCATGATTTTATTCTTTTTTAGGGCTGAATAACATTCCATTGTGTATATGTACCACATCTTCTTTATCTATGCATCTGTTGATGGACATTTAGGTTGCTTCCAAGTCTTGGCTGTTGTGAATAGTGCTGCTGTGAACATAGGGATGCATGTATCTTTTCAAATTATAGTTTTGTCTGGTTATATGCCCAGGAGTGGGATTGCTGGATCATATGGTATATCTGTTTTTAGTTTTTTGAGGAACCTCCGTACTGTTCTTCATAACGGCTGCGCCAATTTACATTCCTACCAAGAAGTGTAAAAGGGTTCCCTTTACTCCACACCCTCTCCAACTTTTATTATTTGTAGGCTTTTTAATGATGGCCATTCCAACCGGTGTGAGGTGGTACCACATTGTAGTTTTGATTTACATTTCTCTGATAATTAGTGATGTGGAGCATCTTTTCATGTGCCTATTGGCCATCTGTATGTCTTCTTTGGAGAAATGTCTGTTTAGGTCTTCTGCTCATTTTTGGATTGGGTTGTTTGTTTTTTTGTTATTCAGTTGTATGAACTGTTTGTGTATTTTGGAAATTAAGCCCTTGTTGGTCGCATCATTTGCAAATATTTCCTCCCATTCTGTGGGTTGTCTTTTTGTTTTGTTTATAATTTCCTTTGCTGTACAGAAGCTTGTAAGTTTGATTAGGTCCCATTTCTAGCACCCCTCTGGAAGACAGTTGTTTCATTCTTTAGCTCTGTGAGGGCCATGGTGGCACCATTCACGCTTCCAGGGAGATTCACTGCTCTGGGATTCAGGGGTGTTCTCTGCAACATGCCTGTTCCTCCCCCAACCCGAGTACTCCCATCTCTGCCAGGTTCATGCCCTGATTTCTAATAAACAACTTTAAGAGGGTGGGCACATTTGTTCATTTATTTGTTCATTAATTGTTAAGTGCCCATTTTGTCTCAGGTATAGACAAAAGGAATTTGCTAAAACTACAGACAATTTGCGGCCGCTGGATTTCTGCTTGACCTTCACATCTGTTTATGAGTTTGCAACAAATTAAGAAAATGAGTCCTACAGTAGGGTGGCTGGTCCCCTGCTGACTTGTTGTGGGGGAGTGGCTGACTGGGTGTGCAGAGGTTCACGATGCCCAGTGCACAGAGAACCTGGGGACACGTGGGGTCGCCTGGTCCAGCTCCCTGCCTTTGGGGCAGGAGGGGAGCCAAGTGAGAAAATTCACAAACTGTGGAGGGAAGGGAAGAGTTTTGTTTCTAGTGCTGCTGCTTTGGGTTTTTCTAGATGAGCTTAAATGCTGGAAATTGACCAATAAGATATACAGAATTAGTAGAATTCTAGAGCAGAAGGGTCTGAAGCTCACTGTATTCCCCCTAATTAAAAGCAGGGCTCATCAGAGATGTTTCCAAGTCTGGACTCTGGCTGGCTTAGTGCAGTGGGCTTGTGTTGGTCTGTGCTGCCCTGGGCCTATGCCCTCATGGTCAGAGGGGTGAAGAGCGGATGGTGGCTGATGGCCAGGTTCCAGAAGGGCCTGCTGCAGAGTCATGTCCTGGTAGCCCTGATCTAGAAATAGCCTGGAATAGTAATCGAGACCTGAGTATTTGGGGAGAACCTGGCTGAAAGTAAGATCCTGATTGTCAAAACCAGTCAGATGGAGGGGAAAGTGGGGCAGGTATGGCAGGTGATAAAGGCCATCTGGCTGGAAGATGGGAGAGAGACCAGAGAGAGAAAGGCTGAGTCGTGACATGGAGAGAGAGGAGGAGTCTTAGGAAAGCCCTCAAGGAGGGAAGAGCTGTAACCTGACCCAGGCCCAGAGCCAGTTCCTCTAATTTTTTTTTAAAGTCAAATATGGATAAAATCACACTCCAGTGTCATATTGCAGGGCAAAGTTTCAGCGTAGCTACTGTTGTGGTTTATTTTTATTTATTTATTTTAAGAATTCTTCTTATTATTATTATTTATACAGCAGGTTCTTATCAGTCATCAGTTTTATAGACATCAGTGTATACATGTCAATCCCAATCTCCCAGTTCATCACACCACCACCCCCATCCCCCGCAGCTCTCCCCCCTTGGTGTCCATATGTTTGTTCTCTACATCTGTGTCTCTATTTCTGCCCTGAAAACTGGTTCATCTGTACCATTTTCTAGGTTCCACATATATGCGTTAATATACAATATTTGTTCTTCTCTTTCTGACTCACTTCACTCTGTATGACAGCCTCTAGATCCATCTATGTCTCAACAAATGACCCAATTTCATTCCTTTTAATGGCTGAGTAATATTCCATTGTATATATGTACCACATCTTCTTTATCCATTAGTCTGTAGATGGGCATCTAGGTTGCTTCCATGACTTGGCTATTGTAAACAGTGCTGCAGTGAACACTGGGGTGTATGTGTCTTTTTGAATTATGGTTTTCTCTGGGTATATGCCCAGTAGTGGGATTGCTGGATCATATGGTAATTCTATTTTTAGTTTTTTTGGGAGTCCTAGCCACGGCAATCAGAGAAGAAAAAGAAATAAAAGGAATACAAATTGGAAAAGAAGAAGTAAAACTGTCACTGTTTGCAGATGACATGATACTATACATAGAGAATCCTAAAGATGCCACCAGAAAACTACTAGAGCTAATCAATGAATTTGGTAAAGTTGCAGGATACAAAATTAATGCACAGAAATCTCTTGCATTCCTATACACTAATGACGAAAAGTCTGAAAGAGAAATTAAGGAAACACTCCCATTTACTGTTGTGGTTTATGACGTCAGATAAATTCTTTTTTCTCTCTGAGCCTCAGTTTACCCCTCTGTATTTCACAAGCTGAGGCATCCCAGATTTGGACGTGACATGGTTTGATGTCTCTGGTCTCTGCTTTCACTTGGGCTGTGGTGGCTCCTTTGCCCCCTTCTTCACAACATCCTGGGCTGACCCCATACCTTCCCAGTCACACTCAGTTATTGAAACTTCAGTGTCAGAGCCTGATTTAGGCTTCCCCTGGCCCCAGCCATTGTAGGAAGGGAGCAGGATCTATTCTTCCCCTTCCGGTCCTCCACGCCCCCAGCCTGCACCCCCCGATATTGGCTCCAACTGCTCTACTTTTGAGGAAGCAGTAAGAGGACAAATACCTTTTCATCTAACGGGGCTGTACTGAGGGTTTCTTCCTGGTTGGTTTGCAGCTTCCGTAGCTGAAACTGGCTGGGTGGCAGGCCCTCCATCTGGCAGGCGTCCACGCGCAGGGGTCTCTGGGGTTCTGCGGAGGGTTTGCTGAACCCTCCCCACCACAGAGGCCCTGACCGGGTACTCACGGCTCTGGCTCAGCCCCCCTGGTCCCTACAGCACTGCTTGTGTCACTAGGCTGACCCACCTCCTTTGGTGACCAGTCCCCTCGGGTGAGGCCTCAGAGATAACTCAAGCCTGAGACTCCATGGAGAAGCTCGTGGGAAGCTCACAGGTCCCTGCCGGGCCAGAAGGCAGCATGGTGACTGCCCTGCCTCTTTGCTTCTCCCTGTTCTGGGAAGGGGAGTGGCCGTTCAGGACTGTGGCTTATGCAGAGTCGGCGGGGGATGAGGAGCTAGTGTTTCCTTCGTTTGAGCATGACCATCTTCATGACTCTCTTGAATTTAGGAAGGGCCCCCCCTCTAGCTTCTCCTCCTAGATGCTGCGATCGGCTCTTTGTCTTCCCCTCAAACCTTATTAGACTATAGACCTTGGGGTGGCAGAGGGCTGGCTTAGTAAGCCCTGCGTGGTGAGTTTTTGAACCCTATTTCTTGGTTACTTAGAAAATGAGATGCATAGTATTTCTTGTTTTCAGTGGGGAGCCCTGTCCTCTACTACCTGGGTAACAGCCCTCATCTCAGCCAACTCCTTTTTAAGTACAAAGTTAAGACTTTCATCCTTACGCACACCGCCTGCCTCTCTGCACCCATGCATGAGTGTCAAATGCAGAACCTGCACCCTTTAGGTGAGGCTGTCTTTTCATGGTTCTGGTTTTCTCTCTGTGACAGTGGTGTTTGTCAAAGTCTGAGGACCATTTCTTGTAGAGGATGGATGTTAAGTCTTATTTAAGGCTGTTACAATGTCACCCCGGCCCCGCTCCCTAAACCTCAGAGAGTCAACACGTGCTGTTCTGGGTCTGCTGTACGCTGACATCACTGCTGACAGACCAAATTATAGTACTCCCTAACCCGGTTCCAAAGGATGAATGCCATGGCACTTAAAGTATTTGGCAGAAACTACTATTTTAACTCATTTTCACAGTGGCTACGGGTTTTTTTTATAGTCTCGTAGGAACTTTGGTTAAATACAGAGTAAAAACTGAAAGCTTCTTGGGGAATAATGGGGAATCAGGTCCTTCAACGTCTTTTAAAAAATATTCCCTAAGTAGCAGTTTCTTTTGTGCCTGCAATTCTGAATTGTAGTGTGTGCCTCCAGGTGAAGATAAGCACCATATGTCATGGTGCATGTGTGTGTTTCCAGAGCCTCGGTGGTCACTGTAATTTTAGTGCCTGTGTGTTTTCACAGGAAACAGTAAGGAACCTGTCAGAACCTGTTTTTAAAAATGTTTGTGTTTGCAAAGATTTTTGCTAGTATTTCACCCGTATCTTAGCCATTAAGTAAAAATGTTACACCCTTCATCTTAGCAGAAGGATCAGGGCTAGATAATCGCTAGCATTCACCTTTTCTTTATCTTTCAGGGAAGCGAAAACCAAAGGCATTCCATCTCATGGGCACTAAGGGTCCAGAGCATGGGTCAGCAAACTTTTCCTGTAAAGAACCAAATAGTAAATGATTTAGGCTTTGTAGGCCATGCAGTTTTGGTCACAGCTGCTCAACTTTGCTGTTGTAGTGCCAAAGCAGCAATAGACGGTACAGAAATGAATGAGCCCTGCTGTGTTGCAGTGAAACTTTAGCTAGAAAAGTGTGGCTGGTGGACCAGACTCGGCCTCTGGGCCATGACTTACCAACCCCTGGTGTAGTGAGAAGTATGAGTTTTGAGTTGTCACTGAGAGTCTAATCCAGCCCCAGAAGATAGTACTCCTCGCTCGATGGCCTTTATATGAACCCAAGTCTCCTGCTGATGGTTAATGAGGACGTAAGGCCAGGCTGGTCTTCAGTCTTCTCCTGAGGATGTGATCACACCTGCAGAGATTTATGTAGACCCCCGAGAGAATGCCTCATTTCCCCTCTTCACTCTACCTCAGGAACTGTGCATCTAACGCAAGGAAATAGAGAGTGAAAGAATTCTTGACAATTTAAATGAAGTCATGGTTAAGGTGAGGGGTTAGCAGTCTGCACCTGGATGATTTTCTGGGCAATTCTCACCAGTTGTGAATTTCTACCAGGGGCTGCCAACCTCCTTTTCCCATGTGTGGTACTGTGCAGGTCTTTCTTGCTCAAATGCTTTCTCTCTTTCTCAGTCATGCTTACTCACATTGCCTCCCTCCTTTCCTTTTTCTTGCCCCAGCACATAATGCCACTACCCCTCCCACCCCCCCACCCCCAACACATACACAAATTCCCGTACTCTGGCACACAAGAGGACAGAGATGACGTGGATTCAGCTTTGGAAAGTTTGCCGCCATCAAGCCCGAGCCCCTGGTGGGTGGTACTTTGTGCTGTCTCAGTGCATCACACGAGTGGTCAGGTCACCAGAGCAGTAAGATATTCATTTAAACATATCCTCACCAATGACCGACGATGCACTTGCACCCTATTATGCACTTTCTAGAGACAGACTCCTGGTGAGCACAGTCAAATGCTAGACCTCAGACGGGAGCTGAGGACAAGGCAGGCCCTGGTTAGTCTCTCCAGCCTCCTGCTGTTCCTGCCGTTTAATCTGACCTGTAAGTTGGTTATTCTAAAAAGTCAGTTACAGGGAGACTCACTTAAAAAGATAGAAACACTTCTTAAAGATAATTTTAACCTAGACTATATAACTGAACATTTATTTGCCAATATTTTGGAGTCGGGCTAAAGGCTTCTTAAAAATATATATATATTTCCTTATTTCTTTCTTTATTTTTGCCTGCGCTGGGTCTTAGTCGTGGCATATGGAATTTTTGTTGCGGCATGCATGAGGGATTTCGTTCCCTGACCAGGGGTTGAACCTGGGCCCCTTGCTTTGTGAGTGTGGAGTCTTACCCACTGGACCATCAGGGAAGTCCCCAAAGGCTTTTTTAAGTATCATGCATCTACTGGTCAGGGTGCCCATTTTCTTTCTTGCATAAGAGACACCTGTAATATACCTAGAGTATCCGATTGTGTTTTATTTGAATCAGAGTAAGAACTGAAAGATACATGGGAAGAGAGCAGAGCGCGATTCTGAACGTGTGTGGTTTTCCCTTTTCCCTTGCTGTCATCTGACCTGTATCCGACTCCACAACAAACCCTCCAGCAACATTCCTTATCAAGTACTTCCGGGGAATTCAGCTGAGTTTGTGTGTAAGCAGCGATTCTTTTTGCTCTCATGTTTCATCATTTCAAGCACCATGCAATTAAGTTAGGTAGTTACAGTAACAAGCATACAACTCAAGTGTTGAGGACAAAATTGTATAATCTTTCTAGAAATTAACTTGGGAGCCACATGGGTTTGTTATGGCATGGGCTTTAGTCATTATCTTTTACCCAGAAGAATGTCAGTTCATCTGACCAGATGGTTAAAAGCAACTCAATTTAGAGAGCTTCTGTCGTATTAGAAAAGAGATCAAGACCTGAACTTCTACCCTCAATTCCCAGTAAAATAATAACCGTTTATTGTTAACAAGCGCTGGGCATTGCACGTTAGTTCATTTATTCCTTTGACAGGACTGGCACTGATTAGGAAACCAAGGCTCAGAAGGGTGTAGTTCTTGTCCCAGGTTATACAGCTGGATCAAGTAGGAACTTTGAACTCAGGCTGTCTGACTCTAAAATTCACTGTGCTACCCAGCTTACAACTGGTAGTCAGAAGTCATCCAGCTAGATTTCAGTTTTCCTTATCCTGCCTTGAGGGATGTCTGGTTGTTTAAAAGTCAGTAGCAAACTGGTGGACTGTAGGCCCTACAGAGGTGATACAGGACTTATTTAGCTTTTACTGGCTGTAATGAGGGAGTAGTCTTATCTCATATCTTTGCCTCTCTCTGTGCTCTCATATGTCTGGGCTGTGAAAAAAATGCACGACTGGATGTTACAGTTGAACTTTTGTTCTGGATTTGGATTTTTTTTTAAGTTTGGCATTTGAGCAGAATCACAAGTTGTAGAAAGTGGTAATCTCTAGACATTTGAGGTCTGATTCACCAACGCTATTGTAATTAAAGAAAAACCTGTATTTGCTCCATTTTATCCTAACTCACTAGGATGTTTTTATAAGTAATGAACCTAGATATTTAGCAAATAGCATGTATTTAGCTGTTGAAGCTTTCATGGGATCTTCTGTTCATATGTCTCAAAGTTATCCTAAAGATAGGAGTTGGCCTGAACGCTGAATTCACTGAGAAGTGACTATGGAAAGTGAACTATACTGGTATATAGAGGCAGCCTTAAAATACAGAGTATAGAAATTAAGCAGCTTGACAGTTCTTTTAGGAGGTATGCTTATTAAGTATTGAGAGCCTCAAGTGTGATGATTTCAGTTGGTCATAGCGTGTTAATGAATTTTGAATTGAGGCAGTTACGATTAAGCCTGTTGCCTTTTTCAACACTAATCATTATTAAAATGATGATTGATCTTAGTGATTATGAAACCATTAAAAAGGCATCTGCCTATGCCTGAATTAACAGGATGGATGTAGGTTTTGTAGTTGTAGCCAGACAGGACTTTAGTGATTGTGATTTCAAGGTGCTTGTTTGTTTAGGCTCCTTCCTGTGTTTTCGGAACCTGCAGTACTGTTTTTTGTCACAGGGTACAAACAGTGGGGTTGAGGGGTAGTGCTTGGTGCGACCCCTTGGGCCTCACTGTGGCATGTAAAGTGAAGGGAGTAGGGTGGTTTATCAACTTTCCAGAACCCCACCCTTAACTGGGGAGACGCTTGTGGAGACCCTTCCGTGAACATTCAACAACACAGCCGCATGATGACAGCAGCCACTTTATTGAGTGCAAGCCATGTGCCAGGCATTTGTGCCATCAGTATTAAACCTTAATTCCCCCAGGGTGGTGGTGGCCCCATTGAGAGGAGGAAGAAACTGCTGCCTGAGCATTTCAGTGCTTTCCCTCGGGCCACACAGCTGGTCCAGCAGAACCGGGGTTTGAAACTATTCTTCATTATCTACAGTCTTGTGCTTCCTTAAGAGGGTGTTCTTTTGGGAGATTGCTGCAGTCTTAAGAAAGCTGGGGAAAGAGTTCATCGCATCCAATGAACGAAGACACAAAAATATGATTCAGAAGAACAGCCTCAGGCTCTCTAGAGCCCACCCAGCTCAGAGGGCCTTTTACCCTAGCCGACCACCTTTCCCATAAAGCATCTAGGGAAGAGGGACCCCATTTCTCCCTCGTGTCCCCTCCTCCTGTGTGAATTATAGACGCCCCTGCCCCGATCGCCCTGCTCCCACCTAGGACGTGTGTGTGCCTGACGGCAAGCAGCCCCGTGCCTGCCAGGGGATACATGTGACTCTCGAGCTCCGGACTTAGGTGGGGACCACGGCCCAGCTCTTCACATGCCCCCATGCTCCCTACCCTGCTTCTGTGACCTGATGCCCCACTTAGGGCCCAGCGTGGGTGTCATTTCACTCCCTATCCCGCTCTGGTTTTTCTGAGCCGTCCCTCATGTGGACTCGAGGTGGATCAGGGAAGGTGGGCAGGCTGTGGGGTAGATCAAGTCTGCCAGAACCTTCCCTCCTTTCTACTTCCAGCGCCCAGGTGTCCTCTGCTGCTTTTCCTGCCCCCGGTGCTCGGCGTGCCGGTGCTGCCCTTTCCCTCTCTGGGTTTTAGTTTCTCCATCTGCTGGAGGACGGTGCTATTGGGGCTCTGGAGTGCCTTCCGGATCTGTGGTTCAAAGCTTTCCCCACCTCGTCCTCCCTTTAGTGCCCCACTGAGATGCCTGTATCTTCTTCCTTCTCGTAAAAACTCCCATCTTGGCCTCAGCCACTCTCCTTTCCTTCCTCTCCAGGTGACCCTAGAGACAGGTGACTTCCAAGATGGCCCCACTTCTTCTCCTAGGACAGGCAGGGAACTCCCTGTCCAAGCTTGTC
Organism: Kogia breviceps; assembly: GCF_026419965.1. NCBI lineage: Eukaryota > Metazoa > Chordata > Mammalia > Artiodactyla > Physeteridae > Kogia > Kogia breviceps. Next base: position 35,656,866 of record NC_081319.1, on the reverse strand, counting down.
CTACGTCTCTGGTTCCTTATGTGGAGATTCAGTTCTTCCTCCAGAAACATACCTAGGATGTGTGCCTCGTCCCCATCACTCCCTGGGTTTACTCTTTTTAACTATTTGGTTTGCTTCTTGGGTGTTTGGCCCTGTACACAGTTAGGGATTCTTTAAATACGTTTTAACTTCAGGGGTTTTGTGGATAGATGTGTGTGTGGAAGGGGAGAGTGTGTGTAACCAAGCATGAGGGTAAGAGAGTGGTTATTATTCCCCACTGGTGTCCAGTGGTGGGTCCAGATTATTGGCTTCCAGAGCTCTGTTTGTCAACATTTTTTTTTGAGGGCGGGGCAAAGGTAGTAGATACATTTTACATTGTAGCTCCCAAACATCTATGTATATATCATCTGAAAACATGACTGATGAAAATATACTTACTCTCACTAAATTCTCATACTTGCCATGCATTCCAATAGTTTACGTTCTATTTTATTTCATTTTTCAAAAATTTCTGGATGTAAATCACAAAATGAACTTCATATTCATTCCACTTTAAACGTCTTCTCCATTACGGTGTACATTCCGTGAAGGCAGGCAAAAATTAATCTAATTCCTGTAATTAGTGCTCAATTCATATTGTCAGCGGATTCTTCTAAGCAAATCCTCTGGAGAAATATCTTTATGTTCTGAGAAACAATTTCATTCAAAAGATAAGGTGACTTGTGTCACTGGTCTGCTTTCCTTCCACATTAGCTGTTAGAAATCTCAGAGGCACATGAATGAAAATGTGTTCATAGTACGTATATCTTTGTTATGATCTTATTCCTGTTTCATTTTATTTTCTTTTCCTTGTTAATTTTAATTTCTCATCTTAAGATTTGTCCTAAATATTTAGACTTCCAGATGATTTTAAAGATGATCAGTGATAAAACCACAAATCAGACATACCTAAAAGTAGAGACAGAAAGTCCCCCATGATCTTGCTCTCAGAGGCAAGCCTTTTCATTTTCAGGTGTCTGTGCTGCAGACTGGCTTATTAAGAGAGCTCCTCAGACATCAAAGGGATCGTGTTATTCGCATTATCCCTGTAGTAATGTATCACAGACATCCTTCCCTGCCCTTACATGTAGATCTCCCGCATTCTTTTAAACAGCCATCTAGGATTCCCTTACTTATTTATTTCAAATTTTTATATTCTTGCTGCCTAGAGTTCTTTTTTTGGAGCGAGGCAGATACTAAATAAAAAGTTACTTTAAAAAGAACAGTAGAGGTTAGGAACTAACCCTAGCCACTTGACCAGAAGGAATCCCCTCTAGTGACTGCTTCTGGAGGCACCAGTTTTCCCGAGAATGGAATTGCTCGTAGAAAGCCTGTGTGGGTCTGAGCTTGGGGGATGGTGGCAGACACCCCTGCTGCACCCCCTTGCAGCCCACCCCAGCCCCGGCATCTGGGAGCTGGTAAGTGACAGAAGAGGGAGAGGTTTGACTAGCAAGGCCAGATCAATGCGGGGGATGCTCCCCAGCTCGGAGTGGGTCTGCAGACCCTCAGTTCTGCTTAGTCATGGCCTTGGGTATTGATTTCTACTTCAGGACCACAATTAGGTAGTGCCTGGTTTTCAACCCACCCAATGTCTTTTAAATTAACTTCATTTTACTTTCTAATACTAAAACAATGATGAATAATAGGCATGGAGTAATTAATCTTCTGAGTAAATGTATCACATATTTTATCTCAGTTATAGACTCCACACTTCATGTATTTTTAAACACTGATTCATGACTTTATGAATTTGTTCAGAAAGAAATGATCTATGTTCCAATGGCCTCATTACATTTACTGGAAAAAAAGCTGACCGTGAATGAGGGTTGTTCATCCCAAAGACTGGTTTTTATGGTGGAGAGACACACCTGGTGAGCTGAATGGTGCCGGCTCCCCCGACCCACCTTTGCTGGCACGGTTGACACGTGGCCTGGGAGCTGGGCCCTGTTTCACCTCCTGAGTGCCCTGTTCTATGATGGGCTCTAGGCAGACTTTGCTGGACAGTCCAGGTGGTGTAGGAGCTGGGCTAGATGGGCGTCTGTCTCCCTCAGAGACGAGCCGGTGCTGACCCTGGGCCAGCCCCCTCGGCTGGGGGAGATACCTGCCCTGGGGGTGTGCAGACCTGCAGGGTGGGCAGCGAGCTGGGCCCTGGACCCAGTGCCCATGTAGCGGGTAGTTAGCAGGTGCTCTGTGCCAGGCCCTGTGCTGTCCCTGGGGCATGGCCAGGCCAGGGAAGCGTGTAACACAGACGCACCAGTAAAGTGAGCCAGCGTCCATGGGTGTGTGCACGCCACATGGACCCTGGCTCACGTGTTTTACCTGTGTTGCCTCATTCACATTCAACAACAAACCTGGCCCACTTCTGCCCTTCTTATTCTCACTTTATGAAGAAGCAGCAGCAGGGAGGGGTCAAGTCACTTGCTTGAGTCCACAAAGCCAGTAAGGGGCAGATCCGGAAGCTGACCCCAGGCTCTTTGTCCTCTGGACAAGGTCAGAGTGCATCTGAACACGTGACTGCAAATGTTCTTAAGTGGGGGCAGCACTGCCCACCAGGTACCAACACGATTACAGTTGGCAGCTCCGCCCCCAAGGTGCATCCTCAGGCTGCTCCGTCCCAGTTGTCTGGACGACCCGAGGCTGAGGGCCTGGTGGAGCTCCATAAAAGCCCAGGTGAGACTTGGCAGCCATGGGACTGGCAAGGAAGTACGCTTCCCCACCAGGTGGGCGCAGTAAGGTCTCTTCAAACCAGAGGGCACGGTTACTGCTCTTTGTTGTTCCCGTTGACTGTGACCCTCATACATGAATGGAAATAGTAATCCCGTCTTTGCCTGTCTTACTCCGTAGCTTGGAGAATCAGTTGAGATGAGAGGTAGGAACGTGTTTCTTTTCTTAGATGCTGTGTGCAGGTGTGCACATGGTGTGTTTATAGGGGTACAAGTGAGCGTCGGGGGCGTGAAATGAGATTACACTTAGAATTCAGATGTCAGGAAATTTAACCATAGACAGATGTGAAAGCCTCTGTTAATGGAGAAAAAGAATGACTGCTTTCTTGTCAAAATGAAGATGTTTGGTTTTAAACTTACTCAGTTCCTGCCATTTTGAAGTGTTTGCTCATTTCTTTTCACCCAAGGAAGTGGACATGTGGGAGCATTTGGTTCCTGTCAAGCAAATGAAGCAATACTAAGAAAAGACTTCTTTTATAAAATGTTGGGGTTTGGCAGTTTTCACATGACCTGGGCGCATTAGATCCCAGGCAGGCAACAAGCTACTTTGATCGGCCCCACATAGGGCACATAATCTCACTGCCGTTTACCTTGACCTGAGCTGTCAGAAGAGGATGGAAAGTCCTGACACACTTAAGAAAGAAAGACTAGCTCTGTAATTCCACCTAGGAGAGGTGAATGGATCTGGGCCTGGGTTTCAGAACTGCTGGTGGGGCTCCCTGACAGTGAGACAAGGTCTCGACCCAGGTGCTCAGAAATGCAGCATCGGGCTCTGCTTTTTTTCTCCTTTTTTTTTGTGGATGATGCCATCTTGGTATTTATTGAGGCTAAATGCTCATTTCTCTGCTCTGTACGGTGAGAGGGTCTGCAGAGGTAGATGCAATGGATCTTGCCCTCAAGGTAGTGACAATCTACAAATAATACAAGATGACACCTTATATGTTCACCTGCCCAGCTTAGACCAAGAGCTCTGGAAAGCAGGGCAGTGCCTTGCCTCTCTCTGCTTTCTTTCATGGCCTCGTACGTAGTTGGTGCTCAAGCATTTGTTTTATGATTTACTTTCATGATTAACTGCAGGTAGTGCAACTTTTAACTCTGGGGTGGCAAATAGTTTTGACTCACATGCCCACTCGAGTCTGGGGGTGATGCCTGATTGGGCACCGTGTGAAGCTGCGTTAGGGTGCAGTCGGAGGAGTGCCGGCTGGAGACTGACGAGGGGTGTCTGCTGCAGGGGTGCCTGAGGAGCCTCCCCCGATAAGTACATCATGCTTTTGAAAGAGGGGGCAGAAGAGCACTCAGAGGAAATGAAATGCCCCAGTCTTCTCTGAAAGGGTGGAGCAGGATTTAGATCAATAGAAAAAAAAAATGCTTTCAGTGATGGAGAAGAGCAGTGACAGAGACCAGAGGGTCCAGTGAGTGTGACATATATGCAGGGTGTTATGGGAGCTGACAGACTGGAGCAGAGGGGGAGTCGTGGAGGAGGAAAGGGAGTTGGGTGGAACAGAGTCCCTGTGCCCGGCGGGGTAGCATACCAGTTGTTTGTTGGTACGTAGAGCATAGACAGATTGTGTAGAGGTCCTTGGGGACGCCAGATAGAGGAATTGAGACGTGATACTGTCCTCTGCTTTTCAAGAAGCTTTCCCAAATGCTCCACACACAATTAGTTGCTCCATTCCACATCTCCCCACAGGAGATTCCCAGTACTCTGCTTTAGCTTTGATTGTCGTCTGCTCTGTCTAGAAATGTTAATGTATACATCTGCTGTCCTCCACCAGGACATGGACACTGTCTTAGCCATCTTTTGTCTCCAGTGCTCAGGACTGCACCTGGTATGGAATAGATACCCAGTGAATATGGCTGAATTAAATTGAAATAGGGCGCCTGAAGTCTAAGCAAGGTGGGGTGGAGGTGGGCAGTGCCTTTGTGGTGAAGCTGGGTGAGGAAGTGTATGGCTGCCAACCATAGAATGTACCCACTACCAAGGGGTCCCAGGATGAGTGGGATGGGAAGCAAGCCAAGTCTGAGGCATCAAGTTTTCAGGAGTGTGTAGAGTCCCAGAAACCAGTTGGAATTGAAGACAGCAACAGAGAATGGATGAGATGGAGGGAGGAAATCAGGAAAACTGAGCCTAGATGAATTCCCAGAGGCAGTGACTTGCAGGGCTTATGGGTCCTGTGCACAGAGAACCATCCCTAAGCCTGTGGTTCAAAGGGAATCATCCAAGGAGTTGAATCTCTTGAGAAGTGAGTAGCTGCTGGAGAGTCTCTTAGGTGCTTTAACTTTCAGAGAAGCAGAGTGATCCTGTAGGCCCCCGGTATCTAGTTAGGACTTTTGTTTGCAATTGACTAAAAACTGAACCTAAACTGGCTCAGTTTATTGGCTTTTGTAACTGAAAAGCCCCAAAGTGGGGGGAGAATTTTGCCTTCAGGTTCAGCTTGATCCAGGGGCTCATACAGTAGCATCAGAGCTAGGTGCTTTCCTCTATCTGAGCTTCTCTGTTTTTCTTTTTGGCTCTCTTTCTCCTCATCTTTTGGCTTGGCTTCTCTAGGTGTTGGCTTTTCATCTTTATGTCCCCCTGGTAACTCTAGGCTTATAGCCTCTGAGAGCTAAGTCAAGCCGATGACAGAACTTCTGGCCTAGTGACTGAGTGAAACCCAGGATTAAGCTTTAACTAGACCTGGTTGGTGGGCATTTGGACACATGCCTATCCCTGAACCAGTAACCTGGGTCACATGCCGACCCTTGTGGCCCCTGGACTGAAAGTAGGAAAGGAGCAATTCTCAGAGGAAAGTCAGGGTGCTGTTACCCTGCGAGTTTTGCTGGGTGGCAAGAACCATAATGAGCCACCCCCTGCCAGCTGCTTGCTTTACCCTGCAGCCAAGCAGCAGCTGCCTCTGTGCTGCCGATAAGTGAGGCCACATCCAGAGAGAGTGCCCTGTCAGCTTCCTCTGCCGTCTTCCCATGGACCAGATGTCTTTGAAGTTGGTCTCCATGGAGCAGTCAACCAGGCCACCTGCTGGACACCTTCATTTGTCATCTCGGGTGCATTCTGGACGGCATCCGGGGCAGTGGCCCTGCTTGGCCTGGGTGGTCATGGGGTCACTGGACTGGCGACGGTCCTATGAGGTTTCTGTCCCATCTCCTGGTCCTCCTACTGGGACACCACTTCCAGAGCCCGGGAGTGCGGCCTTGCCCCTTCCTGTCCCGGGTGGCCTTTGATGGTGAGTTTCTGATGGTTTCACAGGGCTTTTTCCCGCTTCACTTAATCTGATTTTCACCGTCACCTGAGTGGGCAAGGGTGAGTATCCTGGCTTTATGGATGAGGAAACTGAGAAGCAGAAGGGGCAAATGCCTTAGCCGAGTGCCACAAGAAACGGACTCACTCGCATGTGCTCTACAATTTGTACTTAGAAACCAAAGGTGAAGAAGAAGGAAGGCATGCTGACTTCCAGCCAGTCTCTTCCTGTGAAAGAAGAGGGCTACCCATTGGCGGCCCTCTAAGTACATACTTCATTAATACCTGCAGAGGAAAGCGTTACCTCTGTTTACATCCCCGCGCTCTGAGCTGAGTCCGCCTGCTGCTCCCCCTCCCGTGATCCCCGGCAGAGTTTACTGGAGGTTTGAATCACACATCAGAACCCTGTAAGAGTGGCCACAGCTCCTGAGGGCACCTCCTGGAATGTGTGAGGCAGCAGGTGGGAGGGTCTCTCGGGCAACCTCGGGTGACCTGGTCACCTGACAAGGCAATGGCTCCTCTTGGATCTTGCTGCCCCTCGTTGGCTGTCCTCCCTGGGGTCCCTGGTCCCTCACGTGGCTTTCCTCTGAAGCCTGAGTCTGGACATTGCTCATCAGGTCATAGAGAATTGTAATTTCACACTGGAAGACATCATCCATTCAGGCTTCTTGTTTTACAGGTGAGAAACAGAGACCCAGGCTTAGAACCTTACCTCCTCTCACTCCCACCCCCAAGTCCATGGTGTTCCTCGGTCCCTTCATCCTCCCCCTCGCCTCACACCTGTGCTCCTGCAGCCCTGGACCTCTCATCACCCTTGACTGATTTGCCCTTGTGGGTGTTCCTCCCTCTGACTAGAGGTGGGGAAGCCGTGGGTGCAGAGCAGGAGCTGCGAGGCTCTTCCCAGGTGTTTAGTCATGGGCGTTTTCCTGGGACGGGGCCTGCAGTATTGTTATGGGTGGGATGTCTGTGTCCCACCCCCACCTCCCCCGCCCATGTTCATGTGTTCAAAGCTCAACCCCAGTGGGATGCTGTATGGAGGTGGGGCCTTTGGGAAGTGATTTGGGTTAGATTAGGTGTTGAGGGTGGGGCCCTCATGTTGGGATTAGTGCCCTGAGAAGAAGAGGAAGAGATCTCTCTCTCAATATGTATATTTCCACCAAGGATAGGCCAGATGAGGACATCATGAGAAGTCAGCTATCTGTAAGCCAGGGAAAAGGCTCTCACCAGACATTAGATCAACTGGCACCTTGATCTTCCCAGCCTCCAGACTGTGAGAAATAAGCCTCTGTTTGTTTCAGCCACCCAGTCTATGGTATTTTGTTATGGCAGCCTGAGCTGACTAAAACAATTATGGAACGTCTTAGCAGGAAGGGCTATTGAATAATGTTTGGTCAAAACTTCTCACTTTGCTCATTTATAAATACCGAGTATCTATTTTTGTGACAGACTTGGGAATACAGTGATATATGAAATAGAAATGGTCTCTGATTTTATAAGAAATTATCATTTATTGGGAGAGACAAGTATCAAAGAGGTAGTTTTTTTTTTAATTAAAAATTTCCATTGTGAATAGGGCTATGCAGAAATATGGTGAGCTTTAACAGTGGGCCCAAATGTTGTCTAGGAGGTCAGCAGCGCTTTTGCTGAGAAAGTGTCATTTAAGCTGAGCCTCAAAGGACAAATAGAACATAGCCTGATGAAAAGGCGGGAATTGGTCGGGGTTGGGGTGGGGGGAGGCATTCTACAGCGAGGGAACTGGATGTGGACCTGAGTCAGTCAGGAGCTGAGCTGGGGCTAGCAGAACACAGATATAGCACCAAGCCCTGCATTCTCTCCACAGCCCTGTGCTGGGCTTGTGCTACTGCCGCGTCAGGGTTGTGTGCTCACCGAAGAGGGGAGTGGACACACACGGGGGTAGGCAAACCAGGTGGGTGAAGCAGCATGGGCAGAGGCATGGAGAAGGGAAAGCATGGACTTGAGAACACAGTGGGAGGGAGCAGCTTGGCCCGTGACTTGGAGTGGACACTCCTGCAGGAGAGAAGCAAGCAAGCCAGAAGGTACAGAAGGGTGGAAGGTGAGGGCGTTCACCAGGGGCTCCGGCTGGGATTGAAAGGGAGGTCCTGTGAGATGTTGGGATCCGCTATTTATTGTCTCTACACTCTGACTGTTGATTCCAGGTGTGTTCTAGGAAGGGTTTTTGGTAACTTAGAAAGATTCCTACCCTGCTTGTTTTGCTTTTTGGTACATGTGCTAGAATCCCAAGTTCTCATGTTTTTATAGTCCCCTTTCAGTCTGGCTTGGTTGCTTAATTCCTTCTCTTTTTTTCTTCTCTACCTCCTATTAGTACCTGTGAGTACTTTATGTGTGCCCTGTATGGTGCTGGATGTTGGGGTTACAAAGACAGTAAGAGATGATCTCTGCCAATGTGGAGCTCAGGACTGCAGGACACAGAAGGGATATGTGTGTGGAGGGGAGACTCTGTACCTGCTACTGCCAGGGTGTATGCCAGGAGGCCACTGCAAAGACTTGGGCCCTGTGGGTGGATGAGCAAAGCAGAGAGGTGAACCTTACGTGGCTCATGAAGTCTTTGTTGATGTTTTGACAGCAGGCCGGGGACTCTGTGAGGGTAGGGGTCAGGCTTTTTGAGGAGGACCCAGGTGCTCAGGGATAGATGGGTGGATGGTGGTTGGGTGGATGAATGGATGAACGGATGGATAGGTTGATGGTGGATGGATGGATGTTAGTACCACAGCACTAGTAAAGGGGTGCTTAAAAATAGGACAACTGCCAACCAAGTACAGTTAAAGATCTTGTCATCTCCTAATTCCTGCCAGTTGACAGTTTCTGTTTCTCAAGGCTCTGTGAGGGGTTAACTGGTTTAGAGACTGTTGGTTTAGAGCCTCTCCTGTTTAGTGAAACTTCACTGTTTAAAGAAGATAAATCAGGTTGCAGAATTTGATTTTAAGCCTTTATTTCTCTAGTGACTTGAGTCTCATGGGGGACTTTTCATCCACATAATAGGGTGGTCTCTGGTGCTTTCTTTTTTTTTTTTGGATGCGCAGGCTCAGCGGCCATGGCTCACGGGCCCAGCCGCTCCGCGGCATGTGGGATCTTCCCGGACCGGGGCACAAACCCATGTCCCCTGCATCAGCAGGCGGACTCTCAACCACCGCGCCACCAGGGAAGCCTGAACTGGTGCTTTCTTAAAAGATGGTTTGCTGGCCCTGCCCGCCCAGGATCCCTTGTTAGTGAGGTGGATCCTTGCCGGTGGCTGGTTGGGTGTGCCTGGCAAATGCAGGGAGACGGGGGAGCAGGAATCATGTACTCGTTTTGTTTAGCCTGGGGTAGGGCTTTTAAGGTGCAGTCCCTGCCCAGGGACCACCTCATTTCATGTTCAGTCCTTGAGGGCTCTTGCACACCTCTTTTCAGCCATCCCATTCCTTCATCCATTCTGTGGTTTCTTCCATCCCAGCTGCTGACTCCGTATCTTTTCTGTGCGACGTCTCATGATCCTTCAGCCAGTTGCACGGTCCCACCCCACCCTGCAAGGAACCTGACTTTTTTGGCAGCTTCCTTTCGGATCACTAACCCAACATTCTTTTCTCAAATGAACAATCCTCTTGTCAAGTAATTACCTCCCCTTCCCACGATTGTTGTTTTGCAAGATTTTTTTTTTTTTTAACACTACATTTGCTTAAATGTGGAGGTGTATTTGTTTTACTGGAGTCCTTTTAAATGGCAGGACTGGAGACCAGGATGACACTGGCTTCTGGGCAAACTGGTCTATCGTGCTCTCCAGGCTGTGATTGTTCAGCTGGCACCATGGTAGAGTCTCTCTGTAAGAAAGAATCATGTTACAGCCAGGTTATATTTCTTATAATCAATTCCGTCAAGTAACGCACTGAGGATTTTGGAAAGAGAAACGAAAGTCTTCGAAAAGGAGAGGATGAGAGAAGGGGATAAAAGAACCCTAAACAATTCAGTTGCATGAATGGCCCTTGTTTTATTGGGACAAAATTACTTGTAAATAAACGCCAAAGAGGAAAAACAAGCTGTGTTTGGTAGGTGTACTCTCTGTTCCCTGTCTTGTTGGTCTGCTCTGCAGTATAGTGCTGTGTTGATATAGGGATATAACTGCTATAAATATTGATGGCAGCAGAAGCCTTTTTTTTCCCGTCTGGCCCAGTAAATAAAGCAGCAAGGATAAAAAGGGAAAAGGAATTGTAAAAATCCACGTGCTGTTTCCAGCTTATCTTGTTCCCTTACAACTCTACCTCTCAAAAACATGTTGACGATCTACCTTTGGTGGTCGGGGTCTAATTTGAGTACAACAGATTGGTTTATTCAGGGATTTTTTTTGGCTTCTTATTAAAGCAACAGAGTGGCTTTTCCTTTTAGCTCTCTAAGTTAGCGTCACTGCCTCATTGAAGCTTTGCTGGATCTCTCCTCTGTAGCTGGTAGCAAAGTCAGTCTCTATTCCTCAGAATATCCACAGTGGCCTGAGTGCACCCCTCGTGGGAACCCACCACCCAGGGATGTGGCAGTGAATGGCAAGACGAGCCCTTGCTCTCACAAGGCTCACAAGGACTGCAGAGTGTAAACAGAGGAGTCCTTGGAGGTCTGCGTGTGGCACGAGGGGGCCTGCACGCTGCTACTCTGGGAGATTTCAGCTGCTCACCCCAGCCTGGAGGGTGTGGCTGGCTGTGCGGAGGGAGTAGGTCGTGGTCCGAGAGGGCCTCGCAGCCTGCTGAGGGGTGCGGGGTGTATGGGATGGGATGAGCCAGGCTGAGAGCAGGACGTGCTGGCAGATCTGGAGGAAGCATGAGTGTGGATGTTGGGGACGAGCTAGGTTTTGAAAATTGAAAACACATTGACTCTGGCTAACTGACACCACAGAGGAATTTATTAGACCACTAGGATGGTGTTCTGAGGATCAAGGGCTGCTCTGGGGGCACGTTAGGAATGACAGGGACCTGGGGGGGAAGAACCGATGAACTGGCTTTTCAGTGTGACCAGTGGGGAGCCGATAATGGGGGTAAAGGCTGGGGTACCGCCGGGGTTAGATGGTTTCCCTGCTGATAAAGAGGAAGGATGCAGTGGCAAGATGCGGTGAAGTCCCACCCGGGACTGGGACTCGTCCGCGATGGAGGGGTAGCACTCTGGCTGCGGTCGGCTAGACCCCAGGGTGGCTTATGCAAAAAAGTGCTCACATGGAACAAGGCAAGTCCTTGCAGGGGAGAAGTGGTCTAACCCTTTGGCCTTATCAGAGGGCAGAACTGCTTATGAAGGTGCAGAGCTGCTCTTTGTCAGTTCCCTCTCCTGAGATGTCCTCTGTGTACCACAACTGAACCCCTACCTCTTGCACCAGACTAAACTTTTCGAAGCTAGGACCACAGTGGAGACATTTTTCTTACCTTGGCTCCTGGTGTGGGGCCCATCACGCAGAAGAGGTGTTCACTAAGCATTTCCTGAGCCAAATTTATTCGCCCCCTTGCACCAGGCATCTTAATAAATGAATTCTATGACTTCCGTTTTCCTGAGGCATTGGTAACTTTCCTCAGGTCTCACAGAGGAGAATTAATATTAGCAGAGGACTTTATGGCCTGTATGGGACAGTTTTAATTACTTACGAGTTTTCATTTAGTTATTATTTCAGTAGCTTTTTGCCAGCAAATGCCTCTTGTAAAATGAATCGCACACATCTCAGCGGTCCATATTTCTATTGAAACCAAAGCTGTATAAAGAAAACCTTTGTAAAAGAGGAAAGAGCCAACATTTTTAGACCTGCTGATGGATGCATTTTCTACAGCTCATGGAATTGCATGAGTTGGAACTGGAAAGGTCCTAAGAGCCCTCTAGCCTGAGGGTGGCATCTCGGAGGTCTGCGGCAGTCAGATGGGAGTGGCTGCTGAGTCTGGAAGAAGAGGAGGATTCAGGGGCTGAGTCCAGGCTCCCTGGGAATGTGCGTGGTGACCCATCAGCTGTGTCAGCCGGGAGAGGCGGCACGCCAGTAAGGAGGCTGTGGGCTTGCTGTCCTGAATCCCCTCCCTGCACTGTGCAGGTGAGGAAACTTAGGTCGAAGGGATTGCAAGGACTTGCCGAGGTCACCTTGCTGCTCAGTGACAAAGATGATCCTGACTTAGAAGTCAGATGGAAACCCAAGAGGAAGAGAGGGTCAAAGCGGACTCAATTTGCTTTCTTCCAAAGGACATTCTGTTCAAAGCCCTGTGGGAAGCTTTGTTGCATCCTTGTGCTTTTCTGGGCCTGATTTGTCAATCTTAGGAGGAAAACACGCGGCATTTTGCAAATGTGTGCAAATAACAAGCGTGCTGTTATGTCCTAGGCAGAGTCACTGCACACACATCAAGGCAAGTTGCAAAGTGCAGTAATATAGCCACCGATGAAAAGTGTTTTACACTTAGTTGCTTATGAGAAATTCTGTGTTAGAATTAAAATGCCTTCTTGCTCCAGGTACAGTGTTAATTGTTCCATTTCTCATAATAAAAGTTTGCTTGGAGAAAAATGCTTATATATCTGAGATACTGATCTAATACGTGTTTCTTTTCTTCTTTCCCATCCCCCCTTTTTAAAATTTCTTTGTTTCTCTTCACAGGAAAAAGTAGAATATGCCTTCCTGATTATTTTTACAGTCGAAACATTTTTGAAGATTATAGCGTATGGATTATTGCTACATCCTAATGCTTATGTTAGGAATGGATGGAATTTACTGGATTTTGTTATAGTAATAGTAGGGTAAGTCCCTTTTATTTGAGAAAATTTTTTTTTTTTTTTTTTTTTTGAAAATGGGAGGTGGGGAGTAACAGAAAACAGTATTTTAAAGGAACAGGGTTGGTCCTTCGTGCCAGTGATTGCTGCCAGAACCTGTCAGGAGTTCTCTGAAGCCTGATGATGCTGCTGTTGGTCTCTGGGCAGGGACCAATTTGAAATTCTCTTGTTGTTACTCCCTCTTTCAGTAACGTGTTAAGGAAGGAAGTTTAAGCTCAGCTTGTGATGTGAGAGGGTGCATCTTACAAAGCCTTGGGCCTCCACAAATAGGCCAGCCCTGCTGGTGCTTTGAGTCCAACGTGTACAGCTCTTATGCTTAACACTCCATTAAGCTAGAAAACCAAAATAAAACAGTAAAAAAGTAATAAATCCTTCATAGCAGTGAGGTACTCTGCTATTTAACATCCCTTGAGGAAAGCTATTAATTTTTTCTGCTGAGGTGGGAGAAAAGATGTGGCATGCTACTATCGCATTTCACATAACAAAACAAGTGTTTGAAAAATATCAGATATCCGACATGAAATGAAATAAACCAGAAAATGCAAAGAAGCAAGACTTCTCCCAGAATCCTGTCACAGGAAGAAGGCACCAACAGTTTCAGTTAAAGGAGAATGTTAAAATAAAAAACAGTGGCCTGTGTTATTCTGGTCCTTCAACACCTGGAAGTGTTTCCAGCAAGAGAAAATGAATCAGTGTCAGAGGAATGCTGGGTCTTTGGACCAAATACCCACATAGGAAAATAAGATCTATTCCTTTGCTGAGTCTTAGTTGCCTAGCTGTAAAATGGGTTACTCCTCAAGTTATATTTTCTCCTGTAGAGAGAGAATGTTAAATGGCCTTTCTGTTTTCATCTCCATGACTTCATTCAGATGCCTTCTGCAGTTGAGCAAGGTGATTTTTCTTTTGGATTATTCTTTGTCATGAATCCTTTAGCTTTTCATGGGAGACTAATACTGCTGGATATTGGGAGAGTGGGATAAATTTTGAGCCTGTTCTTTCAAACCTAGGAAGTTAAAGTGGGATCCATAGTGGTAGCCCAACAGGATGATTAGACTTACGGAGAAAAATGTTAACTTTTGCAAAAACCACCCTAGTACGTTGGACTCTAAGGTATTGTGGCAAAGGTAGTGCAGCATCAACTAAAATGAAGATATGTACCATGCCTTCCTGTATTTGATGAACTTTAACAAGGAGTGGCAAGCAGGAGCCTTACAGGTCTCTTGGTTCTGGAATAATCTTGCTGTGACTCTCCTGACTCTGGACTTCCCGTTCAGCTAGAGTATGGAGCTGCTTAGCTCCATTTCTTTTGTCCCTACCCTACAATCAACTTTCTGTCTGGAGGCATTTTTTGGATTATCATACAGCACAAAGACAGGGAACCAAGAAGAGTGTGGTAGTCTCATTGAGTTGAAGTGACAGAGACAAGAGTTCAGGGAGGCTGAGGTGGCTGAAATTTGAGAGGCATGATATGGGAGCAACGAGGGAGATATTGAGAGAAAGAGGTCCGTAAGTATACCTTGGGGTCCTCTTGAGATTCGGCTAAAGACTAAGCTACCCTATATGGGATGATAGTCTATAAGGCCAGGCAAAGATTACGACTAGGGAAAAAAGAAAATCTGGGGGGCTATAGCTGACTAATAACTAGGACTCACATAGGTCTGGGAGTTGTTCAAGTTATGACCAACCAGCGTGGAAAGACCTCGCTGAACACCCTGGACTGTCAGTAGAGACCCCAGAAGGGCCATTAGTAGTATGGGCTAACTAACTCTAGAGCAGGGGTTGGCAGACTGTGGTCAGTGGGCCAAATTCAGCCTGCTACCATTTTTTGTAAAGTTTTATTGTAACACAGTCACAAGCACTTGTTTACATAGTTGAGTAGTGTGGTTTAGGTCCACAAAGCCTAAAATGTTTACTGTCTGGCCCCTTACAAAACCATTTTGCCAACTCTTGTTCTAGAGTAAAAACCATCTGAAACCCCTACTAATAATATTTGAGAAGAAGCCTGAAAAGGAGCAAACTGACATGCAAGTAACTTAAATGCCTGCCAAAGCAAAACTCAACACTCTTGAAAGGAAGACAACAAAATCCAGATAATTAAAGTGTTCAGCATCCAGTCAGGTATTACTAGACATGTTATGAATTGTGACCCATAATCAGCAGGAAACTACATCAATAGAAACAGGCCTAGAAATGACAGACATGGTGGGATTAGTGGAGAATTCCTTTACAGGACTTCTAAAACTGCTATTATAAATATGTTTATGGACCTAAAAGGAATATATGACTACAGTGAGAAAAGATGCGACTATGTAAAAAAAAGAACCAAATGGAACTTTGAGAGCTGGAAAACATATCTGAAATGAAAAATTCCCTGGATTGGCCTAACAGCAGATTAGACTCAATAGAAGAAAATAATCAAGGAATTTGAAGATATAGGAGTAACACAAAGAATAATGATGGAAAAATAAATGAATACCACCCTGGTGACCTGTGGGGCAATATCAAGTAATCTAACATACATATATTTGGAGTCCCAGAAGATAAGAGATAGAGGGGAGACAGAAAAAAAATATTTGAAGAAATAGTCCAAATTTTCTAAATGTGATGAAAAATATAAACTCACAAATCCAAGAAGCCCAACAAAACCCAAGCAAAGTAAACATGAAGAAAGCTACATCAAGGCACATCATGATCATAAATTGCTCAAAAGCAAAGATAAAGAGAAAATCTTAAAAGTAGAGAAAAAGCTGTGCAATTACGCAAGCAACTGTGCAAGCCAGAAGACAATCATTTTTAAACTGCTAGGGGAAGAAGTCCATGTAGAACTCTTATTCAGTGAAGATATCTTTAAAATTTGAAGTAAGAAAGAAAATTTTCAGACAAACCATGGCTGACAATTCATCAGGAGACCTGCACCTTAACAAATGTTAAAGGAATTTCTTCACGCTGAAGGAAAATGACAATAGATAGAAGTATGGATCTGTACAAAAGAAATGAAGAATGCCAGAAAGAATGAGTGCATGTGTAAATATAAAAACTTTTTTCTCATTTTAATATCTTTTAAAAGTAGTTGATTATTTAAAGCAAAAATAACAACAATGTATTGGGGGGGTTTATAGCATCTATGAAAGTAAAATATATGACAATAGTAGCACAAAGGACAGAAACAAGGAAATAGCCATATACTATAGGAAGGTGCTTTGCAGTTGGTGGAGTTATTTGAAGGTAGACCATGAGAAGTTAAAGATGTATATTGTAAACCCTAGAGCACAGGCCAGCAAACTTCAGCCCATAGAACAAGAATGGTTTATTGCCTCCCCTGCCCCCCAACGCTGACAAAGTATTTTACTGTCTGCTTTAGCAGATTAAGTTTTATTGGAAGACAGGCACACTCACTAATGTTTATGGCTATTTGGTGTTAGGATGGAAAAGTTGACTACTTGTGACAGAGACCCTATGGCCTGCAAATCCTAAAATAGTTACTGTCTGGCACTCTACAGAAAACTTTTGCTGACACTTGATCTAGAGGAGACACTAGAAAAATAAAGCGGTATAGTTAATAAGTCTGTATTGGAGATTAAATGGAATTTTTTAAAAGCTCAATTAATTTTTTTAAAAAGTAGGGAAGACAGGAACAATGGACAGGGCAAATAGGAAACAAATAGCAAGATAGTAGATTTAAACTCACCCTTATTTAAAATCCACCCTTACTTAAAATCCAGAGGTTATCAGATTTTATATGTGTATAAAAACAACACTCAACTCTATAGTGTCTGTAAGAAACCTAATTTATAAAGACATAAATAATTTGAAAGTAAAAAGACAGAAAAATATGTATCATGAAAAACTAGTCAAAAGAAAGCTATATTAATAACCAACAAAGTAGACTTCAGAATAGGGAATATTATCAAGGGTAAGGAAAGACACTTTATGATGATATAAAGGTGTCATTTCACGAAGATGATGTAATAATCCTAAATGTGTATATACACAGACGACGTGTGTGTGTGTGCCTGTGTGTATGCATATATACACACAATAGCAGATCTTCAAAATATACGAAGCAGAACCTGATAGAAATGAAAGGGGGAATAGACAAATCTTCAGTTGTTGTACATTTTAATACCCCTCTCATGAGGAGTGTTGATAGAACATCTAGTCAGAAAATTACTAAGAATATAGGGAGATTTGAACAGTACCATCAACCAGTTTAACTTAATTGACTTTTTTAGAACACTGTACCCAACAAGAGCAGAATACACATTCTTTTCTCACGCATATGGAACATTCAGCAAGACAGACATATTCTGGGCCATAAAACAAGTCTCAGTGAATTTAAGAAGATTAAAATCATATTAAATTATATGTTTTGAATGAATTTAGCAATGTTTCTGGATAAAAGGTCAGTATAAAAAAACTGAATTTCTATATATTAGTCATGAATAATTTGAAAATAAAAGATTAATGACATTACTATTTACTATGGCATCAAAAACCATGAACTATTTAGGGATAAATAGTGCACTGAAAATGACTAAACCTGCTGAGAGAAATTAAAGAAGACTTAAATACATGGAATGATGTACCATGTTCATGGACTGGAAGACTCAGTATTGTTGGAATATCAGTTCTTCCCAAATTGAGGTATAGATTAAATCCTAATCTAAATCCCAGTAAGATTGTTGTAGAGATGGACAGATGTATTCAAAAATTTATATGGAAATTAGAGAGGCTCTAGACTAGCCAAAGAAATCTGTAAGAACAAATCTGGAACCTGATTTTAAGACTTCCTATAAAGCTACAGTAGTCAGGACAGTGTGATATTAGAGTAAGGAATAGACATAAAGATCAATGGGACAGAATAGCGAGTCTAGAAATAAACCCATATGGACGTGATCAATTGTTTTTAGACAAAGGTGCCTTGATGACTCAATAGGTTGAGGAAACAGTTTTCAACAAATAGCACTGGAACAACTATTTATCCATATGAAAAAGAAGACTCTCCATTCTTAACCTCATACCGTATACAAATATTACCTTAAAATGAATCATAGCCCTATATTTAAAAGGTAAAACTATAACATTTCTAGGAGAAAATCTTTATGACTTTGGGGTAGGCAGAGATTTCTTAGGACCCAAAAAGCACTTGGCATAAAAGAAATTATTGAAATTTTGAACCTTATCAAAATTTAAAACTTTTCTTCAAAGGAGATGCTGTGAAGAAAATGAAAAGATAAGGCACAGATTGGGAAATAATATTCCCAATACATATATTTGTATTACCAATACATACCAAGGACTTGTATTCAGAATTTATAAAGAACTCTTATAACTCAAAGATAAGGAGATGACCCAGAACATAAATGGGACAAAAATTTGAATAGGTCTTCACGAAAGAAGATATGTAAATGGTCAACAAGCACCTGAAAAGATGTTCAATGTCATTGGTAATTAGAGAAGTGCCAATTAGAACAACAGTGACATAGTACTACATACCCACTAGTATTAGTAAAAAGACCGACGACACCAGATTTTAACCAAAATATGGAGCAACTGGAACTCTTACACACTGCTTTTAGAAATGGAAAATGGTACTATCACTTTGGAAAAGTTTGCCAGTTTCTTACCACGTTAACCATACACTAACCATATGACCATATTACCAGGACTATCCTGGGTACTTACCCAAAATAAATGAGAATACATGTTCACAAAGAGACTTCATTCATAATAGAGAAAAACTGGTAACAACCCAAGTATTCCTCAACAGGTGAATGGATAAACTCATTGTGGTATGTTCATACAGTGGGATATCAGTCAACAATAAAAAGAAATGAACTGCTGATAAATGTAACAGCTTGGATGAATCTCAAAACCATAGAGAACAAAAAAAGATAAACAAAAAGGAGAACATGTTGTGTGACTCCATTTATGTAAGATTCTAGAAAAGGAAAAAACAACCTAAAGTGATAAACCAGATAAAGTCAGTGGATAGCTGAGGCTGAGCTGAGGATGACTGTAGGAGGCATGAGAGAACTGTTTGAGATATTGGGAAGGCTCTCTGTCTTGGTTGTGGTGTTTGTTACTGGGGCTTATGCATTCATCAAAACTCATCTCATTGTACACCTTAAATGGGTGTATTTTATTATATATAAATTAAGCTGCAATAAAGTTGGTTTAAAGATCATCTAGGAAACTAAAGTCGAACTGGACTTGGTCTTTTTTTCTCATTAAATATGAAAAACTTTAGAACATCAGATTACCCTTTATCTAAAATATGTACTAAATTGTAGTCAAAGAGCAGAAGAAAAGTTCAAAAAGAAAAATAAAAATTATTATGTCTTCCCTTGAACAAACTCCTGCTCACTGAAGTTTCCAACTGCTAACTCTAAATTCAGTGGATTTTCCGTTCCAAGTCAACCATGACCTATTGCTTTTGTCAAGATTCCCAATAACAGAGAAGTCAAGAAAGTAATTGATATTTCTGAAATGTTAACTGTTAATTATGTGACCACAGGAAGGTTCAGCGTGTCTACCAGAGCTGATATAATTCTCTTATAGAAAAGTTTGATCTGAGTCAACTTTTATCCCACTCCTCTAAATTTCTCAATAAACATGTATTTCAAACATTCAAGCTCATCACCTAAGCATTTGTGAACATGGGGGGCTCATTCTGGTGCTTCTAATTTGTGTCAGTTTGGGTAGCTCCTTGCCTTTCTTCCTGTCTTGGGTAAATTTTAATAACAGTCTAGGATCAAATACTTTCTCCTCTTGTCCTCATCTCTTCAGGCTCATGGTACTTATTTTGTTTGGGTGGGGGCAGTGAAAGGAGTAGAATCACAGAATATTAGAATGGGAAGGGCAGGGCTCTGGATCATTTAACCAGTTTTCAGAGTAGGAAACTTAGGCCCAGAGAAGGAGAGGGATTTTCCTAATGCCTCCTAACTCTTAGGAATGGAAGCATGCCCTGACCCCTTGAGCCCTCCAGCTGTCTGGAAACAGCAGCCGGCTTTCCTCTCTGAGTCAGGCTCCTCTGTGATGGGAGAGACATTGTTCACCTGTTTTGAAGAGCATCACCGAAGAACAGGGGATAAAAGGGCCATAAAGTGTACATTGCAAAGGTGCACTGATACTTGAAAGCAATCTTAAGTTACCACCTGCATAAATTATTTTCCTAACCCTTTGGGATGAAAATTCCTGTGGCTGCTGCATTTCAGAAGTGTTTGAGGTTTTCTTTCTTCCTTTTGCTTTGTTTTTATGACACCGTGAACTTGTTTTGGAGGGGAGACTTTTAACTTTATTTAGCCTTGCTGCAGGGGTTTATAGTAATTACAAAACTATGCTAATGAGAGAGAGCTACCATAAATCTGATGTATTTTCCCAGTCATAACCAGAAAGAGCCCACCTTCTGTAGCTTTGAAAAGGTAAAGACCTGACTTATTCCCTCCCTGTTCCCCCCGCCAGGTTCATTGCTAATTGCGGTACCGTTATTAAAACAAATGACCGGTCTTTAAACACCCCAGAATGACATGACGGTGCCCCATCAGGACTGTAATCAGACCACCCTGTGTTTTATGCACTTAGTGTCTTGACCATCCGGAGGCACGCCAGTGGGTGCAGAGTTTCTGCTTTAGCTGCTAATTAAACTTTGGAAACCTTTTCTTTGTTGCTGGGCCAATCATTTCCACAATCTGATTGGCCAGAGTTGATTCTATTTGAAATGGGCGAATTTCTATTTATTCTGAAAAACAAGCAACAATTCCAACGAACAAATGTTTATTTGAAAGAGCAAAAGAAACTGTCAAATGAGCGGATTGCCTGAAAATAGCTTTATCCGAAAAGCCTTCTGAGAGTAGGGAAAAATTTGTCATGGCTGCCAGATACAATATTATTCACATTTCAAAAGAGAAAACGACGATATTAATACCTTCTCTTAGGTTTCTGCTTTTGGCCTTTGCACAGCTCCTTAGCATCTGTGATTTACATCATTCCCTGAACAGCCCTTTGGAGGTGGAGGTGGGGGTGTGTATGTGTCAGTGACTGTATTGGAAGTGGCATAACATATCGTTTAAGATTTGGGACTTTGGAGTCATTCATTCATTCATTGTTTATTCATCAGATATTTTTTGAGTACCTCCTGTGTGTCAGGAACTGTTCTAGGCACTAGGCTGGAACAGATTAAATGAACAAATGAACACACAGACTACAGTTCCCTGCCCTTATGGAATCTAAGGTCGTCGAACTTACCTGGATTCAGGTTTTAGTTCTGCCACTAGTTTGTGGCCTTTGTCAAGTTACTTGTTCTTGCCAAGTTTGTTTTTTCACGTGTAGAACCATGTTCACGATAACTCTCACTGCCTAACGTTTTTGAGGATTAAGGAGATAATTTAAAGTGTTTAGCACATGGTGAGTGCTCATAAATGGCAGCTGCTGGGGCACTTGCACTGTCATCATTGGAAGAGGGGATTCACCAGGGATCCAGGGCGCTGACATGCTAAGATGCTCCTTTGGCAAGAAAACAGGTGAGATCATTCCCCATCCCTAGTCCTTCTAGATGCAGGGGTCACGGCCAGGAGTCACAGCCTGGTTCTTACCTCTGTTCTGCCTTCCCTTTACTTAAGCGGCAGCCTTACAGAATTGGCCTTTGTTCAGAAATAACTACTCTCACCATCCTGTTTTGCTTCCCTGGGTGACAGACTCTAACATTTCTTCCTCTCTTCTTCTTTCAGATTGTTTAGTGTAATTTTGGAACAATTAACCAAAGAAACAGAAGGCGGTAACCACTCCAGTGGCAAATCGGGAGGCTTTGATGTCAAAGCCCTCCGCGCCTTTCGAGTGTTACGACCACTTCGACTAGTATCAGGAGTGCCCAGTAAGCACGTTTCGTTTCCTAAAGCCAGAAGTTTGTTGATTTTTTTTCCTTCTGGGTTGGTCTCGGGATTATGAAACAGGGTGCGATGAGGTGAGTTGCTGTGCACCATCCAAGGGCTCAGCAGGTGACCATGGAGGCCTTCGCCATTTACAAAGCACTTTTGCTTGTATTGTCACTTTGCGTCCCCGTGACAGCCCCGACTGGGGGGGGAGGGGGCAGTTAGTGATTGTTGTCTTCCTGATTTTATATTAGAGAGAATCTTCTCTCACGCAGAGACCAAGTGGGTGGTGGCAGGAGACCTTGAGTTCAGGCCTCCTGATCGTCCTCTGACATCTGCTGCCATTACCTCCTCCCACTCTCAGGCCTGTCCCTTTGAACGTGGTGGGTTATGGGGATGAGGGTGTGGGAGGCCTCAACTGACCGCCTTTTTTCAAAGTGAGATCAGCAGGGTGCCAGAATCCTGAAAGTCTATTTAACTCTCCCACAGAGGGACTGTGCCCGTCTCACTCGGGGGTGAAGAGGTGAATGCTTCTGTGTCCTCCCTGTATGTAGGGCACAGTAGCACCTGCCTGAAGGTGGTTGTGGGGTCTGAATGCAGTAATGCAGGGAGAGCCTTCAGCGCAAGGTCTGGAGCACAGAGAGGGCCCTCAGTGTGAGAGATGCTGTATCACCCACTAGCCTACTCTACCTGTCCGTGCCAGGCCCTAGTTTGCTTCTTGCTCCAGATCTCTAGGCCAGGTTCAGTGCCACCTGAGTTGGAGCAGATGCCCCATCTGTGCCCTGGCCAGGAACTTCCATAAGGAGCGTGGCATATGCTTCCCTGGGCTCTATTCGTGATAGGACATCCCTATTGGGAACTTCAGAGGGTGCAAGTTTTAGTGCCTCTCCAAGGACTGTGGCTGTGAGTTGGCTGCCTGCTTCCAGCTGCAGGACAGATATGGGATTGCAGGCTGTGCCTTTTTTTCATGGCTCATAAAGCCATCAAAAGAACACAGATCATGTTTTTGCCTCTCCAGAAGTTCTTCATGAAATTTAATTAAACTGTTGGCACTCAGAACGTACCAAAAATTCTCTGGAAAAAAAAAATCTCAAATTTAACCTTTTAAAATGTAGGAAGTGGTGTTTTATGTGTACTTGTTTTTCCAGATTGTTCCTTTATTTTCATTGAAAAAAGTCAGCACAAGTCAAAACCGCAGAACCGTCTGGAAGCAATTGAGAAAAAATAGAAATACCTTGGAAATGACTGGCCCTGTTACATGTAATGTGATTAAATGAGAAGTTCAGTGAGCAAACATGAGGTTTCAGATTCAGTTGTTACAGCTTAATCTAATTTCAAAGTAACCACGGCAACTTTTTTTCCCCCAAAGAGCAAATGACAGGCCAGCCTGCCTGCAGTATATGCTGTGAGCAGACGTGCGGGTGCAGTGGCTTTGTGGGTCTGAGTCATATGTGAGGACTTTCTCAGCTCATGTTCATTAACTGCCCTGGAGCATCCAAGTCTCTCATCAGAGCCAGCTGGCCTTTGGGGAGATGGGTCAGGGGCTCTGGGTCATGCTCTTTCCCATGCAGTTGGCAGCTGTGGACTAGTGATTTCTTATATCCTTGAAGTTGTTAAAAATGCCTGGGAAGGTGTGACTGTTTATACTTATCTGGGAGTTGTCTAATCCCTTCTAAAGAGAACTCAGACTGTCCTATAAGACATGATTTTGTGTGTGTATGTGAATATATGTTCATTCATTGGAAGGTAAACATGTGTTTCAGATAGAGTCCTTCAGATGTTTGAAGGACTTAACTAGCTCTTAACTAGTTAAGAAGCTCTTAACTAGCTCCACACAGGTAACTGATAAATATGTATCAGAAACCTAGACTATCAAATGGGAAAGAACCCTCAAGATCATCTGGTCCACGATCACCATCTTTTAGATGAGGAGGGTCATCGAAACCTTGGGCAGCTTCTCATGGCTAGTGGGTGGCCAAACAGGACCAGACCAGCGGCCTCCTAGTTCCTGGCGCAGTGTTCTTTCTGCTCCATTTCACTGCCTCCTTGGTTAGAGTCCTGTGAGATCTGTTGTACACATTGGTTATATACAAAGGAGCCTAATGTCATGAAAGTGTACACATTCACAATAGGATACAATGTCATTATTTCATAAATTTGGCCAATCTGAAATATAATCGTTACAATAAACATAGACGCACTTATGAAACATAGGGCTCACTGCCATACAGCTGAGAAGAGATAACTGCTGGATGATGATTTTGGATGGCCCATCCATGTCTTAAAAAAAACAACCACAAATGAACCCAAATGAAAAAAACAAACAAACAAAACCCTTGCCCAAGTAGATTAGAGCGTATGTTTCTTTTCCCCTCCATCTATTCCTTATAAAAGACAGAAACATTAAAAGTCATCCTATTGATCATTTTTCCTCCAGAAGAAACCATTTGAACATTTAAGTATCCGAAGACAGTATGTAGGAGTTTTGTCTTAATGAAAGTCTGGAAAGAGGTCTTATCGCCCTTCCCTCCCCCATCGCATCCCCCACCTCTTCCCATGTGCTTCTTATCAAGGTGAACTTTTGCTGTTATCGCTGATAAGTATTTTTGCTTGGTGTGTTCTGGCTTCTAACGTATTTAATTCTAGCATCTCAGCCTCTTCTGTTCTTTCATTGTTTGAATATGTATTGGGAAAGTGAGAAGATACTAGAAAAGGGCAGTTTTGGAGGAGGGAGAGACAGCAGGGAGAGGGAGGGAAAGAAAAAGAAAAAAGGGGGAAGAGAGTGAGCTAGTCGAGTGGAAGCTGAGGTAGGTTGCGGTGGTAGGAGGAGCGCAGGGCACATGCAGGGGCGTCAGGTGGCCTGGATCTAGTCCGGCTCTGGTTTCCTGCCGACCGCTCCCCCAGCCCCACCCCCCCACCCCGGCGGCTCCTGCTTCCCTCCACCCAGTCCAGAGTGTTGCCCCGCTGTCCCTGTTCCCATGGTCTTTTCTCTTCCTGTACCATGGCTCTCAGTGTTGCTCCGTGGGTAGCTCCCAGGTTTCCATGTCCCTCCCTCATCTCTCAAGTCCACGACTCAGCCTCAGGGCACTGCCCCCTTCATGTTAAGTGATCAGACTCACCAGGTGGACAGTTGCTCTTACCCTCTCCTTCCCGGGCCCCTCGCCCCTCGTCTCCCTCTGTCACACCAGGGGAGCCTCGTTTGACAAGCTTGTCTTTGTTCAGGCACTAGGATTAGCCTCTTGATCTTGCCCTGCCTCCCTGGGCACCTTCCTGTAACTCAGACTCACGTGCTGAGTTCTGATCTCACCCAGCTCCTCGCACTGTCCTCCCTGGAGAGCCCAGCACCCTCCAGCTGCCTCTCTGCCTGTCTTGCCTATTGCCGCCCCACTTGTCTTTCTAAAGAGGCTGCCTTTTGAGTTTTCCTGGGTCTCTCCCATGTATACATGTTATTAAACTTTTGTTTGATTTTTCTCCGTTTAAAATAAATAAAGAGGCTGCCTTTTGCCGAGGGACTAAACTCTGGCCCTGTGATCTGAATTCAAAACCCAGAGCTACCCAGCTGCAATCTGCTTGTGTTTCTTGTTACCCTTTTCTACTTCATGACCGCCAGCCGAGACTCACCACCCCCAGCCCACGTGGCACTAGCTCACTTCCGTGCTTCTGGTACCTCTCTCCCCTTGCCTGTGGAAATCCGTCCTCCTCATGCTTCAGGCCCTCCTGAGAAGGAGGCTACCGCCCAGTTCTCTTTCTTCTCCCCCACTCAGAAGCGATGTCTTTCATCCGTCTTTAATTTTAACTGTGTGATATTACTTATTCAGCATCTGTGTGCTACCTTAGAGTAATTTGTGTTTAATTCTTATGTCTCCTTCTGCAGCATAACCTCTTTGAGAGAAGCCACATTATTTAATACATCTTCATATCCCCCAAAGCACTAAACCTTATGTTTGCTGCACGGTACATGTTCAAGGAATTTTGTTGAATGGATGAACAAATGCATAAATGAATGATTTTCATATCTGGCAGTGCCCTCTCTAGGCCTTAGTTTTTCCATCTTTCAAGTTGAGGGAGTTGTATTAGATGGTCTGTTAGGTTCCTCTTTGACTTACCTCACATCCAGGTTTAATGTTAATTAAAAGCTGTGAAATACCTCTGAGTTTTATTACTGTGTGTCCTATATAGAGCAGGCATCATTAGGAGTCATATCTATGCATCACTGAAATATCTTCCTGGCTCACAAACTTATTTTTCTCTTTCCTAGGTTTACAAGTTGTCCTGAACTCCATCATAAAAGCCATGGTTCCCCTCCTTCACATAGCCCTTTTGGTGTTATTTGTAATCATAATCTATGCTATTATAGGATTGGAACTTTTTATTGGAAAAATGCACAAAACATGTTTTTTTGCTGACTCAGGTGAGTAATAAAAAATGGCAGCTAGGGCTTCCCTGGTGGCGCAGTGGTTGAGAATCCGCCTGCCGATGCAGGGGACACGGGTTCGTGCCCCGGTCTGGGAAGATCCCACATGCTGCGGAGCGGCTGGGCCCGTGAGCCATGGCCACTGAGCCTGTGCATCCGGAGCCTGCGCTCCGCAAAGGGAGAGGCCACAACAGTGAGAGGCCCGTGTACCACAAAAAAAAAAAAAAAAAAAAAAACAAAAAAAAAAAAAAAAATGGCAGCTAACCTAACTATTTAAAAATTTGGCTTTTCCAAAAACAACTTTTGTGGTTTGGGGAAAATCTAAAACAAAATGAGAGAGAGAGACGGGGTAAAAAAAAAGATAGCCAAATACACTGGTGAATCTAAGACAGTTCTTAGTGTGAATTATATTCAGAATAAATGAGAATTTACTTCCCATTTCTATCTTGATTTCCTATGTAATGTGTTCTGGTAAATAAGATGGGGGGACCCCCTGAAACTGGACGGTGAGGTGAATCAATAGTGTTGCTCTGTATAGGCTGAGGAAAGGTGCTGTTAGAGTGGGGACAGAGGAGAGAGGGGTGGGTTCTGAGTAGAGGAAATGGCAAATTCCATGGAGGAGAGAAAGTTTGAAGTGAACCTTGAAGGACAATAGGAATCCAAGATAGCATAGCTGGAAAGTAGAGTGTTCCAGGCTCTGGGCAGGGTACTTGGCTTCTGCAACTTGGTTTCCTGATGTTCATTCCTCCCTTGAGTGGTCAAGCCTTCCTCTGCTGTTTGCAGATATCGTAGCTGAGGAGGACCCAGCACCGTGTGCGTTCTCAGGGAATGGACGCCAGTGTACCGCCAATGGCACAGAGTGTAGGAGTGGCTGGGTTGGCCCCAATGGCGGCATCACCAACTTTGATAACTTTGCCTTTGCCATGCTCACCGTGTTTCAGTGCATCACCATGGAGGGCTGGACAGACGTGCTCTACTGGGTAAGCAGCTTGAGGGGAGAGTTGATGGAGTATGCTTTCCTCAGATAAAAGTGTTTCATTAGCTAGAGCCATTGGGGAGCTGGCTGAAAAAGACCCCCTGGAAGTGAGTTCTTTGGGAAGGGAAGCAGCCCCTCTCATCACTCAGTAAGACCTATCATCTGTCCATGTTGGGGCCTTGGTTTCAGCTCTAGAAAGCTGCTATAGGATGTGGACTCCCTTGCATCCCCAGTGCCGCCCGGGGACTTACTGCTGAGCATGCCCAGTAGTCCCCTTTGTTGGAGGAACTGCAGAGAGCCAGGGCTGTCCTCGTTAAACTCTTAAAGAGCCAGAGGTCAGTCCCCAGGTTAAGAGGCTCCTGGACTTCCATGGACTAAAACTGACCTTTTATACCTAAAGGCAGGTTGCTCTACCAGATCCTAAATGGAAGTTAGGGAACATTAATTGAATTCTTTTCATGCTTTCCATAGCTTAGTACAGCCTTAAAGCCCAAATGGTTTTTTTCCCCTATCATGTAGTATTTCCCTTTTGCATCTTCAGTATTACTACTAATCAGCCCAGCATAAGCCCTTAGCTCTCTCTTCCTTTTTCTTTGAAGCTATAGAACTCTGGCAGAGAGGGTAGAAATGGCATATAAGCCTTCCAGGGCTGGTGGACCTGTCCATGAAGACAGTTGCACACTCTTTGTATGGCTCAGGGCTGGCTCTCCTTGTTCCTGACAGAGCCAGAAAGGTTTGCTGTAAATGAAGAGCAGTCATATTTTAACAGCCATTTCTCAGAGCTGGGTTTGTTGGTTTACTTCTGTGTTTGATAGAATCTGAGAAAGCTCACAGAAGTTTAGAAATTATAGAAATTATTTTCCACGACACAGTTGCTGGGAAAAACAGCTGACTTGCAGATTTTGAGCCTAAATCCAAGTCCAAATGGCATTAACCAGGATTCCAATAATGATTTGTTAAAAGACAGTGGGTAATAACATACTTCTTGAATGGTCAGTCTCTAGTTAGAAGGCCTGCAAGTTGAGAAGTATCTTCCAACAGGATCTAAATTTCAGACACTTTATAGGATTTCCCATTACTCTGTAACCTCAAGAGAACATAGCATATAACAGTTGTAAATAGGTTTTTGCTTCCCTTCACAAGTGAACTCCATGCATGCAAGATTGTAGAAGTCCCTATATATGTCCAGTGTTAGGCAAAGAAGACATGTTTTATTTTCATCCCCAAAGTGTGAGTCTAGTTTGGTAATAAGGTTTTTAAAACATCACCAACATGTTATATCTTGTTTCTCTCTCTCTCTCTCCTCTCTCCTTTTTCTGTTGTCATAGGGGAGTGTGTGTGTGTGTGTGTGTCTGTGTGGGTATGCACATCTGTTATTTATATCCATAACACAATGCCTTTTGTGAAGAGGAAGAAGGAGGGAGATTATATTGGATGAGCCAAGGCCACGGCCATGCAAGGGGACCCTCTAATTAGGTAAAGGGTTTGTTTTCAGTATTACCTTCTAAGCTGTAACTCCTAGTTAGATTAGCAGAGGGCTCAATCCCAGTCTTCCCTTGAGGTTTCTGATAAATAGAAAAAGCGTCATCCAGGTAGCCCAAACTCTGATCCTTCCCCCCAGAACAATACAGAAGACAACATTTTGATTTAAAACAAACAAATGAAAAACCTGTGACTCCTCTCAGCTCTGTTCTCCCTGTTTTCACGGTGAATTGCCATTGCCGATCCAACATGCCCTGACTAATGGACAGTTTTATACTTGATGTTCTGTTTCTGCACACTGATTGTCTCATGACAGTCTTCCTATCGCCAAGCTAGTGAAAACTCTGGGAGCGTGTGATTAGAGAGAAAACTCCACGTACCCAGAAACAAAAGTTTTTACTTGCTTTCCTGAGAACCTCTAAGTATCACCTAGGATGATATAATCATTGCCTCTGTTTTTCATATGACAATCACAGAGCTGATAATTTGACAACATAATAATTACATTCTCTATGAATTACATGGCATCTTTATTCTGATGGAGGAACTCCAGTAATTTATCAACATTATTCCAGTCTATATCCCATTATAGAAGGTCTGGGAAACAGTGGAATATAAACTCCTGAACATCCCCAAGTTCCTACCGCTAGAGCAAGTGGTACTTGATTTAGAACAGGGGTCTACAGACTTTTTTTATAAGGGGCCAGATAGTAAATATATTTGGCTTTGCAGACTGTAATGTCTCTGTCACAACCACCCAGTTCTGCCCATGTCGCTTGGAAGCAGCCGTAGACATCATGTAAACAAACATGTGGCTTCGTTCCAATATTTATTTATGGACGCTGAAATGTGAATTTTGTATAACATTCCTGTGTCATGAGATACTCGAGATTTTTTTCCTACCATTTAAAAATGTAAAAGCCATGTTTAGCTCACGAACTGTACAGAAGCAGGTGGTGGGCTGGTTTGGCCTGCGGGTCATAGTTTGGTGACCCCTGGTCTAGACTAGAACCCGGCGCTCTTTCCTTGGCATTTTTCCACTGTCAGAGATTTTCGAGCCCTTCACAACACTAGGGGGCAGCTCAGTGATGTCTTCCAGAGTGTTCACTAATACCTTAGTCTCTGAAGCACATCAGGTTTCTTTTAATTACTTGTTTATTACACCAACTATCTCAGCACAGAGACAGGCAGGAGCCAGGGCCCCAGCCTTCTTCATACTTGATGCACCACAGTCAACGGGAAGCCGCTCAGCTGTGCACAGAACAGAACATCCCTGCCCAGCACAGTGCCCGGCCCAGAGCAAGCGATCAGCAAACACCAGTTACTGTTACTCTTTAAGTGCACGATCCCATTGCCTCACTATAGATGGGCCATGTTTAAGTGCCTGTTTTTTATCCACAGCTAGAGTGTAAAGGGAACATCTTGAGAGAGAACTGAGATATCATTTAAAATATTGATGGCAAGCAAAATTTTCAATCCTTTAGGCATTTGTATATGGTGGTCAAAGTCTTTGCCAGGGATGAGTTTGCATCTGGTCAGGTTTATATTCAGTCAGTGTTCTCAAGTTCAGGGATACCTCAGTTCCCAAGAGTGCCTGGCAAGTGGTGGCAGGGTCTTGAAAAGGGACGTGCGGGTGGGCCCGATATGCAGAAAGACACGCATAGAATAAGACCAGTTGGATGTGTGGGGAATGGGATTATTAGTTTCTGGTGAAAAATGACTTTTTTAGTGCTCTTTTATGAAGTGAATTCCATAAACATAATTAAGGTGCCATCTGACCCACATGCATCTGTTGTCCACAGAGGCAGAAAGGTGTAGTGCAAGGAAAGAGCCTTAAGGCTGGAAAGGGCTGGGCGTGTGACCTTGGGTAGGTCACCCAAACTCTCTGGGCTTTCATTTTGTCCACAAGATGCTGAGTAAGCCTACATGATCCTATTGTTTTTTTCTTCAGCTCAGAGGAAATGTTTCTAGATGTAGGAAATTAATGAAAAGAGTATTGATTTCATAAGAGAGCTATCCATATAAATCATTTGTGGCCTTTTGCCTTAGTGCCAAGCTCTTTTCTCAGTGAGCATAGCTATGGCAGTGCTGGCTGTATGACTCAAATGGGAAGTTCCCTTGGCCGAGCTGACTGTCTTCTTCATTCAGTGTACCTGGGAAATCCCTCTCTAGTCAGCCAGCAGCTTGCCTTTCTGCCCCTTTCTCTGATTCCATACTCAGGGGAGCGACAACCAATATATCAAGTTTCTAGTAGTAGTTGCAACAAAAAGCCTAGGTTAGCCTTTACTCGGAGATATGGATGTGCGTCTCAGCCTTTGAAGTGAGGGGAAACTGAAACTAGGTTATTTCCTGAGTACCAGATGACACCACATGATGACTTTGATATAAATATTTTAAAAATCTAAATTGAAATGCTTGAGCTCCTCCCGATTTTTCCATTGCTGGCAAAGACCACTCAGACAAAATCCCAAGCAGAGTCTCTATTTTCCTGTGGGTATTTCGGGGACCAGCTTGGCAGTTCTCACTTGCCCCATGTGTATGGTAAGCCTCTGAAAAGAGACCTGGGTTGAGGAGATTTCTTTGGGAGAAAGACTGGCCCTTAAAGCTTAATATTTGTTGCTCTTTCTCACCCTCTGGAGATGTACAGAGTCTCCTGTGGCCTTTGTTTTCCCCTCGGCCCCTAGCTGTTATTCCAGGTGATATTTCTGATTTGAGCAAATGGGAGTCTGTTGCACACTTACTTCTAAGAAATTAAAAGTTTCTTTACTAAAAAAAAAAAAAAAATGTTCCCTCCCAGTTGGAGCCGACAGCTGTTCCTGGAGCCATCCTCTGGAACGTGGGACTGAGGCCTCAAAGAGGATGGGTGGGGCAGGTGCTCGGCTGACCACTGGCCTACTTTGCCAGAGTTGTGGGAGAGTGGGGTCTCCGGTGGGAGTCCTGGACGTGCACATCCTTATTCCCCATGAGCGGGCCCACTCTCCCCTGTCATGTGTACTCCTCTTGCTCCCACAGAGGGGAAGCAGGCCCAGAGAGGTCTCTGTGGAAGGCCCTGACTCCAGGCTGGGCTCTGGTCCCTCCACCAGGCAGCCTGTTCCTTCTCCTCCACATCTGGATTATTAAATAAGTTTAGCGGTGTAGTTGCTTTGGAAGAATTACCCTTGGCCTTCCTGCTGAAATTAGTTTATCCAACTTAATGAGATCAACAATTGCAGCCACGGCCCTGCCTCATTCATTACGCTAATTGCCGATGTAAGATGTGCAGACTGATAGCAGTTCTATTAAGCACATCCATTTTCAGTGGCCAAACAGGTGTTTCATAAGGGATTTAATGCCCTCTCCCTAGACTTCAGCAACAGATGTTAGGTAATTTTTTTTTTTTAATGTTCTCTTTTTCTGTTTGGTTTCTGCATGAGGCAGACAGTGAAATGCTTGAGCTTCGGTCTGTAATGCTGAAAATCTAGCACCAGATAATGTAAAGGAAAGCACATGCTTAAAGGCCTAAGGGCCTTGACCCTGCAAGGCAAGAATGACGAATCAGCCCAGACTATATACTGTTCTATTAGCCGAAGATTCTGGCTGTTCCAACAAAGTCAGGCCGGGGGTCATTCATTCTGTCCCCTCACCAGTCCTTAACACTTCCTTCCTGGGAGAAGTGTTTGCCCAATCTAACGTGATCTGTGCTGCCGGGAAGTTCCATCCAGCCGTGAACCTGAAAGCACTTGTTTGCTCCATCATGAAAGCTGCTCATGATCACACCTCTCCTGGGAAGGTGTATCCGGGAGGCCATGTCTGACTGTGCTGCTTCAGCTTGTCCTAGAAGTAGGGGCACCAGGTTCCTCTGGAACAGCTCACAGCTGGAGCCAGCTCCCCCAGGGTGGGTCATGTAGGTTCAAGCTAGGTGTGGAGGATAAGGGCTTCTTTCCTTCTCCTGGGTCCTTCCTGTGAGTGCAGTTGTGGAAAAAAATGTCATTCCCCAAAGCACCCCCTGAAAGTGTCAGCTAGTTGACTTCTGAATACTTTCCTTCCTTGCATTAATTTAGCTGTGCTTGCACTCACTGATAGCAGATAATCCAGATTTAAAGTGGGTTAGGTTTCCTTGGATTGGTTGGCTTCCAGTAGAAAGTTATTATTTTAGGGGTTTTTTTTTTTTTTAAAGAAAAGAATTTATAGAGTCAAATGTTGCAAATTTGTCTCCATAACTAAGACTTTTCCACCATCACAAATTTTGAAAGTAAAAATAGTACTGACAACTTGGGCAGAGTAGAAAATAGTTTCCAGCTAAGCACTAGTTTTGTTTTCTATCAAGATCTTTTCTGAAAATCCCTTACCAAGGCAGTTTCCTGTGAGAAAGAGCCAAATCCCAGCTGATTGCCCTAGCAGTGGCCAAAGTTTGCTGTTATTTGCCCTGAAAGCTTTGATGACTCTGTGTGTGTGTGTGTGTGTGTGTGTGTGTGTGTGTGTGTGTGTGTGTGTGTTTTGGGAATATATAATGAATGTGCATTGGCTACTGTTGTCTGATTTGAAGCTAAGTAAATGTTTAATTAAATGTATCGAATGCTGTCTCTAATGTAACCCTCTCTCCTTATTAGATTCTCTTATTAACCCACTCCTATGAGACCGTCTTATTTCTTACAGATGAATGATGCTATGGGATTTGAATTGCCCTGGGTGTATTTTGTCAGTCTCGTCATCTTTGGGTCATTTTTCGTACTAAATCTTGTACTTGGTGTATTGAGCGGGTAAGCTACACCTCTTTCATCTTGAAAGCAGAGTCCCGAGGACAGTTGCCAAGACCACACAGGCTTTGCTAGATGGGGGCCGCCGGGTGGGTGCCAAGCATTTTATGTGTCCTCCAAGATGCTTTCTTTTCTGCTGAGGCTTCCCAAATCAAGATGTTTCCTGGAACCTTACCAGCCTTCATGAAAGAAAGCTATGGGATAATTATTGACCAGAAATTAATCAGCGTTGTCACTTGGGATTTAAATCGTTGGCATTGCTTGCCCATTTGTCTGTCCTAAAAGGAGATACATCTATAATTGTATTATTGGCCTGGATCCAGATATAATGCAGATTAATTGGTACAAAACAGTAGCTAAATGACTTTTGGTAGGCCACATTTGTAGGCTTCAGCAGCAGAACCTGTCCTTATTGAAAGAACAAAACTGAAAGGCCCGTGGCGGTGTCCCCTTCTAGAAGCACCAGTCTTTAATCAAAGCCCTAGTGGTCCAGCAGCTGGTCTTGGGGCTCTGCTCTTTAGCAAATGGATAACTGATAACTAATCTCCTTACATTTTACAGGTAAATGATGCGATAGGATGGGAATGGCCATGGGTGTATTTTGTTAGTCTGATCATCCTTGGCTCATTTTTCGTCCTTAACCTGGTTCTTGGTGTCCTTAGTGGGTAAGCAGTTGGATCCGTGTTCCACATTCTGCTGCTGCCATGTGTCAGGCGGCTCTGCGTGTCCCCCAGCTGCTCCCTGCGGCTTTCTCTGCATGCATGTGGACTCTGATGTCCCCTCTGTGTGTTGCTTTTGGACTAAACTGTGATTCTTTCTGCTTGTATCTGTCTGTGAGATTCTGTGTTTCTGATGCTTGCCAAACACTATTAATTTAATGGAACCATTTCCCTGAAGCCAGTCACGTTAATATGCCAGTGTGTAGAAGTAGATTAAAAGTGAGGAAAAGGATTCCCAGCCTTGGTCTCCCCCAGGAAAGGGCCTTTGTCTTTTGTGGTTTTCTTCCCATTAGTACATAATCTGGCCCTTTTTACCTGCAGTGTATCCTGCCGATTTCCAGTGCTGTTTTCAGATTTCGTGGTAAAAGAGAAATAAGCCTAGATTAGCACATAAATCATCCTTCAGATCGGGATCGTTTCTCAGCTTGGTTTTCTGCTGCTGTCACTGTGAGAATGCTCCCTTCAATTCATTTTTAATCTTAACTTGTAGAATCTGTCTTTGATGCAGGCTAATAATCAGCTTTTGCACCTAGATCGCCTATGGCCTTATCATCGTCCATGTCACTCAGTCACCATTTTTGAAATTTCATTTTGTTGACCCCCTTGGCTCGGTGGATTGACAGGGGGTTCGCTGGGTCAGAAGGGGGGCTTCGCCCTGCCTGTAGTTGCCATCCCAGAGCCCTTCTGGGCAGCTCTGCGTCCTCCCCATCCCAAAGACACCCCAGACAGGGGAGTACCCCAGAAAAGGGAACCAGGGCTCTCCAGACTCTCAGAAGCAGAGCCAGTATATAGCCATTGCTGGGACGGGGTCGGAGCTGGGAGTGAGACCAAGGCCCAGGAGGTGCCCGTCTCCCCAGAGGAGCCTCTGTCACTCGCTGAGCTCAGACATCCTCAGGAGATACTGTTGATAGGCTTGATTCCCAGTGAGTTTATCTACTCCTCACTCACTCTATCTGTGCCTTTCCAAGCTTGTATCTTGGGGGAAGTGATGTCTTCGTGTAATGCTGAGTCAGTGGAGAGACCTTTATCGCATTTTTCTCAACACTGCCTTTTCCAGAGCAGAAAGCAGAGCTAGTGATCCATGTCTGCTTCCTTTCCTCATCTTCCCTCGAACCTACCCTGCCTATTTTCAGGGATAACACGTTTAGAATTCTCCTTGACCGAGCGTGGTCACTTTTACACCATGGATGTACACTGTCCTGTGAAGGCCTGTCTAGCAATGGCCCTGGAGCCCGTGCCCCACAGTGAGGGGAGTAGGAACTGAGTTGGGGGTGTGACAGCTTAACCCCCTCCCCCCACCTCAACCAAAGCTTCCTTCTATAGATAAATGGCTCTTCAAGCCT
Organism: Kogia breviceps; assembly: GCF_026419965.1. Classification (NCBI taxonomy): domain Eukaryota; kingdom Metazoa; phylum Chordata; class Mammalia; order Artiodactyla; family Physeteridae; genus Kogia; species Kogia breviceps. The sequence continues at coordinate 35,621,564 of NC_081319.1, read as the reverse complement.
CATGTTCTTTCACTTAAAACTTTAAAAGCGCCTTCCTCCTAGTGACCCGCCATGCCCTTAGGTTAGTGTCGGGATGGTAAGGGTGGAATGTATCCCTGGAGAAACAGCATCCTGTTGACTGTACCACAGAAACGGCCCGTACAAGGGTAACAGCAATTCTGTTGTGAATTCCTGGCACCCCGTGCCTCCTAAATGCAACTAAACTGAGGCTGTGGAAGCGATTGATTTTAACAGTGCCAGTGACATGCCTTATCTCTGCACTCCCAGAGCAGGAACATCACCCCTGCGTGATGAGGCAGCTTAAAAAGGAAAACAGGGGGAAATGGGAGGGAGGGACTCCTTGTTACAATGGTGGGTGTTAAATATGCACTCCGAGGGGGGTGGTGCCCAAAGCTGGAGGGTAAAAACAGGCACACACCATGGTGGAACAACCAGTGTACCAAAATATATTTTGGGGAAAATAGTAAGTAATTTAAAGACAGTTTTGAATCAGAACAAAACTAGATCCCTTATGAAGGAGAGCGCAAATGACACGTGAATTTTTACAATAAAATCCGAGATTTCGCAGCAGTTTTCAGTCCATTCCGTGATGCGGGGCTGCAACTGACTCCGTGCCACCTGTAAGGCCACTTGGGTAGGAAATGCTAAGCTGTGCTCTGTGTAAAGGAAGAGCCACGTCTGCAGAGCAGAGTTGTGCATCTGCGTTCGCTAATTTGGTCAGCTTTTCCTGAGTTCCTGGTGAGTGCCCGGCTCTGGGCCAGAAGCCAGGGTGCCAAGATGTGGAAGACACAGATGGGGGCCTTGTACTCAGTCATTGTCTCGGGGAGGCGGGGGGAACTGTTGTTAGGCAGTGCAGGATGGCCAAGCTAGAGTAGAGGGGGAGACGGAGGGGCTGTGAAAGCTCCATGTCTGTGAGCTGGATCTTGAAAGATGATAAGGTGTCCCTGGGTGTGGGGGTGGAGAAACCGGAGAAGGGGATGCTCCCACCTCCCCTAACAATTAGTTACCCAGGCTTCTCTGCCGGGATACTCCTCCTTGACTTCCCCCCAAAGCAACACAAAATCAAAATGGGTCATTTGTATTCATTTTCTTGTTAAAGAAATGTAATTTTTTTTAAATTTTAGTTTTAGTCTTAGCGTACTTCCCAGTTTTTTAGGGGACACTGGAGGGAATATAAAAAATGTTTTAAATGTTTTAAATAAATGTGAAAAGGAAGACAACTTATGTCTCATAGCCCCTTAGGGACCATCAGACCAACACAAATGTAATTCCGAAAGGCCCAAATTAAAAGGTTCTCCTGTTTTAGACACTTAAGACTGTGCCGCTGCTTTCTAATGAAGAATCATTCTAAGATGCTGTGTGTCTTTGTCTGTTAACCATTTGGAAATATTTGTTGCTCCTTTTTTTTTTTTTTGCACACTTGTTTTGGTGTTGGTACGTTTTTAAAGCATTAAGACTGATGCTTTGGAAAAATCTTTGCTTTTACCACAGACCGTTCTTCTCAAGGTGAGCACGAGGTTCATGAACTGTACGCCTGGCATAGCCAAGTGTGATCCTGGATGAAGACATTTTTCTCTGGTGCTCGTGCTCTGTGGGAGGAGCCGAGAATATCTGTAACTAGAGTTGCGATCTCACATTAAGTCGTCATTAAGGAGATGGTCCCAGTTTGACCAGATATTGGAAAGACTGTCGATTAAGTCTACAATTCAGACTCTGTCTGTTCTCATGGTGGCTTTGATGATTTTTCACTTTTAAAATTGTTCACTTAACCCTTGTCCCCGCTGAGGTTTTTGTCCGTAGATAGGTAAAATAAGAGAACACAGTGGTGTTTCTGTGCTTTGTTTCTTTAGAATCACTGCCAGATTCCCGGGGGGAAATGGTGGTCATGGACAGTGGGCTTGTGTCTTCACCTGCAGGACCCACCTGATGCCAGGCACACCTGCGGTAAGGTAGAGGGCCCTCTGAGCCCCTGTGGTGTGGGTCAAACCCCCAAGAAGGGACTGGTAGATGAGAAGGGAACTGGAAGACCTTGGTTCTGGTCCTGCCAGTGTCACCCGCTAACTCTGGGACTTCACTTAGGAGCCCTGAGCCTCCGTCTCTTGACCCCTCAAATGGGGAAGATGCTGCCGTGCTGCCCCTCCTGCCGTAGGGTAGCTGGCTTTAGGTCAGCTCATGAATGTAGAAGTGCTTTGAAAAATATGTACTGTAAAGAATTTTACTCATTGAATCTATCTTTCTCTTAAATCCACGGACCCTCTCCCAGTCCCCTCCCGGGCGAGGTGGGAACAACTGAGGGGCTGTTTGGAAACTATCCGAAGTGTCCCATTTTCTGGATTTCCCAGGAAGTGACCAAGAGAAACGAGCTATGTATGCACAGTAATACTGTACTCGGTGCCCCCCAAGAGGAGGCCGTGGAGGTTCTTTGTCAGCTATAAAGTATGATGCAGCTGTAAATCATGATTGAGGTTATGTCTGACAGTAATTTCTTTGCACAAATAGAGGGGCATGGCATTTCTGTAACATATGGTTAAACACTGGCTTTAGAGTTGGATAATCAATACTGGACTCTTTGCTCTACCTTTTTTTTTTTTTTTTTTTTTTGCTGTACGCGGGCCTCTCACTGCTGTGGCCTATCCCTTTGAGGAGCACAGGCTCCGGACGCACAGGCTCAGTGGCCATGGCTCACGGGCCCAGCTGCTCCACGGCATGCGGGATCCTCCCGGACCGGGGCACGAACCCGCGTCCCCTGCATCGGCAGGCGGACTCTCAACTACTGCGCCACCAGGGAAGCCCTTTGCTCTACCTTTTACCAACTGTGAGATTTGGTGAAATGACCTACCTCTTAGAGCTTCACTTTCCTTGTCTGTGAAATGATGTTAATAATATTCACCATGTGGAGTTGCGCGAGGATTCAGTGAGCTGAAGAGTGTAGAGAGCTTGGTTATCGTTATGATGATAGCTTGAATAAGAGTATATAAAAGGGGATTTGATGCAAGAAAAATCTAATCAAGTTAGTTCTTTTAAGCTAATTTTTTTCCCCTGGGCCTATAGATTGGGTTTAATTTGCATGACTATTTTACTCAGGAGTTAATAAACAAAGTATTCTCTACTGCTCTTTGCTTTTAGAGGATCTAATGTTCAAAAATGCTATCAGAGGTGCAGACAAGTACAATGAAGATGAAAATATTTAGAAGCTGGTAAATTATACATCCTTGTTGAGGAAGGATTTGATTTGCCTTTGTCTTTGTTTCTGCCAAAGAAAGACTAAGGACCCACAATGCCTAGACAGGTTTTGATGTCTGTTAGGTGGATTTCTCCTGAGAAGTTTAGATAATCTCTGATATTTATTTTAGTGGCAGTCATATCCCTGGCACTTAGCAATGGCCAGAAAGAGATTAGATAGAAGACCCTTAAGAGATTAGTGTAATATAACCCAGACTTCGATGCATCTGTTCTCTGTCGGCCTTTGAAGTCAGGCCCCACATGCCATTTTTCATAGTAAATCCAAAGGGCAATTTTAGGATCCTATACCATGAATATTTTTTTCTGTTCAGTTGTTTTTAATACTGTTGTCTTGGTGCCTGGATGTTCCTTGTCAAAAAATGTTTAAAAACTCTATTTTCTTTTCTTTTATAAATTCAGTATCATACTATGTAGGCTTTTGAACTATTTACCAAACTATGACCAATATTGAGATGGACCTCTATCCTAATCACTTTTTTAAAGGAAAAAAGTGATTAATTTCATCTCCTAATCCTTAGACTTGATTCACATTTGTCCAGAACATTCCATTTCTCTTCAACCCATTTGGTTTCTCTTTAATCCACAATAATTGGGGGGAAAGGGTGCTTGGTGATTGGTTGAAAGTGTTGGGATAAAAAACCTAGAGAAAGATTCAGGCATGGCTACTCCACCTACCTGTGTTACTGTTGGTATAGAGGAAGTGGAGAGGGGTGGTGTTGGGGGGAGGCACTGTACTGAATAGGTTCAGGTTTGGGAGGGCATCATAATTTACATCCTGGCCCATTAAATTCACACCATTATGAGTCATGGTCAATCGGAGATTGCCTCTAATTTCCTCCCCTTGAATGTTGGCTCCGGGGGCAAAACATACCAGGTAGATGGTGGTTGTTTGCTTGAGGAGACATACCTTCTCGGAATAGGCATTCATATAAATTATTCATGACTGGGATTAGAATTAGCTGTCATTAAATATTTGACCTGCATCTGCTGATAAAAAATAGACAACAGAATTTCTTCCTGTACATAAACATATCTACATCTTAGAAGAGTAGTTGAATTGCTTGCAGCGTTGAAAGGGGTATAGTTAGGTAATGGGATAACCAGGCTCTCAGCATGGTTGGTTACCACTGTTTTACAGAATAAAATTATATTGAGTTAATGAGTTCATTCCATATCTTGACCAACAGACTAAGAAAGCACACCGAGATCTAGTCCAAAAACAAAGGGACAGTGGAGGGTATTTGTAGATAGTTCTTACAATTAAAAAAAAAAAAAATTTTCCTGTGCATAATTAGTGATCAGACTGCCAGAATTCCAGACACGTTTAGCTGGATTTGTCTTTGGTTTGACTAGACTCATAGGTGAAAGAGTTGTCCATACAGTGGGAGGACTCTTTTCTTGAACTTGGAAGTAATGTTGGGAGTGGGGTTGAAAGCTGAGGGAGAGATCTGTGGTCCTTTAGTAACTTCACATGGTTTGGTTTTGGTAGAACAAGAAATTAAGCCCCACTTCAGCTTTACGTGGAAGAATGCTAAATTTCCTTTTTCTAATAAAGAACCGTGTTAAACATTTATATATACTTTTAAGCACTGAACTTTCCTGTTGCAGAGTTAAGATGCTGTCGGGGGTGGCTGACAGGTGGATGCGGGTGCTGTAGGTATGGTGGTACCTGAAGTGCATAGGCTGGTAGCCTCACCTGACATTAACGAGTGAGTGGTAACCTCTACGCTGCTGGCTCGAAGCGACTGTTTCCATAGAAATGGCTGTTGGGATCAGTGGAAATGAGGTAAGTGAAAGTTTTCGCTGATCCTTATTTCCATCAAGCTGACGCCTGTTTCCCTGGCAACAGCAGTGGACAGCAGCCAGGCACTAGCAACAGATTCAGGAGAGCTCTCTCACTTGTCAGCTGTGGCTATCATCTGTTCCTAACCAAATCCTTTTTTTATAACACTTGGCAAAAACCTCTGAGGATCCAGGAGGCATCTCTGGCCACGTGTGCCCTCCTGAGCACCCATTTTGCCAGTGGAGAGCTCTGTACTAAGCGAATTCATCATAGTGCTCTCATGCAGAGCTCAGCTCTTCATTAAGTCTCTGGTACCTTAATGGTTGAAATTAAAGCCATAATTTTCCTGTGTTCCCTATTCCGTTGGTGGCATTAACAATCACTGTTACTTCTGCAGTGAAGAGTTGTTTATGAATTTAATAATTTGACTTCTGTGATTGCCCTAAGGTATTACTGTCAACCTTATGCCAGTCTTTTTTTCCTTCTGTGTAATACCACTTATAGGCTGGTAACATTACTTTTAGAAATCAAGTATTGGTATAGCAGGACAGCTCAGTATAGCAAGACCTGTATGTCTGGGGTATAGGGAGCTCTTTTTTTTTTTTTTCTTTTTCGGTATGCAGGCCTCTCACCGTTGCGGCCTCTCCCGTTGCGGAGCACAGGCTCCGGACGCGCAGGCTCAGTGGCCATGGCTCACGGGCCTAGCTGCTCTGCGGCATGTGGAATCCTCCCGGACCGGGGCACGAACCCGTGTCCCCTGCATCGGCAAGTGGATTCTCAACCGCTGCGCCACCAGGGAAGCCAGGGAGCTCTTCTTTATTAAAGTTCAGCAGTTGTTCCTTTCCTGGAACATTTTAATATTTAAGCAAATTATGCACCCAAGGCGAAAGTATCCTTCTCCCATGTGAGACAGTGTTCGCAGGTCCCACAAAGCAAAGGAGAGCTGTCATTATTGCCCTGGTGTGTAAGGTAAGAGTGTGTGCGGAGAGGCACAGAATGAGGTGTTGGGCGCTGTCTGGTGTTAAACCCTTAAAGATACTATTTTAAAAATATTTTCTCTGAAACAGAATGAAACTCTGAGACTCAGAGCTATATCTCTGAGAATCAAATGAAGATATGGATCCACAGCGTTACGAGAATTTAGATTGGTTGTGTAAAAGAGCACTGAAAAAATGGTGAATTTCCTGTCTTGGAGGGCTTTCTGAATGACTTCGTTCCCAAGAATCTGGATGAGGGCAATGATAATAATTGGCTTGGAGGTGATATTTAGGACTAACCCTGTACCACTGGATCGGGTTCAGTGCAACAGACTAATAAACAGAAAATCTTGCTCGATATTTTTCTCTCTCTCTTAGACTACTTAAGAAAAAAGGACTTATTCATTCAATGAATATTTTTTGTGTGCCTACACAGTGGTTTCAATGGTGAGACAAAGCAGAATTTTGTCTTCATGAAGCTTGTATCTCATGAGGGAGACAAAAATTATAAACTTTTATAAGTTCTTTGAAGGAAAGGTGCATGGTGCTGTGAGAGTGTTTAACAGGGAGAACAAATGTCTAGGGGAAGCATACTGGAGGAAGAGAAGGACGAACGAATAGCCATCATATCCAGGCAAGATGGGAGAAGATGCTTGGGGAGGGTATTACAGTCAAGGAGAAACCCATGCAAAGGCCTGACAGTGGGAAGGAACAGAGGGCATTGGAGAAACTGAAGAAAGCCAGGGTGGCAGGCACTCAGGGGGCTGGGAAAGGAGGGTGAAGAAAAGAAGACAGACTGGTCAGCAGAGCCCAGATCACAAAGGTCCTTCAAGATCACATCACAGATTCTGGTCATTAGCTGAAGGGTAAAGGAACCCACTGATAAATTTCAAGCCCAAAGTGATGTGATTTATATTTGTGTTTTATAAAAATTACTCTGCTTTCTGATATCTTCAACTTACCTTAAAATACTTCAAAAAATATAACTGGATGGATAGAGGGATGGATAGATAGGACCTAAAGAAAATGTAGCAAATGTTAATTGTGGAAACTAGGTGGTAGGCATATGGCTGTTCACTGTGTAAGTCTTCCTACTTTTATGAACGTTTGAACTTTTTTCTTAACGTTGGAAAAATTCAGCATATAAAAATCACTCTAGCTGCAGTAGTATGAATGGATTGGATGGATGCAAGACTGGATGTGGGGAGACCAATTTAAGGCTATTGTAATCCTCTTCCAGCCACAATATAGTAACAGTGCCAGAATGGACCTTTTGCTATAAACAACTATAAAACTGGCGAAAATATACAAAGCAGTTTTTTTTTTTTTTTCCAGAAGATGGAAATAGGCAACACAGGATTGGGTTCCTTAGGAGAAGAGAAACACATGCAGTAAGTGCCACAATTGTCCTGGCTGTCTGCCCGGAGATGCTTTTAGAATTGTGGCACAGGAGGCAGAGCCCAGAGGAGGACAGTGGTCTATTTGCTCGAGAGGCAAAGAGCAGAGTTTGAGAGGCCGAGACAGCTGGAATTTTCAGGGCAGGGTACTGGAGAGAGTGAGGTATGCAGAGAAGGGGTTCCAGAAAGCTGAATAGGGAGTCTCTGAAATCTTTGATTATATACTAAGCTGCTATGTGCCAGTTGAATTTATTGGTAGAGAACAGCTACTACAAAGCTGTGAGCTGCTGGAAATCTCAGTGTTGGGAAACAGAGGGATTCTGACCAGCTGGAATAGATTGACATTGATGATACATTGGACATTCAAGTGAGACCTCGGAAAGACCAGGCATTACGGGTAAGGTTACCTTAGCCCTGGAGTTATAGCCACTCTAGACCTACCCCAGTGTAGACCTGCAAATCATACAAACAAGCTTCAAAAGGATCAGGACAAGTGGCTCACTTAACACCTGCCAAAACAAGTCAACACCCATTAAAGGAAGGCACTAAAATGGCAGATGTTCCCCAAATGTTTCCCCACATCATTAAAAGTTACAGGACATGAAAAGCAGGAAAACATGATCCATAATCAAGATGGGGTGGGGGCGTCAATAGAAACGAATTGAGAGATGACCGATAAGGCAGGAAAGGAACAAAGAACATATGGGATGAACAAAAAACCAATAGCAGGATGGTGGACATAAACTCAACTGTATCAGTACTTGGATTGAATGAAATGGGCACAGTGTTTTAATTAAAAGACAGAAATTGTCAGAGTGAATAAAATGCAAGATACTATAAAGACACAGATTAAAAAATAAAGGGATAAAAAAAATAAAGGGATAAAATATTAATACCAAATATATAAAATAGACTTCTATACAAGGAATATTTGCAGAGAGAGATATTTCAGAGATAGGGACATTTCATATTCCTGGAAGGGTCAATTCATCAAGAAGACAATGATTCTACATGAGTTTGTACCTAATAAACTTTGACATACGTGAAGGGAAAGCTGTCAAAATTAAGTGGAGAAATCAGTAAATCCACAAACATAGATAAAAGTTTTATAGTTCTTTCAATAACTGAAGAGCAAGGGTTTATGAAAAAAACTAAATATAGATAACATCTGAACACTACCAACCAGAATGACCTAACTGGTACTTACAGAACACTCTATCTGATAACTGCAGAATACTCATTCTGTTCAGGAGCACCAGGATAGACCACATGTGGACTGTATTAAAAAAAAAAAAAAAGTCTCACTAAGTATCAAAAGATTTAAATCTTGCAGAGTACATTTTTTTGTAATAGCAATTGATTTGAAATAGAAACAGGTAACAGTACGCTGTCTAGAAAGTCCTTCAAATACTGAAAATTAAATGATACATCTCTAAATAACTTAAAATTTTAAAAAACATTACAATAAAAGTAAGAAGTTTTTTAAACGGAAAGATAATAAAAATACAACATCTCAATTTGCATTATCCATCTAAAGCAGTGCTTAGAAATTTATAGCTTTAAATGCCTATATTAGTAAAGAAAAAAGGTTTACATTCAGTGGTCTGTATTCCCATCTAAGAATCTAGAAAAGAAAAGCAAATTAAATCCAAGCAAAGTAGAAAAAAAAATATTAACATAAGTCAGTAGAAGAGAAAATGCAAGAAATAGGTAAAGTTAACAAAGACAAGAGTGGACTCTTTGAAAAGCTTAATAAAGTTAATAAATCTTTAGCAAGACTAATCAAAAAAGAAAAATCGATCAGTATTAGAAACGATGGAGGGTATGTCAACACAAATATTATAGACATTAAAATGATAACAAGAGACTAGGATAAATAATTTTACAACAATTCAGTAACTTAGGAGAAATGGACAAATGCCTTGAAGAACACAGCTTATTAGAACTGACTCAAAAAGAAAGAAAAGACTGAAGAGCCCTATATTTGCTTTTTAAATGGAATTCAGAATCATAAACCTTCTCAAGGAAAACTGGGGACCTCAATGATGTCAAAAGTGAATTCTGTCAAACAACTTAGAAAGAAAGAATATCATTTCTAGAAAAAAATCTCAGATAATAGAGGAGGAAGGGACATTCCCTAACGTATTTTTATGAGGCCAGAGTAACCTCAGTACCAAATCCAACAGACATAAGAAAAGAACAGTAGTTTTCATTAACATAGATGTAAAAATTCTCAAATACTAGCAAATTAAATCTAGCAATTATTAGAAGAATAATACCCCATGACCAAGTGGGGTTTATCCAGGAAACACAAGATTAGTTCACCTTTGGAAAATCAAACAATGTAATTTACCATATTAACAGAATGAAGGAGAAAAATCATATGATCATCTCAGAAAATGCCACCAACAGTATTCTGTAATATTCATGATAAAAAGCTCTTAACAAACTAGGAATATATGGGAACTTCCTCAACCTGAAAAAGGTTATCTACAAAAAAAACACAAAAACTGTAACTGACAACATACTTAATGGTGAAAGGCTGGATGCTTTTTTTCCCTGAGATTAAGAACAAAGTAATCATTCCTCTCTCACCCTTTTTGTTCAACATTTTACTGGAAGTACTGGCCAGCACATTAAGGCAAGTAAAGGATGTAAAAGGCAGAAAGATTAGAAAGAAAACAAAAGCTATTTCTGTTCACAGAAAACATGATTGTCTACTTAGAAGGTCCTAACAAATTGTCAGAAAACCTACTAGAATTAATAAGTGAATGTAGCAAGGTCTCAGGGTACAAAAATCAATTTTATTCCTATACACAAGCTGCAAGCATGTGGAAAATGAAATTTGAGAAAATATGATTTACAATAGCATTAACAAATTAAAATCCTTAGGAATATAGATAAGAAAAGATATGGAAGACCTCTGCACTGAAAACTACTGGTTAGTAAAATTAAAGACGATCTAGGTAAATGATGATGGCCCATGATCATTTGGTCTGGATTGGAAGATTAAATATTTTTCAGATGTTGAATTTATCTGCATTCCTCAAATTTATTTATTAAGTGCTGTCCCATTCATAAATGCTAATGGCTTTTTTAAAGTAAACTGACAAGATGATATCAATATTTATATAAATTGCAAAGGACCTATAATAAGTAAACAATCTTGACAAAGAACAAAGTTGGATGACTTATACTACCTGATTTCAAGAATTCCATAAGGCTACAGTAAATACAGTGTCATTTTAGCGTAAAGATAGATACACAGAACAATTGAATGGACTAGAAAATCCAGAAATATGTGTATATGGTCAATTGCTTTTTGACAAAGCTGCTAAATAATTCAATGGAGAAAGGATAATTATTTTTTCAGTGAAATGCTGGAAAAATTAGATATGTCTTTAAAAAAAAATGAACCTTGACCTTTAGGTCACATTAGAAAGAAACACTAACTAGAAATGGATCATAGATCTAAGTAAAAAGCTAAAATATAAATGTTTTCTAAAAATACTTCTGCCCTTCATAAATACAAAGTTGAAAAGAAAACCACACAATGGGAGAAAATATTCACAATACATATATCTGACAAAGGGTTTGTATGGAGGATATACAAGAACTCTTAAGTAATAAGATAAACAGTAAACAATACAATAAACAAAAAATAATTAAAATTGGCAAAAGACTTGAACAGATACTTTGCAAAAGAATATATACAAATAGCCAATGTACATGTAAAGATGTTTAATATTATTAATCATTTGGGACATGCAAGCTAAAATTACAGTGAAATTCTACTACATATGTAGAATAGTAAAATAGCTAAAATCAAGAAGACAGGGGCTTCCCTGGTGGTGCAGTGGTTGAGAGTCCGCCTGCCGATGCAGGGGACGCGGGTTCGTGCCCTGGTCCGGGAAGATCCCACATGCCGCGGAGCGGCTGGGCCCGTGAGCCATGGCTGCTGAGCCTGCGCGTCCAGGGCCTGTGCTCTGCAACGGGAGAGGCCACAACAGTGAGAGGCCTGTGTACCCACCCCCCAAAAAAAATTTAAAAATAAAAAAAAAAAGAAGACAGTATCAAGTGTTGACAGGAGTATAGAGCAACTGATAATGCTCACATGTTGCTCATAGAAACATAAAATAGTATAACCACTTTGGAAAAGCTTGCCAAGTTCTCATAAAGTTAAACATATACTTACCTTATGGCTCAGCAGTTCCATTCCTAGTTGTTTACTGAAGAGAAATGAAAGCCTTCTGTCCACAAAATGACTTGTATGTCAGCATTCATAGAGCATTGTTCATAGTAGCTTCAAATTGGAAAAACCCAAAGGTCTATCAGCAGGTAAAATAGATAATCAAATTGTGGTATCCAAGTCAAACTTTGGAATACCATTCAGCAGTAAAAATAGAATGAAGTACTAGTACAGCATTATCAATGATGCTCAAAAACATTTTGCTGAGGGAAAGAAGCCAGGTACAAAACAGAACATATGGTGAAGTTCTGGAAGAGGCAAAATTAGTCTATAATGTAGAAATCAGGTCATTGATTTTCTAGGGTGGGAAGAAGAAGAGTTTACTGGGAAGGGCAATGAGAGACCTTTCTGGGAGGTGTTATAAATGTTCTTTATCTTGATTGGGGTGTTTTTTACATGGTGTCAACCTTAGTTAGCCAAACCATCAACTTAAATAGTGTGCATTTTATTGTTCGTGACTTGTGTCATGATAAAATTGATTTTAAAATATCATTAAAATAGATTTAAAAGAGTTTTCTGCTTCTGGTTGAGATGGAGTAACAAATACCAGATTTACCCTCCCACCTGAAACAACAAAACCCCAAACAGACAATATATGTAAAACAACAGTTTTTAAGACACTGGAGGTCAGGCAATGGAGGACAGTGATCCCTGAGAGCCAGGAAATAAACTAAATAAGCTCCATAATTGTTCCAATTTACTGGCTTAAGAGAATTCCTGGGCCATGGCACAAGGAGGGGGAACCCAGGCAGAGCCCTGTGGTCCTCCTGGGTTTAGAACATGAAGCTAAGAGTCTGCAAAAACTAAGGTGGCTAAAGTATGCAGGACAGAATACTGGAGAGGAGAGAATTTCATAGAAAGAGAACTCCAGAAGTTCCCCCTTAAGTATTCAACAGAGTACTTTTCAGCACATGTGTGTGAGGAAGCTGGGGAAAGAATATTTGAATGGATTAGAAAGGATGGTGTTCAGTGCTCGCATAGGGCCAGGAATATTGCCTGTTCCCACCAGCCCGGCTGGAAAAACTCATAATTCACAGGACATTGGGTAGAGTACTCAGAAAGGATTTGCCTCAGTAGTGGAATTACTAGTCCTAGACTAAGTAGTGTTCCAGATTGACCTAACAGATTATTAAAGCAAGACCTGAAACAATCAATCAGTTTAGTCCAAGTTACTTAACTGCATCCCAGAACAAAGCACTGGCATATCTGTAGGAATACAAACATATCTACCATCCAACAAGATAAAACTTAAAATGTCTGGGATTCAGAAGTCAGTAGGCATGCAAAGAAGCAGATAAACGTGACCCATAATTAGAAGATTTAATCAATCAGTTGAAACCAACCCAGAACTCACTCAGATGTTAGAATTAGAAGAAAAGGACATGAAAGAGTCATTATAACTATATTCCATGTGTTCAAAATGTTAAGCAGAGACATGGAAGATGCAAAAAAAAAAAAAAAAAAAAAAAAACCTAAAAAAGTCAAGATCCCAGAAATAAATCTAACGAAAGATGTACAAGATCGTGTCTACACAAAACTTTGCTGAAGGGAATTAAAGAAAACCTCAAAAAATGGAAGGATTGGAACACTCGATTTATTAGGATGTCAGAAGACAGGTAGTATTAAGAAAAGGAGGTTTTCTTTGTCATGAGAAGAAAGGAAGAGAATATGGGGCAGATACCAGTTTGGTTTGATCGTAGGAAGCTGGGAGTGTTCCTGCCTGATTCCTAGCTTCTCTGAAGCAGGGGGCAGGGTTAACTGCTGGCGGCAAGGGGGTAGGTGGCAGAGTCCTGTCTGGAGAGTGGGGGAGGTTCAAGTTGGTGGTTGCAGGGAGTTGAGGAGTGAGTGGACCAGAGAACAGACATAGATGATAGGTAGCATTGAGGTTCTTTTTGAAGCTGGCGATGACTAATCCATAGTGATGTCAGTCTGTCACATCATATGACTTTTCTGTAGCCACGTTTGACTGCTCTTACCCAGGTGTGGAGAAAGGGAGTATCTGAGGTCATCTGGGGTGAGGGTTTTGCTCTCTGTGTAGTAAAAGGATGCAAGAGAGTTTAGGGTAGCAGCAAGAACATCACTAAATGGATTACTGATGGATCATGAAATCGAAGGTAGATTAGGGGGGAAGGGGAAGCCTAACAGACTGAGAGAAAATGGGGGCGGTCAGTGGACTGGATGTTCCGAAGAGGTTAGTATTGTTTATAGTGGGAGGAGTGAGACAAGCCAACTGATCTGAGAGGACGTTGTGGTCAGAGAACAGAAAGCGTGAATTCATGATTAGGGGTGGTAAAATTTGGGGATCAATAGTCATGGAGATTAATATGTCAAGGGATTGAAAAGCCAGCTGTTGGCAGGGTCAACCGAGGGCTACTGGAGTCCACCAGGAAGATGGTAGGACTTGGGATGGGCAGGAAGGCTGGGAGCTGGGAGCCTAAGACTTCAGTCTAAGGGGCAAGTAGGAGACAACACGGAGGAAGGGGAGAAGGTCACATAGCCTACTGGCACTGTCCTGAAAGGAGTAGGGTTTTTTGTGTATTTGATTTTTACAGCAGGATGAGGGAGTATTGGTCTAGATGTGACGAGGAACAGAAAAGCAAGGAGGCTGTCAATGCCACCTTGAGACCCCGAGGTAGGTGGGGTCTGGAAGTGCTACAAGGGAAGCAAAGCAGTAAGCGTGAGGATGACCCAGGTTTCCATCAAAGCAAGGAGAAGCGGGGGGTCCCTTTGAAAAGGTTGAGGATACAGGAGAATGTACCCTCTGGAGCAGCAATTCCAGAGTGAAGAGCGAGAGGAGGATGAATCAGTGACGGGGAAGTTCAGAGGACCTCAGGATGACAACGCACTGGGCGATGGGGACTGGGCCTTGGACACGTGCCTTGCGCTTTGCTCGGTGACTGCCAGCATCAGTGAAGAGAGCTGAGGCTTAGTGGTGGTGAGGTCTTCCGATGGGGCAGGGTCCTCAGCTAACGGAGACCCTGGCTCACTTGGTCCGGGGCGATGTTGTCCAGCCCCTGTGGTCTGGGCTCACCTGGCCTGAGATGTGTGCCAGAAGCTTCAGTCTCTGCAGAGACAGCCTGGGGGTGCTGGTAACTCCAGCGGGTGTATCCACAGCCGAGGGTTGTGGCATTGCTGTGGCTGGGATCCCTGAGTGCTGCCCCGCCTGCGGTGGCTCCTTTGGCCCAGGGGATTCCTAGTTGCTGTGGTTATTGGTCTCCACATGTCGTACTGGGAAGAGCTCAAGTTCAGAGGTCAGAGTCTTGGCTCTTGTCCTGACGCCACGTTTCCTGGCGACGTGACTTTCATCAGTATACTTCACTTCTCCAAGTCAGGGTCTTCTCGCTCCTAAAGTTGATGGCCCCATTGCCATGTAATTTTTCTTTTCTTTCTTTTTTTTTTTTTTTAAATAAGCTTATTTATTTATTTATTTATTTTTGGCTGTGTTGGGTCTGCAGGCTCTAGAGCGCAGCCTGAGTAGCTGAGGCGCACAGGCTTCGTTGCTCCGCAGCATGTGGGATCTTCCCGGACCAGGGCTCAAACCCGTGTCCCCTGCATTGGCAGGCAGATTCTTAACCACTGCGCCGCCAGGGAAGTCCCCATGTGGTTTCTCTTACAATGCTGTCCTGAGAACCAAGGAGAGAAATGGATGGGAAGGGACCTTGTAAAGTGTAAAGACCTTTGCAAATGTGGGATGTGGTCAGCATTGGCTGTTCCTGTGAACAAGGAACAAGGCTGTTCCTGTGAATTTGAAAAGCCTTCTTGTTTGCAGTCTGAATATTCACGTGCCAGCTGTTGTCTCCAGGGTCCCGCCTCCTTCCAGGACCTGGAGTGGCACTTGAAGACCTAACCTAATTTCTCTAAGTCTGATTGTCATAAGAGTTTGTTTTGGATTCAGGGATAAAATATTAATCCACTCAGAACTAGATCATTCCCTTGAAATTCTGCTTAAAATAAATCCTGGTTTAAGTTTTCCGCCAGCACCTTCAGAGCCTCCAAGCGTTTGGGGCTTTTCGCCTTCTGAGTCTGGGAGGCCTTCACTGAATCTGAAGGATTCTAATCCAGTGGGTGATGGCACACCGCCTGGCCAGAGGTGCGCTGTTCCCAGAGACCTACCTGTCCTTGAATCATATGCCGGTACTTACAGATAGGCTTACGGAGACATACGGAGGAACTCCAGGGCCCTCCCTGTGTGCACGCCAGCGCCTGCACCCTTTCCCCTCCGGCTCTCAGTCAACTGTACTTGAGCACGATCTGTACCGAGCCGTGTGCCCTGGGAGAGCAGTGGAGGGCTGGCAGGTCAGAGAGGGCTCTCCTGAGGAAGCCGGACTCAGGTGGGGCATTGAAGGAAGGGCGTTTGTAAGGATGTCAGGAAAGGAGGATGCATCCCAGACCCCAGAAGCAGCGAGGGGAGCAGGGCCTGGTGTGGCACACACTTCAGGAGCCAGTGAGTTGGCCAGTGGGGCCGTCGTGGTGCTGTGTGCTGTCTGGGAGTCGTGGAGCAGAAGGAAATGCCTGGTGACGGAGGCGGGGTTTTGTCTTTAGTTCGTGGGAGCTGTGGAGGCGTTTGAGCGGCAAGGTGATGGAGGCGGGAGGGCCTGGAAGTTGAAGCTGTGCGTCTCTGGGCCGAGCGGAGTGAGGAGAGCTCTGGGGCTGGGGGCTGTGGCAGAGGGAGAGGGGTGGGAGTGGAGGAGACCTTGTGGAAGAGGGTTGAGGGTCAGTGTGTCTCAGATGAGGAGAGAGCTGTGGATTTGTCAGCTCTGGGGTATGGATCACGTGAGGGAATTTTTCTTTATTACTTATTGTTGTTACTATGTCAGTTATATATAGATCTATGCCCGGCGCTGAGCTAGGTGCCTATATAAAGTTTATTTCATTCAATCTTCTCAGCTACTTTAGTTGCTATGTCTTTTGCCTCAGTTTTAGAGATGAGGGAAGCGATGCTCAGAGAGGGTTTGTTTTTCTCAAAGTCACACAGCTAGTAAGGAAGGAATTCCGGGTAAGCTAGGGATGAAATCTGGATCTGCTCGACTCCAGAGCCCAGGCTGATTCCTCATCACTTGGAAGCTCTTTCTGTGTGTGATGAGGGGGTGCCCCTGGGGGATCCCATCTATCAGACTGGCTCTGTGCTGATACATCCTGAGCTGTTCCATTCTTCATGCTCTGCCAATTTCTTTCTCTTCCCCCAAATAATTACTCCAAGTAAAGGGGAATCGTGGAATATGGAGACTTCAGAGAAATTGGGGGGTTTTGCCTCTTAAAACTCCTGTGAACAAGTCCCAGTCTATCTCAAGAGGTCCTTTGGGATTCTTTTACTTGGGGGTGGGGGGGTGATCTCTCTGAGTCCCTGAGTCTCCCCTATAATAGGATGCTCTTCCCTTGTTCTCAAGTAAGTCTGATGGTTCAGAAAGGGCACTTCACCCATCCTGTCCTTCAGGGAGAAGCTCCTCAGAGGGAGGACCCCATCTCCCTTAGTGCCTCTCTCCAGGTGGTCTGCCTTTGACGTGACCAGTGAGAGGGATTTGGGCTGGAATTCCTACAGGGATTGCTTTGAGGACTTCCGAGCTGGTGGGCTCTGTTCCAGCTTTTTCCATGGGCCAGCATGGCTCATCTGTGGTCACATCCCCCAGCTGCCCTTTGAATAGGTGATGCAGTGCTCTGTCCACCTCAGGCTCTTTAACCAGGCCCTGTTTTGGTGCAGAAGCAGGACAGGGTCTGGGCTCACTGGTCTCTTCCCACATGTTAACTTTGAATGGTTCGGCCACCCTCCCAAGTCAGACTTCAGGTACACATTTTTCTCATTTTTCTTTAAAAACCAGAATCTGACAAGTCTAGTGAGGTGTGGTTCCCAGATGACTTCTTAAGGAGCACTATTTGAAGCCGTCATGAGAAGATGTGATATAGTTGGCAGGGCTCACTTGATTGATACATTTCACTTGGAGAAAGTGATGTCAGGCAAGAGGCCTATGTTTTTGAAGAACACCTTTTAAAACATGTTTTTTAGAAAACAGATTGAAACAAGAAGTCTGTACCTTTTAGTATACAACCCGGATTCTTATCATTTGGGGAAATGTCTTTGGTAGCCATGGAAACTAACTCTTCAAAGAAAGAGCAGCTCTTCTGTCCTCAGACAAGGGGATGTGGTGAAAGGAAAGTGTATTTCATTCTAAGAGGCTTTTGCTCCATGGATGACTTCTTAGACTTGTCCAGGACTCTGACTGGCTTAGTTCTTGTTTTTTGCTTGTGACAATCACGGGTGCGGTTTTAGGCGATAGAAAGTTACAGGTACCTCCTATGCGGAGCCCACAATCATGTCTTTGACATGATCATCGTTAACGTAAGGCCTGAGCCTATGAAACTATATATTTAGTTTAGCCTAATCTTATCGAGCAAATACTACTGACCAGGATTTGTGATAAGGAACCAACATACAAAGATAAGACAGACACAGCCCCTCCGTCACAGAGCTTACCGTCTGGCGTGTAAGAGGGAATATTAAATAACAAATTGCAGGGCAAATTGGAGAAATGTTTTTGTAGGCTGACCCAGCTGAGTGGGGTGGTATTTGGAAGAGTAGTGAGTTGAGCCTCACTTCGGGAACAGCCTGGAGCTGAAAGAGTTCTCCGTGCCTTGGAGAAAATGAGGGAACTTTAGGATGGCCGGAGCACAGGGTTCAAGCCAGGGAGTGGTCAGAAAGGACTGGGCGAGAGAAGAGAAGCCTGGACAGATGAGGCATTTGTTCTTTCCATCCATACCCCCCCCTTTCTCTTGGGCAGAGTAAGTGCCACCCTGTCCCTGAGCTTTGGTGTGTTCAGGCTGCCCTGCTGTCATTCACAGAAATTAACTCACCCTAGTTATTAAAAGCTAGGAAACACCTACTTTGAAGATGGTTCATCTTCCCAAAAGACGGCAACTCTTTTCTATATAAAGCATCTTCACAGACGTCGATGTCAATAAAAGAAGCGAAGAACATGAAAAGGGGAGGATTGCTCTGAGAAAATCTCTTAATATTCCCCAGCCGTCACAAACAAAAATTAGAAGGCACAGGATCCCTTCACACAAGGATTCCCCATGGAGTTTGTTTCAGGAATGAGCTCCCGAAGAATAGTCATGATGTAGTTGGGTGATTGGAAGCGTGGTTGTTAAACATTTTTCTCGACCCGCTTGCTGTGTAAGCAAGGGTCCTCCATTTGCTCTTGTCTCTTTGGCTCGCCGGTGGTTCCCCTTCCCTTCTTGGTGGCCAGTGCCTAACTTCCGTTAAAGAGCACTGTCATCCGTTAGCCCTCTTCCCCTCCGTGGGAGTTACCTGCAAGGGAGCAGATCTTATCGATGGGGTGCTGCAGTCCAAAGCCCTCCCCCCCATTCTGGCCTATTTATTTCATGCAGCGAGAACACATTTTGGCTGCTCCTGGCTTTTAGTGGTTGAGGGAAAACTGGAACAAAGCCAATGATTTTGATGAACTTTGAACTAAACCAGTACCAACAATTTAAAATTTTTTTGTGCGTGAAGCATCACACACTATTGTTGATTTTTTTAAAATAAAACACCCAATTTCCTCAAACTCAAACTGAACTTATGTGCTTTCCAAAAAATTTAATTTAAGCAAAAATGTTTTTGAACCAAACTGCTCTTTCATCCTGTTTTATTTCCTTTATGTCTGTGTAGGGGAAATAATTTAGGTCTGAAGAAGACTGG
This sequence comes from Kogia breviceps, assembly GCF_026419965.1. NCBI lineage: Eukaryota > Metazoa > Chordata > Mammalia > Artiodactyla > Physeteridae > Kogia > Kogia breviceps. Next base: position 35,602,222 of record NC_081319.1, on the reverse strand, counting down.
CCTCTGCTGATAAAAATCAGTGGCTTATTTCTTCAGCTTCCCCCTCCTCTTAGCCTTTTTGTGGGGGCGGTTGTTTTCTTTTTTGATGAATTTCTGAGTCTTTTCTATAGAAGTCTGAGTCCTAGTGATTTGGTTGGCCTTGCTCACTGGAGGTTTTTGTGCTTGTTTGTGTTTGTTTTCTCTGTGCATGTGTGTATAAATTTCAAAGCATTTAGCTTGTCTAAATTTTATTTGTGTGGCTTTGGTTAAAATAAACAGTACTACAACCCAAGAAAAAGCTCCATCTCTAAATCAACATGATTTCCAGTGGCCCATTTATTTTATGGGCCATCTGAGAAATAACAGATTCCAGAGCAGACCGTGCGTCGTCCTTCAGCATTGGTGGCAGTCACGTTTGACCTGCGCTGCCATTTCAGGGCGATGGTTTGCTTCAGGCTAAGTGCTCTCTCTCCAGGAGTGTTGACTGAGCCAGGGCTCCCAGAGCTGGGGATGGCAGGGCCTGTAAACCCTGGTCAATGTCAGGGTTTGGGGAGCTCTCTGCAGAGCGTGAGGCACGTGCCTGGCTCCTCCTGGTGGGGCGGGGGAAGTTATGTAGGGGCTCCCGGGAGGGAGGCTGGCTGGTTTTGGGGAGTGAAGGTCAGCATGTGGGGAGATGAGCAGAGAGGGTGCTGTCACCTTTCTCTAAGGCCAGGTTGGGACTCTGGAAGAAAATCAGGATGTAAGGGTAAACGGTGCTTTCTGCCCTGCCCCTCCCTTCCTGGTCCTGACTAGTAAGTGTCCAGCCTACGCATCTTCTGAGCCAGGAGGCGGAGGGATCGGGAATCCTTTGAAAAGAGCCCTGGGTTTGGAGCCTGGTTCAGAGCCCTTTGTCCTGTTTACCCGGCATGTGACATGGGAGCAGTAATGTTACCTTGTTCAACCTCGGTTTGGCCCTTTGTGAGACGGGAGTGAAAATCCTGGTCCTGCCTGTGCCGCAGGAGGCAGTGAGGCCTGTGGGCAGCGAATGTAAAGACACTCCAAGGGCTCCAAACACACATCCCAATACCAAAGGGGTTTGCTCCGTTCCTGCCGGGGAAGAGGGCCATGGCCTGATGCGCTCCTCCGCGGGAAACCAAGTCAGCCCCCAGCCGTGCAGACGCAGACCCTCTGGAGCTGCTGGAGGTTGGCTGGGGCCCAGGGCCAACATGCTTGTGGGTGAGGGGCTGCTCAGGGCGGTGAGGGCTCAGGCTGCGCCTCTCAGAGCTTCCGCTTGTCCTCTTCTTTGTGTCGCTCCATCTCTGTGAGCCCCGTGGAGGCAGGGAGGGAGCCCGGGGCAGCACCGTTGCTCTGCAGGCAGCAGCCCTTGTGACCCTTTCTTCTGGATGCTCTCAGCCCTTCTGCTTCTCAGCTGCCAGCGCTAAGAGAGGGTTCCAGGCTGCTGCCCAGGGAGAGGAACAGAAAATGAGGAAGGGACCACTTCCCAGCAGTTGGGTGTACTGCGTCCCTTGAGCCTTTGAGGAGCCTGGGGAGACTCGAGTAACAGCTCCGGTCAAACGCTGCGTGGGGCAAGTGCTGTCCTGAGGTGGGACAGGGTGATGAGGTGGGGCCTGGGGAAGACAGATGGCAAGGTCTTCACCACATCCTGTGCGCCAGTTTCTCCGCCGAGGGCTTAGTCCTTCTACCAAAGGTCCCTGTTGTACCCCTCGAGGGAGTTGCTGCTTCCAAGGCTCCCAGTTCCTATTTTTGGTGGACTTGGACTATTAGAAATTTTTTCCTTCTGTTGTGCTGAAAGCAATCTTCTGAAACGTCCATCCACTCCCTGGGGCACACAGCGGGTCTGCTTTCTCTTTTCCATGGCAGCCCTTTCAGAGGTTGAGGACCAGGGACGTGGCTCTTCTGCGGCATCTCTTTTCCATCTGACCTCCTGTTTGCCCTTCCTCTGCCCCCTGCCCACCCTGCCTTTCTTTCCTGAACACTTAGGCAGGTAATGTTCACCTGGTAGGTGGTGTCTCACCTGGCCCTGCAGGAAGGTCCATATTATCTGAGAAGACAGTGGTGGATGTGCCAGACCTAGGGGACCACATGGAAAGGGTGGAGGTGAAAATGACCAGACTGTAAAGTGGAGGGTGGTTGGAGGGGCAACAGTGTCAGGCTTCACAGTTGCTTTTCCAAATGGTGTAAGAAAGTTGGGAATTGTATCAGGACCCTGTTATTTTTTTACTCGCATTTTTATTGATGTTAAATCTAGTCCATCACCCAGGGTTTACTGAGTACCTTCTGACTTCCTCACCAGATTTTCTCCTTATATGATCTCATCTTCATACATCACTCCTAGAAAACAAAGCTGATGGTGACTCTCTCTTATCAAACTTCTGTTGGTTCCCCATTGCCTACAGGGAAACACGTCCCTTAGTTTGGAATTTAAGGCCCTTCCTGGACTGACTGTAAGCTGATTTTTTTTTTTTTTAATCCTTATCCATTCCTATGTTTACTCTCTTCCTCCTCGGCCTGCTGTGTGTCCATGTGGATGTCCTTAGGAGGGTGGATTTAGGAGCTGGATGGGCTTGTGTCCAACTTCCCTGACCTCAGTTTCTGTGTAATGAGGGTGATGCCATCCTTGCCTCACCGTTCACACTCTCCAGTGAGGATGACGTGTAAGGAATTGTGCTGGGCCCTGTTAAGGACACCGCTGAGGAGGCTGCAGGGAGAAGGCACGCATGCAGATCCGTGGCTGGTGTCTATGAGGAGAGTGTTCTGGTGATTCCAAGGAGGGCAGAGCCTTTTGGCTGGGGTAGCCAGGGAAAGCTGGGTCTCGACAGGTGAGCTGGAATTGAAAGACGGGTAAAGGCTGCTCAGGTGGACAGAGTTCTGTGGATAAAGGCTCACAGGGTTGGGGAAGCAAAGAGGAGTGTAGCCAAAGTGCAAGATGTGCATTTATGAGAAGGGGAGATAAAGCTGGAATAGCAGGTCGGGGAAGGCTGGAAGGCCTTGAGTGCCGGGCCAGGATGTTTGACCTTGATTCCTGAGGGCAGCAGTGAGGAGCCCTGAGGCTTTCTGAGCAGGACGACACCATGGTGGAGTCCAGGTGTGCAGTGCTGGTGACCAGCCAAGAGGGAGGCAGGCCCTGAGGAAATGCTCCAGCCACAGCCCCTCCAGCTGCCTCCATGGCTGAGGTGTGTGCAGACTGGCCAGCATGAGACCCTGGGGAGTTGTCAGGTCCAGCTGGCAGGGAGATTCCTCCCTGAGAAATCGCTCCTTACAGGACATAGACCTGGAGGGAATCTAACAGCCTGAGACAGAAACTCTACCCCGTAAGCCTGTAAGTGATTAGGGAAAATGGCAGGCTGGTGGTGGAGGCTGCTCCTGATGGTATCCACTTCTCAGACGCATTTGTTTCAGGCTTCTGGCCAATCCCAGGAACCGTGGGCTTTCTGTCCTGGTGCTTTCTGGCCTCTTTAAGGAGTAGGGCTCGTTTTGTTGTGTGTTATGTCCTTTTGTACCTCGTCTCCTGTGTGCCTGCTTGAAGGGGGGCTCTCTTGGAGGAGAGAGATGTGGAAAGAAAGAAATGGACAGCATTGTCCATTCCTACAAGGAACCTGCAGTCTACATGGTAAGCGGAAGTAAATGTAAAACAACATAAATTTGCATTTGATGAGAGCGGTTACGTTTTCCAAACATTTTAACAAGTTTTTTATTTGGAAGTAATTTCAAATATACAGAAAAGTTGCAAGAATAATATCTTAGTAAGTAATCCAGGTACCCTTAACTCCAGTTCGCTTAATATTCTATTAATATTTTATCTTGTTTGCTTTTTTTAAAAAATTTTATTTATTTACTTATTTTTGGCTGTGTTGGGTCTTCGTTGTTGCATGCGGGCTTTTGTCTAGTTGTGGCGAGCGGGGGCTACTCTTCGCTGCGGTGCGCGGGCTTCTCATTGCAGTGGCTAGTCTCATTGTGGAGCAGGGGCTCTAGGCGCTCAGGCTTCAGTAGTTGCGGCACGTGGGATCAGTAGTTGTGGCTCACGGGCTCTAGAGCACAGGCTCAGTAGTTGTGACACACGAGCTTAGTTGCTCCACGGCATGTGGGATCTTCCTGGACCAGGGACCGAACCCGTGTCCCCTGCATTGGCAGGTGGATTCTCAACCACTGTGCCACTGGGGAAGCCCATCTTGTTTGCTTTTTAATTTATCTATAAGGGGTGTGGACTGGTTTTTAAAAATATTTTTAAATTCCTTACTGTTTTTAGTTATTCGGGGGCTCACATTATCCGAGATTTGGCCTGTGAGGTGCTTCTCATGCCCCCATCATGTTTTTTTTTGCTTTGTTTTGTTTTTTAAGCACTTTCTTATTCTCTTAATCCTGTGTCTACCCTTCCCCAGCCCTGTAATCAGCCATTTCTCCAAAGACTACTGGTCCTTTTAATGGGAAATGGTAATAGAGACCGAGATCTGGGTGCCAGGTATGCTCATAACTACTGAGTGTGGGGGCATCTTTGTTTCTAGATCTTTCCAACAGAGCTAGGAGGTATATGCATTTACATACACGTACTCACCTTTATACATGTAGTCTTACGCATACATCTTTAGAAATCGAGTTCACATCAGTATCCCAGTTGCAGTCCATCCCCAGAGGGCTCTTTCTAATGGTCCCTTTCCCGTCTTTCTATATCCGTGCTTCCACAGGGAGAACACTGGCTCCCAACTGCATTTATGCATTAGCTCATTTGTGAAATCCTGTAATACGTCTAAAATAGTTTCAGCATGGTTTCATCCATATCACTACAAAACACCAAACTGACTAAAAAGAGTTGAGCATTTGTCTGTGGTTCTGCCCTTACCCCAGTCCTGTCCAAGATGGAGAGGATGCAGTCAAATGTTCATAAACTACTTGAACTAGTTTTGTCTTTCTCCTTCAGGGTGGTTATGGTATTCATCTGAAGTACAGTCAGATTCATTTGTTTCAGTTCACTTCCACTTTAGGGGTATTTTCCCTCCTTCCCGTCCCTGTTGATTTAATTAAAAATTTAATGTGTAAAACGTTAACATGATTCTAAAAGTCAAAATTATAGAAAAAGTGTCACTCCTACTTCATCTCCTCTGCTCCCTTTGTCCCCATCCCTTATTTTGTGCTTTATCTTTCTGATACATCCTACAGTAGTGTTTGTTTCCTTATTTCCTCTTCTTCTGCATCCAAAGGGTAGCACAATATATGTGCTTTTTTGTCCAAGCACTTCTTAAAATCGTTTTTCTTTTTTTTTCCCCTTTCTGATCTGGAACAGGTAGGCTTCTATCACATGTGAGTTGTCAGATTTCTAGTCACTTGTGAAAGTCTGACGGTTTCTACCAATAGCTTTGTTAAATTAACTTTTATAATAGTGACTGTTATTTAATCCCTTAGTAATAGGCTTCTAGAATGATAAATTCTTAAGTGAAATGGAAAACTGTTTTTTCATCATCCACTGAGGTTGATAAAGATTCAGTGGACTCAGGTGAGATTTCCTGGGATGTAAGGTTTGTTGTGATGGGAATGAGTTATTTTGCACTGAGCAGATAGTGGTACAGGGTTGATGGGGCACTTGCTGGCTTATCAGGGTCACTCTGAGCCCACTTTGATCCCATGTGTCCTTTTGTGCTTCCCTCTATTCCACTGGCATCATGCAGCTTAGAGCCCATTCATAGCGGTTTGCAATTTTTCTCCTTTTGGTACTTGAGAAACCTCCTCCAATTGCCTTTTATTATTCCCAGATTCAACAACCAAATGTTATACATTTGAACTTCACAATTGTACAGTGCTTTGTGATGTTCACAATAGCATCTTATTGAATGTCTGACTTAATCCCTGTGAGACAGGAGAACAGGTAGCATGTCTGTTTTGCAGGTGAAGAAACTGAAGCTCAGAAAAGGAAAGTGACAGAGTGGGGACTAGAGTCCAGGTCTTCTGACTTAGAGCCCAGAGTGGTCTGGGAGGACCGATGGGACAGCTGAGTTTATCACAAAGAGCCCACTTCCCTTCACCTCCACCCTGTCTCAGAGCCAGCAGAAGGAGATTTATGCCTTGTCAATCTCAGTTCTGTCCCAATCAGTAAATGTTACTCACCTGCTAAGTATTAGGCCATTCAGAACTGCCTAAAATCAATTCAGAGCATTTATATTCACAGTTTTGTTACATGAACAGTTATAATAGTGATTACTATTTAAAATAAATGGGCTACAAGCCAGGACGTTGCAGCTTTTTTTGTTTTAAACATTTTTATTTTATTTATTTATTTATTTATTTTGCTGTATGCGGGCCTTTCACTGCTGTGGCCTCTCCCGTTGTGAAGCACAGGCTCTGGACGCACAGGCTCAGTGGCCATGGCTCACGGACCCAGCCGCTCCACGGCATGTGGGATCCTCCCGGACCGGGGCACGAACCTGTGTCCCCTGCATCAGCAGGCGGACTCTCAACCACTGCGCCACCAGAGAAGCCCTAAACATTTAAAAAAATATATCTATTTATTTGGCTGCATCGGGTCTTAGTTGTGACACATGGGATCTTTCTTTGTGGCGTGTGGGATCTTCTGTTGTGGCTTGTGGGCTCTTCATTGCAGCGTGTGGGCTCCAGAGCATGCGGGCTCGGTAGCTGCAGCATGCAGGCTCTCTAGCTGTTCACTTGGGCTCTAGAGTGCATGGGCTTAGTTGCCCTGCGGCATGTGGGATTTTAGTTTCCCGACCAGAGATCGAACCCACATCTGCTGCATTGGAAGGCAGATTCTTAACCACTGAACCACCAGGGTAGTCCCATCGGCAGTGTTTTTTATTCTCAGAAATTTTAGTCCCAGTAGGATTTTACCTATGCCTGCTTTGCTGTGTCCCAACAACCAAGAATGTGCAACAGTGATGCAGCTTGTTAGAGAGAGGGGTTTTGTATTTCTAATGTAAAGAAACTTAATGAAATATGATATTAAAGCAAAATCCCCTGTGAAACTTAAGGGTGACTCTTTTGCTATCGTAGTAATTTTCTTTTTCAAGAACTCAGATGATATATGTAACCAAAATAAGAATACCCTGTTTGTATATAATCATGTGAATTGAATACTCTCAGTTCAGAGTCAAAATATGCAGAAAGATTTGTGCTGGGATACTTTTGGTAAGCAATAGAATTGAAGGCCCACAGACTTGGTCTTTATAGTGTATTTAAGAGAATAGATTACATGATGCATTTTCATATTGACATGTGACCCTCCAAGGCCTCCACTTGTTCAAGAATGAGATTCTGGTTCAGGTGTGACATTTTCAAAGTTCAGATTGATTTGGTGGACCTACCCCGGACTGAGTTATGCATGGCCGGTATCTCAGGAAGCCAAGGCTGAGAAGCCCCACATCATTCTCAGGGTATGGTTCGCGTGAGCAGCAAGATGCTGCGTGCAGAGGCCTTTCTATTTTGAGAGGAAAGGTGTTCTCCCCAGGAGGAAAGGTCCTGGGCTGAGAGTGCAGAAAGCTTCTCTGGTCCTTGATGGGCTTCGGCTCCCCACACAAACCCCCTGGAGTCAGCTCCCCCGCGAGCCGGGCTCGGGATGCCCCACAGCCTTGCCGCCTCCTCACTGCCAGTGGGTGAAGGTGGGACAGACCAGCCCTAACAGAGCCAAGGACAGATCCCAGGGCATCTGAAAACTGGGTGACGTAAGGGCGATGAGGTTGTCCTTTCTCACAGAGCGCGGGGAGAGGGTGGCAGCTTGGTGAGGATTCCGGTTTCTTACCTGAAGCCTCAGTGTCACTGGGTGTTCAAGTGTCTGTTCAGCCCATCGACAGTCCGGAGTTGGGGGGTGGGGAGAGAGAGTAGAGGTTGGCTTTTTAGGTAAGCAGGTCACCTCCCCTTCGTCGCTTGGCTTGGGCTGGGTTGGGTTAATGAGGTCCCTGCAAGGGAGATGTGCTGGCTTTGGGCTGGAAGGAAGGCAGACATAGAGTCCGTCAGCGTTCAGGGGTCTGTGTGCAGAAGCTGCACTGCCTGTCATCTCATCTGCTTTCTTAGCTGCTTTTTAATCGTACTTCCTAAATCCATAACACACACAACTTGGCTCCTGTAACAGTTCACGGTTGCAAACGCAGATGGTTCCTTGTATATGAGAATTGGGTAATCATCCACCTGACTTCCTGACTTGCCTGAGCAAATGTGGGATTCTGTATATACGCAGAGATCCAGGCTTGCAGACGGGAAAGGTAGAGTAAACAACGAACAGTTGGGAACATTTCCATGTCTGCCAGAGCCTTTCCAGGGCAGGTGTTCCCATAAATGGGCAACAAATCATACTGCCTTTTCCCCTTCTATAGGGAGGACTTCTGGGGAAAAGATCATGGCAAGAAGCGAGGGTTAAGAAAGATAGCAGTGCTTCACGGGTGCTCCATTTCCTGTCTGGGAAGGGGGAACGGGGCTGTGAGGTGGGTCTGCTCTGACCCTGTCCACTGCTCTGGCCAGAACTGCAGCGGGTGGGGAGCTGGGGTCTCAGGACTCTTGGTTTGTGCAAAGGGGCCAATACACATTAGGAGCAATTGAGTGTTCCCTCAAAGTATGGGAGAAGCCCTCTGTGACCACAGCTTGGCCCTCATGAATGCTTTCTCTCTCAAGCGTGATGCCGGCTCTCTGAGGAGACTCTGGGGAGGTGGGACATCTCTGAGTCCAGGCCCCTGGTGTGGGGGGGGTGGTCACGGGCCTGCTGTGACGGCAGCTCGTGGTGATTTGGGACTCGGCTTGCTGGGAGCACAGAGCTCCTGAAGGGAGTTCATTTTCTGAGGGACGGTGCATGTGCGTTGGTGTGGTCTCTGCAACTCTGACCCCCACAGTCTTGCTTGGGAAGGCACTGTCGTGTGTCCTGTCCACGTGTGTGGCCCCCGTTGCTGTGCTCGTGTGGCTGTACTCGGTGCCGCGTGTCCTGCTGCAACACTGTTGTGCAGCAGGGCAGGCGGCTCTCGGCGTGGGTACCTGGCGACGTCCTGACCTGTGCCTGTTCTCTTTGCCTCCCCCAGAGAATTCTCAAAGGAAAGGGAGAAGGCGAAAGCACGGGGAGACTTCCAGAAGCTGCGGGAGAAGCAGCAGCTGGAGGAGGACCTCAGGGGCTACTTGGATTGGATCACCCAAGCAGAAGATATTGATCCCGAGAACGAAGAAGAAGGAGGAGAGGAAAGCAAACGAAATAGTAGGTGGCGCCTCTGCTGCTCGGGACCAGACAGAGCCTGTGTGCCCTTCAGATGCCCGCCTACGCAGGCGTCTCCCCCTCTGACCCGGTCTGAGACTGAGGCCTCCTCCCAGCCCCCCGGTTCCTTGGCCTGCACGTCAGCGAGAGCCGTGCATTTACACCGACTCTGGATTTCTGCCTGGGGTGTGGGCTTTAGATGCATATCTCGTCTTGTGGCTTTATGTTCGGGGCGGGTCAGCCGGATGTGCCCTTTGCCCCTCTGGGATGGAGTAAGCCCCTTCTCTGGGGCAGGGGTGCAGTAAGACACCCTTGCACCAGAGGAGACGAAGTTGTGCTTCCTCCAATTCAGAGCGAGTTATTGGAAGGGACCTTGAAGAGCAGGGCGCCTTCGTCCCTTCTGCTCCTTGAAGTGGCTCCCACCTGCACCAGCCAGGGGACGCCAAATGCTTAGCCCATCACAGGCCAGGAAGACAATTCACTGTTTAGGGCGGTGTTAGGAGGCGTGCGAGTCAGTGGGCTGCTCCGGAGCCCACCCAGCTGGTACCCCACACGGGGACCCCAGGCATTGCTTTGTCCACCGCTGGAATTCATTGTCATTGTCAACCAAAGCATCTCTTTCATCATATGCTTTTCTTGCTCTAACTCTTCCTGAGGCCATCTGTCCCTCAGGTAAAAGTGGAAATTGAAGTTCGGCGGTGGAGTTGACTAAGGTGTTTGTGATGTGTTTCAAATCTAGACTAGTTGATAGTAAAGGCCGAGGGCGCTGGTCCATTGAGAGGCCTGGGGACACAGGTTAGGCCCCGCGCCGTGGAAGATGGCTGGGTAGGCCCCCCCCGGAGCGGAGCCCCTCCAACTTCATGCAGTCAGCCCTTCGTTCAGCAAGGCTGGGTGCGGGCTGCCAGGCGGACTCGTGACGGGGGAGGACGTGGTTTGCTCCTTCTGGGGAGGGCGGGCCCGCACACGGGTGAATGCGGCAAGAGGAGACGGAGATGCGGGTCGTGCGAGGAGGTAGACAGTGTGCCCAGAGGAGGAAGGGATGGCCTAGGGGTCTGGGGCGTAGCTGTGGGCTCTCAGGACCTGGGCCTTGAAGGACAAATGGACCTGAGATATGTCAGGAAAAGCAATCTGAGTCGAGGCAGTGGTGTGAGAAGGACGTGGAGGTGGGCAGACAAAGGCTCTGGGAGGCTGTGATGGGCTCTTCCTTCAGCTGGAGTCCCGAGGGTGTGCAGGTGAGGGTGGGACGAAGCAGGGAGGGTGGCCGAATGGAAGCTGAGGCTGAGACCCAGGGTGGAGGGGATTCTTGACCAAGACGGCCTTCGCGATTCTCCAAGCCTGGGACTCTGTGAGTCTCTGCTTCCATGGAGAGTATTTCCTGTCTTCAGGGATGCGCACTTGACTCAGTCCTGTATGCTAATGGTGGGGGGAGGCCAGTGCAGGCAGGCCCCCTGCTTCTCAGGCTGCACAACTGCCTCCTCAAGGAAAGCCTGGGGGTCGCCCCCTGAGGCCGAGGGGACTGGGGAGATCTCTAGACTAGGTTTGTCGACTATGGGATGAGAGTTCCTAAGTGGACCTTCATGTGAGTTCCACACCCGTGACGTGCCAGCTTTGTGATGAGGTGTAAGGAGTGTCTGCGTGTCTTCGGCACAGCTCTGTCTGGGGCGTTCGCACCAGAATCCCGTGGCCTTCGCAGAGCATCTACCCCTGCAGCATGGCCAGCACAAGCCTGCAGCTCAGGGCTGCCTGCCCCCCTCTTTCCCTCTTCGTTCCCAAGCTGCGGTGTTGACGCTGCCCCGCAGAGGACCACCAGCCCCCTGCCCTGCTCTCCTAAGCCCAGCCCGTCACCTGTTATGTGTAAATGGGCAAAGGTCTTGTTCTTTCTCTGGAGCAGAGCACCTTGCTCTGCCAGCGTAGGTGTGTCCTGTAGGGGCTGAGCAGGGCCCTCTTTTGTAGGTGGATGTCCTTTCATCATCTCATTGCTCCACCTCTAGAAACAGACAGGGGTCTACCTTAGCGGAGCCAACATCAATTGTGCTAGAACTGTTTCTATGGCCCGTGATTTGAGGAGTAGGGATTTTTGCTGGACTTGAGCCATTGTCTCCCAGTCATCCTGAGGGTCCACTCTTGTGTCCTAGTCCATTTCCTGTGTCCTGCCACTGCCTGTAAGGGAACATCTAATGGCAAAATCAGTGCCTCTACCTTTGGAGACCTTGCCGTGGTACCTTAGTGTGAGACAGAGTGGAGAAATTGGCATCTTAACCCAGGGCCTGCTGTCCACTGTGGGAGCCCTGAAGGGCATGGGGGTGTGGGCTGTGGGGGAAGCAGGGAAGGCCCCACGGAGAGGCCGTGTCCCTGCTGCGCTCTGAGGGATGAGCGGCCTTTGGCTGTGGAAGGTTGGCGGGGGAGTGCTTTTCAGGCTGAGGAAATGGCATAAACAAGGTGTAGAGGTACCCGTGTTCAAAACCCTTAAGTGCATTACTTAGTAATCGAGGAAAGAAATAAAGCCCCCTTAAAAGTTGCAGAGCCTCAGAATTCACTGTGCAACTGGTGCTCCAATGCCCAGAAAGCTGCGCCGTGTCTCAGGGACGTCGCCATCATGGCTTCTGCTCTGCACAGTGATGTACAAGTGAACATGCAGGACCAGCTTGGTGCTTGGTCCAGAGGGGCACCTCCTTCCAGTGCCCCCTGGCTTTTCATCGGCTCCTTTGCCAGGTGCTGGGGTGTCCTGTGGAGCGAGGCTTACAGTATTTCCCCAGTGGTCAGAGTCCCAGAGCCTTGACGGATGACGGTTGGAAATGAAGACGTAAACCCCAGGCTGTGGGAACCATGTTGAGGTTTGACTGATTTGAGAAGAGACCCCAAGCCTCCTCCCAAGGAGCACATTCCCCGCAGCCCAGACCTTCTGGAGGAGCAGTGCTGTCAGGGTTTCCCTGGGGCCTCCCGTGGCTGCCAACCGTTTCCTTCTTGCCACAGCCAGAAACACAGGGGAGAATGGTTCACCTCGGCCCACGTGGTCCTCCTCACCAGCGAACAGTGGCTGACTTACCACCTGCTCACACCAGGTCTGGTCTCTGTCACCTGTTGGCAGGCAGTGAAGTGTGGGCATTGCCACTGTCCTCCCCGAGTGTGTGACACTCACCCCCCGACCCCAGCCCTGCCCTGCATTCTCCCTGGAAAATGGGTGGGGCACTCCCTCGGCTACTGACTGTGTCCACACTGCCTCAGGATGCTAACTCCATCGACTGTCCTTTTCAGTTGGGTCATGGATACATTGGGACAGTTTCCTCCCAGACATGGAGGAATTAAGTGACAGTGTGAGAAGAAGCCTCCCTGATGGCTGAGGCTCAGCCTAGACAAAGGGGACTCTTTGGGAAGCCAATCATAACAGCAGGTGTCATAAGCCCAGTGAAGGCAGGGGTGGGGCCAGGGGGCGCGTTGATGTCCCTTCTCTGGAGTTGGCTGCAATTGAGTTTGGTGACTTGGAATTTGGACTGGAGTATTAGGCACATCACCCAACATCTCTGAGCCCCAGTTTCCTTGCCTGCAGGAAGGGGCAAAAGCTATTTGCCCACAGAGTTGTGAGGGTTAATTGTGAGAGTCGTCATAGCTGTCACAGTACTTGCTGCTGCTATCGCCATTAAACTCCAAGAAAACTTGACCTAAACGGAATTTTTTTTGGAGAAGTACTAGATCTCTACTCAGCCTCAGGGGGAGGACCCCTTTTAGGATCATCCCTGTACTTTCGTGTTGAAGAACTATAAGGTTCTCACGTATTGATGGAAAACAAATTTATCGACTCGGTCACTTTTGAGATATGGTAGCACAGCCTTCTGGCCCTTGAGCTCTATTTCTAGTTTGGTAATGCTTGGTGTCAGAGAACAGATGTCATATCAGGTGCTTGGAGATGCACTCACATTATCTTTTCTCTCTGACCTACTGTCTGCATCTGCAGTACCCAACTCTGGCTGTATTGGGTTGGCCAAAAGGTTCGTTCGGTTTTTCCTGTAAGATGGCTCTGGTAGCACTTAGCTGTCTTCAACTTCATTCAAAAAAATTTTGTTAGGTTGTATGTGACAGCTGTCATATCAGTGTGCATTTTTAAAAAAGACATCAAAATTGGTGAATTTTGGGGTAGCCATTTTAGTATTGAAGATGGAAGAAAAAAGCAACATTTTCGGCATATTATGCTTTATTATTTCAAGAAAGGTAAAAATGCAACCGAAATGCAAAAAAAGATTTGTGCAGTGTATGGAGAAGGTGCTGTGACCGATCGAATGTGTCAAAAGTGGTTTGTGAAGTTTCACGCTGGAGGTTTCCTGCTGGACGATGCTCTACAGTCAGGTAGACCATGAAGTTGAAGTTGGTAGTGATCAAATTGAGACATTAATTGAGAACGATCAACGTTATACCACGCGGGAGATAGCCAACATACTCAAAATATCCAAATCAAGCATTGAAAATCATTTGCACCAACTTGGTTATGTGAATCGCTTTGATGTTTGGGTTCCACGTAAGTTAAGCAGAAAAAAACCCTTCTTGACCATATTTCCACATGTGATTCTCTACTTAAACGTAATAAAAAACGTTCTGTTTTTAAAACAAATTGTGACGGGCGATGTAAAGTGAATACTGTACAATAATGTGGAACGGAAGAGATCGTGGGGCAAGCGAAATGAACCACCACCAACCACACCAAAGGCCGGTCTTCATCCAAAGAAGGTGATGTTGTGTATATGGTGGGATTGGAAGGGAGTCCTCTGTTATGAGCCCCTTCTGGAAAACCAAACGGTTAATTCCAACAAGTACTGCTCCGAATTAGACCAACTGAAAGCAGCACTCGATGAAAAGCGTCCAGAATTAATCAACAGAAAACGCATAATCTTCCATCAGGATAATGCAAGACCGCATGTTTCTTTGATGACCAGGCAAAAACTGTTACAGCTTGGCCGGGAAGTTCTGATTCATCCACCGTATTCAGCAGACATTGCACCTTCGGATTTCCGTTCATTTAGGTCTTTACAAAATTCTCTTAATGGAAAAAATTTCAATTCCCTGGAAGGCTGTTAAAAGGCACCTGGAACAGTTCTTTTCTCAAAAAGATAAAAAGTTTTGGGAAGCTGGAATTATGAAGTTGCCTGAAAAATGGCAGAGGTAGTAGAACAAAAGGCTGAATACAATGTTCAATAAAGTTCTTGGTGAAAATGAAAAATGTGTCTTTTATTTTTACTTAAAAACCAAAGGCACTTTTTGGCCAACCCAATGCGTGACAGTCACCTGGGGAGTGAGGACACATCCTGGTGCCATGCCCCACCCCACGCTGATTCACTGGTCTGTGATGGCACCCACACGTGGCTCCCTGGAGGTTCCAGTGTGTCACCAGGGTTGGGGACTCCTGAATGCCAGCACGCTGAATATCACACTTGGAAGAAGACAGAAGGAGAGACATTCCTTCCTTTATGCCTATCTGCTAGCTACGGTGACAGGTAGCTCTGGCTTTGTGCGTCCACAGATTATGTACAACGCCATTTCCCAAAATTTCCTGATAGAAACCTGGTGTTACACAATTAACTGAATGGAGAAGATTCCCTTGGAAGTTAGTTCCTCAGCATTTGGGAAATTTTCAAGGATAATTTATTTAACTTTTTGCTGAGCTTCAAGTTTCTTAAGAAACTCTGCCAAATCTCAAAGTGATTTTTTTAGACATATGCAGCTGTTTCTGAGTTAACAATGGAGTTTTGCTGGGACCATTAAAATCTGAAAGCCTAAAATTCTATTTTAAACTCTTCTCATTGTCAGCAATTAGTTTTAAAAAAAATAGCATTAAAAATAATGAAATCCTTTTCAAGGAAGCTCATTCTAAAATTCTGGCCAGAAAAGCAAGGCATTTTACTGTGGGAACTATGAATGATCAATAATCCCTGTAAGTGGGAGTATTTGATGCCCCAAAAAAGAGAGGGGAAGATACCTGAAAATCCAACTCTGACCACTGGGGAGAGCCTCTGTCTTCTCTTCATCAGATCAGCTGTCCTGGAGGCTGTGAGCATTGTTCCTGCCCGCCTCGCACTGGGAAGCTGCCCCCTCAGTGTACAAGGTTGTCATAGGTGGCACCTCCCTTCTGCACATGCCACCTTGATGCCTTTTACTGCAATGTTTGATTTGCGGGGCGGGCAGAAAACCAGAGAGGCCATAGCTGTCTGCAAGCACAAGGCATGGGAATTTGTTGGTCCTGTTTAAAAGGTTGTGTCTTCAAATTTTGATTTATAAAACTGCTTTCATCACAGTCAGACCACCTCAGGGTACAAGTTCAAAATGGAAAACATTCAAGTAAAAGCTGTAAAGCAAACAGCAGCAGTTAGAGCTGCATATGGTAAACATGCATCCAGGGCAACTGCCGTCTCTGGAGAGGGCCCAGTGCTTGAGTTACGGGAGACACCCGCTCCCCTGGGTGGTACTGAGAGCCGTCGTCTGCCCGGGGCTGGCCTCACAGGAGCTGGTGGGAGACAGACTTGGGGATGGTTGCCCCACCATGATGAGGAAGGCGGGCACTCCAGCCAGGGTTGTGGAGTCCTGACTCAGGGTGGTGTTTGTTTTTAATATACTTTGATTACATAAGCAATATTTGCCCACTGTAAGGAATTCATATAATATCAAAGTTTAGAAAAGAAGACCGTTCTCTCATCCCTCTTCTTAGAGGGAAGCAGGTGTGGCAACTTGGGCCTGTTCTTTCCGGCCTCATCTGTGCACATGAGGACCTGCATTTGCACAGACGGCGCGCTCACTGGTCCCCACCGTTAGGTCACCCAGCACAGATGGTCCTGTAACTTGCCTCTTTCACTGAACCGTGTGCCGTAGACATCTTTCTGTGGTTTTTTAAGCAACATTTTGGCTCTTTTCAATAAGTGGCCAGTTTAAATCTGCCGCAATGGACTGGGTAGTCTATAGAGCGCACGGAGTCTACAGCAGTTGTCGGAGTTGCAGTTTTACGCTTGTTTGTGTGATTGTCTGGTTGCTGTCTTCGTCTGCCACGAGACTGGGAGCTCTGCGGGGGCAGGAATGGGGTCTGCTTCTATCCTGCGCGGGGTGGCTGGCCCCTGGCACAGTCTTTGTCACGCGTACAAGCTCTCAGTGGTTACTTGTTGAATGAAATAGCACCAGATAATCTCTACCACATGCTTCCTTTGTGCCAGACACTGTTCTTAAAGGCAGCGGGTACCTGAGTCTGCTATTCCTCACACAGCTCTGAGACCGGAGCTTGACAGAGGGGGAAGACGGAGCGCAGGAGACTAAGCAGCCTCTCAGGGCCGCATGCCTGCTAAGTGGCAGAGCTGGGATTCCAGCCAAGGTTTCGCCCCGGTCTGCATGTTCGCCGCCACCCATCCCCCCAAGTGCAGCAGTTGCGTGGCCACCCGTGCCCTTCGTCCCAGGGGAGCGATTACCAGGAAGGGTTTCGCTGGGTCCCAGAGGAGGCCCATTTCAGAACTGTACGTGTTATGCCGAGTGGCACCACACTTCTCGTTCCCACCAGTCGTGCGTGCAAGTTTCCCCCATGCCCTTGCCCACCCGCCATTCCTGCCGCCGCCCTTGCACTGCCCAGGGGCGTGTGGCCTCTACTCCAGAGTGGCCATTGTGTCACAGAGCTGGATGGGGCTGGAGACCCTGGAATCATTTTCTTGTGACCCAGTGGCTACAGGGGAGTTGCCATGGCTGACTACGCCTCGCCGATGCTTGTGTCACTATATTTCACCATATTTACAATTTGCCTCTTAGAACAACTCTGCGAAGCGCAGGCCCAACTGTTATTAACCTCTTACAAGTGAAGAAACTAAGGTTTAACACCATCAGGTACCACATCCGCAGTCATTCAGCCAGTAAGTGGCAGGGCTGGGATTAGACCTGGTCTGTCCAGGTCCAGAGGCCACCACTTGAACCCCGAGTATCCTGCCTCATATAGCGATGCTGGCTGGACTCACAGAGCCGGTCAGTACCCAAGACTCCTGCTGAAGTGCCCTCTCCCTATCGCCCTTCCTACAGGGGAAGTCAGACCTTGGGAACCTGTGTCCAGAGTGGGTTAGTTGGTTGTTTATTTAGGACAGGTTTTCGAAGACCGGCGTTATGTATACCAGCTACAGAAGGTGTACGTCCACTCTCCCCATCAGATCCTGAACTGTAGGTTTCTCCGCGCAAGGAGGGTAGTTTGGGGGCTTGTGTATCAGAGCCCGTGGATGGGGCCACCTCTGGCGTCCTCGGGCCTGCTGGCATTGCTGTTGCTGCCCTCTACTGAAGCATAATGGAATTTGCCTGTGTTCCACCCAAGGGGTCACAGTGGCCGACTTGCTAAAAGAGGATAAGAAGAAAAGGAGGTTTTGCTGCTTTCGCCAACAAAGGGCTAAAGATCACGGTAAAATGCTGAGATTGAACTTTCTCTTTGGGAGACTCTTCTCCCCAGACTTCTGACGCCTTTTCCTTACACACGGGCATGGTGTGAGGTGCATGTGCTGTGTGCTGTGTTTGTAAGATGCCTATGTTTTCATTTGATTTCTCTGAAACTTGGCCGTGTGGTTTTCCTCTTGTCTTTCCCCCAGATGTGTGTCTCAGCCAACATAGCATTGTAGTTTCCTCTGTTTGAACTGTACCTTTTAAAGAAGCAGCTGAACCAACTCAGAAAATTTATTTAATTCCGCACGAATATTCTTAGACTGGAAGACAGACTTTTTAAACACTTTTCCCCAAATGATGCTTTTTAATCTAAACTGTTTGGAAATTCCAATGATGTTATTTGATTGATTTTTTTCTTTTCCAGGTTACATGTTTCACATGGCCTCTGGGTCTTCCAATCTCTGGCTGGTTTGCACAGGACCAGGCTAAAGCTAGTAGTGTCAGTTTTGAGAATGAAGTTAAAAGTAGACTTCTAGGATGCTACGATTTGGGGGCCCTTTGCCTTTACAAATGGGAATGGGGAAAGGGCTTATGTGGGAAACAGTTGAGTATCAATCTGTGCTCTAGACTAATGCTTAACATAGTCCCTCATCTCATCAGAAGCCCTGGGGTTGGCGTCAGGACCATCCCCATGCAGGGCAGTTATGCAAACAACTGGTGTCCTGCCCTGCCTGCCCGAGCCACCCCTGTGGTCCCACAGCAGCACAAGGCTTTGCCTGTGCACACCTGGTTAGCGTCACCGAGGTCGGCCCTGGCCAGATGACTTTGGAGGAGTCTGTGTGAGAAGATTCAGACTTAGGGACGCAAAGCCAGCCGCCAGGAGAGCAGAGGGTTCACGTTGCCCTGTTTGCTGAATAGTGGTCTCAGCCGTTCGTGGGAATGCTGAGCGCAGCAGTGTCGGGAACTGGACTTGAGCAAGTCCTGGATGGTCCCAGTGAGGATTGTATTAGATTCCTACTCTCTTCAGAAGGCCCGAAAGTGGAAAGGGACACTGAGTATGAGGTATGAGCCCTTCGTCACTCTGAGAGCATGTGGTGGCCCTGAGAGGAGGAACTTGCCTGAGATTGGGAGCAGGCCTGCGGGCAGAGACAGAGCTGACTCTCACAGCTTTAGTGCCTGCAGAGGTTTGTGAAGAAACTTGGTGCAGCTCTTGTCATTTTTCCGCAGGAAAAATGGGCTTCAGCTAAGCAGGAAATATTGTGATGGCCATGAGAAATAAGTTTTCAAAGACTGACGACTACAGCTCCAGTGGGTTTTCACGAGCAGATGAGTGGTTCCCGTCCTAGGGGAGCAGAGCCCCTCCTTGAGCACATAGGTGCCCACCCTCCTTAGTGGGGGCTTGGGCCTCTGCAGGAAAAGGAAGCAGCCTCACGTTTTCAGGAAACTTTCTGTATTTTGTTGGGGTCAGGGGGGTCTTTTATTGACTGAGCTACCTAGGAACCCTAAAGAAGGCCCCTGACATTACTGGCGGTGCTAGTGGGGCTGAGGCCCTTGTCGGGATGCTGTGCTCCCCACGTCACTGGTCATACAGAAATAGTTAACTATCAGGGCATGATTCTTGCTTTAGACACAGAAACCTTGGTCTGGCCTTGACCCACATTCTCCAACACGAGTCTGGCTTCTTTACAGCAACGAGCGTCCGTTACCCTGTGACGGCTGAGCGTGTCACCACTAGCAAGCACAGGCAAATTCCTCCAGGGGATGTCCTGGCACTGCTCGTGCTTGTCATGAAAAGAAGATAAAAACACGAGATCTTGGCTTTGGAGCCCTGTCCCCAGGGAAGGCCGCCATCCCTGCCACTGCTCGGTGGTCTAACCTCGCCACACCCCTGCCTTTGAAAGGAAAGAGTGAGAAGCTTTAGGCTGCTGGGGCGCGGAGGGAAGTACGAGAAGAGACCTGTGAGAGTGCAAGAAAGCCTGTTCCGTGGAGAGCAGGGGAGCAGGGGTCCTACAGGCCCAGGACATCTGGGAGCGAGGCTGTCTCAAGAGGAGGCTGGCGAGCTCCACGCTCACTTGGCAAGGGTCCCCATGGTCCCTGGCCCCGTGGCTGGCAGGGGTCTCTCGGGGGCCGCTCCACTCTCCAGGGCGCTCTCCCAGGAGGTGACTTGGACCCAGTTCTCATGGGCCGACTGCTGGCCTCCTGGCCACCCTCCTGAGGGGTGGGCAGCAGCTGCTCTCCTTGCCGAGCTGTGGGGGAATGCAAGGGAAACCCGCTTGGTGCTGGGAGTGAAATCAGACAGCCTGTGGGTGTTTCCTCTTTACAGCAGTTCTGTCAGGTCAGAGGTAAATTGGTCTTAGAGGTGCAAGTTCCCAACAGCTCATTTATAGATTCGGTAACTAAGCCCCGGGGGGGAAAGGGGACTTGTCCCCGTACCACCGATGACAGAGACCAAGCTTCTCTGACGTCTGTCCTAGAGGCTTTGGGCTCAGCAGCCTCCGTCACTGAAGGAAGTTAGTCTGAGATTTTGCTGTGCCTGTTAGCGGTGAACATAATTTGGGGGCTGCCTATTTGGACCCACACAGAGACTCATTCAGACCCCTGGGCGCGTGTACCCATGCACGTGTGCGTGCGTGTATTTGTGTGTTGATTTCCCTCTGAATTCACAAGCCAGGCAGATATAGTTGAGAATTACGTCGTCCTTCAGAGAGAAGGTGAGGATGGTGTTGTGCTAGCCTGAGAAACAGCGTGTTTCCCTGGTTTAGTTTGTGTAGCATTACCCATGATGGCGTCCAGGCCCTACGATTAGATCCTAAAGAGAAATAGTGTGACCCGCTATCCACAGAGAGTGCTCCTAGCGGGGGCCGAGCCCAGGCCGCCTGGGTGGCCCTGGCAACTCTCCCTTGCAGTCCAGGCTGTGCTGGGCTCCTGGCTGGCTGGCACCATCCCCTCTCCCACAGCAGCAGCTCTGGGCCCCTTCTCAGCGCGCACACACTCGAAGCCTGAGGGTCTGCCCTGGAGCTCTCCCCAGAGATCCCAGTACCTGGAATCAACTGCAAAGCATAGGCCCTGAGCTACCCCAGATTTTCCGCAGGCAGGTTGCAGGGCAAGTCAGCATCCTGGCACAGGCGACAGGCTTGTTCTAGTGCCTGGTTTCAGCTCCGAGTCATTGAAAAGTGTTTTCAAATTCATATTTTAAACATGAAAACTTCCTCAACAAAGCTCTAAAGTTTCCTGAAACGTGTAAGGGAAAAGGACTAATAGCCTCTCTGCATGCAGATGGCCCCGGCTTCTTCTGCAGGAGGGTCTGGTGCCTGCAGGTCTGAGGGGGTCTCTCTGTTGCAGCCCTAATTAGGCCTAGCCACTGGTCAGCAGTGAACGCTGAATCTCTGCTCAAGGGGACAGAGAGGTCACCCTGAATGGGGCAGTTCTGATGCTGCGGCAGCCGTAATTCGTCCTTGGGTTTACTTACTTGGGTTTCTATAATTCTTTCTGTTTGCATTTTTATGAAGTCCCAGCAGTCCCCGTGCCACCTGGATTTTTGTACTCCCCACATTTGCTGGGCTGATCTCCTAGAAGTGGTCTGGCTAATTAGGACCAGACACCAAGGCTGGTGTGTAACACGCTTGCTTGGTTTTGGGAACATTTTGATTTATGGAGTTTTAAGTATATACCCATACACATACCAACATGTACCAATACTGAAACATACACCAGTATATTTAAGGATGTACCAAAGCCACACGGGTGGTGTGGCACAGTGGCAGGGACTCAGGAGAGCTTTCTTCTCGCACGTCTGAGTTGCGTGTCCCAAGGCAAGTGGGTCAGTTCTCTCATCTGTGAAATCACAGCGTTTGTTCATGTCATCTCAGAAGCCCCTTCCAGTTCTAACAGTCTGTGATTCTCCTGTCTTGATTTTTTAAAACATAGATGGGATCCTATTGGGGCTAAGTGAAGTGAAATCCATATCAATTTATGAACATTAAAAAAATGAATGCCTGGTGCAGGTGAAGGGTGAAATGTTTTAATGTACAAACAACCTCCTTGGTTATGCCCACTGGGCCCCGTGTCTTCTATACGTCTGGAAAAGGAAACACTCCTTTGGCCGCAGTGGGAGGCTGGAGTGCACGGGAAGGGTGCCAGGGCCCCGGCCAGAGCCTGGCTCCTCGGCTTGCGGGGAGGGACTGGATCCAGATCCATTTCCGGGGCCAAATGAGGTCACCACATTCTAGCGTGGTCACTGCCCTCTCCCTCCACCCGCCCCTTCTTCTCCTCCTGAGCCCTAGGGACATGATTCTGGAACTGATGTATATATTAGGGACCTATGGCTCTGTAGGTGTCAAGCAGTGATGCCAGAAAAGTTGCTTTCCATACAACAGGCTAAATTAGAAATAACTCAGTTTAAGAAAGAAAAGATACAAACCAGGGGTGTTGGCCGAGGCTGGTTCAGAAGTGCGGAAGGCTATTCAAAAGAGAATCCTCTGTGCAGTAGTGGAAGTGGGCAGGGTGAAGTGACACTGGATTTGGACCACCTAGGGAGTGTCGCCTTGCCTCCAGGGAGCTCCAGGAAAGCTTTTCTGAGATGATGGATTCATCATTGATGGGCCTCACTGACGGCCCGACACTGCAGACCCACTCTGTATCTCACCTCCTACAGTTCTGCCGACAGCCCTATGAGGTTAAGTACTCCCCAGTTTACAGATGAGAAAATGAAGCCTTGGAGGTGTTCGGTCACAAGTGTGGGCTTAAACTTAGACCTGGCCAACCTGAGAGCCCACTTTAACCACTGTCCCATCCCACCTGAAGGATGGAGCCCGCTGGGCGAGCAGGAGATTCTCTCCACCAGTGCAGCCTCAGTTTCTGCTTGGGGAGTTTAGTTTTATTTCTTATCTCCCCACTCCCACCCCCACCCCTAGTCCAGGGAGCAGCTTGTACATTTCATTCACTAGTAGTTGGTATAGAGCCAGAAATGCAAAATGATGTCCGTCCCCCCCCACCCCCGCTCCCCTTCCCATAGGCAGGGTGGTGTAATTTATCTGTTTGGATCAGATCATTTGAGAAACAAGCTTTAGGGGTGAAATGCAGCAACTCTATTGTTGTCATCATGGGACATGGCCCCAGAGAGTAAAAAGCCACAAAGCTTTAGCCCGTTCAGAAGAAGTTTGCTCTTTCGGAAATAGTGACTGGAGTTACAGTATGATTAATAGTGGTTAATATTAGAACCATGAAGTAGTAAACTGTTAGAGATGGAAGTGACCCTCAGGAGTCTAGAGATAGTGTCCCCACTTTACAGGCAGGACACTGAAGCCTGAAGAGAGGTGGGACTGCCCAGGGCAGAGCCAGGACCTAACTGAGGCCGAGGGCCCTCACCCACCCACCCCACCCCCGCCCCATGCTGCTCCCAACTTCTGTCCTCTTAGTGGTGGCACTGAGCACCAAGAAAAACATTCCACAAAGACGACTCATGCTCATATTTGTAAGGGTCTCCCACCGTGATTTTCTTTGTGCTGTTCCTGGAGATAAGGGTGACCCTATAGGAGGAACCTCTAACAGTGAACTTGGCTGACTCTTATGATTTTTTAGTCTTTCTGAAGTCAGAGCATGGAACAGTCATGGAGCAGTGAATTGCATGAGCAGCCTCCTGTGTCTGTATGTTTCTACCTCTTGATGGAGCTTTTTGTTAAAGGTTTTCCTTTAACAAAAGGATTGTGGGCTTTTTTCGCTGGCGGGCGGTGTTTCTGTCTGGTTTTTTTTGCATGGAATGGTGAAAGAGTGAGTCAAAGTTTGTAGCTGGTTTCTTTCGACTTAACTAAGGAAGAAAAAGGTTATTCTGTGAGAATACCAGCTGTATTATATGGGCCTGTAATGATCATTTTGTCTTCACTTTTGAAACATTTGCCTAAATATGCCTGGAGGTAGCTATTGAGCCCCGCCCCTCGCAAGCAGGCTCAGTTCCCTGGGTGCTCACAGAAGGGAAGGGATCTTCTTCAGTGCCTCAGAAAAGATGTTTCTCAGCTCTCTGGGCCCTTCAAGTCAGGTCTGCGTCCATCCTTGCCATTCACACCCTGTCTCTCCCCTGAGCAGGGTCCGCAGGCATGCACTGCACAGACAGAGCTCGCTGGTCCCGCGCCCTCGCCCTGCGTGCCTGAGCTGGTCTCAGACTCTGCCCCACAGCACTCCAGGCACCACTGCCGGGTTTTACAGCTGAAACCAAGGCGTCCTTCCTAAGAGGAACCATATGGGCAGAGCTTGCAGGGGGAAAGGCTTTCCTGTTGGCACCGTTAGGTCTATGAAAACCATAAGGTCACCGCAGTTCAAAGTTATGCATCAAGGAATAGAAGTGCAGGGGTTCGGGTGATTCTCCTGTGTTTCAACCTTTGACGACCTGTCCTAACCCCAGAGCAGAATTAGTCGTTACCACACTTGCTCAGACCCCTGTGGTAGCTCTTGTCACAGTAGATTGAAGTCCACCGGGGGGCTGCCTCTCCCACGGGTCCTCCAGGGCAGGTGCAGAGCCCAGTCCCTCTCTGTGTCCCACATCTCCTTTGCTGCCTGGTCTCCAGCACACGTCTATGATGTTTCTAGAGTTGAATCAGCTGGAGGAGAAAAAACACCCGTGTGCCAGATGGTGGCTCTGAGTGGGTCCCAGGGCCTCCTGACACTAGCAGGTGCATGTCAACATTTCTTCCACTTCTGTTCAGGATCCTGCTATGGGGCAGGGAGACGTGCCCAGAGACCCTGGTAGCACTGGGACCACAGGCAGCTTTGCCTTCTGGTCGCTGGTTGGGAGAAAACCTTCTTCTCCCTATAAGACTACTTCTTGGTGCTCTAGTGCCGATGTCTTTGGTCAGCACTTTCCGCATCTTGGCTTCACAAGCGGGACAGAAGAACATCAGATAGGTTAACGGAAAATGAGTCAAATTCTTAAATTTTTAGAAAGATTTTATGCTTGGTACCTTCATGCACTCCTCCCTCTATGATACCTCCTCTCGTTCAGTATATTTAAGATAAGAATTTGTTTGTGAAATATTAGGTTTGTTCACAGATTTTCTAGAGGACTTCTTGTTGGGACAAGAAAAGATGTAGCTGTAACTGAGATGTTTTGTTGGCCTCTCAGCGCAGACCTGGAAATCAGAAGAATAAGGGGGCGCCAGGCACAGCGGCAGGATTCAATTTGGTCCCCAGGCTTCTTTTCTTGGGAAGATGGATGGACAGGGTCTCTTCCTGTCGGGGGACTCTGTGGGCTTCCTCAGCAGATCACGGAAATGAGGGCTCCCCACTGTGGAGGTGCCTGGCTTCTTGGCATTTCCTTTTGCCGGTCAAGCCCCTGAGGACCCTTCATCACCTTCCTTGCCCTCTTGCCAGATTCCCCAAGGGTCAGCCTGGAGGCAGAGATCACATCTGTTCCATCCCTGGGCGCCCAGTGCGTCCGTGGCACCACTTAAAGCGTTGCTTCTCCTCCACAGCCAGCATGCCCACCAGTGAGACGGAGTCTGTGAACACGGAGAACGTGAGTGGGGAAGGCGAGAACCAAGGTTGCTGTGGGAGCCTCTGGTGAGTGGCGGGGGTGGGTACCCTGAACTCTCAGCTCCTCCTGGCTTCTTAGAGAAGCAGATATGAGGAAGACACCCAGATTTCGGGGGAGCCCTGGAGCCATGGCCTCAGGTGCAAGAGGGGTGGGCGGGCTCACCGTGGACCCCTTGGTCCTCCCCCTAGCCCAGATTCCCCAGACCCCCAGCATTTCATCTGCCTCTTCCCTCAAAAGTGGTCTGACCCGCTGAGGCGGAGCCTGCCGCGGGCTGAGCCAGGTAACCCGGCAATTCCCCTGTGTCCACTAGGTGCTGGTGGAGAAGAAGAGGCGCCACCAAGGCCGGGCCCTCTGGGTGTCGGCGGTGGGGGTAAAAGGCCTGATTCTCTGAGCCTGGTGCTGGTGTCACTGCTTTGAAGGGCTTGTATGGCAGAAGTGCTGATAGAATGTGCTACATATTTAAGTTTCCTTCACTCACGGGGTCTCCCAACCTCATGTATGGTGGCTGGATAACGAGACCGTGTCCTCCTCGGCTCACGCACTTTGTCTGGAGCCCTGCACCACCATCTCCTAACCGTGGAGGATGCCATCACTTTAACACCCACTGGCTTTTTTCTAGACGAGCTGGGCTGCAGCAGCGGGTGCACCAGCAGCGTGCAGCGTGCAGAGCATCGCCTGCTTTGGGGGGAGGCCCATGTGGTTTTGTTTGCTTTCTGCTTGTGTCCTTTGGGTCTTATGTCTGTTGAGTACAGGTGTCGTTTTTAAGAGAATCTGATCTCCTTGGCAGAGGTTCATAAAAATGATGTGTTAGGAGCAGGAAACTCAACAGTTTATGAAGTAGATTTGCCTCCTCTCTCTTGCTCTGCCCTCCTACAATAGCATGAAGTAGGCAGGAAATGGGTTTGTCTTGCCATTTCACAGATGAGCACACTGAAGCTCAAAAAGGTGCACTGCTTGCCCAAGCTCTCGGCAGTGAGTGAAGAGCAGAGCTAAGGACTCCGAGCCCAGGGCTCCTTTTGCTGTAGTAGCAGCAGCATGTGCCGCTGTTGAGATGTGAGGCTGAGCTGTGGGCAGGAGAGGGCCTGCTGGCTGCAGTGTGAGAAATTTGGGTGAGAGGAGAAGAACCCCTGGCATCACCACCTGTGCCAGGGCTGCTCAGGCAGCTAAGAGTCTTCTCTTGCTTGGCCCCCTGCTCTGCGCTCACCCCAGCTGGCCCGCTGTGGGAGCTGGGTCCAGGCTTCCATGCATGGCTTTGATGATATCTCTGCTGAAATGTGGGGGGAGCGTGTCCTCAAGACTTCCTAACAGGAATCATATTCTTTTTTTCTTTCAGTCAAGCCATCTCAAAATCCAAGCTCAGGTCAGTATCTTCTTTCTGTACTTTTTCTTAAGCCTGTGTGGATTTTGTATGTTCAGACTTCTGAATTTTACATAGAGTTGCTGTAGACTTGGTTTTTCACTCTGTGGGCACTAACATTCATGTAGAAGATCAATCTTCCCAGTAAACAGTAAGTACCTGCCTTGGAGAACAGTGTAGTAGGTGCCAAAGATCCCCCCCTCCAAAACAGACAGACCAATAAGATGCAACAATGAGCAACGTTGTGCCTCCTAATCAACCCTTTACATCCCCTCCCAGAGTCCTTTCTCTAAGAGAGATACTTCCTGTCACTTCTCTGCTTAAAGCTTTTCCATGGAAGGAAGTTCAGGAGGTCTTCTGAGTTGCTCGTAATGTTCTCTTTCTTGCTCTGGGTGCAGGTTACACAGTCTGTTGGTAAAAACTCATTGAACTGTATACCAATGGTTTGATACTTTTCCATATAAATATTATTTTTCATTTAGAAACAGTGTTTTACCACTATATACAAAACTTAACTTGAAATGGACTAGAACTACATGTAAAACTTAAAACTGTAAATATTCTAGAAGAAAACGTAGGAGAAAATCTTAGTGACCCTGGCTTAGGCAAAAGTTTCTTGGGTACAACACCCAAAGCACTGGCCGTAACAGGAAAAACTGATAAACTGGACTTCATCAAAATTAAAACTACTGCTTTTTGAAAGAAAAAGATCAGCTGTAGACTGGAAGAGGAAGTATTTGCAAAACATAATTGATAAAGGAGTAGTACCCAGTATATATAAAGAATAATGTCAGTAATAGGAAAACAACCCAATAAAAAGTAGACAATAGATTTTTAATAGGCATGTAGCCAAAGAAGAGATACAGATGGCAAATAAGCACATGAAATGACCATTGGTCATTAGGAAAATGAGAATTAAAAATCTGGCAATCCCACGTTTGACAAGGATGTGGATCAATGAAAATTCTTATACATTGCTACATGTCAAATGACATAGCCCTTTTAAAAGCAAGTTGGCAGTTTCTTATAAAGTCAAACATATATTTACCATATGACCCAGCAATCTCACTTGTAAGGATGAAGATAGGTATCTACACAGAAAAATTTTTTTCATGAATTTATATTCATAAGCATTACGTGTATATATAATTTATAAATATAACATTTACATGTTTATTTAAAATTGCCAAAAGCTGTAAATAACTCAAATGTCCATCAAATGGTAAAGGGTAGACAAATTATAATTCATCCATATGATGGACTAAAACTCAGCAACAAGAAAGGAAGAAACTACTGAGAGATCAACAACACAAATGAATCACCAACGAATTTTTACTAAGTGAAGGAAGCCAGTCTTAAAAAGCTATATATTGTATGATTCTGTTCATAGGATTCCGGATGAAGCAAAATAATAGAGAAGGAGAACGAATCAGTAGTTTCTGGGGCTGGGGTGAGCAGAGTGGATTAACTACAAAGTGCCATGAAGGAACTTTATTGAGTGATGGAAATATTCTACATCTAGATTGTGGTTACAAACTGTAGAACTAAATAGAATAAATTTTACCATATGTAAATTACATCTCAGTAAACCTGACTTTAACAAAAGGGGACTTCCCTGGCAGTCCAGCGGTTAAGACTCCTCATTCCCAATGCAGGGGACACGGGTTCAGTCCCTGGTCAGGGAACTGAGATCCCGCATGCTGTGGGGCGCGGCCAAAAAAACCCCACAAAACTTAAGAGCCCTTTCATGGACTTCCTGTTACCAGAGGGCATTTAAATTCCTTCATAATTTGGCCCCCAGCTCACCAAAACATGGTCTCATGTTTTGGCACCCTTCCCAGACTCTGCACTTTATTATTCTGGACTGCTTTCAAGCCATCAAATGTACCACACACTCAGGTTCTTCCCATCCAAGTCTCTTTGGGGGAGCTGAGTGGAGTGCCCTGCCCCCTCCCCCCTGCTAACTCTTACTCAGCTATCGAGAGCCAGCCCAGACCTCAGCTTTTTGAAGAAGCCTTCCCCGACTCTTCCAAAGATCCCTTGCAGCTCCCTTCTCTTTGCTCCTGTACTCAGTACCCTCGGTGTAACACTTGGATTTATAATTACCTGCCACAGCCCGGTATACTATTCAAGGACAGGGGCCATGGACCATGCCTTCATCTCCACGTGCCTAGTGCAGGGTTTGCAGGGATGAGACAGTCCCCTAGATTTGGGAGACACCTGTGACTTGTCACCGCAGCGTGAATAGACCCACCAAGGCTGGATCTTGTTCAGGCCATCTTACTTATGTGTACTGAATTATGCATCACAGGAGAAACCCAGTCTTGTGGGGACAGTTTTTAGTGTCCTCAGTGGACGTCTTCTGTGCTGGTTATCATGTTTCCAGCTGCCATTACCATCAGAAACCACACAGGAAGAGCAGTAACCAAATGCACCTTGCTTGTTCCAGGTCTTGCCAAAGAGCTGGCACAACTCTTTCTCTGGCCCCTGGGTTACAGTGTTCTTAGCAGATCGGTGCAGCTGAGTCGGCCAGGGCTACAGCCCTGGACACAGCCTGGAGATTCTTCTGACTCAAGCACCTAGACGAAGCGCCCACCACCCCCCGTCACTGAGCACAGCCTGGACAGAGCTGCCGCTGCCACTTGGCCAGCCCTTCCTGGGACCCCCCTTCACCAAGCTATCCTGTGGCAGGGAACATTTCCTATAGGGAGATGGGCTAAGGGAAGGAATACTTTCTCTAATTACGTACTGCAACTGCGAATTGGTAGAGGACATGCTACTTGTCTGTTTGGCTCAGCTCATTCTATTTGTATGGAAACATGATTCAATATTAGCTTTTCTCCTGAAGGTATATTTTGAGCATCCCTAGTTAGAAAGGGCACCTGATGACTCAGGAGTACTCAACGTCGACAGCTCTCTCGGGCTCCAGAGGAACCTCCAGATTTAAGAAAGGACTGAGAGTTTCCCTAAAAGGAAAACTCGGGTTTGGGAGCACTTCGCTGCCTGGTAAATTCCGCATGATGACTGAGGTGCTGCAAGAGATGTGTATGATAAGCTGGTCTCTCTGCCCTGAGAGCTCGGACAGATCCATGTGCCTCGAGGCGGGCACATGAACTGCGTATGCGTACGAACTCATGATTCTGTGAATATCTAGATTTCCTAACTGGTTTGAGGACGGCCTATGACAGATTATGGGGTTATCTAAAGCCATAGGAAGGAAACTGATAGCATGATCAAGTCAAGACTGTGCTTTTAAAAGTTGTATTTTAAAACCAAAGTAATTTGTCTTACGAGGTCTGGTCATTTCTGTGCCATTTGTTCTCATCTTTCCTCCCTGCACCCTGACCCCAGTTGGGACCTCCAGAGTGCAGTTACGCCTCAGTGGTGTTGATCAGGTGCTGCATCTGTCATCCAGGGAGTGACGTTTGCTTCTCTTTCAGCCGACGCTGGCGCCGCTGGAACCGCTTCAGTCGCAGAAGGTGTAGGGCTGCCGTGAAGTCTGTCACGTTTTACTGGCTGGTTATTGTCCTGGTGTTTCTCAACACCTTAACCATTTCCTCTGAGCACTACAACCAGCCTGACTGGTTGACACAGATTCAAGGTATAAGCAGAAGCCGTTCTCCTTTTGTTGCGAATAGGGGATCCCTGAGGCTGTCTGACCATTTCCCGTGAGCAGTAGCTTGGGAGGCGGCGGAACCAAGCGCAGGGCGCACCTGGAGAGGGGGTGCGGTCTGTGCCATGTGGTGCGTGAAGCACCTTGAGGCTGATAACTCCAGAGCAGCTCATTGTCTTAACCCTGTGACAACCCGGGATCAAGGAATCAGGCAGCTGGAAGGGACCTCATAATCCCTTCTCCCCGTCTCCACTGGAAGCTTTATTTTCCTCTGTAGTTTTCTTGGCAAGCGATGGCTGTTCACCTACCTCGAATGCCCCAGCAGGGTGGTACGGGAGCTCATCCCATTCTGAGTTCGGCAGTTTTGAGCCACTGTGAAGCCCTGCCTGACATCAAGTCAAATCTGTTTCTGTTTGACTCTCTGGCCTGCTGGGTGGCATTTTCTGAAGTGACCTTGATAGGCAACTGCTTCTTAGATCATGGTGCTGTAAGCAAGATCCGACAGATTTTTTTTTTGTTACTGATTGAAACAAACAAACAAAAACAACATGATGGCCTAAATGCAGAATTGTAGGCTTTCAGGGCTCGAAAGTATCAGAGATTATGTGGTAAGCTGCCCCTCCCCATTTTACAGTCAGTGAAACTGAGGCCCAGAGAAACCAAGGGGCACATGTCTGGGTAGTAGCCAGAAGCAGGACTAGAGCCTGACAGACAAGCAGACCATAAGCGTTCATGCCGCATTTCTGTAATTGGGGCAAGAGCAAACACAAGGGCAGAGGTTCTCGGGGCACTTCTGGCAGTGGCTGGTGAGAGGGAGGTGGGGAGGGAGAGGTCAGAGCCACTCCCATGACGAGATCCCGAGGACCTGTGCCCCTTTGTCTTTCTAGATATCGCTAACAAAGTCCTCTTGGCTCTGTTCACCTGCGAGATGCTTGTAAAGATGTACAGCTTGGGTCTCCAGGCATATTTCGTCTCTCTTTTCAATCGGTTTGATTGCTTCGTGGTGTGTGGAGGAATCACTGAAACGATCTTGGTAGAACTGGAAATCATGTCTCCTCTGGGCATCTCTGTGTTTCGCTGTGTTCGGCTCTTGAGAATTTTCAAAGTGACCAGGTGAGGACGTGCGCATCTCACCGCAGGTGTTTTGTGAACGTGGGTGGTGGTCAGCCGTGTCCCCACCTGGGGGACCTTCTGCTCCATCCCAGGTGGCGCTCTGGGCTCATCCCCTTGTCTTAACTTGCAGGCACTGGACCTCCCTGAGCAACTTGGTCGCATCCTTGTTGAACTCCATGAAGTCCATCGCTTCGCTGCTGCTTCTGCTTTTCCTCTTCATCATCATCTTTTCCTTGCTGGGGATGCAGCTGTTCGGCGGCAAGTTTAATTTTGACGAAACGCAAACCAAGCGGAGCACCTTTGATAATTTCCCTCAAGCGCTCCTAACGGTGTTCCAGGTGGGTCCCCCGCCATCCTTCCCCTGGGCTGCACCTTAGGGGATGCCTTCTCATCTATCCACGAATCAATAAGACAAAACACTCCATTGTCATTGTATTAGTAACCTCTGCCCTAATAACACTCTGATTAATTTTGTGCCATTTAAGTCATTTGTTTTGCATCTCACTCCAGATCTGTGTGCTGTGATTTCACGTTTTTGTGAGACCAGTAGTTGTATTATGAAATAATCAACCCAAAATTTGTGTTTGATTGTTTGAGGTTTCTGAGGTTCCTGTGACATAGTCTCTAAAATCCTCTTCCTGTCCTTTGCTAATTTTTGATGGCAGGCAAGTTTGGTAATCCTGGTTATAATGGATTTATGCAGAGAAGTGACTTCTAAAGCCCTAATGCCTTGGTGTATAGTCAGAGGAATCGGGGTTATTAAAGAGTTGTGACAGGTTTCTGGCCCTCTGTTGTCCTCCCTTGTGTGATATAATGAGGACACACAGACTCTGAGGTGTCTCTGCTGTTGGGGCCTTTGCGGGCATTGGGAAGGGAGCAGCAGTGTCAGGTTCACAGGTGGCCCTGCACTCAGAGGCCCAGCCTCTCCACCCAACCTGGCTGTAAGCTGAGGTGTCCCAAACCCCCACCTTGTGTATTGTGAGCTGAAGCCCTTCCTTAGAGCCTGGCAGTTAGATTTAAAAGACCCATCTGCCTGGGAATTTCCTGGCGGTCCAGTGGTTAGGACTCTGTGCTTCCACTACAGGGGACGTGGGTTCCATCCCTGGTCGGGAAACTAAGATCCCACAAGCCACGTAGCGCCCTTGTTGCCCTCATCTGTCCTTGTTGCTTTTCACATGCAATGCCAGCAGCGAGTCCTGCGGGAGAGGGGGGAAGGCCTGGCGGGAGGGGCAGTGGACATGGGTGTCCCACGGTGGCTCCTCCAGTGCTCAGCTCTGTGACCTTTGAAAGTCACTATTTTCTGAAAAATGAGAGCCTAGGGAATGATCTCTAAGGTTCTTTCCTACTTGGACATTTCGAAGGGAATGGAATTACTGTCACTGCTCTAGACCTGGCCTATAGCAATAAAGTATAATATAACTCAGTTTTAATTTTTGGCCACTGATGAGTCTTTTGTAAACATTTTTACTTTTTGGTTCTTTCAGAGAAACCTGCATGGTGGCGGTAGTATTTGTAGTACGTGTGCACAGCACAAAATTCAAATGTTCAAAAAGCATATAAAGTGATGAGTCTCCCTCCCACCCAGCCACCAATTTCCCGTTGTCGGAGGCAATGACCATTAAGCAGATCCTTCCGTATTCTCCCAGTGTATTCGCTCAAATGTAAATAAACATACCTACCTGCCTATCTACCTACAGATGAATTTACACAGATAGTAGCTTATCCTACATGCTTTTCTTCATCTTTCCTTTTAACACCTAACATGTCCTTAAGAACCTTCTTTATTGGTCCGTAAAAAGCTGCTGCCTCCTTTTCAATGCTGCTATGTTTTGTGGTGTGGGTGTGCCAGAATTCATGGCTCCGGTCCCCTGCTGATGAATATTCCACTGTGTCTCGTCTTGGCTGAGTGGATGACCTTGAAGATACACCACGGGGCACGTGTGTGACAGTAGGTCTGTAGGATAAATTCCCCCAAGTGGAATTGCTGGTTTAAAGGGTGTGTGTCCATTTTTAACTCTGACACTCTTGCCCAGGTATTCTCTTCAAGGCTGTGGTAGTTCATCCTCCAGCGCTGGGGTGTGGGGACTGCCCACTGCCTAACTCCCTTTCACCATAGTGAGTGTTCAGACATTTTGATTACTGCCTGTCTGGTAGATGGAAATGGTATCTCATTGTCGTTTTCACTGATATTACTGTTGTCAGGCGTGATGTTGAATGTCTTCTCATGTGAGCAAGAGCCATTTATAGTTCCTTTTCTGTGAATTGCTTTACCTTTTCAAACCATTTGCCACATTTCTATTTGGTTGTACGGCCTGTTTTCTCTGGCTATGTGTATACGTGTTTAAATGCACAAAGGTCCTGGAGAGACACACCAACAGCATATGCTCCTGGGGAGGGGACCGAATGGGCTGGGGTGTAGTCAAAGGGTACACAAGTCTTACTTGGAATGCTATTTTATTTTCACCAGAAGAGTTAACTCATGTATTTATGTGATTAAGCATAGCATCTTAAAAACGATAGGATGACAGATGCATTTGTTCAGTGCACACTGAACTGTGAAAGGCAGGTTACACCAGACACGGGCAGCCCCCGGGAGCTCTGGGAGAGCCGTGGGAACTGTGAGTCCACCAGCCTGCTGATCCCAGTTTTGGCTTCTTAGATTCTGACAGGTGAAGACTGGAACGCTGTGATGTATGATGGCATTATGGCGTACGGGGGCCCATCGTCTTCGGGAATGATCGTCTGCATCTACTTCATCATCCTCTTCATTTGCGGTAACTGTATCCTTCAGCCTTCAGCCTGACCCGGGCCGCCTCGTTGTCCCCGTCGTGGATGCTGTCTTCTTCTCTGAGTTTCCCCACGGTGATGGTGGTAGCCGTTGTGGTGGGGGGGTGAGTGCCCTCACCTCACTCTTGTGCCCTCCTTCGCTTTTGCTAGGGCAGCACAGGAGAAGCAGAGTCTCAGTTAGGCTTTGAGGAATGAGAGCAGCCATGGGGGCAAGCCTGAGACGGCACGTGGGCTGCACCAGTGGTCACCCACTCGGCATGACGTCCCGACTCCTGTACAGGTCCCGAGGGATGGCTTAGGGCAAAGCCCTGGGGTTCTCCGTGCCATCACCCTTGAGAGTGTAGGGAGGAAAGATGTCCCTCTAGCTTCCAGGTTCTTTTGGCTGGCTAGTAATCAAATTGAGATAAGACAGATAAAGAGGAGGAAAACAAATTTAATTTCATACAACATCCCTTGAGCTGTTTTCCCCTTCATCTTCTCTGGCTTGTTAGTGAATTTTCTTCAGGGTGGAAACCCCAGTGCAAACCTATGGGGACAGTGCTTTGTTCTTCAGTGTATCATATGGAAGTCCCTCTCTCAACAGAGAGAAATCCTAGGAGTCTCTCATGCAGCTCCAACAGCCCTGCTGCAGGGAACCACCCTGCTCCCCCTGCCTGGAGGGCAGCTCTCCTGCCAGGCTCTCTGCATATGCCTCTTACTGCCTGTGGGTCCTGCTGGAGCTTGGGGTGGCATTTCTCCATCTTCCCAACTAGATGAGAAGCTTCTTGAGTCAGCGATCTCTTTCTGTATTCGCATGTCTCGTGGCTTACACCACAGGGTCATGCACACACAGCCCTTGGTCAGTGTTTGTTAAATGAATGATCAGTATTTTCTTTTTCTGCTCTCCTCGTGATTAAGTCTTTAGGTCACAGCCATATACTGGCCCTAATCTGCAGAGAAGTATTCCCTGGCCACTTTCCAGTTAGATATTGTGTTTTCTTTGTAGTACATATATCACTCTCTGACATCCTTAAGTGGTTTATGTTCTGTCCCCCCCAACTAGAATACATGCTACTTGGGAGCTTGGACTCCAGTTTGTCCTGTTTCCTCCCATGTCCCCAGAGCCCAGAACGGTGCCTGGCACGTCAGAGTTGCTTGACAGATGTTTTCAAAATAGATGCCACAGCACACCACTGTTTAGGAGGGTCTGGTGGGTAATGCTTCTAAAAGCAGATAATGGGTATTTGCTCTTGGAAACCACCTGTTACAAACTTGTAAGATTTTCCTGTGGTTTATTATTCTGCATTTTCTTTCTACTACCTAAAAGAATCTAGTGTCATTGTAAGACTACAGATGCAGTGTTTCTTCATTGTGATCATTAGTAGGGATTCTCAGTGCAGTTATTCCCAGCACTAATCATTTTCTGAGCCATGATTACCCCACGTCTGTCAGAGGAGAGCTCGTGTTGCCAAGCCATCGCCCAGCCCAGGAGAAACTGCTGCCCCAGGCTCATTGCCGCTCTGTTAAAAAATAATCCTACTATATCAAAGGTGTTTTGAAAGTCTTCATAGAATCCACTCACGTTTCTATCCTCTTTAAAGACTTGAATAGGTCAAGCATGACATCTCCTGGAAGCCTGCTCATTATCAGCGCCTTGTTAGGTTATGTTTGTTGACATGTTCAGCAACCCGCCTGAGAGTTCAGATTGCGGAGGGCGTGTGGGACCGTGCTGTGCCTCTCCTGTCTCGGGGTCCCTGGGCCCCCGTTGTCTTGCACGCAGGTGGCGGTACGTCAGCTAGAGGGAAGCATCAGTCAGAGAAGGGAGTCGTTTGGACCTATTTATTGCCCTCTGATCCCTGTGCTTCTCCAAAATGTAGTGAACTGCTAACAAGTAAGAAACAGGCATCGTCTGATTTGGGAACCTTATTCAGGATATTTTTTTCAGTCATTCAAGGAAACCACACATCAAACATTATAGTAAGAGCCAAAAACCTGCTAACTTGTTCAGTCACCTAACTTTTTACTGTTTGCAAAAATGAAATTCGACCACAATAGTCTAAGATAACAGCCACCGGGGGACAATGCAGAGGAGTAGTTGAGCACCATCGGGCAATAAGGCAGGCGTGCTGGAGTCAGTCAGTGTTTGTGGAATGAACGAATGAATGAGGTTATTCACAGACTCGGAAGGTCATTTCAGATAAGAAAGGCGCAGGCTGCCTTGTGCGATGGGATCATCATTTGAATAATGTGTAACCTTTACAGGGTCTTATTTGGAAAGGACACCCCAGATAGATATGTTGTGGGTGTGAGTGTTTTAAAAGAAAGAAAACAAAATGCACAAAGCGAAATGCAAAATGCATAAAAACAACACGCTTACGTTATAGATTGTTTTATGCAATGTGTGTCATAGCCATAGACACCTGGATGTATAGACACGTGCTCAAGCACACAACATGCACACGCATGAAGGGGAATGTTGGCGTTTGTAGGTTTTCATGGGTTTTGGTGAATCTTAATTTTGATTTTGGCCTGCTTATCTTCTACAGGTTCTAGTTCTTTTTGAAAAAAATGGGACTCTGGTCTTCTAGCTTTACCAAGTGAACATAGCACTAGGGGACAGTTACCTGTCACCAGCCTCCTGAACACGGGGGTGTTTCATTGCCATTATTGACCTTGTGTAGCTGCATTTAGAACCATGTTGCATCCTTAACATTTTCAAATTAGATATTCTACTGAATGTCTTCTTGGCCATTGCTGTAGACAACTTGGCTGATGCTGAAAGTTTGAATACTGCTCAGAAAGAGGAAGCTGAAGAAAAGGAAAGAAAGAAGATTGCCAGGTAACCCCATTTGCATCTGGGAGGTTTGCTGAGGGGTTTGACCTAGGGAGCCATTCGCAGGTGGGGCCTGCTGGGGCACCCGGCTCCACAGCAGCTGCAGCTCCTGTGCTGCTGCTTTGTGGGGATCCTGGCTGGTCCTGTGAGGCCGACCAAAGAGGATGGACTCTTGGGCAGAACCCAGGCCCTTGGCGCTCATCCCCTCGGAGCTGAGAGTAGGAGTCACACGTCCCCATGCTTAACGAATCACTGCAGTTAACTTTGGCGTCATAAAATAAATGATGCATTCAATGCTGATTAGCTCTTGGATGAGAATTTTAATAAGATGATCTGTGTAATGAATCCAGTGCGGTGAGGTGCACAAGAAGCTCTGGGTGTGGGTTGTGCTATGTTCTTGCGATTAGGGTGGTTTTCAATTAAATTCTGTCCTTCCCTGGGCCACTGTTGATTCAGAATCCTGATTAGCTTTTTTATACAAAGCAGTATGGTTACTTGGGGGTTTTTTTGTTTGTTCTTTTCTCTTCTCTGTAGAAAAGAAAGCCTGGAAAATAAAAAGAACAACAAACCAGAAGTCAACCAGATAGCCAACAGTGACAACAAGGTAGATGTTACATTCTCCACTCTGTTTCAAAATGATGCTGTTGGTATCACCATAAATGTACCCTTTACACCATGACAGTGTTGTGTGTGATATTTTGGAGTAGTGGAAGTGTGTCACCCGGTCATAGACGCCGGCTTTCCAGGGCTGTCTGAGTGAATTAAGGCACTTAGCTGGTTGTTAACAGTATTTCACCAGAGAGCTGGTATGATGCATACTGAACTAGTCTGACCACTTATTTTTTCTTGATTGGAATGATGTGGTCAGGCCTGACCTGTGTCAGTATCTTCTCAGTGGGGATTAAAATCAAGGACTGCTGAAAGACGTCTGTCCGCAGAGCACGGGTGTCTCGGGATCAGAGGGTCTGGGCGCTCAGGGCCCTACTGTGAAACTTCGTGCACCGTGTCAGCTCTGGATTTTTCATTAATTTGTTCATTTATTCAGTGAGTCAGTAAATACTTTTTGAGTGGTGACTGCGTGTCAGATACTGGGGATCGGGAACGGCCAAGACCAGCGAGGTCCCTGTGTGCGTGGGGCTCTCAGTCTGGTGGGGCGGCAGGAATCTGTAAGGCAGTTCTCATGTAGCGTGGGTGCCAGTGTTGGGAGAGGAAGAGGCATAGGTGGGGCTGGCTGTCCATGGCTGGGCAGGGGCTACACCAGTTTACTCCTCATCTGCCCTCAGACCTTCTGTTTTCAGCAGAGTCACCGTCTGGGGGCACCTGCTGTCCCAACACACTTACATACAGCGCACACTCTGGAGACAGCTCCTCTGCCCCGTGCTGAACGGCAGAGCTGAGCCTTTACTTGCTCCTCTCAAGTACATTTAAGTCAGTCTCCGTTCCTCCCAAGACCTCTCTGTCTTCCCAGGTCACCATCGATGACTACCGAGAAGACGATGAGGACAAGGACCCCTACCCGCCTTGTGATGTGCCAGGTATGTGGCTCTCAGCGCATGGGCCATGTGTCTTTGCTCTCACTCTGATCAGCGGCTGAGTCTGCGGCTGGCTGGCCCAGCTGGGCACATGCGGGGCTGCCGAGGCCGCCAAGGCCACGGGTGCAGTCCCCTCGTGGGCCGGTTAGCTCTGCTTTTTCTCGTGGTTGCGGGAGGCTTATGTAACCTATAGGCTCCAGGGGGTGGGGAGAGAACGTGTAGGTGGAGCAGGGCAAGCGCACGCTGGGCTGGGACGTCTGTCTAGGAGACGGCCAGTTATCAACACTCACCTGATCCTTTTCTCTCGACTGGGGCCTTTACTGGCTCACCTAGGAGGGACCGTGGAGTCAGGGAGCCTGGGGGCCTGTGTGTGACTTGAAACCCCACACAGTTTTTCAGGCTGAAACTGAGCACGGAGGTTGCTGGGGAAGCAGCAAGGTGCTGGGGATATGGGCAGTGAGAATCCCACAGCTGCCACCTTCACCTTCGCTCGGATCTTAAACTGCTGGGGCCTCATTCCCACAGCTACGCATGCTCACCAGACAGGCCCGCTTCTCAGCCCCTCCCCACCCCCACATACTCTCCGTTCGGATTTGGAAGGGTTTTAATTAATGTAAGCTGATAGATGACGTTAACGCTTAAGCCAAGTATTCATGTGAAATTGAGGACGACCATTGAAACCCAAATGCAGTCTTTGTTTATTTCATGCCTAAAAAAAAAGTGTCTCCTTTAAAGTAGGTGAAGAGGAAGAGGAGGAGGAAGAGGATGAACCCGAGGTTCCTGCTGGCCCCCGTCCTCGAAGAATCTCTGAGTTGAACATGAAGGAGAAAATCACCCCCATCCCCGAAGGGAGCGCTTTCTTCATTCTTAGCAAGACCAACCCGTAAATATCCCCTTTATAATTGCACAGCTGCCCCGTCTCCCCCAGGACCCTACAGGTTGCTTGAGGGTGGCTGGGGATGGTGTGAGGGAAGATGGTTCTCAGCCCCTTTCTGCGCCTGAGCGTCAGGGCCCCCAAGCCCCCTTGGACCCCTGTCCTGCTCCAGCCTTGCCTTTGCCCTCTGTTCTCATCTCTTCCTAGCCTTCCTGTGCCCGGACCAGGGGCTTAGGGGTGTGACCAGGTCCTGGGAGAAGTGCTGTTCCAGATTCTCCTCCCCGCAAGCCCTGCACTGGGGCAGCAGTGGTGCGATACTGTGGCTTGGTCAGAGCCCACAGCTCTGGTGTGCCGTCACTGGTGAAGTGTTTTCCATCCAATGGACCCTTTCTTCACGAGGGGGCCTTCTGTTAAGATGCTGTGGGGGATGAGGATTTTGACCAACTTCTGCAGAGTATCTTCACCCAGAGATCCAGTTTAGTTTGATTACTTTTCCCTATTGAGTTTGAGGGTGATAAAGTAATAATCGCTCAGTGATATTGTATAGATGGTAGCTATTCAGTTCAGCTCCCTGATATCCTGCTTCAAATGCATTTCTCTTGTTAAAATGATCAGGTGCTCACCAGGAACATGGTAATTCCTCACAAGGACTGTAAGAGGAAGATGTGTATTTACTAGCTGGTTTCTAGGTTTTAAATTATCTGGGAAGGAGTGAAGTGCCAGGGGGAATCGACGGCTCCTGGAAAGGTTTCTAGAATTGCAGAAGCAGTTCTGGGCTGTCAGCGAAGAACTCCATAAATTCACAGGCTCCAGGGAGACATAGGTGGGAAGCAAGGGGGGCTGCAGTCTTAAAGACTTGAAGACTCCATGGTAGTCTTTATCACTCAGCACCATTGACGGTTTGGATATCTCTTTTAAAAAGTTATTCAGCTGACTCACTGACATCTACAGCTCATTATGTCTGCCTATATTGGAGGAATGGATTGATTTTCCCCCAAAGCTTTGAGCACTCCTGCCCTCACAGCACTGGAAGGCCTTCCCTAGCTGCTGATGGCTTGCAGGCCCTCCAAGGACCACATCCCAGCATTAAGCAGCCCCAAAAGGGAAGATTTGAAGCAAGGGGTCACCTTCATATAAAGTGGACTCCAGTTTTTTAAGTGAAAAAAAAACGTTTCAAAGGAAAACCTACATGTATTCTGTAGACCAAAAACAAAACAAAACAAAACAAATCAAACTTTAAATTCTAAAGTCAAATATTGAGGCTAAGGGAAGTCAGGCACTAACTAGCCCATGGGCCATCAGGGGCATCAGGAAAGGCTCTGATGGCCTGTGGAGCCGTCGTGAGAGCCAGGGCTGGGTGTGCTGAGCACGTACAGTAGCATCCTTCTAAGATTCTTGCATGATGGTGTAACTTTCACTTGACTTTCTCAGAAGTACTTGTTGTGGGTCGACTCGCCCTCCTCCCCGCAAAAATAGCACTTATGACAGAATCTCCACATAACAGGAGATTCCACCAAGCCTCGCTTACCGTGGTCATGTTTTGGTACAGCCCAACTGCTGGGATTGCTCCCCTTCTCTGTGAGCTGTTGGCGTGAGCTCTGACCTCGGTCTCTGTTCCAAGGCAGGGAAAGGGAGCAGCTGGGCTTCAGGTTATGGTGGGGATATGTCACCCTCAGGCCTGGATTGGAAATCTGCCTCTGGTCCCTACTATCTGGGTCACCGTTTTTTGTTTTTTGTTTTTTTGGCCACACCGCTCAGCTTGTGGGATTTTAGTTCCCTGACCAGGTATCACACCTGGGCCCTTGGCAGTGAGAGCATAGAGTCCTAAGCACTGGACCGCCGGGGAATTCCCATAGCTGGGTCGCCTTAAGAAAGTTCTTTCACAGGCTGAAGCCTCAGTTTCTTCACCTTTAGAAGGACTGTGTCCACACTTTTAAGGAGTCAGTGAATGGTCTCTGTGGCGTGTCCATACAGAACACTTGGGGTCTGCCGTCCTGGGGTTTGCAGGGGCTGATGGTCCGGTGGGTCCATTTGCTGGGTCGGGGCTTGGGTGGCACAGGGACAGCTGTCCTCCACCTGGTTCATCACCGTGGAGTGGCCCTAATGTGCTGAGGGCCCGGGCCCTTCTGGGGCTGCGTCCATGCGGCGGCTTTCCCCGCAGGATCCGCGTGGGCTGCCACAAGCTCATCAACCACCACATCTTCACCAACCTTATCCTCGTCTTCATCATGCTGAGCAGCGCTGCCCTCGCCGCCGAGGACCCCATCCGCAGCCACTCCTTCCGGAACACTGTAAGCCCCGAGCGAGGACGGCAGGGCGGGGCTCCCCACGTCGGCGCTGAGCTCTCGGGCAGAGGCCGTGTCCGCCCAGGGCCTGCGGGGGCCATGAGGGCAAAAGCTCAAGTGGGCCTCTTGTTCACCTGTAGGCATTTTGTTTCAGGTCTGTCAGTGCCAGAGAGGTTTTGTTTTATGGGCACAAACCTTTATTGAATCATATATTTTATACCTCGTTTCAAATATTCTGCAATAACTGAGTATTTTCAGGGGCTCCGCTTCTCTACCTCTCCGTTCCTCGCTGCCAACATTTTGGTCCCTCTTTCCCCCTCCCTGGTCCAACTCACATGCACACCTATTTTGAGATTCCCGCCTGGTGGCAGCATCCAGCAGGAGAGAAAGTAAAATTGAAACCAGGTGTGTCACATGCTGGGGAGCTCTTATGTAGGGTTGGCAGGAAGACTTAAATGCACAAAAGCTACTTGGTTCTGTTACTGATAAGAAATACAAGTTAGGGAGATGACAGATGTGGACCTGAAGGGTTCAGTGGAGAAGAACTAAGTTTTGGTTAGTTTGGGGCAGGAGGTGGCTTTACAAAGAAAACAAGCAGAGGGTTTAGTCTTGTATTTGTAAGCAGTTTCGTAATTTAGGGCTGGCTCCCTTCCCCAGCATTGATGTTGGGCAGAGACTGGTACCTAAATCAGTTCCTGCCTGAGCAGTTCAGTCTCAGCAGGTCAGCTGTCAGCCCTGAGAACAGTCCAGAGGCGAGACAGCTTCAGAGGATGGTAGCCTGTTGACTGCCCGGCCTCAATACCGTAGCGCAGTTTCAGATGATCGCCCTAAAAGCTGCCCGGGGAGGGCGGCCCGCAAGTGTGCGAGGCCGTCAGGGGTCGCTGCCTTGCCTGGTTGGTACCTCTTTCCGTACAAGAGATTTTTAGAGATTTGTGGATTTAGACAAATCACCAGATCAGTGTCCCACGATTTCAGTTGTGACAACCAAGCCCTGTGCTGTCTTTTCATTTCCAGTGCTCTTGGTTTGAAGCCTGGGAAACCCAATCTATCAGATTGCTGAAACTCGGGCACCCTGATACGAAGATTAAAAGATCTTCCCCTCAAAGCATGCGTGGGTGATGTAAAGATGAAGGCCCCGAGCCTGTCTCAATGTGTACTCAGAGGTTAGGGCTTTTGCTAAGATTCTCGAGGCTGTCTAAACGCTCAGATGGAACAAGGCCCTCAGTGCCACTGGTTCCATCCTAAAGATGAGACACAAGGGGGAAAATCTGTTTGGGAAAAAAATACCATTATGTGATGGACTATGTCAGAAGCTAGTCCTAGAACACAGATTGACAAAGAGTTAATTTACATGCGAGCCTCATGTTCTAATTTTTTGTTGTAATCACTTCCCCATGGGTTTATTTCCCTGCCACTTTTCCCAAGAATGTTATTGTTCTTTTTTAATAGATGTACATATGTATGTGTGTCTTGCTTTTAAAATACCACAGTGTTTTTATTTGACTGTAGTCAGAACACTTAACATGAGATTTTCCTTGACAAAATTTTAAGGATACAAGACAGTAGTATCCTTAACCCTGGCACCATGTTGGATGGCAGATCTCTGGAACTCACTCACCTTGTATGACAGGCACTTTACCGCCCATGTCCACCTCCCGCAGCCCCTGACAACCGCCATTCTGCTTTCTCTCTGCGAGTTTCACTACTTTAGATACGTCATATAACTAATATCATGCAGTGCTTTTTAAAAAAAAAAAAAGAAAACCTTAGCTGATTCATTAGTGGAAAAGAGAAAGGAGGCAGAGCGAGGAAAGGACAACCTGAGTCCAAGAGTTTTGACCCGGCTTGTCGGCAGCTGTGTCATTCTTGGCTACCCATGTGCTTTCAGCAGGCACAGCCCTGCTGCGACCTCGGAGGGGCTAAGGAGGAGGGGCAGGGTTCCCCGTGGGCAGCCTTGGTAGTGTACTGGGAAAGACCTTTCATTGTCTGGCCAGAAACACAGATACACAGAAGGGTTCCAGCAAAATTTATAAACCCCCAAATGGAAACAGTTTGGAAAATGAATAATACTGTCTGAAGAGAGAGAACTTCAGCGAGGAGGGCTGCCTTTGAAACAGAGGTCCTCACCTTAGTGTAACAGTAGTAAGGACTCCCACACAGACACAGCAAGGCCCGTGGCTCTTGACTGGCATATCGGAGGCCTGGCTTCCCTGCTCAGCGATGCAGAGACTGGCCGCGTGGCCTGAGCAGCCGCCCCTGTTTTCAGCATCCACATCTGTGAAATGAACGGAGTTGGCCCGGGTGGGCTCCACGGGTTATCTTCCAGGGCCGCTCTCTTCACTTCCCCCAAACCACGGAGCCCAGCTGTCATGCAGATAAGCAGCCAAGACGGCCTCTTCCAGCGGCAGAGTCTCGGCTGCTGTGTTTGTGGCTGAGGATTCCCTGTGAGCAGCCTTAGACAGGCCCACTGCCGCCCACCTGCCCACCCTTCAGCCCCCTTGGCTCTGAGGAGAAGCAGGGAGCCCAGAAGGGGTTAGCGGGACTCTACTGGTTGGAAAGTAGACAGTATTCTCAGGAATGCTGATAAAGTGGCCTGGACCATCATTCAGAGGCCAAATCAATCCGTTCTTTGAATGGGCCCAGCAAGGAAAAAACCTGCGTTGAGAGAGAGAGCAGTGGTAGATGCAGAGCAGCAGGCAGGAGGAAGATGCTAAGTGAAACTCTTCCTTGCAGATTTCTGCAGCCTGGCACATCGGTGGGGGAAGTGTGTTTGCTCCCTGATGGAATGGGCTGGAATTGGAGGGAACACGTGGCCCCATTTGGTGCCACTA
Organism: Kogia breviceps; assembly: GCF_026419965.1. Classification (NCBI taxonomy): domain Eukaryota; kingdom Metazoa; phylum Chordata; class Mammalia; order Artiodactyla; family Physeteridae; genus Kogia; species Kogia breviceps. The sequence goes on along the minus strand of NC_081319.1, from coordinate 35,557,969 downwards.
ATACCTTGGTTTACATTTTCCCTCCAATCCAAAGTTCAGCTGAATGACAGCATATTTCATTCTACCAAAAAGGCAGTTAAAAATCTGAAATGTGTGTGACACTAATTTATCTGGTGCCACAAGTTACTTATCAGCCTAGTGCTTTCATAAGTGAGCCTCTGTCTGCCCAGAACACGAGGCTGGGGCGGGGGGTCACCGGGAGTGGCTACAGGAGGTAAGTATCCCCAAAGCTCTTGGTTGGACCAAGGTGGGGCCCTTTGAGCATCTCTGCACTTTCCTCCAGGGTGGCAGGCATATCCCAGGAGAACGGGTCTCCGACCGCTTGCGGGCGTGTAGCTGTTGGGGTTTGTCCGGATGCCTTTTTCTCATGTCCACGTGTTGTGCCTTGCAGATACTGGGTTACTTTGACTATGCTTTCACAGCCATCTTTACTGTTGAAATCCTGTTAAAGGTAATGGCTTTTTCATTGATCCTCGCATACTCTAAAGCAGCGGTAGCAATAACGGTGGCAATTCTTTGTTTACCTTCCAGATGCTAGGTTATGCAGATTATGTCTTCACTGGTACTTTTGCATTTGAGATCGTTTTGAAGGTAACAGGTGCCACAGGAGTGTGTTTCAGGGGCCTGCTCCTGTGTGTGACACACGGAAGCCAAGAAGCGTGACGTGCTTTTGGCTATTTTCAGTTTTTGTCCTCTGTGATCAAGCTCCGCTTTTTTTTTTTTTTTTAACCAAAGGATTTTTTTTCCCTGTAACCATTCAACTTGCTTTTGCTGTTTCTTTTTAACCTTTGAGTGCATGTAGGAGCTACTTTGGCTTCCTAATAGTGATTGGAAATTATATTTTGCTCCTTTTATAATGTTCTCTGAAATGTGTCAACTGATAACAGATACAACACTATGTGTGAACTTTCTTCCACCCTTCTTGACATCAAAGTCAGAGGAAAAGCATTTCTCCTGCGAAGGGAATGTCTCTCTTCTCATTTCTTTGACTGCATTATGTTTTCAGTGCTCTAAAAGAGTAACACACTATTTTCTTGCAACAAGATTTGCAAGATAATGTGGGTCTCTTTGTGTTAAGATATATCTGTTTTAATAGATGGGCTTACATTTACACAAACGAAAAGAGCACCCTCTGGACAGGGGGCCCAGAATGTACTGCCCATGCATGAGTTGCCAGTTGCCATTGCTGCATGTGGTTTGTGTACTGGTTGTGAAGGCCACCCTGGGGAGAGCTCGTTTCTATGTACTCAGAGGTCTGGAGACCACAGCAGAGAGCCCAGAACCCCAGACTTGCTGAGGGGCATGCATCCTCACAGTACTGGAACAATGTGGCCTGGGACAACTGTCAGGGCAGTCATCTCCTAGTGGAGAGACAAGCTGGGAAATGAGGTCTTGGAACCACAGTTTCTTTAAACCCTGTTGGGGTTTTTGTGTGTGCATCTCAGGACAAAAAAAGAAAAAAAATGTATTTTAATGTACTGTGGAACTTGGGCTCTTTACAAAATCTTCTGTAAAATGAAACCTCAGTTAACATTCCAGGCAATAGGGTATTTAGTTATTTTCTCTCTCTCTCTCTCTCTCTCTTTTTTTTTTTTTGGTTAGTGAAAATACTAGCACAAAACCAACCAACCAACCTCTGTTTAAACCCTTGTTAAAAATCTTCTAGGCATTTGAGTTCATTTTCCTGCCTTTAGGCCAGTAAATTTGGTTGACGGTTGTCCTATGTGGGATGCTGCCTGGGTCAGTGAGCAGATCCTACCTCCGTCTCCACGGTGATGGGCACTGCAGCAGAAAAGGCACAGGGTGTGGGGTGCAAGGCCGCTCACCTGGCCTCTGCTTCATCCTGAGCTGCTTTTTGTGTTTGTTTTTTTTTTTTTTTGGCAATTTGCCTTCTCCTCATACTGAACGGGAAAATGTTATCTTTAGCCTGTTAGCCTGGTTAATTGAGGTTTTACTTTCCACAGTTTTAAGTTGTCCAGTGCATTTAGTTCCTCTTGGGCTTCAGGGCAAAGAGATACAGGTTCATTTAAAAGAAAAAAACCCCACAATTATTGCTTTTCAATTTCTATATATTTGCCTCAGTGACTTAAATCTTCCAAATCAATCCTCATTTTGAAAGTTTCTCATAGAGTGGAAAAAGAGCTAAAACAAGAAGGATTCAGAAAATGCAGAATCTCTGAGAAGCAGCTGACGTCAAAAGGGTGGTTCCTGGTGGCCTGGGGAGGATTCGGAAGGCTGTTTGGATACTGGGTTAAACCATTTGAAATGGCCTTTTTTTTTTTTTTTTTTTTTTTGTAGGTTAAAGAGGGTTAATTATTGGCAGTTCTATATGGGCCACAGTATAATTAGCTCCCCGCTCTGCCTCTCCTCTCCTGTACTTATCTGAAACTTCTCCCATCTGTTTTTCTAAAGAAGCAGTAACTCCATACATTTTGCAGTTTTTATTCTGGAGCGCTTCCTCACTAAGCTCCTTATTCAGGAAGCTCAGTGGGGAACCTGCGGTGTGGGCTCCGGGTACTCGGGGCCGTGACTTAGCAGGTGACGGCTTCTGAGCCACACCCGGCACATGCTAGAGTAGCTGGACCTGGAGGAGCCTTTAAAATGGGTGTGTCAGTAAGGGCCGTTAGGAGCAATATGGGGCCTGGGAAAACCACGCACGTTTCTATATCAACAGAGCGTGTGATCCCTGGGCTCGGGCACTTCTAGCCCCACTTGGGAAGTCTGGGTTGGAGCAATGTGGGCTCTGCTGAGGTCTCAGAAGGGCCAGAACTGGCATTTTGTGGGGAAGGCAGGTTGTCTGGGCAGCGATTACATCCTGACAAACCTGGTCAAGTGGACTCTCTGCTGAGACAGAGCCTTTGGACGTGCCAATGATATATTCATAGTTGAAATTTGTTTTCACTGTAATAATGTCCAGTGAAATAATTGCTCTCTTCTTTTAAAATGTATAGGAGATCAGCTGCCCTTTTTCCATTTTTGAACAAAGCATTCAGTTGCTCTTCCCTGTGGGTTTACATTTCTGGCTTCCTAATGCACACTTGTTCATAAAGTCATACTTTGCTCAAGCTTTTGTAAAGAGCCCAGGTTTCTTTTCCTTTGCAGAGAGAGGAAAAAAAAACAAACAAACTCTAAATCACTCATGATTCTGCTTATAGATGACGACTTTTGGAGCTTTCCTCCACAAAGGGGCTTTCTGCAGGAACTACTTCAACTTACTGGATATGCTGGTCGTTGGGGTGTCTCTGGTGTCATTTGGGATCCAGTAAGTATTCTGGGGCGTGTGTGAACGTGTGTGTACGGGACTGTTGGGCAGGAAGGTCTATGTGAGGAATCTTAACATAATTCATAAAGCCTAGGCATCATTTTAATTATGGCATTTGGTTATCTGGGAAAGCTTAATTTGTGCCCATGCCAGAAAGCATTGGGACAACTCATCCTTTCTTGTGTTTCTGTTTTTCTTTTTATGCCCTCTGCTGGGATGTGCTCATTTTTCTGTGTGATATTTTTTTCAAAAGAGGGTGAAAGAAGTCTAGACTAGGAGGGAGGGGAGCTGGACTCTACTCTGGGTTCTCCAGGGCCTGGTCCAGGGCCCGGGGCTGGCGGGGGCTCCTCTCCCAGGATCTCAGTTCCCCATCTATACAGGAGGGGTTGGACAAGGTGGCTTCTCAGGCCTTTCCAGCTTGGATATTGAAGGCTTCCCTTCCTCTCCAGGATAAATCAGCTGCTATGATCCTTTTCTTTTGGCATCTAAAATTTTTAGCTAGAAGGGGCCAAAGCTGCAAGTCAGAGCCCCAGGACCTTTCCATGGCATTGAGGGATTTCTGGTGGGGAACAGCCCCAGCTGTACACTGCCTGCCTGCCTGCCGTACCCGGGGGTTTGGGGCAGAGGCTCCAGTGGGAGCGTCCAGGGGTGGCCTTGCTTTCCTGCTGACTTTGAAGCACCTCTCCTCAGGTGCTGACCATCAGTGCCCCCCATATGAGAGCACGTGTGTGCACATGGCCTCTGAACTAAAGGGAAATGAGAGGCTCTATCCCCCTCAGAAGGGGGAGGACCCCTGCCTGAAACTGCCCTGTGTTGAAATCCTCTTCCTCACCTCCCATCAGTACCCAGTGACAGGGAGCCATGTAGTCACAACTCGGAAAGGCATTCTCACGAGTATCTTTGCCACGCCTGTAAGCTCGCAGCTGTGCCTGCGCTCTCCAGCTGCGCCCCCCCCCCCCATATGCTAACCCCATACCCACTTGGGACTCACCTGATATCACCTCTATGGGGCCTTCCCAGACTCCCCAAGGTGTGTTCCCCTGGCTGCCTTCCCTCTGTTGTCACACCTGCATGCTGGCTTGCGGTTGCCCATCTCTCCCGCCCAACAGCGGACTCCTTGAAGGCCAGAGAAGCCCAGCACCAGGGCACTGCAGCAAGCCTCCAAACTTAGAAAACCAACGCAACTCAGCCAAGTACTGCCTCGCGTTTACATCAGGTGGAAAGAATAAAGCAAACTCCTAAATTGTGTCTCTGCTGCATTAGTTGTGTGCCTGTCAGGGTCTCTGAGAGTGCGGGGGGCCTGGCTGAGGAGGTGCCATGGAGCGTGGACCGGAAGGAGGAGACCCATCCTCATGTGTGGGCCATGGGGAGAGATTAGCTCTGCTCCACGTGGTCCCACCATAGTTGTAGTGAAGTGAAATCACCTCACAGTATTGTACCCAGTGTAATGCACTCTGCTTGCTGGCTTTCCTCTGCTCCTTCCCTTAGATCCAGTGCCATCTCTGTTGTGAAGATCCTGAGAGTCTTAAGGGTCCTGAGACCGCTCAGGGCAATCAACAGAGCAAAAGGACTTAAGGTTTGGATTCCTCTCCAGGCTGGGCTGGCTTCGGTTGGGGTTAGCTGTCATCACTGATTTTTCTGGGCCAGGACTGGGTTGAGGCCTGATGGATTTTCCAGTGAGCTTTGCCTTTGAAAAGAACATTTCTAACCAATGAAGCTGCCTCTGCTAAGTGCTGGTAGTGTTTTTCAAGTTATTATTTTACTCACAGACTTAGAGAATGATCTTATGGTTACCAGGGGGGGAAGGGTAGGGGGAGGGATAGATTGGGAGTTTGGGATTGACATGTACACACTGCTATATTTAAAATAAAATGCCGGGCTTCCCTGGTGGCGTAGTGGTTGAGAGTCCGCCTGCCGACGCAGGGGACATGGGTTTGTGCCCCGGTCTGGAAAGATCCCTCATGCCGCGGAGCGGCTGGGCCCGTGAGCCATGGCCGCTGAGCCTGTGCATCCGGAACCTGTGCTTCTCAGTGGGAGAGGCCACAACAGGGAGAGGTCCGCGTACCGCAAAAAAATAAATAAATAAAATAATAAAATAATAAAATGCCTTTCCATGAAAAAAAGTTATTCTTTTTAAAATTTTTTGTTAATTTAAGATGTTTTTCTTTATTTGATTACTGTTCACACTTCATTACTTTTTTCATTATTAATAGTATTCCTTTGGGTTTCTTTTAGTCTTTAAATTCTATTCTTGTGCAGTTTGTACAAAAGGCCAGAGGGTTTACATTTTCCTAACTCATCTTATGGGGTACAGGGCCCTGTGGGCCTGTGTGCCAGGCAGTGCTGTACCCCATGGCACTTCTTCTGACTGAGCTCACTGTTTTGGAGGAAGCCAAGGAGGTACGTGCTCACAGGGCGTTTCTCCCAGGTGGCCATAATGCACTGGGGGTAACTCCATAGATAACTACCTGAAAAACGAAGCATAAGGGACTGTCAGGTGGGAAAATAATATAAAAATGCATACAACCATAGAAAATCTTGCTTGGTATTAGTTCACCCCGTGGCTAAAATAACACAGGGAACTAACGCTCCCCTGTCCCCTCCCCACCCCCTCTCCTTAGCACGTGGTCCAGTGCGTCTTTGTGGCCATCCGGACAATTGGCAACATCATGATCGTCACCACCCTCCTCCAGTTCATGTTTGCCTGCATCGGGGTGCAGCTCTTCAAGGTACAGGGAAGGGCCTTCCAGCATGGAGCCCAGCCCATCTTCTTCAGGCGGAGCCCACATTTGACTGTCTGTCTGTTTTGTATCCAGGGAAAGTTTTATCGATGCACAGATGAAGCCAAAAGTAACCCCGAAGAATGCAAGTGAGTGTCCTGAACGTGGGAGTGGGGAATTTGGAAGAACAGATAAAAAGCTTCAAGAATCCGCCCGTGCTAGCATTTCAGAAGTTTTTGTTGTGGAGGACAAGAGGCCTGAGAGCTCAGCTCATGGCTGGAGAGATGGAAGGGTTTTGTTTTGAGGTGAAATGCACATAACGTAAAATCAACCATTTCAAACTGTACAGTTCAGTGACATCTCATACAATCACATTGTGGAAGGAGCACCACTTCTGTCTAGTTCCAAAGCTTTTCATCACCCTTAAGGCATGGAGAGATGACTTCTGATGTTTGGTATAGAATCAGTAAACTGGGGGAGAGAGTGGGCACGAAAACCTAAAATAACAATTATGAAATGCTCCCCAAAAGCTCCCCCTACAGCCACGTGTCTAATTTTTTCCTCAAACCAGAACTTGAAGCTTAACTTCCTGGAGTTCAGAATCTGGCCACCCTCTTCTGACAGGTCCCAGGATGCTTCTTTCTCCTTGCTCCCATCATCCACATCTTGGCCATACGTTCGTTCACAATAATGGGCAGAGGAGAGGGCAGGTGGCATATACTCATTCCTCTTATCCCAATGCATCCAGAAGACTATGAAGGTAGACACGGAGACCATTGCCTGAAGTTCTGAGACCTTAGAGGCATAGACGTCCCTGTGTCCCTGTCCTTTTGAGATGTCACCAGGCAAGGCTGGCCTGCTTGCACTGTGTTCGTTGAGGGTTTCTCTTCAGCAGAAGGTGCAGTCAGAGAGCACCAAAGGCCATGTGACTGTGGCAGTGCACCTCAGGGGCCCCCGTTCATGCTCTGGGGTGGGGGTGGGGGGCGCCCACGGAGGTGACAGCACAGCAGCCGCGTGAAGATGCTTTCCCTTCCCTCGCTAAGTCGGCCTTCTCATCTGTGAGGTAGAGACATGCTAGGAGAAATACTGTGTGCCAGCGATTATAGAATTGTTTTGGAAAGAAAACTGGGAATATTGTTGGTATAAGAGAAGGAATTTGATTAAAACTAAAACGTAGATTAGAGGCTGCCTGGGCTCGTTTCCCAGAACTTGTGGAATTCTGCATGGCCAAAACTTTCGGTTCTTCATTGCACACTTTGAGGCCATTGTATGAGGGAATGGTTCTTGTTTGGTAGCTTTCATTTGTGATCAGGCTGCGTATCTGCCTGGTCACTCTGGAGAATACTCCTTTAGTCATTGCTGCACGGTTATTTGAACCGTAGAGTAGGCTAAGTGCAGGGCAAGATATGGAGAAACGCAGGCTGTGCCATGCTCAGAACGGTGGCCTGGCCGGGGGAGGGATCGGGCAGTGTGACAGATTCCACATCCTGCCAGGGTGACCACCCACTTCCTTTCCTCTCTAGGGGGCTCTTCATCCTCTACAAGGATGGGGAGGTCGATAACCCTCTGGTCCGTGAGAGGATCTGGCAAAACAGCGATTTCAACTTTGACAACGTCCTCTCAGCTATGATGGCTCTGTTCACGGTCTCCACGTTCGAGGGCTGGCCCGCGTGAGTACCGAGATCGCGTGTCTCCCAGGGCCCCTCCTGCTGCTCCGCGGGTGCTCTGCGCTGAGCCGTCTCTCCTGGAGAGCGAGTCCTGCTGCTTTTCTCCAGTTTTGTAGGCCTCTTCTATGACTTTTTAACTTTGGGCCACTTATCACTCACTTCTGGCCCACAGGGCTCCTCTGTCTGATTAGGCAAAGGATTAACCCCAGAGGGCAGCCAGGACTCTCGGATTTGGGAAGCTGAATTGGTGGAAGGGGGGTATCTGTCAGCGGGCCCCTGGGGGGCATCGCTGGATGTGGATGGGGAGTCCCCAGAGGCATTTTTCAGGCCAGCTCCTGTGTCACCTCGTCAGTAAAGCTGCCACTCTACACTGTTCCTAAAGAGGCCCTTTATAGTGCCCCAGACGGTTCATTCATTTGTTCATTCACTCCCAGTAATGTACTAATACGTGCCATTGTGCCACATCTTTCACTGCCGCGCTCGCTGGCTCATTCGTAAAGTGTGCTCTTGATACCAACTCCATGCAACATGCTGTACTAAGCCCTGTGGAAGAAACAGGGCTGTCTCGGTGTGGTTTCCCCTTTCAAAGCCCATGTTTAGTCAGTGTCCTCAGCCCAGCCAAGCAGCAGTGTCCTGGTGAGTCAGAGATATGCAGCATAGGGTCCTGAGGAATGGCTAGGATTTTGATGGGTGAGGTAAGAAAAGTGGAAAGAAGGAAGAAGGTAGAATACAAAAGGAGAGCTCTTGTCCCTTTGTCGTTCTCTGCTCTCTGACGGCGCCTCAGTTCCTGCCACCAGAACATATATATGTTGATAGAGCTCTGAATGTCAAGTTCTCATGCCCAGAGGAGGGTGGACAGGCTGGCAGGACTCTCTGAATGTGTGGGGTGTCTGCAAAGTAGAAGGACAGTTGGGTGGGGCTCGTTCATTGGCGGATTGGTCCTGCGAGAAGAGGAGCATGGAGAGCCTGCACTCTGCAGAGGCACTAGCTGTGGTCTCAGGTTTTAAACACTGCACTTTAGTAAATCTGGGTGGCAGCTGCCACCGGGGATGGCAGGGAAATGAACAAACTTGGGGCTTGGGGCTCAGGGGAGGTGGGCTCAACTCCGGCTCTGCCCCCAGGACTGTGACCTTGGCACTTAGATGCCTCTCTGAGCTTCCGAAAGACAGGGACGACCGTATGTCCACCTTTCCAGATGGATGTGAAGGCACCTAGCACAGTGCATGCCTCGGGTGGGTGCCTGGAAGGGCTGAATCTGCATCAGAAGGAGCATGCATTGAATTGGAGGCTGTTGCAGTGATTGCCCCCTCTCTGCTCAGAGTTCTGCCCGGCACATATTTAATTTTAGCGCTTGTTTCAGATTGGGGAACCTCCCGTAGTTCTTTGGAAATGCCCTGGCCGCTCGCTCGTTGTCTCGAGTTTACAGCTTTCAGTCCCGCCAGTGTCTTCCGTGTGATGTCCTTCCTCTCTTCTGTCTGTGGCTAGAAAGGAGCATTATTGGATATTTGCAAAATCTTTTCCAGTCTTCCAAGCAATCAGTCAACAAATGTATCCCAGGTGTTCCCTCCGCCGGGTGCTGGGCTGATTGGCCTAATAACGCTCAGGAGGCTTCCTGAGGGACCTCCACGTGTCCTGGGGCCTTGGGGTGGGCTCCCAGCGAGGGGTCCGACCATCAGTGCCCACAGAGGTGGTCAGAAGCCAGCGGGGCCGGGCTGCTGGCCGAGCGGCGCCGGTGCTCACTGGATCCTCTGCCCTCCAGGTTGCTGTACAAAGCCATCGACTCGAACGGAGAGAACGTCGGCCCCATCTACAACTACCGCGTGGAGATCTCCATCTTCTTCATCATCTACATCATCATCGTAGCGTTCTTCATGATGAACATCTTTGTGGGCTTCGTCATCGTCACATTTCAGGAGCAGGGCGAGAAAGAGTATAAGAACTGTGAGCTGGACAAAAATCAGGTTAAAGTCACACACTGTTTGGGCTTCTGTCCCTGGAGCCAAAGAGGACTGATTTCTCTTTTGACAGCTTCCCACGTGTACAGAGAAGGGTGCCCACCTGCTCTCTGGCCCTGGGGCTTGGGCCCTGCTCAGAGCACACTCTCAGCCATTGTGAGTCATCAGTGTGGAGAGTTAGTTTCCCGGATGCAGATTAGGCTGTTGTTTTGAAATTTACCCCCAGACATGTGAGTGAGAAGTCAGGATACCTAGGCCACCGTCTGTGGTCAGGACCCACTAGTGACAGCTCAGAGTCACGTAGGATGCTGTGGCCTGGGGCCAGAAAGCACCCAGTGACACTCACACAGTCCCTCGAAAGTCGCTAACTTTAAACTTGGGACTAAGATTGCACTGGCATCACTCTCTTGATCTAGCACCTCGTTTGAACCAGTCTGCTAGGTGCGGGGGCCTTTGGCTCTGATCGTGTGATGATGCGAGGGAGCCAGGAGACCTGTCTGGTCCTGTTCTACCTGCACCTGCTCTGTGACTGTGGGTGTGCCTCCACCTCCTGTCTGAGCTGTCTCCCTTCTCTCTAAATTGAGGGCATTAAGGAGTTACTTTTAAAGGTCTTTTTCAGCCCTAAAAGATAGTTTGTGAGATCGAGACTCTGTTCTGGGAGTTTCCCCCAGGCCCTCTATCAGTAGCCATCTCTGTGTGATGATTACATAGAGAGCAAGAATCATCTGCCAGCCCGGGCTTCCTGGCGGGAAGCCGCCGTGCATGGTGATGCCGTCTGTCTCAGGCTGCAGCATCTCCACTGGGCGAAACACGAGGACAGCTTGGTTTATAGGAAGATGTTGCTGTGAGTTGTCAGGGCGTCCCTGCAGATTTTATCAGTGACGGTCTGAGGGAGGCCTGGCCCAGCTCTTCACCCCTCCCGACCCCCGCTAAGGAAGAAGAGTGTCAGGGCAAGACCCAGGCAGAACCAGAGCTGAAACTAGGTCACCACGAGGTCCAGGATAGGCTCCAGTCAGGGGTCCCAAGAGTCAGCACGTGAGGTCACAGCAGGGCCAGGTCCTGGACAGAGAGAGCCTGTGGTTGGTCTGGGCCTAGGAGCAAGTAGGGTGTGATGCTGAAAAGGCTTTCGGGGCTGGAGGCTCCCTCTGGGCTTGCTGCAAAGGGTGGACCGGTCTCGGCCCCAGCATCAGTGGGCGGGGCGGTGCTCTGGCCATCGTCATGGACCACGTCCTGGGGGTTCTAAGATGAACACGACAAGCTCCTGAGCCTCAAAAGCTCTCAGACAGACACACAGCTCACTCACCATTAGATACTTAGGGTTAACACGCTCGTTCTGGCTTCTGGTAGGCGTCTTGTATGGGTCCATCCTGGAGCAGCCATGGGACCTCCAATCTCAGGGAGTCAGCCCAGCCCCTCTGGTTCTTGAGGACTTCCTTGCCTCTCGTTACTTGGCTTCCTTCCCTGGGCAGGAGCACTAGAGATGTACTCCACCAGCATCAAGGAAGGTCAGGGATAAGATGTGGGTCAAGGCTTTGCATCTCTGCTTAATGCACCGCAGGACCTCGGTCTTTTAATATAAGTGAAATGGAAGCAAACTGGGTGCTCTGCTTACCCTCGAAGGCTGCTGTGAGGACCAGATGAGGTGATGGAGCTGGGGGCCCTTTGTCAGTGATGCTGAGTGGTACCTGTGCGGGTTGCGCTGGCGGTTTCCCCTCGTTCTCCCTCCCTCCCAGTAGGTGTGCACCAGCTTTTCAGGGCAGACGAGAACTGTGTCCTTCTTCCATAGACGTGCTCAGGATCCCCGTTGCTCTTTTCTGCCATTGCAGCGTCAGTGTGTTGAATACGCCTTGAAAGCACGTCCCTTGCGGAGATACATCCCCAAAAACCCCTACCAGTACAAGTTCTGGTACGTGGTGAACTCCTCGCCTTTCGAATACATGATGTTTGTCCTCATCATGCTCAACACACTCTGCTTGGCCATGCAGGTAAAAATGGAGACAGCCGCGTGGATCACGTCTGGGCCTTCGGTGCAGCCCCATGCCCCAAATTCTGAGGGTGGAATGCCGCCCCCTCACAGGAGGAAGGGTTTGATTATCTGATGAGTCTGGGCTGTAGTTTGGCCAGACTCCCATTCTGGCTAACAGTTGCCGTGGCAGGAGTTTACAGTCACTCTTCTGCGTAAGAGACTGTACAGCGTGACCATAAGTGACATTTCTAGGTGGAGCCCCAGCATGGCTTGCAGGCCTGTAAACCTTTACTGTGGGCTTCTGTGGCCAGGGAGTGGTTGTGGACTAAAGCTCTGTCTGTGTGGAAATGAACAGGCAGGGTCTTCAATCCTGACTTGACTCCTTAGCAGCTGGGTGACCCGGGGAAAGTTACTTAAATCCCCCGAGCCTGGCTTTGTCGATTGGTAAAGTGGGAAACAAAATTTAGCCTGGGTAATTTGTGTCAGACGCTTTGCTCTGGGCCTGTCACAGAGTGTCATTCCTGTCCTCAAGTCACTCTCAGCATGGCAGTGGGGAGTCTCCTGGTCCGTGGAGTACTGAGTTTGACCTGCCTGACAGCGACTGCTCACTCTGGGGGCAAGGAATGCAGCTCACTTCAATTGGCCACGTTGGATTACAGAGCGGTATGGATAGTGAGCGTTTCCGGCACTTGTGTTGCCTAGTGGATATTGCACTAGGACAAGAGTGGCCAAGGTCTAGATTCAGTTTCCCACTGGCTCTAAGAACTTGAGCCAATCAAACCAACTCCCAGTGCTGTCTGGAAGATGAGTGTAAAGGCAGCCAAGGGTACGTTTTCTGGCCCTTTCCTTAAATTTAAGAATTCCTTATGAATGAGGACCCTCTGCTGATGTAGGGAAAAGCATGATGGCAAGATAACAGTGCCTTTGATTGAATATAGGCCTAAATGGCATATAATGTATCCTAACCGAATCCTACCTCTGTCCATAGACCTGTGGGTGTGTTCTGCATTGTGCCTGGGTCAAGGCCCTGAGTAGAAACCCTGCTGGGAGAAAGGGTGGATTCCCTTTATTCCGAGCAGAGGAAGTGGATGTCTTTCCCCTTCATCGTGTGGTCACCCTCATCTTGTCAGGCCCCCCTGCGCTTTGTGGGGGGCCAACCATGTGCCCTCGCAGGGTCAGCGGAATCACTGGGAGAGGGTGCTGGACCGGGGAGGTTGCCTCCCTGTCCGCGTGGCAGGAGGACGGACGCCTGCAGGGGGTGGCGGGCTGGGGAGCCTCCTTTGGCGAGTCTGGAGTGGAGCCCTGAGAACCGTGCCTCTGCTTCCATCCACAGCACTACGAGCAGTCCAAGATGTTTAATGACGCCATGGACATCCTGAACATGGTCTTCACCGGGGTGTTCACTGTCGAGATGGTTTTGAAAGTCATTGCATTTAAACCTAAGGTGAGTTGCTGAACCCACTTGTCAAAGGCTGTAGCTGAATCACTCCAAAGAATCACCCACTTCCTGTTAGTCTTGTGTTATTGGATTATGCTGGATTGTTCTGGCCGTTAACTAGGTTATCACCCGAGAACGTTAAAGTCTGATTAGGGCATCTGTGTACGTATGGGAAAAATAAATCTGCGAAAACAAAACCTCACAGAAACGATTCTGAGAAAAAGAAGAAGAGAGAATTAGGAATTTGCAGAATGGAGATTGTTTTGAAACCTGATTTTCCGTTTCTAGAAGAGCGTGTGTCAGACTGTCTCAAGGAAACTCGCCTCATTACTGGAGCATTGGAGGCATTGTTTTCACATAACCCATCAGAAATAATTCGGCCCTGATTTTACTTTTACATTTCCAGCATAAAGACTTCGGTTTTCTTTGTTCTTGGTCTACAGCATCTTTTTCACCTTTTATGGAAAATCCTTCCAGCTGCAGACCTCTCACAGCCATGCCATCTTTCGTTTGTTTAATTTGGAAAAATATTTCACTTGACTTTAAGACAAAACAAGACATGAGCATTTTAAACTGTGTTGGACTGCTCTGCATATTATGTCTCCTTTAGGACAGAGTGACTGCAGTCCACAGTTGTCCAGATAGTGTAGTGTCAAAGGGCACGCACCATTCTGGGACCAGACTGGCTCCAAATCCCCAAGCAACTTGTCGATACTTCACTGCTCTGTGCCTCCATTTCCTCACCCATGAAATGAGGGCGCTAGTAGTCCCGCCTCACAGGGCAGTTTGGAGGAGTGAGAATCACTCTGTGTGCCACGCTTACAAGAGTGCTCGGCATGTAGCCCCATGCTGTGGACGTGTCAGGACGGTTACTATGGCGACCACCCTCCCCATCATCAAGTGGTGATGTTCCCTCGTCCTAAAGCCGTAGACGGAGGAGCAGATCCTGGCCGAGCTGTGAGACATTTGACCCTCAGTTTCTTTTCTAGCAAAGCCTCCACCCATCAGAGCTAGAGAATGAGTTCAGTGACCCCAGTGTCTGTTCATCAGGGTGTAAGGTATCTGACAACACTAATTTAAGTAAGACTCGGATTATGAAATGACGGTTTCACATACTCCATCCGTAAGTGGAATTCTAATTCAGAACTGTTCCCTTCTTTAATTTGAATTAATTCCTATGCAATCTTTATCAGATCTTTGTGGACCAAAAAGAAAGGACGCTTGTAAGTGATCGATCGGGGTGATTGCAGTGGGGTCAAACTTGGCATTTTTGCATGGCCAGATGCTAGTTACTGTGACTTGTCCATATCTGCACACATGCACATTCTTCCCTGCCCCGACCAAACTCTTCTGAATTTCCTTTGAGATTTTTGGTTTGCTTCCCTTTCCCCTTTCCGTCTTTGATCAACATTTGTCTGGACTGATGGAAAGGTTGCAGAGTGAGAACTCAAAAAGAACTTGATCAAGGCAACATGGCACGTATCTATGCAACATTTCCTAGATCCCCTTGCCATGTCTTGCCCTGCCGGGTGATTAAGCTCTGAGAAGGCATATTTGCCCACGGCATGTGTGTGAGTCCGTGTGCGTCTGCGTGTGCGCTGTCAGTGGCTGTGTCTGGTGAACCACTGATACCAAACCTGGGAGGGGAGAGTTCAGTGGCGTGTGAACAGGCTGGTGAGGCCGAGGGGAAATGAGTAGCTAATTTATAATCAGTACTGATCGATCAGAGTTTTTTTTTTTTTTTTTTGCGGTACGCGGGCCTCTCACTGTTGTGGCCCCTCCCACCGCGGAGCACAGGCTCCGGACGCGCAGGCTCAGCGGCCATGGCTCACGGGCCCAGCCGCTCCGCGGCACGTGGGATCCTCCCGGACCGGGGCACGAACCCGTGTCCCCTGCATCGGCAGGCGGACTCTCAACCACTGCGCCACCAGGGAAGCCCGATCAGAGTTTTTAAATGAGTGATTTCCACTATAAATTGTGCCGCTTCGTAGTTTTCCTCCGCAAGGTATTTTCACAGCAGAAGACAACCTCAGATTACAAGTGAGAGAAATTTTAAAGCAGCAGTAGCAGCACCTCTATGTTTGAGGGGCACTGTCACTGCATTGGCGAAGCAGATGGACTTGGTGTTGTGACGGTGTGTCTGGAGGAGCTGGAGAGAGTCATTTCACCAAGAAGCAAAGCTCTTCTTAAAATGCTTCCTGACTCTCCCATCTCCTCTTTGGTGTTAGCAAAGCAAGGCCAGGTGAGTAGCCTTCCACAAAGAAGTCAGCGAGGCCCTCCTACCCATCAGAGGGGCAGTGGGGCTGAGGAGCTGTGTTGCAAAGGTGGCAAAGGGAAGCGTCCCTGTGAGGAGATGGCCAGAGGGCCAGCGGGCTGAGAACCTGGCCCATAAGCTTCATCTCAGAAAGTCTTTGTCTCTCCCGGGGAGCTTTGTCGCAGGGTCCTTTGGGGCTGTGTCCTCCACAGTGAGGGGCGCGTGCTCTGGGAGGACTTGTCAGCATCTGTCAGGAGAGACAGGGTTGCAGCTGCTTTGTAATAGAAACACAGAGGGTGAAGTTCGAATCCTTCCTGGGAGGTGAGAAGGCATCATAGGAGGAAGGGTTGAAACGAGTGGAGGAAGCTGACCCAAGGGCCTGACTGGTAAACGGGGCCTCCTGAGTGAGAGCGCATTTAGTGGGATGTGGTCCGAGCTGGGAGCTTCCCTGGTGGGGAGCCGGGATCACTCCAGGGGAAAAGTTGTTTTGAGTGTGGGTTAGGCGAGCATGGAAGGTGGTGAGACGCCAAAGAGCCGAGGAGTGAGGGCCGAGCAAGCAGGCTGCTCAGTGGGTTGTGTCGGCTCCACAGGGAAGACCCACCCATCAGGCATCGACCTCGTACACTTGGAGCGACTGAGCCGCCCTAGGGTTTTGAAAGGTGGGCCATAATATAGATAAGAACCAAGCCCTGTTCCCCTGGCCTTCCCCTCCAGTACTCCCAAGGGGCAGCCGCTGGACTTCTCAAGTGAATTCTCTTGCTGCATGGAGGGACATTGAAGAAGAAGGGCCTTGTCCGAAGTACTGGCTCCCGGAGGTCTAAGGAGCACTTCTGATTTGCCTGAGGTTCCTCCTTTGTGCTTCCAGAAGCTGCCCATCTGGTGTTTTGTCCAGCACCTGTTCAAGTACGTTACCTGCCTCCATGTGGGCTTTTCCTCAGGGAGCCACACTTGGTTCCCAAGTCTTAGACCTCGAAGCATTTTGATCCTGGTTCTACACTTGACCCTTGAACAAAATGCGGGTTAATCTGAGTATTACTTAGAGCCGCCGCTCCCTGTCCGAGGTTCCTCTGCACCCATTGATTCATCCAACCACGAACCACGTAGGGCTGTGGTATTTACTCTTGAAAAACATCCATGTGTATCTGGACATGCACAGTGCAAAGCCACATTGTTCAAGCGCCAACTGTACTTTGAAAATGTCTAATTTACCTGCCTAGCCACTTGAGCTTGGAAAACGTTGAGAGTTACTGGGTTTGGGGAAAGAAGAAAGTGCTTTAGTGCTGTCCTCGTGCTTTTGTGCAGAGCTGGTGTGTCGTGGACACTGGGTCATCTGGTCCCATATGCCTCCCAGGACAGCACTCCCTCCCCCAGGGTCCCTGGCAGGAATAAGCCTGCTTCATCAGCCCCAGCAATTTTCCTGGAGCACATTCTGCACCTCCTGGGAAGAAACCCTGACACTATCTTTTCAGTTCTTCAGTGATCACATACATATATATATGTATATATATATATCTCATAAATGTATCTCAGTGATTTATTTTAATGCCAAATAATGCTTGAGAGGAAATATTAACTCTCCTTAACTAGAACTTGATGTCAGACTCCTTCATGGGCTCAGCCTATCCCTTCAAGGCCGGGGTATCCCGGAGCTCCCCCTTGGTCCCCTTCTCCCCCGGTAAGACGCGTGCACGCCCAGGGCCTCAGCGGCCAGCTCGTCTCACCCCAGCCTCCGCTGCCCTCCTCCCTCTTGCCTTCCTTGACTGCTGAACCATCTCCTACCTCTGGCCTCAGCGCCCCCCTTCATCTTCCACACTCTCCCTTCGTAAACCGAAAGCTGACTGTGCCACCTGTTGTATGAAAAAAAAAAAAAAAAAAAGGTAATTTCGTAGTCAAATAATCAAAGTTCTGCACCAGACACTAGCACACTTACATTTCTGCCTCATTTCCGGCCGTGCGCTCCTAGCCATTCCTCCTCTGCACCCCATCCCCACTGTTACCATGTGGGACCTTTCCGTGGCACGTGCTTCTGTGTCTGGAAGCCCTTTTTCCACCCTGTTATCTTTTAAGGCCTGTCTGGAATGTGGGCTCCTCCATCACAGTGGCCCCCCCAGCCCAGCCAGGGTCAGCTCTCCCCTTCACATGTGCTTCTGTTAGATGCTCACTGTGCATTGCCAACATCAGTACCCCCCATGCCTCCCTCTCCATTAGCTGCTCAAGGCCGGGTTGTGTTTGTCTCACATGATGCCTGCTACCTGCTGGTTACTCCATGGGAAGTGGCAGAAGGAAGAAAGGAATGGATGGATGAGCCTGTGGGTGCAGCCTCTCGGCATCAGGCACCACCGGCTTTTCTATCGCAGGCGATATGGGCAGAGCAGAGTGGCCAAAAGTGAACGTATTTTTCTTTAAGCCTCCACTTGACCTTTGGAAAGGCTTATGCTGGTTAGAAAGCTGTCAATTACAGTTTCCACCCAAAGTTGGCACTGTGGGTCATCCCTTGGGTCGAATGCTTCCCAGACAGTCCCTGGCAGAAATTGGTAAGTGATCCGGCTGCCTCAGTAAACCCCAAAAGGCCGGGCAGCGAAAAGATCCTGGACTTGGGCTGCTTCTCTTGTTTCCATTGCATAGACTTTGCCGCCCACCATGTGCCAAGCCCATGCTCTATCCTGGCTGGGGGTCCAGCTCTCCTTCCAGGAGCCTATAGTCTAGCCAGAGATTATGTTAATGGACAATCAAGATAGAGTTCTTAGAAACAAGGGAGCTTCCTGGCCCTAAGCCCACGTTAGTCTGGGTTATGATTTTAAATTCCTAGAGTCAGAAGTGTTTCCGAGTAATAAATGTTATTGCATGTAGCTGACTTGCTTGATCCTTTCAAATGGGTGAGGCTGGACAAAAAATAATATGGGCCAACTGTGGCCAGACTGGTAGGGAACTGCTGGTTCCACCTGAGGGGCCCTGGTCTCCACATTCAGTTGTGGGAGACCCTCGTGTGACTGGCCAAGAGGAGAGAGCATGCAAGTGGGCGCCGTGCTAGAAGCTCTAACCTTCTGGTTACCCAGACGCTGCAGTGGCTTTGATGGGAAAGGGGTGGGGCTGAGTCATACTCACTTGACAGTGATTTTATTACCTAGGAGGCTACTAAACAGGGAAACAGGATGTGGGAAGAAGGGGGGGGCTGGCATTTTCTGCCTCCCCGGGACCCCTAGCAAGCCATCTGGCCAGAGCCTGTGATTCCAGCCACCTGCAGCAACTCAAGCCTCCTGTCGCCTAGATGAGGGTGTCAGTCCAGGAACCCTCTAGAATTTGGGCACAACTCTGTGAGTGCAGTGGACCCTCCAGAGAGGGTGTTGATGAGATTACCAAAGAGTTCCAGGACCCCAAACATCAAGCCCCTATCGTGCTGATTTAAAGTGACTTTATACATCACAGTGGGTCAGGATGGGCCAGTTGGAGAATAGTTTGCAGGCTGATAGGAATGATCCAAAGGTGAATACTGATCATTCTGGAGAGACAGAGACACAGAGACATACAGAGAGAGAGGAGCTACTCAGGAATAAAATCTCAAGTAGGTAAGAGGGGCATTCAGAGCCCTGAATGGTGGTGGGCTTGGCCTCCGGTAAAGGATGTACTGTAGCAAGAAGGGGGCAGGGCCCATGGTGTGGGACAGGACAGGAGGGACAGTGGGTCTTCACAGCTCTCTGTTCCCTAGAGCCCCAGTTGTTACTGATGACCACACCTTTCTAAGGCATCAGTTCCTCTCTAGAGGAGAGGGAAAGGCTCACCATGCTCTCTGCAGTTCTGGGTTGCTGTTAAATCCACGAAGAAAAGGACAGGCTCTGCACCTCAGAGTGTGCTCTGTGGCCAGGCTGCCAGTCAGCCCACCGTGTGTTACCATTCGCAGAGATGCAAATAATTTAAGAGCAAACCCTGTGTTCTCACAACCCGGGTACAACGGTGGCACTCAGCGCACCACGTGATCCAGCTGACTTTTTGGTTTGGCCCTGTCCTCGGGGAGGGAAGCAGAATGTGCCTTTACTTCCCGGCACAGGCTCTGGGTCTCCTCTCTGACCAGCACAGCCAGCTTCCTGAGGGGCACCAGTCCTGTCCTTACCGTGGCCCGCCTCTCCTGTTTTGCCAGCCAAGAGTCCCGCATCTTGAGAAGAGAAGCTGTAAGGAGTAAGACATTGTCTTTATTAAGCAGACGCTCCCATTAGACGTTTATCACAGATCATCAGAGCTGGTGCAGGCGAGCTTTTGTTTACTTGTTAGAGGGTTGACAGAGGGGTCTGGGAGGGTGGCAGTCAGTCCGTGAGGGTAAGTAAGTATGAGATAGGTGCTGGGATTGTGGGAGAGGAGGAGAGAGGAGATGGCAGGGGGGCGGGGGCGGGGTCAGAAGTCATGGCAGTTGGTTGGGAAAATCTTACATTATTTAAGATGAAATTTAAAAAAAATCTCAAACCCTAAGTCAGCATTACAGGTCCCCCATAAATGCACCTGGGGTGATTAACAGGGATTAGAACATCCCTCCTCCGGTTGTTAGAACAGCCAGCGTGTCCACATTCTCCATAGTGTCATAAAAGGCCGGGGCTCTGCAGTGGCTTCCTCTGGGCCTGCACTTGATCACCAATTCATGGGACCTGACACTTCAAAGTACCTTCTGTTCGGTGTTCTTGATCCAGCACTAAGTGTACCGCGTTGTAAACACACTGGGCCCCTTTTTATATGATTCAGACCTGAATTATTATTTCCACAACACGTCCTGGCTTGTTGAAAAGATGCAGTCGGTTTGCAGACAGTTGTTGACCTTGCAACCAGACGCCTCCGTGCACTGTTCTCCCCACCACCCCCTCCGACTCAGGGCTTCCTGGGGGGTATCAGGAGACAACAGGCAGTAATTTAGCACCTACTGTGCTGAGCCCAGAAGAGGATGCAAAATGTATGCCATGTATGTACAGATTTGTAAGTCACAGTCGTAGGGGTGTTGTACCTTCAACAAGGTACAAGGACCTGAAATAACAAGAATAGGGCAGAGCTGCATAACCAGGAGGGTGCAAGGTGGTGGAAGGAGGAGACCTTGCCACGTGTCAAGCACTGTATGGGCTCACGGCTCTGGGCTGGGTGGTGGGATTAGTGGAGGAGGGGACAGAGCAGTCAGCGCAGTCCTCATCCTCAGAGGGTTTTCCATGGGGTAGACCTGCAGGCAGAGGCCCCAGATTCAGTGATCAAGACCTGAGAGACATTCGGAGTCCCCAGGATGGGAGGTATAAGTCAGGAGGATCTGAAAACATGCCATCAGGGCGTTGGCATTTGAGCTGAGTGTGAAGGAGGAAGTGGACGTGGGCAGGTAGAGTTGGGGTGGGGAGGCTAGGGTCCCAGAGGCCTCAGGAGGTGGGCAAGAACCTGGTGGTGGTTTGAGGGATGGAAAGGAGTCCGCTCAGCCTGGAGGATGCAGAGGGAGGGGAGGGAAGCCAGAGCTGGGGAGGAAGAAGGAGCCCGTCAGGAGAGGGGCTGCTCTGCGGGACAGTGGGAGCCCTCGAACATCTTCACCATCCCTGAGCGCTCCTTCCCCTGCGAGACCTTCTGTGCACTGATCCCGCAGCCCTACAAGCCACACCTCTGCCTCAGACGGCGCGCATCGCTGGCCTGTCTCCCTGTAAGCCTTCGTGTCCCTTTAGACCGAGAGCTCTGTGAGGACATCCTGCCGTGGGGGCACACCCTTTGCAGTACTTGGACTGTCGAGGAGGGGCAGGGTTACTGGTTTGTTTCAAGGGCACAGCAGTGAGAATGTGTGAAACGCCGGTCATAGTGGTCTTGACGTGGAAGAAGAGAAGGAGGTGACTGGGGACCCCATGCAAGGAGTAGGAGGGCCTTCTCCTCCCTCAGCTAGCGAGGGGTTGGGGTTGTGACCTTGGGTGCCAGGGCAGGGTCGGCAAGTGCCTCGCTCTGTCCTGCAGGTACTTGGCTTGGTTCAGTGCTGCCCAGGGCCGCGGTCTGCATCGTGTGTGTGTGTATGTGGGGTGTGTGTGTGTGTGTGTGTGGAGGGGTGTGTGTGTGTGTGTGTGTGTGTGTGTGTGTATGTGTTGGCCCATGCACCTGTGGCCTCTCTCACACATGCAGGTGCACCCACCCCGTGTCCCTCTGCACCGGTGGATGGTATGGGCGCTTCCCTTTGGCCCTCCCACACCCCCTGGTTGCCGTGGTTGTTGTGGGGCCCGGGTGTGTCCCCACGTGGTCGGTGTGGCTTCTCCTTCCTACGTGCTCATAAACGTCTGCCCCTGCCCACTCTGTCCAGGGGTACTTTAGTGATGCCTGGAACACGTTTGACTCCCTCATCGTAATCGGCAGCATTGTAGACGTGGCGCTCAGCGAAGCCGACGTGAGTATGTGCCCGCCCGGGGCCACCTCCCATCCTGTCTCTGTCTGCACACCCGCCCGGCCCTGCACTGCATCACCTGGACAAGTCACAGAGCCCAGTCGTACTTGATCGAAAACCAGGAGTTTTCTAACGAGAGCTGCAGAAAAGAGGCCTTTTAGCATAGAGCTTGATCCCCAGGCCTTTAGACACACATCGCCTTTTGGAGGACTGACTGTTTTGCAGCGTTAAGCCGAGTCAGCGGTAGGCAGGGCAAGATAGGCATCTCTAACTGTTTTGATTTGCTGTGTCAGAGGCAATACCCGAAGTGATGTACCTATAACATGTTTGTTTTAGGGTGATTTTTCAAGTAGCCAGGTGGCTTGATGCTAGAATGTTCCCCTTTTATAACACTGTCCTTTTCTTCTTTTTTTCCTGTTGTGCTTCCTCTCTTCTGTGGCTTCTGAATGCTTGCTCTCACAGCACTATTTCACTGATGCATGGAACACTTTTGATGCCTTAATTGTTGTTGGTAGCGTCGTTGATATTGCTATAACTGAAGTGAATGTAAGTAGCAAATTTTGTGTCCTATAACCTCATTAAATCTAACACAGAGGAGACCAGAAACCCTCCCCATGGATCTCTGTACACTTTAGAAATTCAAGCACACATTTGCTTCAAAAGACTAAGAACATTTTGTCCTCTTCCCTCCCTGCCCCGGCCACCCCCCATCCCCTTCCCCTGAATGAGAGTGGGGAAAGAAGGAAAACATTATTTTTAAAGAAGACCTGATTAAAATGTTAAGGACTAGGAGTTAATTGTGTGGGTATGTGAACATTATCGCTCAGTAGCTGGGTGACCTTGGCAGGGCCCCTGGCTGCCTCGTGCCTCAGTTAAAATTTTTGAGCTGGAAAGCAGAGTTCATAACGTGTGCCCTGGTACCCACTGTGGGTCTGTGAAGGCACAGGAGGGAAACCCCACAGCCATGCCCTGAGCACGTGGCCACTGCTGCGGGTGTCCCCTCACCCGTACCCTGTGTCTGCTGAGCCCTACTGGTGACGCTGGGGAACATGCCTATCCTCGCTCCCCAAATAGTGACGCAGATTGAAGGCTGCCCTGGGCCAGGGGAAGGAGGGCCTCGTGTGTATCAGAAGAGGGTGTCAGCGCTCCTTTGTTGCATCCAGTTGAATCCTTTGTTGAGGAGCGGTGCTAGGTGGAGTGAACACCCCACCCAACCTTTAGGAAGCATCCTGAGAACCTTCCTCAAAACTCAGAGGCTGCAGAAGGGGGAGCACCACCTCCCACCGGCCCCTCTCAGATCTGACCCATGCCCAGACCGGGAGGGCCTGATGCGGGCAGAACTGGCCCTGCCCACCTGGTCTGTCCCCAGTTCATCAGCAGGCCTCCATGGGCGCTCAGGTTGTGTGGAGCCCTTCTCAGGGACAGGTGGAGCAAGGGGTAGGCTGCCGTGCTGTGCTGGTTTCCTGCTCCACGGTGCCAACCTGGCCCTCCTCCCCCCATGCCTGGCTGGGAAGGGATTGCCACGCTCTGCCTGGCTGACACCTGCAGGCTCATATGGTCCATCCTGGTGCCCAGACAGCCTGTACCAAATAAGAATGATGAGATCTCTGTATGCCACCGCTTTGGGGGCCAGGCTGACTGTGGAGTGTAGAGTAGCAGGACAGTGCTAGCCTGGACCTGGGCCTCAGTTCCCTCGTGAACCACTGGGGTGAACGATGTCTGCCCTCCCTGCTTCATAGGTATGTTGCAATGACAAAATGATAGGCGTATTGGTGAAAATACTTGCTTAAACTCCCAAAGTGTTAGGGAGATACAATGGTATTATTTTAAATATAGATTTTCCTTGTAATAATAAGCGAAATGAACTGTAAGACATTACCATGTCCATGAGGGTATGAATTAAGCCTCATGACACTCAAATTCATGCCAAGACCAGGTACTGAAATGGTATTTTACTAGACTTAGGTACATAGATCGGCCAACCTCCAGAAGCCCAGACTTATATAAATTCCACGTTATGTGAAATATTCCACAAGTCAGGTATAAAATTGCCATTCATAATGTGTGAATTATGCTTGGTTATAAAATAATCTGATGCTAACGGGAGAACATAGGACCCTCCCTGGGCTGCCAGGGGCTCTCTCCTGAGTTTATGACCAGACATCTGCCTGCTTAATCATCTCACCACATAAAGCACTTACAGCCTGCATCAAAGTACACTTATGTGAACATTCTGGAACCAGACCCTTATGTGAGTCAGAGGTGGTCTATAATGGAAGTGAAAATATCATAAGTGACAATTTGAGCAGGTCTCCCTGGAGCGCTCCGTGCTTCACGTGGTGTGTAGGTGGTGGGGTCCATGCTTAGCTTCTGGGCACCAGGATGTGGCCAGGGTTTGTTCACCAAGTGGACAGCCCAGCTCTCTAATGCCTGACCCCCCAGCACTGGTCCACCGCCGACAGTACGTGCGGCGTGCTGGGGCCGAGCCCACTGTGCCTTCCCTGTGGTGCAGCCCTGCCCAGCAGTGTCTCAGACGTGTCCCCCTTCACCTTCCATCAGTCAGGAAAGCCACAGGTCTATAAAAGCCCACACGAAATTTTTTAGTTAGCATTTGACTTTGGGGTTTCTGTATAATACAGGCTTTCACTGGCATTCAGTCAGACTCAAAAATCCTACCAGTCAACATCCTCATGCTGTTTTTCGGTACGTGACCTTTCCCCTGGTCAGATGGAGCCTGAGACCAAACCTTCCTGAGCCGGGAGCAAGGCGAGTTCAAGGCCCTGGCCCAGTAGAAAACCACCTTAGGGGGCCTCAGCATTTCTGTGCTGGGCCTCGGTGAAGAGGGGACGCTCAAGGCCACCTTCTCATTTATTCAGTCCTTCATCACATCTTTATTGGGCATCTACGACCCTCAGGCCACGGCACAAAGACAGGAGAGACTGGATGTCCTTAACCTCTGGTGACATAACTCTCTGAGTGTAGCCGGTAGTTCCTCTACACGCCCCCATGCCGAGTTCCCCGGGAAGCAGCACACATCATTTCCCTTGGTGGCCCTGTCCCCTGCACTCCTGACTCAGCGGAGCATGAATACTCTTGGTCCATTGTTGGCTGTTTTTAGCTGCCATAAGTCATCATTTTTTGCAATGTTTAACTTGCTGTGCTGTCTCTCCCAACCTCTGTTGCTCTTTCTTTTCCGTTGCCTAATTGACTTTCATGTTGGTTTTGTTTTTAGAAAATTGTAGCGGCAAGTATATATAAACATATATACGGTGAAGTCGTTGTTAAAGCAAAAGCACTCGAAAGACTGTATACTTGTCTTTGGCTTCCCCACCTTTGGTTTTCGCTGAGTTTCACAAGAGTGCTGTGGGTCGTGGTCATCTAAATTGTTTGCTGTGCCCTATTTTGTTGTCTCCAGCCTGGGGCCTGAGCTGGGGCCATCTTGGTCAGTCACGCTTGGCTGTGTGACATGGCACCATAGTCTTCGAGAATGAACGATGTGGCCTGGAAATGAGAAATCGAGCTTGCGTTTGTATTCTTTGCAAAAACATTTTGGATGGCCCTTTCTGTTGTCCTGCTTGCATGCTCACCTGGCCCCCTCCGTCCTGCCGCCCCCTCCCGTGACCCCTACCCTGCCACGGTCATGGTTTGATAGCTCTCATGGACTTCATCACAGTTGCTCATTATGTCATCAAGCTGCTAAAATGTCAGATGAGGACTGGCAGGCTCGGGTTTGCTCCTTCTTCGATGCCTGTTTGTTCCTTGAATGGAGAAATGATCCAGCATCATATTCTGCCTAACCTGGGAAATGGCTGTTGCTGACATTTAGTCTTTCCGATTATCATTATTGGCGGGGAGGCAAAACACTTGTTTAGCAGCAATGTCTGCATTGTTATTACTTAAGAGCATGTACAGAGTCAGTAGGGAGGGCACTCCCAGGGACCTAAGGATTGTCCCTGACTTGTTGTGTACCCGGGTTGGACCAGGTGGGCCACAGCTACACTCAGCCTCTCGTTCTAAATCCACGGTCACGTTGTTAGCATGCTGTATGCTAACCCTTTTCTAGGGACCAGGTCGCTGGTTTCTGGAGACAAACTCAGCAATCCCAAATACAGAAGCCTTCCACCCCAGAGGTGTTACATACCAGCTCAGAAGTAGTCAGAGAGAGGCTCCCCAACAAGAACTCTCCAGGATGCCTGAGGGTAACTGGTTTGCTTCCTGTCTGAATTGGAAAACTGCATCCTTTCAGCTTTTCTAGGAAAAGATGGGAATTAATGCATAAATGCAGACTGATCCCTTTGCACTCGGGAAGCTCAGGGCTCATTTGCCTTCCGTAGTTGCAGGGGGTTGGCCCAGAGCCTACATTGCAAGAGCCTGCTTGGGAGCCCTGTGGGAAGGAGCTTTCCAGACTCTGGCATAGTTGGGCTTCCTAAGGCTGACAGTCCATTTCCCTGTAGGGTTTCCAGATGAAGACTATGGCACCTCGGGAAAGAGTTACCGAGGTCATCTAGTCCAGGCCCTGGGATGACACTGGAATTCCATCTATTGAAACATCTTTCAGCCCCTCGTGCTATCAGTGGAAAACTCCCTGGGGAGTGAGACCTTCCCTAGTCTCACAGCCTCTGGGGGTGTCCTGCGGTTGATCCCAGGAGTGGCAGCTTTCTCATGGTCCATTTCCACCCTTCAGCAGCTACCTGTGTTTCTGAGCCTCCTCCACCCCGTGTAAGGAAGATGGGGATGGCAGCTGCTCTCTTTGCATCCGAGTACTGAAACCTCATCAACTCCAGAAGGGCCCATTGCTTAGCTGTAACAGCCTGCATGGGCTTTTCTGGCGGTCTCATTCTGTGTGGCCCCTCCAGACCTAAAGGGAATGAGCTGGTGTGGGTGACCAGCTGAAGACATGGCCCAGCTTTATCCTGGCCTTGGGCTGCTGCTCTTGGCTCTGGCTGTGTGTTGCAACCACCTGGGAAAGCTTGGGGCCACCCCAGATCGATTAAGTAAGAAGCTTTGGGGTGAGAGCTAGGCATCAGAGTTGTTAAAGATCCCCAGGCAGTGTCAGTGTGTAGCTCAGGGTGAGAGCTGGCCTCCCCTTTTCATCAGGCTGGTGTTTGTAGTTTAGGCAAAGCCATCCTCAGGGTCCCTCCATTTGTAGGATATTTTGGCAACTTGTACTTTCCCCCAGTGCTACCAGTGACACCCTCCCCTGCCCAGTGAGGCATGTGGGGGGGTGTCACAGGCTGCACTGGGGGTGCACGCAGCCTGGTGTGCCATTTGCTCTGTCCTTCCTCTTTTGCATGTTGTGCTGCCTTGTCCCTCCACAAATGCTGTCTTTTCCTCTTCTTTGTTTTTTTTTTTTTTGAGCAAAAGACTACCCATGGTTTCAAGTTCATAGGCCAAGATTTGTCATACTTCAAAGATAGCAGTTGAAAAAGAGATGTGCCCTTCAGAAGTCAGTTTGTCTGCTAACTTTCTCATGTCATAAGGGGAGTGTAAAAGGTCTGTCAGACTTGGCGTTGGCTAGGGAGGGGCCAGCAGAAGAGGCTTGGGCCAAGTCATGGCCAGAAAGAGTGTCTTCCCAAACACCCAGCCTCCTTATTCTCTTGTAAGTCCAACACACAAGTTATGGACATTGCAGAAATATACTATAGAGTGTTCTGTCTTATGCACACTCTGGTCCCCTTGAGCATAGGCAAGTGCACACACACACACACACACACACGACATCCCCTCACAATCCAGCTGTATGGGTGAGACTGGAGCCTCCTGCACACAGCCCTTAGGGAGTTGGTGTGGGCAAGCATGAGAACTTGGGAAAACAAATTCCTTCGCTCGCTAAAGTCATGAGTTAAAAACCATCATCTGTCCTTTTAAGGAGATGTGATCCATTTTGAGATGAGATGATAGAAGGAATGTAAAAAGAGTGACCAGGCTTTGACCAACCCATTGCAGAGGGCACGTTCCGAGCATCCCAGGTGAAGCAGGGACTCCTTTTTAACCCCATCAGAACCCGTTAGTCCTGGCTTAGTAATCTCGTTGAATTTCAGTTGTGATGTGATGTGCCCAGACTCCTTCTATTTTATGAATTTTATAGAGTTTTAGATTTGATCTCAGGAGGCAGCCACTGACGAGAGTGAGACTCCAGAACGGAGTTTTTCCTTTCCCCGCATTTCCCGGGAGGAGAACTCATCAGATGAGGGTGTGCATCCATGTGTGCACACACAACCGTTAGCTGTACAGGCCCACCGTGCAGAGAGGCTCCCTAGAGCCCTGGAGGGCACCCAGGAGTTCTGGACCTCCAGTCAGAAGAGCCTCCTTCCTTTGTTGGCTTCTGGGTCCACCAGCTGCTTCCGCGGAGGTGGCCCCACTGAAGGGGAAAATAAAAGGCCATCATTTCCTGGCTCTTGTTCAGCCTTTACTGTTTGATTTAAAGATGGCTCCTGATATTTGCAAGTTGGCTTACAACCTCTTTGCATTCTCACAAACACTTACTGAGCCTCTAATAAGTGCCAGACACCGTGCTGGGCACTGAGTGGAGTGAGGCAAGGTCCCTTCCCCCTGGGGGCTCACAGACTGAGTGGGGAGGCCGGTGACCACAGGGCAATGAGGGCTGGGATTCTGCACCCTGGGGCCCAAGTGACAGGAGCCCAGCCAGACCTCGGCTGAGGCAGCACTGCGGAAGCTCAGGGACCGCTGGTGCTAGGCTGCTTCTTCCCAAGAGTCACCCAGAACTGAGCCTTCTCGGTGGGGCAGGGAAGGCTTCTGGAGGGAAACCAGCCCCTCTCCTGCTTGCCCTGACTCAGTCTGTCCAGCCCCTCGGCAGCCCCGCCAGTGAGGGCCCATCGGACGCACGCCGCCCAGCTGTGCGGCCCCAGGAGGAGAGGGGGGCAGGGGAGGTCTGTGGACCGCAGGCGGCTGCCACTCCACCCTGTTTGCTAGAGTCATCCTGTTCTTCAGGGTTAGGAAAGGCCTGCCTCAGAGCAGTTAGCGCCTCAGACCTACAACCGTGGCTAAAAAAAGAGAACCAGTCTTCCCATGAGAAGCAGAATCCCACTCTGCATTTCTGTGCTTGGGGACAACTGAAGTCTTGCAGCGTTGTCTTTTACCAGATGTCTTTCAGTCTTGAAGCATCATGTCCTGGGGTGTGAATTAGAAAGCGGTAGTGTCTGAGCCTGCATCAGTGGCTGCCCACCCTCAAGTCCAGTTCCAAGCAGTTCCTATGGCATTTCCTCAGCGAGGGAGCAGATGTGTTATCCTCAGACATGAACCACAGATTTTTTTTAAAAAAAGGAAGGGACACCCTCCTGAACCCTTGCTTCCTTCCCAGTTCATTAATACATTTTCAATCTTTGATTTCTTAAAGCCAACTGAAAGTGAAAATGTCCCTGTCCCAACTGCTACACCTGGGGTAAGATCAGTGACTAGTCTCCAGGGACTGGGCCTTTTCCTTGAGTTTATTTGGCCATGTCGAGTTTTCCACTAGTTGTTCTGTATTCTCCATGGTTGTCCTTCCAGAACAGTGTCTGCAGTGGTTTGCATTCATCATCAGTGTCCAGTACTCTTGACCAGCCCAGTGTCCTCCTCTTCACATGCTAGACCACGTGGACATGCATGTGCTGTGTGGACACAGGGTTTCCCAAGCCCTGTGTTGTTAGCATGTAACTTTTCCTTTCATATCATGCTTTTTAAGGTGAAAAGGCCCTAGAAACACATCTTTAATTCTTACCTCTGCCACCTCTGTTTGCATCTGTTGCTGTTTTTCTGAAAGTGTTGCATGTTCTACTTTCCATTGGGTTTGACCTCTCCATGATAACCCTTCAGAACTCTGAAGAGAGCAATAGAATCTCCATCACCTTTTTCCGTCTTTTCCGAGTGATGCGATTGGTGAAGCTTCTCAGCAGGGGGGAAGGCATCCGGACACTGCTGTGGACTTTCATTAAGTCCTTCCAGGTAAGACCCATGCCAAGAGCTTCTTTGTCTTTGAAGATCATATGGAAGTCAGTGGTTGTCCCCTGTTGTGGAGGGTCCAGACTCCTTTCTGCAGGACCACCGTGACCACCTAGGTCCAGAGAGGACCTGGAATGCTGAGGAGACGGGCCCAGCATTGCTTGGATAAATCAAACAGGATTGCTTGCTTAAGGAAGCAGAAGAGAAAGCAGTAAGGCCTGCAGCTGAGAAATCTGCAGCATTTCTGAGATGGATAGATATACGGGGCTCCCCGCACCTCAGTCCTCCCCAGGATGCCCGGGGTGAATGGTGATGTCTGAGAGGGAGGGTCCCAGCCGACCCCTGGAAGCCTCATAAGGCTGCGGCAGTCCTGTCCGTTGGCTAATCTAGATACAAATCAGAGACTACTTGGCCTTGGCCAGCACACCATCCCCCGTCCTGGGTTATCCAGTGCCTGGGAGGATTACAGAGTGCAGGGCACCTAGGTATAAGCCAGGTCCCCTTTGTCATCTATGGCTTTCCAGCCTGGTGCAGCCTGGTCCTTGGCTGTTCCAAACAGAACCCAGCTTCTCCTGTATCTTCCAGCACCCCACCCTAGATGTTCTGGTCTTCTGGACTCACTCCATTGGGGAGGGGGCCACAGATTCTAATTAAGAGGTGCACTGCAAGGGGGAGTTTGTAGATGTGCACGAACTTTAGAAAATGAGTCATGGATCTTCGTTTCTTTATCTTTTGACTTTTTAATTCAAAAGTAGTAAATGCTCACATTAACAAATTAAGTTATTCGAAGATACACAAAGAACAACCCCATCGGCTCTGAGGAAACTGGTGTTAATAACCCAGGAAACATTTTTCCACAGTGGGTAGAATTTTAACAGGTAAAGAGGAGAAGGGTTAGCATCTAGGGAAGGAGGTAGATCCAGAAACTCAAAGAAGGAAAATCACAAGTCCTGTTGGGGAAAATGAGAGTGTAGGAGGAGCCGAGATGCAGCTCTGAGAGAGGCAGGGAAGGTGGGGGAGGCCTCGAGCAGGTGAGCCTCGGTCCTGGAAAGGGATTAAATCCTACACAGTTGTTATTAATACAAAGTACCAACATTTGTGAATGAACTGCTATAAAAGTAGAATGATTCATGCAATGATGTCATTCTTACATTAAACTTTTTAAAAAGGCTTTGGTCACTATAAGATGAGTTCATGTCACAGACATGACTATACATGACCATTCATGTCCATAAAAATTGAGAAACTATGCCAACAGAATTCTTAAACGTTTGCTCATTTAGGGAGAAAGCGCATACTGCTATGGCAAGGACAGCCTGAAACTAACCCTGTGGGACTCTGTTAACCAGTCCAGTTGTCAGGATGGTGCCACCGCACTGGGCCAAGCTGGCAGTCACAGATCCAGAGCTGGCGCAAG
This sequence comes from Kogia breviceps, assembly GCF_026419965.1. Classification (NCBI taxonomy): domain Eukaryota; kingdom Metazoa; phylum Chordata; class Mammalia; order Artiodactyla; family Physeteridae; genus Kogia; species Kogia breviceps. The sequence goes on along the minus strand of NC_081319.1, from coordinate 35,526,979 downwards.
TCGGAAGGTTTTTTAGCCACTGGCTTTCTGATGACCTTTCTCAGATAGGAGAGCAAGTGGAGGCTTTATGCATGTGAGCTTGGCCTTAAGTGTAACAATCTGGGCACTCCCTGGAGGCGTGCCAAGCACACAGACATCTTCTGTCACCTGAGATGAGGGAGACAAGCAGCTGAGGAGCCTTGGATTAAAAGACCAGTGGTGGGCTTCCCTGGTGGCACAGCGGTTGAGAATCCGCCTGCCATTGCAGGGGATGCGGGTTCGAGTCCTGGTCCAAGAAGACCCCGCATGCCATGGAACAACTAGGCCCTTGCGCCACAGCTGCTGTGCCTGCGTTCTAGAGCCACTGAGGCCCGTGCACTTAGAGCCCGTGCTTCGTAACAAGAGAAGCCACCGCAATGAGGGGCCTGTGCACCGCAACGAAGAGGAGCCCCCCACTCGCCGCAACTAGAGAAAGCCCACGCATAGCAACGAAGACCCAACGCAGCTAAAAAAATGAATAAATTAAAATGATAATAATAACAAAAAAAAACGGTGGTCTGACCCGACACGTGCTTATATTTGATGTTCCTAAGGAGAGAGAGCCCAGGCTTGGTGACCACACAGCTAGCTCCTTTTCTTCCCTGGCCCAGCCCCCAGCTCCGCGGTTCTTTCGGAAAGAGTGCATTTTAAGAAAGGTGCCTTGCTTTCTACAGCCACAGTCAGAAAGTGGTTCTTCCCCTCTGACCTAATAATTCCACTCCTCAGGCTTCACCCTAAGGAAGTACTTAAGCAGATGCAAGGTGATTTTGCATAAAGATGTTCCTTTGTGAAAGAGCCCCTTGCCCCCACCCCAAACATACCCACAAAAGAAAGCGGAAGCGATCTGATTGTCTAGCACGTTGGAATTGCTTCATCAATTACAATAGTTTCTGAGAGCGACACTGTTTAGGATTAGGATGCACTGTTAACTGTGGAAAGCACGTCGTCGTGCCTGCAGCTTTGTAACCCGAGGTGTGCATGGGCTGCTGTCCTCAGGGCTGAAGCCGTGCAGCTGGGCTGGGGTTTAAAAAGCTCTTCCTCACTATTGATGGCCTTACAATGTAACATGGAAAAGAATAGAGCGTGTGCCCCATGCGGGCCTTCAGTCTGCCCCGAAGCCATCCGGGGTGACAGGATGCTCGCGCTGAGCCAAGTGCTGCCTCTCTTCCAGGCGCTCCCGTACGTCGCCCTTCTCATCGCCATGCTGTTCTTCATCTACGCGGTTATCGGCATGCAGGTACGCTCCAGCACCTCTCCCCCGGGTCTCCTTTGCTACGTCGCCCCAGATCTGTGGCAGGCTGTACCTTGGCCAGGTGGACTGGAAAGACAGGTCATGATTTTTCAGCCAGACGCCTTGGCTGCTGAAGAGCCATAAAGATGAAAAAGACGTGGCCCTGCAGGAGAGAGCCTGTGCCAACGAGAGCCACAGGGCTCAGAAGGGCATGGGGAGGTTGGAATGTGTCAGAGGAAGCTGGGTTTAGGGCACTCCCCACCCCCAATCTGGGTCTGAGGGGAGCCAACTGATTGAGAAAACCCACCGTTGATTGTAGCAACAGCAAATGCTGTACTGAAAAAAGCCACAATTGTCCTACTTTCTGCCTCAAAGTTGCTAAGAAGATACTGAGTGATAACAAAAGTCTGTTTATCATCTGAAAGCATTACAAACTATTTCTAGATGCTGGGGCTGAACTGGAACTGTTATCTTGCCTCAGAAACGCCCCTCTAAAAAGAAGCGTGAAACCAGGCTCTTCTGTGGCCTGGTCCTGGCTGAAGGGCTGTGGGAAGCTCCCCAGCTCTTCCTGAGGTGGGGCAGGGGGGATAGGAGCTTCCCTAACAGCTGAGCCCTAACGCAAAGTGGGCGGGTAGCGGGCAGAGCCCTCTGGAGGAGAGGGAGGTGGAGGAGCCGGAGGTCCAGGGTCCCTCTGCTACGCTCTCTGCTGGCTCAGGTGCAGCCTTTCAGGTAAGGGAGGGCTGGCTGTGAGTGAAAAAGAAGTGAAGTATTCCCGCAGCAGAGAAATGGTGGTACGTGCTTTTTTATTTTGAAGGCAGAGAAGCATTTGCGAGTGACTAGGACTTTTACCAGGGGTTTTGAACCCAGAGGCAGTGTGCTTGAGCCCCTGTAATTTAGCAGCTTGTGACGCCATGGGCCCCAAAGGGTCTTTTATGCCATAACGTCCTCATATAAAACTTAAGTGGTCTCAGAGAACTGGAAACCGCATCTTGCACACCACCCCCGTGTTCACTCAAGGGTCTTTGTCGGCCATCAAGGTCTTCGAAAATGTCAGTCTGCTTCTGTAATCCCCGCGAGTGAAGAATTTACTAACTTCTCCTCGCCCTTAAGGCAAAGCCCACCCTCCTTCCCATGGTCCAGCGCCCCCCCCCCCCCCGTGCTTGTCTGCAGCCTGGTCTTTGGGCTGTTCGTCACATTCGCGTTCTTTTCATTTCCTGGAGCACCCCGGCCACGTCACCTCGGCTCCTTTGCAGGTCGCACTCCCAATGCCTGGAGCATTCTTCACCCTCCTTGTCACCTGACTGGCTTCTGCTTCCCCTTCAGTTCTGGGCCTTAACCTCACTCTCCCTGGAGGCCTTCCCTGACCCCAGCGCCAGCCTCAGGGATCCTGTGAGCCTATTCTGTGCTTCCCTGTCGTCAGGCTGGACCAGCCCAGCTCCCATCTGGAGAGGCTGCCGGTCTCGTTACTGTTTGCATCCCTTCCCCAGGGTAGGAACTCCTTGAGCTGAGAATGTGCCCAGTGGTTAGCACAGAGCCCAGCATATCTTAGTGGGATGAATAAAGTGCCAGGCACTCTGGGTATTGACCAAACTTGAGTTCTAAATTCACATATAGAGGGTTGTGGGTTTTTTCTTCTTTTTTTTTTCGGTATGACAAAATCTTTTCTTTTTTTCCCCTAATAATTTCTCTCTCTAGATGTTTGGGAAAGTTGCCATGAGAGATAACAACCAGATCAACAGGAACAACAATTTCCAGACCTTTCCTCAGGCAGTGCTGCTGCTGTTCAGGTGACTGAGTCCAGCCCGGAGCAAGTCTCCCTGGTTCTGGGCTCCAGAGCAGCAGAGGACCCGGGTTTTTAAAGCAGTTGGTCATGGTGGCCTTTTGTATTTGTTGGTTTTGTACTATTAAACAGAGACGGTAGCATTTTAGTCACAGAGGAATTTTGCAGGCTTTTGGTCATTCCCATTGTGATTGGCTTAAGGTTTTCCACCCGGGAGTGCGTAGGTCTACTGAGCCGCCGAGAAGGTATAGGGTATATGCTTACACATGGGCACGTGTGCTTAAACAAATGGGAAAATGAAAATTCAGCAGGCATGTAGAGGCCTTTCGCACAGTCAGTGGGGAGCATCCTGAGATGTGAAGTTTCAGACTTTATGGGATTGATTTCAACTCCATTTAATAGCTTTGTAAACAAAGCGCCTTAAAGTGAGAGAACTTTCTAGAGACCATACAAGCAAGTCCTAATGACTGGAGAGCAAGTTCTTTGTAAGTTAGATAGTTTCCAGTTCTTTGCTTTCAACAGAATCAAATGGGGATCTAATCAAGTTGTCAGATGTTAGGTCATTAAAAATAATAATAGTCTAAAAATTGTAACGTAAATGTTTAAAGGAGAGAAGACAACAAAACAAACATACCTTTATACAAAAAGAATTGACTGCTTGTATCAAGTGACTGATATAGATCAAAGGGGGAGGTGCAACAGGGCCTCCCTTTCTGATGTAAGTTGCATTTGAAAATAAGTAGGAATTTCAGTGTAGGAATTTTCACTAAATCAAACTGCCTTTCCCCCCGCCAAAGTACTTAGGTTTTGGTCTAATTAAAAAAATTTTTTTTCCTTAAAATTTCTTAAAGATCTAAGCCTCAAATGCCTTCTTCGTTTCTTTGCTTAATCTTAAAAAGGTGTGCGACGGGGGAGGCGTGGCAGGAAATCATGCTGGCCTGCCTCCCGGGAAAGCTCTGTGACCCCGAGTCCGATTACAACCCCGGGGAGGAGTACACCTGTGGGAGCAACTTTGCCATTGTTTATTTCATCAGTTTTTACATGCTCTGCGCATTTCTGGTAAGTGATCAGAATAGCCACCCCACAACCAATGGATACATATTCATGTAGCATTTGGGATTCAGACCAATGACGTTGCCCCGTCAAATAGCTGTGGCGTATTTTATGCTGCCGAGCAATCTAGACTCCACTGGGCCATCGAGGTTTTGCAGAGCGAGGCCTGTGTTACTAGCACCTTTGGTGTGAGCAGGGGTTGGGTGCCCGCTAACAGGCTTTACCACCCCAGCTTCTTAGGGCTGCTGGTTCTTTTATAAAAATTTCAGAGCCACTGCGCATAGTAGTGACTTACGAGAGTGAGTTATTTGGTGGCAAATTATAACCCTGCAGTGTGTTTCAAAAGGTCAGACAGTACATTCCCCCCTGCCCTCCCCTGGGCCTATACCCAAACCATTTTGGAAAACTAGAAGTCTGCCTTTTTCTTAAACGTTCTCCAGAATGAAAGATTTTCAGCCTCTCTAGGAGAAATGGGTCCAAATGTCTTGTGACCCTTATAATTAGGAAGCACTCACTAGGGTTGAACCCAGCTCATCCCACTACAGCTGAAACTCCCTCTTGATTGACTTTTACAGATCATCAACCTGTTTGTGGCTGTCATCATGGACAATTTCGATTATCTGACCCGGGACTGGTCTATTCTGGGGCCTCACCATTTAGATGAATTCAAAAGGATATGGTCCGAATATGACCCCGAGGCAAAGTAGGTTGAAAAGAATTCCATCTGGCTTGCGTGGGCTGTTTCTGGATGTTGGGTGTGCTTTTCTGTGGAAGGTGGGATGGGCTGAAAACCCAGGCCTGCTGGTGCTGCCCTGCACCTCACGCCGTACTTTGTCTCCAGGGGAAGAATCAAGCACCTGGACGTGGTCACTCTGCTCCGCCGCATCCAGCCCCCCCTGGGGTTTGGGAAATTGTGTCCACACAGGGTAGCCTGCAAGGTAAGTGTCCTGTTGGCCTCCCTGACGGCCTCTCTTGCAGGGACTCCCTGCTTTAGTCAACAAACCTTTACCAAGTGATGCTCTGTGGAGCCTGCTGTCAGGCACTGGAGATGCCGAGATGCATGACATGTGGTTGCTGTCCTTGAGGAGTTCTCAGCTGTGTAACTCTTAGGTCACCCTCTCAGCCAACAATAAGAATAGGAAGGGAATTGTGTAATTTGTCACTGGGTAGAAGGAGGGGATGGTGACATTTTCATCAGGTCCAGCAGGAGAGAAGTAGGAGTTTGTCAGAGGGGGAAGGGCGTTGCAGAAAGGGAGCCCAGGGAGCCCAGACGTGGAGGCAAGAGACTGGAGAGTCGGTGTGGCTGGAACGCAAGAGGAGGTGGCAGAAGGCCTCAGGCCCAAGCTGAGTGTAGCTGCGAGGAGCCTTCTGTGCTATGATGAGTCCCATGGAAGAAACAGGAGTAGACATCCATTCTAGAAAGTTGACTCTTGGCAATGGAGAAGTGAACTAGGGACAGGAGAACACCCAGGAGAGCTGTTGCATTATCTCACTGTGAAGTACCGAGAGCCAGAGGGAAGTGGGCATGGAGAGGAGGGGATGGCTTAGGGATCTGCTTAGCGAGTAGAGTGGAGAGGACTTGGTGGCCTGGACATTTCCTAACTTGTGTGATGGTGCACACAGTGACATGCCCCTCGTGTGCATCTGGCGGTGGCGTCTCGGGGATGGATTCAGATCTCCTGCTGAAACCTCACCCCTCCTCGGATGGGACTCGAACCCATCCGCACCTCAGATTGAGACTTGAACCCACAACTCCTGACTTAGGAGGGGACTTGAACCCACTGTCTCTTAGTTTAAACCACTCACCTGGTGTCAGGACTTACTGAAACTCAGGTTCTTTTGTCTCGATGCAGAAAGAATTCAGCATGAGGCAAAGTGGCCGGCAAAGAGTGAGTTTCTTAGCATAGGATGCTTGTGAGAGATACAAGTGGGTAGGCAAGGGAGCGCAGCCCGGAGAACAAAGAGGGCTACATTTTTATAATCAAAGAAAAGGGGGGTAGGGGAGAAGATCGCCTTCTTCCTCATTTTTGGCTAGACGTCAAGGCTTGTATCCTTAGTTCCTCTTTTAACCCTTGATGGTCTAACCAGGACTGTCATGGCGCTCTTTACATGATATGTATGTTAGCAAAAGGGTGGTAACATATACTAAAAGATGGTAATTCATCTCAGATTTTGGTATAATGTCCCCTTTCACCTAGTTTCTTTCCCCTTTCATCTATATTCCTGTCTTGGCTACACACAGGAATGCAACTCTTCAAGGACCATTAATTCCCTGACTTCATATAACAAGATTCAGATCTCATATCTATTGTCTTGTACTTTAACTACATATGTAGATTGTTGCTTGGTTACTGGATTCTTTTCTTGAGCTGTCTCCCACTGCTTAAACAGTCTCCCAAACTCCTTTAGAATTCTCTTTCTGACTTTAATCCCCTAGTGGGATTTTTTCTTATTAATTTATTTGGTTGCATCGGGTCTTCATTGTGGCATGCGGGATCTTTCGTTGCAGTGTGTGGGCTCTTCGTTGCAGCATGTGGGCTTCTCTAGTTGTGGCGCGTGGGCTCAGTAGTTGCGGCGCACAGGCTCCAGGACGCACGGGCTCAGTAGCTGCAGCGCACGGGCTTAGCTGGCCCTTTGCATGTGGGATCTGGGTTCCCCGAACGGGGATCAAACCCACATCCCCTGCATTGGAAAGCAGATTCTTAACCACTGGACCACCAGGGAAGTCCCCCGCAGTGGGATTTTTAAGCCATCTATTTAATTATCCTACTCTATCCCTGTCACCATCTCACCCCGTTCCTGAAGTTTTCACATCAGACCGTGCTCTCTGCGAGCTCTCATGGAGATTTGTTTTCCTTTCATAGAACTCACATTGAACCACCTTGAGTCAGCTGTAGCAATAGAAAAGGATCCCCCTTTTTAAAGGAGAAATGCAAGATTTGCCTGTTGAAACTCTACCCTGTAGAAATCCAGCCAGTCTGTGCAACAACTGGTCCCCTCTGCCCACAGATATGAGGGGATTCGGGGTCAGGGGTTCACCCTACCCCCAAAGGGATGCTGGGCTAGCTCTAGACAGAACCCACAGTGAAGAGTGGAGTCTACAATGTATTTCAGGCTTTCAGAGAAATCTGAGCCAAAACTCATCGTTCCCTGGGCTGGAAGTCCAGTTGGCAAGTGTTTGGGGTCGTTGCCCGAGTCTTTGCTTCTCCTCATCCTGGACTCTGGATGTAGGCAGAGAATAAGCCACAGACGTTGACTTTTTTCCCATAAATTTCCCAGTATCAGCCTCTTTTCTGTTTCCAAGAACAAGATGGGTTCTGGCTCATGGCTGTTATTTTGTGTTTGCATTTCCAGACCCTTTTATGTAAAGGATCTACGTGTCCTCAGGCACAAAGTGGTCCATTTTGCTGATTCAGGAACTTGCCAGGAAAAGCAAGTGACTGGGCAGCCTCTTCCAGGACTAGGAATTTAGGTGGGATGACTCATGTGTCCATTAATAGGGAGGAGGAAAAGTGTTTTAAAATCTTTCTCTTGGGACACCTTGTCAGCCCAAAGTAAGAAATTTGAAACTATTAGAAGTTCTAAGTACCACTTATTTAGCACTTACCATGTGCCAGGCACCTGGCTGGAGTCTTCAGTGTCTGTGAGCTCCTTTAACCCTTGCACAGCCCTTTGCTGTGGGCATGGCATCTGCGGTAACTGGGGCCACAGAGAGTTTCACTCACCCAGGTCCTCTCCAACTCTCAGTGGTGGTTTTACAGGGGCGAAGAGAGAGAAAAGAGAAGCAGGATGTGGGGATCCAGCTCTGAAAGACCAAACACTGGACTCGTAGAACCGCGTGGACTTGTACAAAACACTCCACAGTGGTCTCACCAGGGCAGGGTCCTTGAAGGACACTCCCTGTGTTAGGAAAAGTCATTGACCCTGTTGGTTGAGGACCTTTGTCCCACGCTCTGTGCCCGGCTCATCATACCTGGTACATCACTTTACCCCCAAAGAGCCTTAAGGATGTGCCCAGGATGGAGGCCTGACCCCAAGACACAGGGAGAGCCGGTTAATGAGAAAGGGAGAGGAATGCACGAACAGTAGGGAGTCTAAAAAACAAACAAAATGCGTCTTCTGAGTGCCCGCGTTTGCGCTTCATGACTCAAGCTTTGATCTTTGTCAGCTCAGAGCTCCTCAGATAGTAGATGCCCACTCCCCACCCCCAAATGGCTGTTGAGTTGAATCGAGGGTTGATTAGAAAGGAGATGAGGGATAAACAGAACAAACGAGGAAAAGGGCTGCAGCTGTCGTCATTCGTTTGCGTTCTATTAAGGGACTTTTCTCTCTGTTTACAGAGACTAGTTGCCATGAACATGCCGCTCAACAGTGATGGGACAGTCATGTTTAACGCAACTCTGTTTGCTTTGGTCCGAACGGCTCTTAAAATCAAGACGGAAGGTGAGCCCTCCCTGGAAGCGACACAGGTGGGAGAAGAGGAAGGGGAGGCCGTATCCCACCTTGATTCCCATCTGGGCCTCTTCTTGTCAAAGGCGGGGCAGGGAGGGGACACCCCGCTGCCCAGGGGATGGGGCGGTATGTGAAATGCGAACATCTGTGCTGGCCCCACTGGCCGGACCTGCTTCCCTCAACCCTTCTCCCCTCCCTCCGTGCTTTACCTTATCCTGGAAGGTTGAGAGGTGACTCGGGCCACCAGCAGCCCCGGTGAGAACAGAGAGGCGTTGCTGGGCAAAAGAAACAAGGCTTGTTCCCCACTCTTGCTTTTTAAATTCAGGGAACCTGGAACAAGCTAATGAAGAACTCCGAGCTGTGATCAAGAAAATCTGGAAGAAAACCAGCATGAAACTACTTGACCAAGTTGTCCCTCCAGCTGGTGGTCAGTGCCATTTATTTCCTAAGTAGTTCTTGACCAGCACATTGGTTTCAATACTAGTCTCTAGGAAGCCCAGCGTGTTTGCAGAATGCTTAAGGTACCAGCCAGAGCATTGAGGCCAACAGCTAAGGCCCTTCAGCTGTTGGTGTAATGGTTTGGGGGTAACATGAAGACCACTGCAGACAAAGGAGAGGCTTCAGTGAGGAGGAAATCGAGACCCACATGGTTGAAGCTGGGGTTCTCTTGTGGGTGGAGGAATTAATGTTAGGAGAACAAGCTTGCTGCCTCAAAACCAAAAGCCTGGTTTGTTTTTGTTTTTGCCCAAAATGAAGTGTTTTAAACTAGTTTTCCTATATCCTTCAACATACTGTTGAAAACTTCTCACACACAAAAGAAAGCTTTCAGCAAATGGTGTTTTTGAAATGTTCTTAAGACTGAATCTGCTACCATAATTACCAAAAACATCCCTTTGTTTAGAATTTAGAGACAGAACTAACAGGCATGCTTATTTCCTTTTGTTATCATAAAATAACTGACTAAACTTTTCTCAGATTTATATATATATATATATATATATAAAACACACACATATATATATATATAAAATACAGATACTGTATTTCCATTTTTGTCTAAGTATACATGGACTTACAAGTGGAGATGATTGTGTTTTGACTTTTATTTTCCAGTTTTAAAGGTGCAGGATCCGTTTGCTCGGTGCCAACATGCCCGCACTTTACCCCCTAGCCCTGGGCACGTTAGGAGTGTTTGGTGTGTTTTGTAACCAACTGAAATTTTATAGTGTCACTGCTCCCGCAGCCTCCAGATCGGGCTGGCTCAGGTCCAGAAGCTGAGCCAGGACCGTGGCCTCTCCTTTTGAGAAGGTGACAACCTCTGGATCTCGGGGCCACAGAGAGCAGCATGCTGGCCAGCTCCGCTCCCCGGCATGAATCCAGAAGCAGGATGAGCTTTTCGTGGCTGGAGGGAGCCACCCAGAGCTGGCAGGGCCACCGGCTCAAAGCTGGGAAAGATGGCCCACGAAGAAGTGACAAAGGGACAGTGTGCAAAACAAAACACTGAAAGAACAAAACCAAACCGAAAACTCCCGCCTAGAGAGAGAGAACCCTGGCTCTCCACAGGAGAATGGATACTGCACGCTTAAAACGACCCTTTGATTTTCGTTCTTTTCTTTTTAGCTGCACACCCAGGTGCTCGCATGGCTGAGACGAATTGCTTTTTCCAATCGTTGTAACAATGTGCTTGAGCTTTTTCTGCAGCCTCCATTCCTTTCAAGTCTCAGTCTTTCAGAATATTCTGAAGCAATTCTGTTTTAGGGTGGTGGCATGGAATCGGAGTTATCTCTTGCCAGTTGTATTCCCCTACATGTTTCTCTCGATGCAGACGCATGCTTCAGAATAGTGGGCCCCACCTGTCCGGGGGGACCTGCCTCAATGGCAGCCGCACCTCCTGTCTCTCTTGAAACGCCAGCCTCATTACAGCCCAGTCTCTCTCACATCAGCGCCCATCCTGGCAAGGCTCGCCTGGAGAGAGTCATTCGCATTACTGTGAAACTTCCTTTCTTTTCATTTCACCAGAAAAAAAAGTCCAGAATTTGGCTCCCTTCCTTGGAAAAACTGCTCAGCTTTTAGCCCTCCTGGCCTTCTCACGAAGGCTACGTAGTCTTCTGCTTTCTTGTTCCAATAGCGGGCCCTGGTTTTCTCTCTGTTATTTCTTAGCATGGATTGGGGGGTTAGGATGACAAGGGTTAATCTCTTCCAAACTGGCAGTAAGACCACTGAGAAACCTGGGACAAAAACAGTGCCTCAATAAGGGATGGAACACTGCAGACGTTCCGTGGCATGGGTTGTGGATGTGCTGGAGCTTATCCAGGTTGAATCTCAAATTAGTGCTCTCGTCACTGAACTTCCTCTGGTGGTAACTTCAGGCTTCGGTGGACAGACTCTGGTTGAGTTGCTGTGCAGGGTTCTAGCATCTACATTCACCCTTTGCCTCTTTGTTTTTCCTCTTTTACCTTCCAGTAGACCACCGGGTCCCAGCCTTTCCCACACCGTGGAGCACTTAGAGAAGGAGAGCATATTTACGACCCTCTGGGCCAGCAGACGGGTAGCTCCCACGGCTGAGGGGCTCGGTGTCCCGCCCACTGTAACCTGGTCAGAGAGCAGAAAACTGGGCCAGGCCAGCCCTGCACATGTGACTGGTTGACGTGGGTCGCTCGGGGGCCCCTTACAGCCCTGGTGACAGAGCAGAGTAGGTGCCCACCTTAGAAGGCTTTGCCAGCACAGGGGTGATGTGAGCCCCGCTCCACGCCGAGGTCATCATGAGCCTGATGAGGCGATACTCAGGAATGAGCCTGGAACCCAGGCCAGAATTCCGGGCTCTCGCAACGCCTTTGGCCGTGGTGACAGCCTCTCTGTTCTCTCCGTGCTGAGCTGTCTCATTTCCCATCTGGCTCTTGCTTGTGTTCTCACCTCCACTCTAGAGTCTTCTGGCGTTTCGTGGATCTTCCCCGCTCCTTTAGAAGCCCCTCCTCCTCCCAGGGGCTCTTCCTTGTCTTTGGGCCTTCGCCCTGGACCTGGATCTTTGGCTCTTTTGCCCTGAGAAGCACTCAGGGCCGACCCCGTCGCTCTCTGCAGTCCTGAGCCCAGATGGCCTCACGGCACTCACTCCTCTTCCTTCGTTTTCTGACCTGCTGTAGCTTTGACTTTCCCTGTTCTTAAGACTCTTCCTGGGCCCAGTTTCAATAGCTCAGCATCTCAGTGCAAAAGGCCAAGTGACCCTTGAGAGGCCTGCCCTGTAGAGCCCTAGGTGGGCACCTCTGCCCTGGAGCTGCCCCTTGGGCAGAAACCTGATCTGCCCTCTTCACTGAGTACACTGCCCCCCAGGTTCTGGGCCAGGGAGAGCCAAGACCCTCCCACAGGAGCCCCCTTGGCCCCTCTAGGTTAGCACCACCCAGGTGGAAGGGAGAAAAAGGTTAGGCCTGCTTTTGCTGGAAGCATCCCAGCATGGGATGAGGTGGGCCTTCTGTGAGTACAGCCAGTGTTTTTCATGGGAGCCCACAGAGAAGACTGGAAACCCTGGCCGGCAGAGGCTGGCTGCCCCTGGGATTCTCAGGCCGCAGTCAGTCCACCTCCTGCATGTAGCCCGGTGGGGAGGTAGACTTGTACTCTGGGAGAGGTGGCCCCAAAGGAGCAGGTGGCCCTTGTGGTGGAGCAGGGAGGTGGTGGGGTAAAGAAGGAGAGCCCAGGCCCAGGGGTCCCGTATCCCAACTCACCTGGCCTGGGGCAAGTCATGGAACCTCTGTCCACTCCCCTCTCGCCTTCCTGCCTCTGGACAGTGCATTGTTAGACCATTTGGACCAGCCCGAGACTGATGAGGAACCTGGTTTCACATCTACCCAAAGCCCTAGGTTCGCTTTGGTGGCCCCTACACCATTCCCAGACTTGCCGGGCTTGGGTTTAGAAGGGATATAACACTCTTCTCAAGGCTGACCACCGCCAGGCATCTTCTCACACAGTAACACTGCGTAGCTTCTGACAAGGAAGTTGGGGGCCGCGGGAAGCCCAGCACGGCCCAACAGTGTCCAGACAGGGATACCCCCCTCGCGGCCACAGAAGGCACCCCACCCAGGAGGGTCCCAGTGTCCCCCACCCTGTCCTGCTCTCTGATCCATTTCAGTGGATGCCACTGTTGACAGGTTGTAAAATAACGGTGACTCTGATGGCTCACCATCGCCCGCCCCCTGGCACTGAGGACCACCCAGAGTGCTCTGCGGGCCTCTTCTCCCGTAATCCTCACAGCTTCTCCTCCGAGAGGCTTAGGCCTGTTTACGGGTGAGAACGCAAGCCCAGAGAGGCCAAGCCCCTTACCCAAGATGGCACGTAAGTTGCCAGGGCACCCTGGCCACAAGTGGAGCTGTGCTAAAGCCTGAGGGCAGCACCCGTTCCTCCTCCCAGCCTCTGTGAACCGTGGTCAGTAGCCCCCGGGGTCCCTGGACTGATGTGGCCCTGGACTGACGTGGGGATGAGCAGGCCTTGTGGAGACCCCTGGGCACACGGGCACTGCCAGTGCTTTCCCAGGAGACAGCCAGAGCCCCTATTCTGCCTCATGCATCACCTTTAATCACTCTCGGCCGAGTTCCAGCTCCCCTGCCACACACGACGGGGCTGTTTTTGAACAAAGCAGAAATAAGTCAGCTCAACTTCGAGGTTAGTTGGAGCTGTCGCTTGCGGTATCGAAAACAAGCAGTTCTGAATTACAAACCAAGAAATGACATGTGGAGGCTATTGGCAGAGAATTAAGGAGGCACATGAAAATCTGGGTCTGCAGTCACTTTTCAGAACCGTCCTATCCTTCCAAGCCTGTCTGTCACCTTTCTGAGGTCTCTATCTTTATCTCCAGGCATTGGGATTTGGATGGTTAATTGTCCTGGGTGTTTGTGGTAATTACACATGCAAATCCCTATGCGCAGGGGTGAAAGTATAACCCATGAAGCTTTTTTCTGTTTTGTAATTTTTATTTTGAATCAGTAACCAAGACGGCACTTCATAGTTTTACTAATATGCTGCTCTATTAAACTCATGACAAGTGTATTATTTTCTGCAATTTTGAGCATCAGTTTATTTAACTGACTCTAATGTTGAGCCTTAACTGCTTTGCACAACCTTGCTTTTCGCTAGATTTAGTCTCCCGTGTCCTAAGCGAGAGCTCAGTGCCTCATGCCCCGTCTTGCCCTGCCCCCAGCCCCGGCCAGAAGTGAGTGTTTAGGCTCTTGCTGCAAATATGCTGATTCGGGAGAGCTCTGTCTGGTCTCTCCGTTTAGATGATGAGGTAACCGTGGGGAAGTTCTATGCCACTTTCCTGATACAGGACTACTTTAGGAAATTCAAGAAACGGAAAGAACAAGGACTGGTGGGAAAATACCCCGCGAAGAACAGCACAATTGCCCTACAGGTGAATTGTTGTTTTGTCTTTTTCTCTTTTTCACTAACGATTTTACGAGCTTATTTGAAATACTAGAGAGCTGACTATTCATGGTTGAGCAGTACCACCAGGATTTTGTTTAAACTGAGCCACTGCACCCTCCCCCAAATGTGGACTAGCCATTTCTGGGCCACCAGGTAAGTGCCACCCCTCCCTGCTTTCTCTGGCGTGCCCCTGCATCCGCGTCCACTGTGGCCCGGCCCGTGGGGCAGGGCCCCCAGGACAGTGGCCGAGGCACATCCCCGGCGGGAGGGGAGCCAGAGCTGCCCTCATGCCTTGTCTCCCCCAGGCTTCTCCAAAGGCAGCGTCCTCCAAGCAGGCACCCACCTTCCCCCAGCCTCGGGCTCGGGCCCTAGCCGCCCAAGAAACAGCTTTCCATCTGAACGCAAGTGCTTTGTTTTGTTTCTGTTTGTTTCTTACCCCACTGCTTGTTGGTTTTCGGTCCATCTCAGTAACATCCATCACCTCCTAGCGCGTGTGTGAGTGTGTGTGTGAGTGTGTATGTGCGTGTGTGTGTGCGTGCGGCGTGTCTGTCTCTGCGTGTTGTCTCCTGAGGGCCGTGAGGCTTGCTGTGCAAATGCTGTTCTCTCTCGACCCAGCCAGCCTCTGGTCCCTTCACCAGCCCGGGCCCCGCCCAGGCATCTGGAGCGGGGATGTGGTTTCAGGAACCTCTGGTTCTAACTAGGGTCCATGCATTCAAGGGTGTAGAATCCTAGGTAAGCCCAAAGCCCTGGTGGGAAGCAGGTGTGTGGGGAAAGGGAATCCCAGTGGAGACCTGCACGAAGAGGGGCTAGGAAGGGAAGTCTGTGAGTGCTGTGACTGAGAAAGCAGAGTGGAGAAGGAATGAGGAAAAGATGCTAAGGACTACAAAAATGGAACTACAGAGGTTGGCAAGCTGTCAGAAACAACTGTCCAAATTAATCAAAAGCCCTGTCATCTCTGCTGTGCGGAGCATGTTGAGTCCATTATGATGCATAAGATAAAGAACTTTTTCCTTTTATGTCCCTGTTATCACCATTTGTCTTAAACTGGGCCTTGTTGGTATGGGTAAGGTTCAACATGGAATAGTCTTCTGCTTTTTTTCTGGGGGAAAATGCCCTGCATTGTCTGGTGTTCTCAGTGATGATAATTACCAAAGTGAAGGCTTGTCTGTGATCTCCCTGAGAGAGAATGAACATGAATGACAATGGATGCGTGAAGGAAGGAGGGTGGGGTGTGTGTGCATATGGCGGGTTAGGAGATGACCTTGTGTGACAGTGACCTGTTGATTCATGATGCAACCTGGGCTCTGCCCAGACAGCGCTGGGGGGTGGGGTGGGGAAGGATGGATGCTGAATCTGACCAAAGACAATTTCTGATCTGTCTTCCTCTGATCACATCTCCTAAAGGGAGTTCAGTGAATCACAGGCTTGAATAGCTGATTGCCATCTCAGCCTGCAGAATTTGAGTAAAGTTTTCACCTCTGACCCATCCAGTTTACAAAAGTGACAGCCTTTCTCCTGATCACAGCTCACAAGTAGCCTTAGAGAGAAGCAAACTGAAAAGATGTGTTTGCAAAGTTTGAACAGGTCTGGTGCATACGTTCTAGAGGGCGGTGTGGCCAAACTGGGTGCAAGGGCAGGGAGTGATGATCATGTTTCTGCAGGCTCTTCCCTCAAGCAGCACTGGGCCTGGAGGACTAGGGGGGCCAAGTTCCAGAGTGTTGTGATCCCCTCCTTGTAGGGAACTGCTTGCTGTTCTCAGATTCTAGTTCTTGGGGCTTGATGACTTTTCTGGAGGCGGAAACGTACTCTTTCATGGATGGCTGTGTCGTAATTTACAGTAACCAAGGTAGCGCTGTGCTGAGACCCTTCTGTTTTCTGCGGAAGGCATATACAATGACCATCTGGATACAGGGTTATACATTTACTGAGCCCCCAAGGCCTCCCAATTAGATGGCTTCAGTGCTTGCTCTGGTGGCTGGATATATAGTGTTTGGATGTTTTAAAAACCTGGAGAACAACACATGGCTACGTAATTAATAATCACATTTCATGGGTGGGTTTCACTGAGTCTTTACGTTGAAAGTTCAAATGATGCGGAAGCTACATGTATACATCACGGGTTAAAAAGACTCTGTTACATTGCGTCACAGTAATGTTTTTCCCCTGGACATTTTTTCATTTCGTTGTTTATAGAAAAGTTTCATTTCCATGGTGAAATTAAAATATCTCCGGTTAGATGCCAATATCAACACATTTCCACATAGTTCCATTGGGAGCTGAAGCTGTGACTATAATTTATGTTGAGTACCCAGCCTAGTAAATTAAGTTGTGTTCATAATCTTGACAGATACATTCTGAAAATGCATTTGATTCTGCAGCAAACATTAAAAACAGAAAATTTTTGTTTCCATGAGGGATAGTTCTCATTACATTTTTGGCTTCCTGTGCTCTAAAAACGGCTTCAAATGTGATTTGTCACTCTACATTTAATTAGCGCGACGAGGCACTTCCTTTCTGCATTGAGGAAATATTACGTGACGATGTGGCAGTGAGGGAAGCGGGGTCAGATGGCAGTGGGAGGAGAAATGGATCAACCGTGGCACTAGGATATGAGTACACAGATCCTCAGGAAGGCACCCGCAGGTGGGCGCGGCCTGTCGAGAAGTGGGATGAGTTGCTCCTCCCCGCGCCAGGGGTGCCGGGAGGCTGAAAGCCCAATTACTGATGAAAAATGGAGTGTGGGTGTCAGGTGAGCACAGGAGGCAAGACATAGGCCAGTGCGTGCTTGTGCTGCGTAGGGTGCAGTCTGTCTGAGCAAGATCCGAGCTGGTCCGCGTTCTCTGTCGCCCCCGCTCCCCCCACCGCATTGGAATGGGTTCGGAGGGCACACAAATGCACTCTGGTTATCAACTCTGTGGGCTCCATCTGGCCTCCCTCTGTTCAGACCAACTGCAGGGCCCCTTCTACATGAAGGGGGATGGCTTGAGGAGCTCCTGGATCCACGTGTGGGTAGGAGCTTGGCACCTGGTGTCCTCTGGCCTCTGTGGTCTGAATGAGTGTGCAGTTTCCATCCGTCCATCCATCTTCATCATTAAAGCCAGCCTTCTCTCCAGCCCCTCTCCAGAGGGAACCAGAGAGAAGCTGCATCAGGCTTTTTTTTTTTTTTTTCTCTCTCACTCATCCCCTACATGCCATATTCACTTTAGTTTGACTCAGCCTTTGCTCTTCATCCATTGCTGCTGCATCCCAGTGACCTGCAAATTTCCACAAGGAGCAAGTAAATAAAGGAACACAGCTCTGCAGCCACGAAAACTCTGTCCCCTTCCCAGAAAATAGTAATGCCTCATCAGATCTTCCAGATGAGGACTGCAATATACGGACACTCATTAGTCCAGTATTTCACGGATTAGAAAAAGAAAAAAGATCCCAGAATGGGGAAAGTTTTGTTCATTTCTTTTTCTTTCAACGTTCGAGGATTTCCTTTTTGCAAAAGACACTCCAGTGGACTGAGGGGAGACTGTTCCCCACTCATCCCAGATGGGAGCCTGCCCATCTTCAGGACAGGAGGACTTGAGAGGGATAGATTTTTCTTTGCTTTTCTTTTTTTTTTTTTTCTTACCTGTTTGGAAGTTGGGTTTAAGGAGACCGTCATTTCCAGCTTGCAAAGAATTAGGTGGTTAGGTTTTATAATGTGAAAGCCTGAGCCCCAGCTGGCAGGTGGTGGTGTAGGTGGCCCGGTAGAAATGTGGGTGGTGGACCAGAATCAAATGACTCTCAGTCCCTGATGTGGCCCCCTCGGAGAGGCTTGGGCATAAAGATAGAGGGAAATGGGATACTCCACAAACACTGAACCTGTGGAATATCCCACACCTGTTATCTAGTCACCTCAGTCTAAAAATTAGCAAGATTTTTTTTGTCTTTTTTTTAAAAGCATGATTCCATCTAAAGCCATAAAAAGGCTTTTTTTTTTTCTTTTTTAATCTAAGAGAAGAACAGATGCTAACAGATGAGATTTCACTGGCTGATTCATTTGTTTCAGATGCTTGAACGGATGCTTTAGAATTTTCTGCCTGAGCTACAGCACCAAGCTCGTTAGTCGGAAGGCGTTTGTGGCTAAGGCCTTGAAAGGGAAAAGTCTCAAGTGGGCTTATTTCTACTGAAACAGCATTTCGGGAGAAATGCAGGAAAAAGCAAACCCAAGGCCCCAGAGAGACCCCTTCCAAGCAAAGCACTCCTCCGGAAGGTGGAAGCAGGGCCGTGGCTCAACTGCGGAGCCGTGGTCTCCTGTCGCGGACGCTGCTCGTGGTGGCTCCTTTTCATGAAAGGGAATGAGCAAGGCTTAACAGTTTTCCCTTCCAAGCAGAGACTCAGAGAAAGGGAAAGAGTGAGAGAGAGCAAAGGAGGGGGGCAGCCGCCCCACAGAGAAATGAAATGAACACAACTTCCTGATGCTGGCCAGTAAAAAAAAAAAAAAAAAAAAAAAAAAAAATTAATAAAAAGATTAAGCAGACCTGCGTAAGGTGGGCAGCTGACTCCATTCCAAAGTCCTGCATCCCTAGTTTACCTGAACTACCAAAGACTGGCAGGCCCCTTGTCACTGGGCTGACAAAGTTCCTTTTATATATGCCAGTCCATCATGACCTCCTGACCATCCAGCTCCGCTCTCTGCAGTGACCAGTGCGGGATGCAGGGAGATGTGGACAGGACAGGAAGCTCAGACACCCCCATTTAAACTAACACATACACCTGCATGCCCAAACCAACCCAGGCGACACCTCAGGTTCCATCTTAACGCGTCCGCGGGAAATACCACCACACCCAAACCTCATCCGACATTGTCCGTCTTTAATTCAAAGCCAGTCTGGGGATGCCTCTTTGGAAGCAGTGTGGTCCAGTTTCAAGGACACTGGGAGTCAGGGAACCTGGGTTCTAGTCCCAGTTCCAGCATTCACTTGCTGTGTGACCTTGGGCAAGACACTTAACCTCTCTGTGCCTCAGTTCCCCATCTGTAAAATGGGGGTAATAATGTCGACCTACCTCACAGGGCTGTTGTGAGGAATAGCTAAGTGATTGTAAAGCACTTTGAACGTATAATTGCTTATTATTAAGACTACAACAATAATAATATCATATGCCTGTTTACTACCAGAACTTTAAGAAATTCTTGTTTTTCTTTGACCTCTTCTCTGTTCTGTAGTGATCCATCGAGAAAGAGAATTCTCCCCTTTTTGAGATACCTAGGAAATGCATAAAGATGTAAACAGAAGTAACTCTTCAGGTTGTTTTCTCACGTCTTACAAAAAGTAGATTTTTTTGCACAAGAAGTTGCTTCGAGAGCGGCGGCGGGGGGTGGGGTCCCCTCTGAAATTCTCAGCTGATTCCAAGCAGTAGTTGAGGAGTCAGTACACCTGATGCTGAGCCCAAGCTACCAGAGGTATTCAAAAGTAACCTTAGTGCAAAACCTTGAAGTTCCTGAAATGGCTAGAAAAGAGAAGCGTTACAAGCCCTGGTCTGTGCAGACTGGAGGCTGCGTGCATGTGTGCGTGTGTGCAGGGCGTGGAGAGCCCCAGGATGTGGGGAAGCCCGGCTCCTGGCTGTGCTCATCCACAGCCAGGCAGAGTGGGGGAGCCGTGTAGCCCGTGGGAAGAGTGGTGCTAGCAGAAGTCCCCCAGGCCCGTCCTATGCATGACTGAGAGGGTTCCTCCCAACCTGGAGGTCGGCTCCAGTGATGTCTTCTGTGCTGTGACCTTTGTTCCACTTGGGAAACAGGCCTGGCCCCCGATTCTGTTCCCATGTGTGCAGACTGTCTTAAGTCTAGGAGCTCGTGGTGGGTTTTCTGGATTCTCACAGCAGAGTCCATGGGGCCAGAGAACAGGGTTGACTTCTTCACACAGCACTGTGGGTGGTGACGTGGACATGGGGGTGACCCCTGTGAAAATGTTGAAGCACAGCTGTACCTGCTAGTTGACAGCTGTGGCCCCCAGCACTTTGAATTTCCTCACCCCCTGCTAACATCCCTGCCTTGCACCAAACACCTCTGTGAGTCAGTAACTAAAGGGCGAATGCCTGGTGTAGCAGGGACCTCTGGGAGCCTCTTCTGGTCTGAAGGCCCACCTCTGCTCTGACTGGGTAGTGCCCGGGATAAACCAGTTATTAAGTATGTGGTGTATCATCCCTGAAAAAGAAGCTGGTCAGCTCTGTGGGCACAGGTAAGGAGTTTATCCACCATCACAAACAATCCTTGTGTCCCTGACCGACTCTGATGTCGTTTATTAAACACGAAAGGGAGTGTAAGCGCTCACCCCCGCCCCCTGTCTGTGTCACCCCATCTCAGAGGCCCGCAGTGACCATCTGTCTTCTAGATCTAAGTCTCCATACACCAGAGCCTCAGCAAAACAGCTCTAAGCAAGCCATGTGGCTGGTGTCTCCACATGCCTTTCTGCACAGTCCTTCCAAATGAGCAGAAACTGGAAAACAGTAACTTTCTAGGTGGGATTTACGGAACGGTCTAAATGGAACGTGAGAATCTTGCCCCACGTGGGCCTGGCTGTGTGCTGAGTGACGGCCCTGGTGGTGGCTGGTGGCTGAGACCAGTTGGTGAAGGGCAGCCAGAGGTTATCAGGGCCACCTCCTGCCTCACTCGAAAGGGAAACAAGGCTTCCCTGGAACCTGGTTCACAGTCAAACTGCAGATAACCTCTGTCCTTTTCCCTAAGACCTTAAAAGAAGAGTATAGCTTTAAACGTAGAAAAGCTGTAAGAGACAAGTCAAGTTTAATATGTCAGATTGACAGACTCAGCAAACTCGGTGCCCAGCACCAGAATCCATGGTGCTAAACTCTTAAGCTCCTGGATGGAAGACACAATGCAGGCCACAATCCATTGTAGGGACACAGATGTAGGATCGGGCCTCAGGCTCTTCTTCAATAGCTTTTTCTATGGTGTGACCTAATTAAAAATTCAGTTGATCCACAGGATTATTGGGTACTGGCTTCTCTACTCTTAAAGGCAGGAGATCGTTCCTCTCTAAGAATAGTAATTATTATTTTCAAAAGTCTTTGAGACGATAGAATTACTGAAAATAAGGAAAGTTACATTATGTCATCCCAGAAGGTCTTAATTACCGTGGCATGTTATTGACTAACACCCACCTAGTAGCCCTCTTTAGCCCAAACGTATCGTGATTTGGTTATCCACAGGCAGGAGCTTGCGAACACTCATGGTTCCTTGGTTGGGTAGGTACCTGCACGAATTAGTTCTCCCTGGCACACCGTAGCCCTGAGAGAGGTGCCTGTTTGGGGTAATGGGAGGGCACATCATTCTAAGGCACAGTGAAGGCAACCCATGCCAAAGGCTAACTCAGAGAAGCCACGAGAAGGACGTTTCTTCCCAAAGTAGAGAAAGGTCGGGGGAAATCACAGGAATCCTGGATGGGGGAAGAGCCCAGCTCCGGGAAAAGATGGTGTTGCCTGCCTGTCTGAGGGTGGGTTATCATCAAGTTCTACAACTTTTTGGTCTCAGGAACCTTTTATGCTCTTAAGAATTATTGAGCACCCTTATGTATCAATATTTACTACATTAGGAGTTAAAGCAGAGATTTTTAAAATGCAGAATATGCAAAAGCACAAAGATGCCAGAGAGATGAGATCCCCAAGGTTCATGCAGCCTTTGAAAAACCCCACTGTGCTCTCCGGAGAGGATGAGAGCGTACAAGGCCGAGAGCATCCTTGTCTTATTATGCAAAACACAATGACCTCTTGGACCCCTTAAGGTGTCTCAGGGGGCCCCAGGGTCCTTGGGCCACACTTTGAGAACTGCTGCTCTGGGGGATTGATCCCATATTTCCCCCCCTAAAGGAAAAGGGTGCTGGAGCCTTTTTCCAATCTCCCTCCCCTGCCTTGCACTGTTCCCTAACTCCCAGGCCCATCCCCAATTCCAGCCCACTCACCTGTACACGGAGCTGCCTGGGCCCCCAGTGTCCAGCCCACGTTCAGGCTGAGAGTTGTACCGCACATGCCACGTCTCACTGCCTGTGTTGATCTGGAGGAATGTTGGTATGAATTCGTGTGTGAGAGAGAAGTGTCTGTAAGGATCTCAGCTCCTGAGAGGCACGGCGGAGACAAGGATATGTGCTGAGTGTAGGACCAGTTTTCGTGATACCTGGTGATTTCTATCATTGCCGTGATACGAGTGCTGCTGAGTTAGTTGTAAGAGGTGTCACCTTGATTGAGTGGCAGCCACAGTCATGTGGGGTTGCAGTCATGAGTGAGCGCATGGTGGGGACTGGATCCTGGCACTCTTCCCCGTAGACCCAAAAAGGTGGGGCGGCATGGCGTCACTGGAACAGCAGAACTGCGCATCGAGATCCCTAGCTGAGCCCTCACGAGTGTGGGCAGGTCACTTAACCAAATAGGAATAATCTTGGCTCGCCCCTCCCCGGCGCTCCCTCCCAAGATGTAGTGGGATAAAGTATGTTACACTGCAGTGACAAAGATGCTAACAGAATAGGTCTCGATTTGTGAGTTCTGCTAAGCCCGCATTTTAAGTAAAACCCTCTCTGTTATCAGGAAACTGGCAGGCATTTCTCCAAGGCTGGTGTTAAAACTACAACCAAGAATTAAGGTGGAGCTACAACAGATAGCTCTGTCAGATCAGAGAAAATGTCACAGATTGCTTTCGATAATTTTTATTTTTAAGTCGCAGGGAAATGTCATAGATCACTTTAGGTAGTTCTTTTAAACTTCCCTTTATCTTTCAAAATGAAGGTAACAAACTCGATGTACACAGCTGAGTGCCACCCCCAGGGTAACTTACACGGTAACGTTACAGCTGACTTTGCAGCGAGGGTCGGAATCACTGTGCATGGCTCACGGGCGTGCCTTCCTCATAATTCTAGCCCTTTATGTTTATATATAACTCGAGGACTGTTCATAATGGACACAAAGGCCACACCATCGCATTTTCCCTGGTGGAGAGCAATGACAAAAGAAGGGGTGTGCCTGTGTGTGACGTGTGTGCATGTGGGGACGCAGGGGAGGTGGGATGGCTTATAGAGGAGCAGGTGTATGCTACGAGAATTTAATCTCCAGTTCTTTCTGACGAGGGAGCTAGTCTAAAATGATCCCTTCTAATTGGGTAGGGGCAGAAGCCTGCTAAAGGGTTAACCAAAACTCGCCTTTAACGAGATGACCGAGCAGGGCCGGCCTTGGCTGCGGGAGACCTGCCTGTGATAGAGACCGGGCTCTGCTCTTTGGCTGGAGCCTGAAAGCCTGGCACTCATACCCGAAGATGGATGGCCTGGCCCAGTCCCGACTGGAGACTCACATCTCTTATCTGCACTGTTACAGTGTAGGTTCAGGAGGGGTTCCTGGGCATTTCTACGTGCTGAGAGCTGGCAGACGACTGGTGTGAGTGATGGCGCTAGCTTAGGGAGACAGGCAGTGAAAACATTTCAGATGCACCAGGTAGGAAAAACTTAACCCTGAAAGTGGGCAAGAGAAAGGAAGGTAAATGAATGTTCCTACCTGAGGTTAAAATATCATACATTTATGCTATTGCTTGAGAAATATTTACAGAGATTTTATAGTTTGGGGTTTGTTTTTTTTTTTTTTTGGTGACTTAATCATTCACTAGAGTAAATATCTATAAAATTCCAATTAAATGGTGTCTAAAATTTAAAGCAGCAGTCTACAGGCAAAGCGCCAACATTTCTTTTTTTAACAAAAATATTTATGAGAACATCTAGCATTTAAAAATCAACCAGAAACTCGGCTTGATTCTGTTTAATATTTTATATGATTGGACATCTTAAATCAATAATGTTTATATTTTATAGAAATTCTGTGTTTATTCAAAACCATAATTCTACTGTGATGTTAATGGAATGACTTTATATGGCTTTAATTGTGTTGGTTTAAATGCTAATGACCACATTTCAAATTAAAATAGTATTTTGCTGATAGAGGTAGACACAGATATGACATATGAAAGAATAGATCATTTTACTGATTGTAAAGTGTTTATTTCAAGAAAAAAATGGTTTTTTTTTTTAAGGGCTGTGAAAAAAAAGTAATTTTTTTCAAGGCTTTAAGATAGATGTCTGCACTTTGGGAATTGGAACTTGTGCCTATGGAATTTTTGGAGCAGCCTAAGCTACCTTTTAGCTTGAAACGTGTGCTAGAAAATTTTTCATTATCATTTTTTGTGATATGTAATAAATTCAGGGTGCTGTGCTTAAGCTTCGTTTCAATTCAAATTTGGGAACATCTGTTTCCCTCATTCCCAACCCTGGCAGACACCCCTACTCCCCATAGGACCTCCCCCTCCCTCCCCGTCCATCCTTCCTCAGATCCCGTGTGAAAGAGTAAAGTCAGTCTCTGACTCTTAGAAGGTGTGTTCCTTCCTGCGTGGAGCAAGCAAAATATAATCATGATTTCTGAGCCTCTGCTTTTCTGTCTGAGAAGAGTGATGCTTTCTCTCCTCCTTTGATGTCTCTTTAATAAATATGTTGTCCTTATTTGTCTTTGGACGTGGCCTCTTGGGCCACCTCTCAATTTCCTCCATGATTTATGTTGCAAACAAATTCTCTGTCCTGTTTGTTCACTGCTCTCTCCTAATCTTGTGTATCATTGAAGACATGCTGGAGACAGTTTTTGTTTTTATTATGCAATTATGTCATATGTGTATTTCAGTGAAATGTCAACCCGTCAACAGAGGATGATGTTAAAAATTATCCAAATAAATAGTTTTCTATTTCTTCTAATCAGACCTAGTCCAGTCAGTTGAATGACAGTGAATAGGATTATCTGTTGTTGTTTAAACAGAGTTTTGCCGGCCCACACTGCCTTGGGTCATGGATTAAGGTACATAATTTACCTGGGGATGTTGACTTGGTGCATTGTCACCCGTGTGTGTTTTGTGGCAACGGAAGTGGGTGTCTCAAACCTGGTCTCTTGTTTGGGAGCCTCAGATATGTAACAGCTCTTTCCTTCCAGTGATCCAAAATCAGATGGTAAAACTCCGGCTTCGTTTATCTTCCCTTGATAACTGTGCCCTACAGAACCCTGCCTGGATGAATTGCAGGCCGTTCAGTACTCCTGGGCTCAACCTTGCTGCCCAGTCCTGCAGCTCTGCTGTGCAAGAGCTTTCACCCACTTGGCATTAGAGTTGCCTTCTTGATGTTTCCCTGAGAATGGTGTGGGTCTGCCTCTAAGACAGATGATTTCCCAGGCTCAGATGTGCTGGAAGCGGGGTCCTGAGAGAGGAAAAGAGTGAGCGTGTGTGTGTGTGTATGTGTGTGCTTGTAGGTGTACGTGTGTGCACGTCTGAGTGTGTGTGTCTGGTGCCTGTGATCGGAGGGACAGGGGAGTGAGAGGCAGCCTCACTGACCACACCACAAACTGTTCTGGGTTTGGCCCTGGGACACGTGTGCCCTTCCCCTGCGAGACCACAGCCTTCTTAGTCGGGAACCTTAAGGCTTTGACTCCAGGCAGCTCGTTCACCCCCACAGTTCATAAAATGGAAAGGTCTGGGGCTCCTGTATGCAAAGAATGGTTTAAACCAGATGCAGCCTGGTGTGCCATCTTTAAAAGGATCCTCTCGTAGGCTGAGGGCTATTATGAACGAAGCCATTTTCACGAGAACCTCTTGGGTGGTTCCATATGACTGCAGAAGACAGGTCTGAGCGTTCCCACGCTCGTGGGCTCGGTCCTGCCAGATCTTTCAAGATGGGGGCCCCCCTCCCCTCACCCCCTACTGCCGGGCGTGTCTCAAACGTGGTCACCACGCTTTGTCTGTGCCCTATACCACCCACTGCTGGGGCTTGCGGCAGAAGGACAGGGAAGTGGCTCCCCCCTCACGCTGGGGGGTGTTAGCTGCAGATGGACACCCGCACAGCCAGGGCCTCAGATGTTCTCCACACCTTTAGTGGCTACTGAGGTGCAGACAGACGGCCGGCAGGTGAGGGGCTACCACCCGGGTACAGGACGGGTGACCTTAGGCCGGGGACAGGGAGGGAATGCCTCTTTCCGATGCCTGTCTTATTGTGTCCAAGGATACAGTAACTGTACTCTCCCTATCAACATGCCATTTTTCTTCCAATTGTTGGTCAAAACATCATAATTTTCTCAGAGCCAGCAACCACCCCTCCCCCATAGGTAGTCCATAAGCATCTCGGATATTTCCCTAGAGAAGTTAAGTACAGTGGGAGGGCCTCTCCCAGGCCCTGTCCCACTGGAACCCAGGGCCCAGGGTGAGGAAGGCCGGCTGTGAGGGCCTCGGGGAAATGCAGAATGTCCGTGAGGGGCCTGAAGGGGTCACCTGGCAGGTCTGGCACTGCCTCCAGAGGCTGGAGCCCCTTTCAGTGTGTTGTGGTCTTCAAGAGGATGACCCAACCATTGGCGAGTTCTCTGCCTGAGCACAGGCTGCAGGCCCAGGTGCCAACAGATGGCCATGGAGCCTGGCCCTGCACAGCAGCCCAGGTCTGTGCGTGTCTGTCCATCGCGTTCTGGTCCTGAGTGTGCTGGTGGCTGCATTGTGTCGTGTCCCTCCCTCGTTCCCATGGCTTTGAAGCAGAACCAGTGGCCCAGTTGACTGCTTGGTCTGCTTGCCCTCTGGCACCTGCACTAGGCTTCTCATCCTGGACACAGCCAGCGAGCGCTTGCCACCCTCCCTGTGAAACAGCCGCGCCATGCTCCTCGCCCTGTCCGAGGCTCCGGGAGATGGCGCTCTGCAGGCCATCCTTCTGTAGACAGTCATTTAGACGTGGGCCTGGGCTCTTGGCCATGGCAGACCCTAGTACTAGTAAGCAAGCACTGTTCCCTGCGAGCGGGGGTATTTGAAAAGGCGGTCACTGGCCTCAAGCATCCCAGCCCAGGACCATCTTGAGCTCCTGACCACACCCTACATCCCTGAGGCTGCAGGGACACCATCAGTTACATTCAAACAAGTGGTCAGTTCCCTGGACTGTCCTTTGGAGAAACCTTCCCCTCCCACAACTGAATCAGGCAGGAGCAAAGCCAGGACCCAGGCTGGGCCCAGGCCACCCGTGTTGTCTAACCTGTTTTGCCATTTTCATTGATCTAGGCAGGATTAAGGACACTGCACGACATTGGGCCAGAAATCCGGCGTGCTATATCATGTGATTTGCAAGATGATGAGCCAGAGGAAACAAAAGGCGAAGAAGAAGAAGAAGTGTTCAAAGTAATTATTCCACGCCTAGCTACACACTGGCCACTTGGAAATAGCGGGGCAGGAGTCCAGTTGGGGCAGTTAACGATCTGCCAAAGAGCCTGGAGAATGCACACCAGCCCCAGGGCCTAGAGGGGCTTGTGGACCATGCCCTCCCCCCTGCAGACCCTCCCCGTTCAGCAGCACCCCTTCTAGGGCCAGGCCTGCTCCTTCCCTGAGCTTGCTCCTCTGCCCCACCCTGGCCACTTCGGAGGAGCTTGGTCACAACCACTGGCCGGCGTGGATGAGCATCCTGGGTCCTTCTAGCAGCTGCTGGCCCTCCCTACCCCTTCTTCCCCGGGCCGGCTCTTTGATCTGCCAGCGGGCCCTCCGCTTCCCAGCCCCCCGGCCCAGAGACCTGCCTGCCGCCCAACCTCAGCCACTGGGGCTGCCAACAGCCCTGCTGGGCAAAAGTCAGTTCACCTTGGAGCAACCGGAAGAGTGCACTTGAATGACAGCCGAGCACTTGCTCCCCAGCTCAGGAATCGGTAACCTTCCTCATTTCAGGGGGACCAGCTGACACACACAGTCACCCTGCTCACTGAGACACTCAGATTGTTTTACAGGGATTCTATGGAGCTTACCTAGAATTTGTTTTTCATGTAGAAAAAAAATTACCTAACATAGCTAGCCTGCATCAAATATTTGTTAAATTACCTGGTGTTGTCTCCCATTATTTTGCAGAGAAATGGTGCCCTGCTTGGAAACCATGTCAATCATGTTAATAGTGATAGGAGAGATTCCCTTCAGCAGACCAATACCACCCACCGTCCCCTGCATGTCCAAAGGCCTTCAATTCCACCTGCAAGTGATACTGAGAAACCGCTGTTTCCTCCAGCAGGAAATTCGGTGTGTCATAACCATCATAACCATAATTCCATAGGAAAGCAAGTTCCCAGCTCAACAAATGCCAATCTCAATAATGCCAATATGTCCAAAGCTGCCCCTGGAAAACGGCCCAGCATTGGGAACCTTGAGCATGTGTCTGAAAATGGGCATCATTCCTTCCACAAGCATGGCCGTGAGCCTCAAAGAAGGTCCAGTATTAAAAGGTAACGTTTAAGATGTGTTTGCACTTGGTAATGTAGTGTCGGCCCAAGGCAGGTCTTTCTCCCGTCTCTGGCACAGGTGGGAGGCTCCCTGCGGGCGTTGGTGTCAGGACGTGTGAGTGCCTCCAGGTCTCAGCTTCTTCAGGCACTGGCCATGTGATGAACCCAAAGGATAAAGGGCCACCTGCCACCCTGCATCCTGCCCTACGCGATGCCCCTTAACACAGGAGCAGCTGCAAACTCTACCTTCCCCGACTGTACCACACACTTAGGGACTGGAAGACTTTTCCTGTAAAGGGCCGGAGAGTAAATATTTTAGGGTTGGAGCCTCATACAGTCTCTATTGTAGCTAGTCACTTCTGTTATCATAGGAAGAAGCCAAGCCATAAATCATATGTAAGCGTACGGGTGCAGCTGTGTCCCGATAAACCTTTATTTGTGGACACTGAAATGTGAACTTCATGCAGTCACATGCGATGAAATTTTTTCTTCCTTTGATTTTGCTTCAATCCTTTAAAAGAATAAAAACTGTTTGTAGCTTGCGGCCATGCAAAAACAGGTGACGGCCTGTATTCAGCCTATGAACCATAGTTTGCCGACCCCTGCTCTAGGGAGTAGCTTGATATATTTGCTTTTTAAACTTTGCTAGAAATATTTAACTTTTATCTTCTCCCTCCCTCCCATGTTATGCCTTTCCTGGATAGAACCCGCTATTATGAAACTTATATTAGGTATGTGCTCATTGCCTGTATTTATGTGTTAAATACTGTGTGTTCTGAGTGGGACCAGATGGCCTCTCTGAGTGCTGAGAGATGAGAAAGCCCTGGGAGCCAGCTAGCCTAGTGCAGGGCGTTACAGCCCAGGGCTGTGGACGCAGAGCTTTCCGATCCATATCTGCACAGACTGTGTTACCATCCAAGGACCTAAGTTCACATGCAGCGTGCCCACAGCTATAGCCCTGCAGGCCTCAATGCGGTGCTGGGAGAGCCCCTGGCCTGTGGAGCTGGGCAGTCGTGCTGCTTTCTGGGGTCAGGCCTCTAGTGGAGGCTTTGTAAAAGCGTGACCCCCATCCTCGTGAAGACCAGGAGCCAGGCCTTCTCCTTTGTCTCCTGGGCAGCCCCCTACCCACGTGCAGTATACCCTGCTCCCTGTTTGTTGAACCCAGTTGAGCTGTGGGTGTGATGGTCATGGTGTTGGGGACAGGGAGGATAGATGTCCTGGTTTAATGATCTCAAGTTAGAAGTTACTTGAGCTGGAGGAGGGTGGAAGAGAGTAAAGAGCTTGGAGGAAGCACAGTCCTCTGTTTGGAGAGCAGGGATGCCACAGAGCCTGGCCGGCTTTCCTGAGGGCTGAGGCCAGGACATCTGGGTTTCAGGGAGACATCACGACAGTCCTGGGGCAGGGCTGTCTTTGAAAACGTGGCGGACGTTGTCCGGGAGAGTCTCCCTCCCCTGGGACCCTGTACTCAAAACTCCTGTCACCTTTCCTGGGTCAGATGCAGTGTGAAGTTGGGACCCTCTTTGCTCCAGGCTCTGAAGGCACCTTGGGCTGGGGTAAGGAGGAGCAGGGATCTGAGCAGGTGGCCTGGGAGCCCATCACTGCAGGTCTCTAGGTCCATTTTCTTGCTCTTTTCCCAAACTGCATCTACTTTTTTGGTTCTCAGGCCTCTGGGGGTAGTAGTGGTGTGCCACTAGCATCGTCAAGGCACTGAGAGAGAAACCTCTTCCTGGTACGTGCGTGCGCACACACAGACACGCACACACGGCACCACTGCCAGAGGCATTAACAATCCGGCCCCACTTGAGGCAGGAGCACCCAGGGAGATGCCAGAGCACCTCGGGCAGGGCTGCTGTGGCCACCGCTGAGGCACGGCCGGAGGAGCTGTCTGCCGCCCGCCCAGCCGCTCAGGCCCTCTCTCCCAACTGCAGGTCTGACTCAGGAGACGAGCAGTTCCCAACTATTTGCCGGGAAGACCCAGAGATACACGGCTACTTCAGGGACCCCTGCTGCTTGGGGGAGCAGGAGTACTTCAGCAGTGAGGAGTGCTACGAGGACGACAGCTCGCCCACCGGGAGCAGGTGAGGGCTCTGTGGCTCGGGATGACCTTAGGAGGCCTTGCCGTCTCCTGGCGCTGGGGCTCCGCCTGCTCACGAAGCCACGGGCCACCTGCTGCTGCCCTTGGGACTGTCCTGGGAAGCAACGCAGGAGCACAGCCTGCAGGCCACGGGAGAAGTCAGGGCAGGAGAAATAGGACTGGAGAGAGGCAGAGTGGAGGCTGTTTTCTCAGGCCTGTTGACTTATTTCCACCAGGGGCCCACCCATGAGGCTTTAGTATAGGCTCTAGAAATGAGAGCCTTTGCTAAACGTTGAGCGCTCTGGGCTGGAGGCTCTCGCCTTGTAGCAGCTCGTCAGCCCAGAGCTTGGTCGGTCTTAATGGACAGCACCTGCTTCCCGCTCCCATCTGGTGGTCTCTCCTAGAGGTGAGGGGACAAGAGGTCGGAGTGGCACCACTCGGCAGATGTGCCTCCCTAGGCTTCTGTCCTGAAGAAGGCAGGTATGAGGTTAAAGTGGACACTTGGCTTTAGGACATGTCGCAGGCAGTGCGGGGGGACAAAGGCCACCTACCACCCTCTTCTCTGTAAACTGCATCCCACTGTGACCGGTGGCCCATTGAAGTGCACGTGGTTCTGTGGTGAGGTCACTTCTGGCGTCTGAGATGTTGTTAAACATCAGCCTTGTCTTTCAGGCCAGCCACAGCCGAGCCTCCCTCACCCTGCTCTGCGCCACATCCTTCCGCAGGCCTCCCTGGATGCCTGACTTGCAGAGCCACTGGTTCTGAGCCAGCTGCATTCTGAGTTTCCGTCTTCAGGGCCTTTGCTCAAACCATGACCACCCCTTGGATGCCCTTTCCCCACCTGTGCTCACCTAATCCCACCTTCCCTTCAAGGGCCTGCTCCTCCTTCCTCTGACTGGAATTGAAATGCACCCCCCCCCGGCCCCAAGAACCCACAGAGCCCCACCCTGAGCCCCTCTCTTCCAGCGCCCACCTTCGCCAGCCTGCATTAGAATTCCACGTGCATGAGGTATTTGCTAAGCTCCCTGACTGCGCTTCATGCATCTTTGTATCCCAGGCGCCCCGCTCAGCACCTGGCTCTCGGGAAGAAGCGAGCGGGTGATAGTCAAGCTTGCAGGGCATTTGCAGTCCACATCTGACCGGGGTCTGAGGCTGCCCCAGGGAGGGAAAACACCAGCACCTCACTCATCGCAGGTCTGCCGTCCTGAACCTTCCTGTAGCAGCCCTTGCCCTCCATCTAGAATTTTCCATGGAGCTGAGGGCTGCCTTGTTCTACTGTGTGCAAGGCGGTGGGGAGAGGACTGTGACGTGGGCTTGTTAATTAGGCTCTCATGTGACCCTTGCTCTCTCTTCTGGCCTTTTCGATCACCAGGCAAAGCTACAACTGTGGCTACTATACCCGATACCCAGGCAGCAGCTTGGACTTCGAGCGGCCTCGAGGATACCATCACCCCCAGAGCTTCTCGGAGGATGATGACTCTCCTGTTTGCTATGATTCCCGGAGGTCTCCAAGGAGACGCCTGCTCCCTCCCACCCCAACATGTGAGGCCAGATTTTTTGTCTGGGAGCAAGGCTCACAGAGAGCAGTGTGCCTCTCCCCCTGCCCCAGCCCGGGGGTGGTGACAGACGTGGTCCTGCCATGTTGAGGGCCTCCAGTCCTCAAGACCAGCCCCCTAGTTGGAGATGCTGTTGGCTTTCTTTCTCATCTGTGTGCCACGTGGTAGGGCTTAAAGCACTTCCTGCTGAGAACAGAGAGAGACAGTGTGAGGCCCCACAGTTGCACGGTATGTAGCACCTGATGAGGGGTTTTCTGTGCGCCTCATCACTGCCTTTGAGCTTGGGATGTGCCCTGCCAGGTAGGCAAGGTATGCACCCTGGTGTTGATAGGCCCACTCCCTAGATGGGGCAGTGAGCCCTTAGAGGGCGGAGGATGGGCCCACGTACAGAGTGGACTCGAGCCCAGGCCTCTTACCAAGGCCCATGCCTCTAAGGAGCACCCGGGGGTTCTTGGTACGCATCCTTCCTCCTCTCTCCCACCTTTGCCTTGCTCTGCCAGTGCTCTCTGCTCATGGTAGGTTGTGGCCTTGGTGGTGACCTCTAGGGTAGGTGCTCCCATCCTGGGGCCAAGGAATCCCATCCTGCAGAGAAGGGGCAGGGGCTGGCTGCTCCCTGACCTGGTTTTCGTGTGCAGGTGGCATCAATGGTGCCACCAGGAGATCTGGGTCACCCCCGGTGAGGAACTTGAGCCAGGGAAGGAAACACAGCAGTGGCCCCTGCCAGTTCCTGGCTGGGTAGTTTGATTTTGGACACGTGGACATTTTGATGCTGGTTAAAGAATATCCACTTCTGGCGTTTCTGAAGAATGAGGCATATTTTGGGGTAGGACTCTAATCAGTAACCAAAAATAACCAAGACACAGCGGCTCTGAGTCTGCCATCTAGTGCACAGTAACGAGTGCAGTTGGGTGGTACCCAGGTCCTATCTCTCTCCAGCTGTCATAGCCCTGCTGGGAAGTGTAATCAGACCCATTTCCATGGTTAATATTTAATTTCACAGCCCCAAACAGAAGCTGCTAAACAGAGCAGTTCTGGGGTCCATCAGTACAAGGTGACGCACACGCAGGCGAGGCTGGACAGAGGCCCCTGGCCCTGTGAGTTCCACTGCCCTCCTGTGACCTCCTTTCTCCCTTTGGTGGCCACAATAATCACCATTCGCAGGCGCCGCCTCTGTGAATCAAGGACCCTGAGCGGGCAAGAGTGGCTGCCCTCTTTATTTTTAAGGGTGCATAAATTAAATGCATCTTATTTGCTTTGCTGCCCATCCATTCAGACCTCAGGCAGGGAGACCACGGCGCCCCCGTGTTCTCAGCCACAGCGGGATTACTTCCCCCATTAGAGACGGTGGTGCAGAGCAAAAGAGAGGATCCACTTTCAAAACTGAAAGGTGCTACCTGAA
Source organism: Kogia breviceps (assembly GCF_026419965.1). Classification (NCBI taxonomy): domain Eukaryota; kingdom Metazoa; phylum Chordata; class Mammalia; order Artiodactyla; family Physeteridae; genus Kogia; species Kogia breviceps. The sequence goes on along the minus strand of NC_081319.1, from coordinate 35,493,733 downwards.
TGACAGCGGTGGTAGTTTTCCTTTCCTGGCTCCATCCTCTGGCCCCACCATCTGACCCTAGGAGGGTCTGAGAGGTGGTGCTGACCCGGGAGGCCCGTCCTCCTCTTAGAACACTGAAGTTCGTTCCCGCGTGGCACGTGGAGGGAAGGCTGTCTGATGCGGATGGCAGGTGTCCGTGTCCCATGTCGGCAACTGGACGAGGAGGCCCAGCAGGCCCCACGGTGTGCGTCGGGCCCGCGGAACAGGGCTCGTTGTCTGTCTGGTCCCTCCCTGTTGGGCAGTGGCCGGCAAGGGTTCGGTCTGGTCTCCGTGCGCTTTTGGAGCCTGGCCCCCAGAGAACGGGCTCTGCAGCTTCGTGTGCAATCCCAGGATGCCGGGGGCCTCCCCAGGCTGGTCCCTGCAGTTTTCCAGTGCAGGAATTAGGGGCGTGTGGAGTGTTGCTGGGGCATGAGAAATGCCTCGTGAGCTTAGAAAGCAGAGTTCAAGAAAGGACTGTTAGGGCTTCCCTGGTGGCGCAGTGGTTGAGAATCCGCCTGCCGATGCAGGGGACACGGGTTTGTGCCCTGATCCGGGAAGATCCCACATGCCGCGGAGAGGCTGGGCCCGTGAGCCATGGCCGCTGAGCCTGCGCGTCCGGAGCCTGTGCTCCGCAACGGAAGAGGCCACAGCAGTGAGAGGCCCGCGTACCACAAAAAAAAAAAAAAAAAAAAAAAGAAAGGACTGTTGAGGTGACTCAGCGCTGCCTCGCAGGCCACCAGTAAGGCTGCAGAGGCAGCTCCAAGGCGGCAGCGCCTGAGGGGAGGTGTCCTGGGGAGGTCTCTGGCCTGTGCTCGGGGCCCAGAATTCAGACTGATCTCCCGGGCCTGACATCCTGTGAAGCCACGAGTTCTGGATCCTCTTGTCATCACTCGACCTGTTTATAAGCCTCTATTCAAAGTGGCTGTTAACAGGGCAGCCAACGGCATTTTTTAAAGTTCAAGGTATCCTTTCTTGTTTGTTCTGTCTTCAGGGCTAGGGAAGCTGGGTCTTTCCCCACAAAAGGATCTGCTTATTACCTGGTTGAGCTATTAGGGCAGGTAGCAAACAGAAGTGTAAACACAACACAGGAGCACCAGCAGGATGCTCCAGCCCCCAGAGACACTCAGGATGTCTGGAAGGTGAGAACGGGGCAGTCATCAAGCACCTCTGGGATTCTAGAACGACGTCGTGTACTTGACCCAGAATGCTGTGTCCCCACCACGTGCAGGGACAGGGGCCTTGGGTCAGAACAGCCACCCTCTGGCTGCCTCTAGCTCCTCCCCCTGAGAACAGGTGTGGCAGGGAGGAGAAATTGACTTGCTCTTTTGGAAACATCCCTTAGTTGGGCTGCTTCTTCCTACTAAAGTTCTGAGACACCGCCCCTGCCCCTCGACCCCGGTGCTTTTTCTTGGATGCCTTGCTTGCTTTCTCCTGGGCCTGCTGCTGAAATGTTCAGGAGGCTGCCCTGACCCCAGAGCCCCGGGGCCCTGACGGCCGGTTTCACAGCTGAACGGTGTGCTTTAACTTCTCAGCCCCCCGGAGATCCTCCTTCAACTTCGAGTGCTTGCGCCGGCACAGCAGCCAGGAGGAGATCCCGCCGTCCCCTGCCTTCCTCCACCGCACGGCCCTGCCTCTGCACCTGATGCAGCAACAGGTGAGCCAGCACACCTGGCCCTGCCCCCAGGGCCGATGGGCACCCCGTCCCCCTTGGCTGCCAGCACTGAAGGGAAGGGGGACCCTTCGCAAACACTCTGGTTCAGTCCTGTGACAACCTTGCCAAATAGAAACTATCATGAACCCTGTTCTACGGACGAGCAAGCATCACAGATGGAAGGTGACATCCCTGAGCTCACACAGGAGGTGAGTGGCCGAGCTGGCATTTGAGTCCCAGGCTGCCAGCTTCCAGAGCCAGGCTCTCAGCCTAGCTGCACACACCCTTCCTCGACACTGAAGACAGGGCCTGGGACAGGCCACACTGCAGGGAGTGGTGGCCGCTTGACTGACCCTGAACAATCGGTGCTGCCCTTTGCTCTGAGAGGTTGTCCCGTCATTTACGGAGCCCTCTGGGGGCCGGGCCCTGGGGTCACGAGGGTGTGTGAGCCTCCGACCTGCCTGCAAGGGGGGTGTAGTCCAGGGAGACCGGCCTGTCGGGGCAGCCGGACAGGAGGGAGCCCAGGGCCTGGAGGGCCTGCGGGGCTTTGCCTCCAGGACAAGAGTATGGTACTTTGTCTTCCTGAAAAGAGCACATCAGAGATGCTGTCCTCTTGCGTCCGTGTGTGTCTGGGTCAGGTGGGAGCACACACGGTATGGTATGCTTCTTACCCTGAGCATCCATTTCAGAGTTTCTGTTCAGGTCTGCCAACCTTTTGCCTTTCTGCCTTCCTTTTTTTAAAACAAATTTATTTATTTATTTGGCTGTGCCGGGTCATAGCTGCAGCACGCAGGATCTTAGTTGCGGCAGGCAGGATCTAGTTCCCTGACCAGGGATCGAACCCGGGGCCCTGCGTTTGGAATGCAGAGTCTTAACCACCGGACCACCAAGGAAGTCCGCTGCCTTCCATTTTTTACGTTAAGTTTTGTGTGCTGCTTTGTCGTGGACGGAGGACAAACCTCTGGAAGGCCCTGGCCCTCGCATGCCACACACCAAGTAGGCATGGAGGTCTTTGTGGGCTTGTGCGTGACACTGCCCTGTCCCCTGCTGCCCCGCCCTGCCTCCCCCAGGTGGTCCTGGCTTCCGATTTGGCCCCAGGCCTGTGCTGCTCATAAACCCGGCCTCACCGTCCCCCCTCTGCAGAGTGGGATGCCAGGGCAGACCTGCCATGGTGCCTCTGGAGGTGGGAGAAGCAGGCTTGTACCTGGTGCTTCGAGCAGAGTGCTGGCCGCGGGATGAGTTGCCCTAACGAGAACCAGCCTGTTTCCCTACGAGCGCTGGGCGCCGTCAGCTTGCCCTGAACGCACTTCCCTATTCAAACCCGGAGTGAACCGGGTGGCGTGTTCATACCCCACAGCTTGTGCGTCTTCCCTGTTTCTTCAAGCTTCTAAGCAATTTCACCAACAACTGATTCCTACCTGGGAAGAGTCACAGGAAATATATTATGCATTTGGGGGAAAAGAAAACATGGTCTGCTAGAAAGCCAAGTTTTTACAGCCAATTCATTGAATTACTCAGTGTGCCGTGTCCTTCTGAAGCCCCTGTAAAACAGCGCCTCCAGCGTGGTCTGTTTTGAGGGGGCTCGAGGCCGGGACCTCTGAGGACCTCTGGTCTCCCCACTTCCTCTTTCTCCTCAGATCATGGCAGTCGCCGGCCTAGATTCCAGTAAAGCCCAGAAGTACTCGCCGAGCCACTCCACCCGGTCGTGGGCGACCCCGCCAGCGACCCCATCGTACAGGGACTGGACGCCGTACTACACCCCACTGATCCAGGTCGAGCGGTCGGAGGCCCCGGACCAGGTCAACGGCAGCCTACCGTCCCTGCACCGCAGCTCGTGGTACACGGATGAGCCCGGCGTCTCCTATCGGACGTTCACACCAGCCAGCCTGACCGTCCCCAGCAGCTTCCACAACAAAAACAGCGACAAGCAGAGGAGCGCAGACAGCTTGGTGGAGGCGGTGAGTGTGGCCGCGGAGTCTGCACGGGAGGGCGGAACTGGGGAGAACCGCGCGCAGCAGGAACGGGTGGTGGTTCTGAGGGCAGGTGGGCTCCGGAGCCCGGATGCCTGGCTTCGGAACCTGGACGCCGCCCACTTCTTGGCAGCAAGGATGGTACTTAAAGCATGAATATAAAAACAGCACCCCTGCCGGGTTTCGTCAGCTAGCTGTACCTAGGATTGTGTGTGCTGTTCCTGCAAACATGACTGGCTTATACTGAAACATTTGTCCCCAGTGGGTTGCACTCTTGTTGGGCCACGTGCAGCGTTGGAGCTCCTTCCGATTTTCAAGGCCAGTCACCTTCCTTCTTGGTTACCACGTATGGGGTCTAGCAGATATGACTGGCTGAGTCCCAAGAGCACATCATACAGTCAGTGCTTGAGGTGCTTTTTCTGTCCTTTTGCACTCATGCCACTGATCCTCTTTCCTGTACAGGTTCTGATATCCGAAGGCTTAGGACGGTATGCGAGGGACCCAAAATTCGTGTCAGCGACAAAACACGAAATCGCCGATGCCTGTGACCTAACCATCGACGAGATGGAGAGTGCAGCCAGCCACCTGCTGAATGGGAACGTGCACCCGCGGGCCAATGGGGACGTGGGGCCCGTCTCACGTCGGCAAGACTACGAGCTCCAGGACTTCGGGCCCGGCTACAGCGACGAGGAGCCAGACCCCGGGAGGGATGAGGAGGACCTGGCAGATGAAATGATTTGCATCACCACCCTGTAGCCCCCAGGGAGCGGCCGACTGGCTCTGGCCTCAGGTGGGGCGCCGGAGGGCCAGGGGAAAAGTGCCTCGTAGTTAGGAAAATTTAGGCACTAGTGTGGAGTCCCTATTCAATTAGACTTTTGTACAAGTGATGTCATGCCTCAAGGAAGCCATAAATCTGGTAGGGGACAGCCGCGCCCACAGGCTCAGCCCCAGCTGTGGGCAAGAGCAGGTCCAGCCCTCCTGGAGAGGACCAGCGAGGAGGTCGGACAAGCCCTGCCCGCTTGTCCAGAGCGCTGGCCCGCCACCCGCGGGCATGGGGGAAAGGTTTAAAGGTGATGACGATCACCATACCTATGTCATTACCTCAGCCATCGGTCTAGCATATCAGACGTTCACTGGGCCCAGCGTATCCATTTTTAAACCCTTTTCCCCTCAAAACACACTGCTTCCTGATTCCTGTTCGGCTCTTCTGAAATACAGTGTGTAAGTCAGGACCTACCTACCAGCCGTCATCCTGAGAGGGGAGCGGGACCCTGTAAACGGGGTTTTCTGTGACGTGACGCCAGTTTACAGGAGAGAGCATCACTCCGACGGTCGGTTTCTGACTGTCAGGTAAAGGGCAACTGTAAACTGGAATAATAATGCACTCGCAACCAGGTAAACTTAGATACGCTAGTTTGTTTAAAAATTCTAGATTTACTGTATATGACTTGTAATATACTATAATTTGTATTTGTAAAGAGATGGTCTATATTTTGTAATTATTGTACCGTATTTGAAATGCAGCAATATCCATGGGTCCTGATAATTGTAGTTCCCCACTCAAATCTAGAAACTATTAGTATTTTTACTCGGGCTATACAGAAGTAGAAGAAATAGAGCCAATTCTCATCTATCCAGTGGAAATCTTTGGGGGATAAAATTTTAAGTTCCAAAGAACTTGGCACTACAGAGATTTTTCTAAACTATTTTGAGTCACTATAAATCTGTCTTTACACAAGAGATACCAGATGACTATTTGCAGTCTTTTTTGGGGCAGGGGTTCTATGATTTGATGTTGCACCTTCTGATCCACCATGGGTTGCAGCTGTCTCTTGTTTTGCTTTAGTAACTCTCCGATGAGCGCACTGCAGCCTAGGTCGAGCTGGTTACTCTGACTCCGTGGCGTTCATAGTTGTGGTTTTCTCAGCTGCCCCCACAGGACATTTCCAGCGCAGACATAATCGCACAGGTGAATGAAGTCCTCCTGCTGTTGTCCCCTGGGGACTGGTAAGGCTGCTTGTCTTAGGAAAGAAATAAGGAGTGCCGGGGACAGACGGGGCAAAGGATGATCTTTAGGACTAGACGTCGGGCTCTGTACAAATCGTATTGTTGCCTTTTTACAAAACATTGCTGTACTGTGTGTTCTCTTTGAGGGCTTTTATATGCAACTGAATGAGGGCTGAAGTTTTCACTAGAACGCACTCACACTCCAATTGTACTTCTCGATGAAAACCCACTTTTGGATCATTAGACCCGTCAAGGCTTCCTTTTCTGTTCACAGAATTATGCCGACTTTGTCAAGTTACCTTGGCAGGGATTCCCTGCAGTCAAAAAGACTGGTAGCGATTTTTGGTTCAAAGTTTTTAAATATTACGTAACCTGTTAATGTTTTTTCTTTTGTAAATAACACTTTGTTATGAAGACCTTACAAACCTCTTCTTAAGACATTCTTACTCCAGATCCAGGCAAAAACACTTCAAGGTTTGTAAATGACTATTTCCTGACGTAAATTCTTTTTTATTAAAATGCAAAATGATCTTCAGAATAAAACTGTGTAATAATTTTATTGTACTTGGGAGCTCTCCTCGCAAAGAGCTGGTGTTTGCCAGTGAGAGCTTCGGGAGGGGCAGGTACTCTGTGAGGGCACTTCTGTAATTATGTAGATTTTTTTTTCTTATCCTCTTGGCGCCTTCTCCTTTTTCCTTATCCTCATGTCGATGGTAACTTAAGTCCAGCTGCAGAGAGCACTGTTTCTCCTAAAGGGCTAACCCACTGTCACCGTCATCTCAGACTCTGTGTCTCTCCATCGAGCACTGGTCTTTCTTACTGTGTGGCTTGGCTTAACCAACCTCAGTCCAAAACTGCCGTAACAGGACTGAGTTTTCTGGTATAGTCGGTGATCTTTTCTAGTCAGCGCTTAACTGGCACTTTTACAAGCTGCACCACTCCTAGTATCTGTCTGCATTAAGCCTTCTTCGACTGCTCATCTAACATTAAATTTTTCTTTGGAAGAAAAATTTGAAGTTGTAGAGCATGGTTTTTTTTCTTTCAGGAATCTTTTAAGATTAAATGTCTCTCCTTTTTAGTTCCCCTCCCACTCCCTAAAAAAAGTCATTTTGTTGTGTCCCCGGGAATAGTACATTTAGTTTCTTTCATCTTGTGTTTTCCATAATATCACAAAACAGAAATGGCAGCAAGAACCTCGTTAAAATGGTCTCTGTGCTTTCCATCCAGGCGGCTGGGCCACGCAGCACCTCCCAGCCTGATTCTGAGATGTTTCAGAATCAGCCAGTGGCTGGGAAGGGTGGGTTGTGAAGGCCCCAGAAGCTTCTCCAGTGCAGGAAGGGCTTAACCTGCCTGAGGAACCCACTTTATGGCTGATACCACGCTTGTGAGAGAAAGCAGAGCAGTTTATTCTGTGTTGTTTATGTTTTGCAGTCCTAAGTGTCTTTGCCCATTGCCTGTTCTCCTGCTAAGGTTTTTACTGTTAGGCTGGGTGGTCAGTTTGTCCTGAAAACTGGTTAGCATCACACACAGAGTTCCAACTCCTTTCCTAGCCTCCCTGACTCAAAAACAGACTCCAGCTATGGCTTTCATTTGTTGAAAAAAAGTTTTTACTTCTCTAAAATGATATTCCTTCCCCACTGCGGACCTAGGAGGGCAGGCAAGAAAGAGAAGCAGGCCTGGGGCCCTTGCTTCTAACCAGAGAACGAGAGCCAGAATGGTTGCGAGGGCGCCCTGTGGGGACAGTGGCAGGAGACGCGATGGGAGACTGGGTCTCAAGACGGGGCCAGTGGAGAAGGGTGTGTGTTTTTTCTGGTTTTTAAGAGAAAGGCACCTAGGCATTTGATCTGATGGTAAGTCGTGCAGTGGAAATCTGAAATGATCTTTGGGCGGAGTAACACGGTTTGGCTGGAGAGAAGAGTATTTGAATTTGTGGAAATGGCTCCTGCAGCCTGCACAAGGGCCGCACAAGGCCGTACATTAAGGCGCCAGAGTCCCACCTCCGGGACGTGCCCTTTCCTGGTCACCTGCGGGCAAGCTGCTCCTCTAGCTGTGTGTTCTGGCTCTTATTCTACCAGGAAGAACCCTCTGCTGATGCAGCAGCTTAAACGCTGGGTTCTTCAGAGGGGTCAGTGTTCTGACCACTAGGCACATTTGCAGCTTTCTGTCAGGCTGTTTCAACCATTTTTGGAAATGTACGTTTTTCCTTTTGGGGAGTACTGCAGGCTTTTTGCTAAGGGACTTAAACGACGTCTTCCTGGTTCTTCAAGAGGCTGAGCGCCGGCCAGTCTCCATGCCCCTCGGGCTGCCAGACTGTGGCTCATCCTCCCCAATTCCAGTGCGTACTTTCCTCCCCTCTCTGGCTTCCCTGGCCAACAGCCCTCTCTTTCTGAGGTCAGGGCTTCCTTCGTGGCAGTGGACCCTTCAGAGACTTCAGGTTAGGACACGGGCCTCTGGCTCCACCCTGCCCACGTGGCCATAGCATTCAGCTGTCATGGCTCGAGGGAGGAACTGCCTCAGATCAGACTATTCTGTCCTGGGTCTGAACTCCAATAGCAGTTTTCTGTTGGGTCCTGGATATACGCGACACTCATGCTCTTCTCCTTTGAAACGTGTGTGTGTGTGGGGGGGGGGCACTGTCATGTGATCGCATGGAATGAGGCCCCGCAGCAAGGGTGGGAGACGGGCCTGGGTGCCATCCACCGTACAGGCTCCCCTTACACACTTTGCTTTGCCTATCGACACGCACGCTAGTGTGTCAGCCACTGTCTCAGAGGCCGAGGGCACCACAGTACGCAGAGGTGACTGAACGGAATGGCCATGTCACCTGCCATGCCGGCGCCAGAGGAGGTCAGTGCAGTCACACTCAGGCCTGGGACCCCCCCGCACACCTGATGTGTCACTTCGTGGCCCTCAGAGCAGCGGGCTGGCACCTGCACTCCTACTGTTCCTTCGCCCCCGCAGGCAGCTCCAAGACCCAGAGGAGGCCTGTGGGCAGGTGGGGACCTCTCTAAGAGAAAGACATCTCTTGGCAGATGTAGAATTTTCTTTCTTGACCCTCCGTTGGAACCGAAAATAAAGCAAGATACAGGTAAGATTCAACAAGATTTGCTTAAAGATTTTTAAAGGAAGGATGGTGTGATGGCTTTCTTCTTTCCACCCTTCTGGAAATCTTTCTCAGAAATGTTAACTTGCAGCTGTCAGGCCTCCAAGGCACCTCAATCCACTGTGATCCAGGGTGAAGCCGGGAATGTTCCATTTTCCTCCCCTCCTGATTCTGGGTCCAGCATGACAGGTTTCCATATAGCACTTCCATTCTTTCTCGCCATAGACAGTGGCTTTTGGATATTGTCAGAAAAATCAATCCAAAATGCATTCAAGTTTTCATTACCTTGTAAAGACAGTCTGGATAATGACAGTCTCAGTTCAAAGATAAGTTACGGGATTGCATTATTGAATTATAGGAAGTTTAAAGATCAGAAAGCTGTCTTAAATGTTATTTTGTATCTGTCCCCCCCCCACCCCAACTCAAATCTTTGCCAATTTATTTTTCTTTCACTCAACCACGTTTTCTTTTTTTTTTACAGGATCAGGATCATAGTTTTACTTGACTGCTTTTTCCGTCAGTCTGGCTCCTGCCTGGTCTGTTGCTGCGGACGGCTGGAGAATGAGAATTAGCCAGCCGGGGCCACTGCTGAGCCATCCATCTCCCCAGGCTGAGAGGGAGGCTTTGCATGGAGAGGGCCAGGGATGCAGGTCTGCTCTGGGTTTCTAGGTTTCCTGGCAACAGGAAACTCTTTAAAAATGCAAAACCCTGAAACCCATGGTAGTGAAAAGGCCCTGCAGACTCCCGAGTCCTGGAAAAAGTTCCAGAATTCCTCTCATCGGGCTGATGGTGTTAATAAGAACCAGAGCATCAGAGAGGTGGGCTGCAAGCCCCTCAGAGGGACCCAACTGAGCACCAGTTCCTGCCTCACTCTGGGAGTGAAATCAGGAAGCGGCAGAGAAAGGAGAAGCCTGTTTCTTCCAGCAGGCAGCTTTCCCTCTTGACACTGGAGGCTTGTGCACACATCCCAGCTGGGCTCCACGCTCCCTAACTCCTGTGGGACTCTCGGCCTCCAGTTGCAGCTTTCAGCCTGAGGGGGAGGATGCCCCGGCCTCTGTGCAAGCACCCTGCTCTTGGGCGGACTTGCCTCCAGAGGGAGCCTGGGAGACAACCACTTTCCTCAAGTCCTGTCAGGACCCAGGAACACAGCAGGACCCTGGGTTGGAGAGCGCCGCGGAACACAAGACAAGGACCCGGCCAGAGCTACCCGTTCTCCACCGGCCTCCCGTCCCCTTTGCTGTCCTACCACGAGGCAGGGAGGAGGGGCCCCAGCCAGAATGCCGGCCTTCCCCAGAGGGCCCCCAGGGACATGCTGGGAAGAAAGAACCCGATTCACTGACTGGTTTCATTTCTTAAGAAATTATCCAATTCTTGGCCATCAAATTGTAACATTCTAGAGAGATCCAGGAAAGCACATCCGGCGCCAAGGGCTGTGCCGAGCCTTCTCACTCAGGGACAGCCTCAGCGCTGGGTGGCCAGGGTCCTGGGCTTGTAGACAGGGACAGCCTCGTCCCAGAGAGCTGGCCGCCCCTTGATGATGTCGGCTGCCTTCTCTGCGATCATGATGGTGGGGGCGTTTAGGTTGCCACTGACCACACTGGGCATGATGGAGGCGTCGACCACCCTGAGGTTTTCCACCCCGAGGACCCTGGTCTGCGGGTCCACCACTGCCATGGGGTCGGAGGGCTGGCCCATCTTGCAGGTGCACGATGGGTGGTAGGCGCTGTCTGCCTTTGCCCGCACAAAGGCGTCTATCTCGTTATCTGACTGGACGTGGCTTCCTGGCTGGAGCTCCTTCCCCCGGAACGGCGCCAGAGCTTTCTGTGCAAAAATTTCTCTGGTCAGCCTCACACACCGACGGAAGTCATCGATGTCAGTTTCTGTCAAGGAGAAGAAACAGGTTAGATGCCTCCTCTTACCATGCTGGCCTCACTGGAAGATCCTCCACTGGGAGAGGCTCAGGAAGCTGCCCAAGGGGACACAGTTCAGGGACATGGAGGTCCGAGCCACCAGCTTGCCTGTCACCTACCCATCAGCAGTTACAGTGCAACCAAGCAGAGTCCCACGAAGCCCAAACAGACAGCATCCTAGACGGACAGAGCTTGCCCCAGAGGCCCTACGTTTAAATCGGGGATCTGAATTTTCTTATCTATAAAATAGAGATAAGACTACACGTCCTGCCTCTGCCACAGCGTGAGTATTATTGGGCAAAACCTGCCCAGTGGGGACTGTGCAGTTTTGCTGTGCATAAAGAGGCAGGCCCAGGAGTGTAATTTGCTTTTAGAAGATACAGGAACAGTACGAAAAATGTTCCGTGAGCTATCTATACACAGCCAGATCTCCTTGCATCTCTTGGTAGATTGTTCTGGAAGCTGCAAATCCTGCCTACTGTGTAAAATGGTGTGTCAGGGTTAGTTCAAGTGACCGAGGGCACTACATAGCAACACGTGCACGTTTACAGCGCAGGATAATGGGGTGGAGGGAGGACAGAATGTGACTTGTGTCTCAAAAATGGGGTCCAGGGGTGAGATTCAGGGACAAATATGAACCCCATAAAGGCATTCATTCAGTCAGTCAATCCATCAACGACCCAACAAGCCCAGGTCTGGGAGAGACAAAGGTGGCTGGATTACCTGTTGACAAGTAGTTGGGTTGGATCACAGGGTGGTCATGGGGGTTGGCGCTTCTCAGTTTGAGCCAGCCCACGCTCGTGCCCCGCATGGTCCCCACATGCACCTGGAAGAGCCCAGAGAGGCGGTGACCCCTGTTAACCCCGCAGCTTAGTCATTTAGAGAGGCCCCGGGTTTCCTGTGGTCCCTGGGCAGAGCCGGCTTCATTGTCCATTTCTAGTACTCGGGACCCGGTGCAGCTGCCCGGGGCTGGGTGCGGGTGTGGCCTTGCTGTGCACCACGCAGTCTGCTTCACTTTGCCTCTGGCTCCCCACCCCCTTCCCTCCCCTCAGACACTCGGCAGCTGGAGAGCAGGGCATCGCCTTCTGGGCCGCCCACCCTGGAGGCCCTGCTGCAGTGGGGAGACGACCCGCTCACCTGGTAAGCCTCCTGCTGTGGGGGAACCCGTCCATGGTCGATCACCTGGGAAGGGAGGAAGTGGAACTGGATGTCCGGGTGGGAGACCCCAGGCTGGCTCCGGATGAACCCACCTGTTTCCAGATGGGCCGTGGCTCCATCCCCTGAGGATCAGAAGACGATGAGGCAGAAGAGCAAGTCCAGGTGTGGCAGGTGGGCCAGCCTCCTCTCTCCGGGGCACTTCCTCCTCCTCTTCCTGGCCTGTATTCTAGTGCCTGGACCCAAGTCCTCGACGCTGCCCTCCTTCCCCGAGGTGGGCTCACCCAACACCATGGCTTTCGATATCAGCTCCATGCCAAGGGGCTTCAGCTTTGCCCCTTCCCCTGACTCCACCACTGCCAACTGGACTGTGGGACCTGCTGTCCTATGGACATCCGAAACCTACTGCAGCCCACCCTTCACACACAGGCCGTGATCAAGGTCAAGGCCCTCTTCCAGCCAACCTCCCACTGTTGCAGGAAGGGGAACCCCTTCCAGGGCCCGAGAGTGGGCTCTTCTCTAGCACTCGGAAATGAACTGTCCGACGAGGCACACGTGCTGACAAAGCAAAAGACTTTATTGGGAAGGGGCACCCGGATGGAGAGGAGGAGGGTAAGGGAACCCAGGAGAACTGCTCTGCCACGTGGTTCACAGTCTCAGGTTTTATGGTGACGGGGTTAGTTTCCAGGTTGTCTCTGGCCAAGCATCTTGCTTGGCCCCATCGTCTGACTCAGGGTCCTTCCTGGTGGCGCGTGCATCTCTCAGCCAAGATGGATCCCAGCACGAAGGATTCTGGGAGGCTGGTCGTCTCTGCCCTCTTTGGGCCCCTCCCAAATTCTCCCGGTTAGTTTTCACCAGCAGCACCATGTTCTTTTTCGGGACCTCCTCTTGTGAGACACCGCAGGCAAGAGGCTATCATCGTGCCTGGCCAAGGCGGGTGGTTTTGGTTAATGGTTCCCTAACAACTCGAGAGCCCACTCTCGGGCCCTGGAAGGGGTCTCCCTTCCTGCAACAGCTGGCAACTCTGGTGGATTCTCTTCTTCACCACGACTGACATCCTGACTGCTCAGGCACCAGCTCACCTACTGACAGACCAGACCCAGAGGCCACCACTGCGACCCTCTTGTCCCTGATCTCTTCCTGACACAGATGACTGGCCAGAGTGCCCTGCCCAGGTATGGAACAAGAGACGTTGCTGACCTCTTTGCCCTCCCCTCTCCCCTTCCTCTTCTCAACCCCTCCTATCCTACCCTCCTTTCTTCTGGATGCAGGAGTCTGATTGAAGGGCTTCAGTTATCTGAGCGCCAGAGCCTGATCACCTCTGGTGGGCAGAGAACTTGAATTATCTGGTATCTGGTTTCTGGTAGGGCCGAGTTCCTGTCCTCCCTTCCTGGAAGCCCAGAGAAAAGTCCCGTAACGCCTGGGCATCTGCAGGTGGCAGGAGATGTCCGTAAGGCCACCCCTTTTGTCCCCTCCCCTCCTTCCCCTCTTCTTTCAAACTGCCCTCCTTTCCTCCCTTTGGAATCTCTGAAGACCTGAGATATTTCCATTTACTTTGTTCATCAGTACTTGGATCTGAAGTTCTCTGTCTCTGTAGGAGGTTTTCTGAGAGGCTGCAGTCTTGTATCTCAGGGAGTGTCTGATTAGGACAGCCGTGCCTGTGTGTGTTTTGTACTCTGTGTTCTGTGTTGCGATTTGTGATGGCCATTCTGCCTTATGAAATGGGAAATTCTGGTTCTGTTCCACTGCAGAGCCCTCTTGGGAGAATTCTGTCTGACTGGAAAGATTTTAGCTATGAGCCTATGACTAAGAAAAAGATGATATTCTATCATAACACTGTGTGGCCAGAATATTCTTTAGACTCCAGAGAAAACTGGTTTAGGTGAAACTCTTGAAAATTCCCAAACCGGTTCTTTTTGCATATACAGTTAGAAAAGGGAAGCTTGATAAAACGTCTTTTCAGAATTCTGACCCTGAGGGAACAACTCCTTCTGGGAGGGCTTGCTTTTCTCGCTCTGTGCCTTGAGACCAGGCCTCTCAGGATCACTTATCTTATCTAGATCATCTATAATTCCTGAGATTGAGAGGGAAAAAAAATGTGGAAGGAAAGCTTTCTAAATTTTACTTATTCCAACCATTATTTATAAACTAGTGAGTTTTATAATACCTGATTCATAACTAAGCTTAGAAAATGAAGCTTTGAGATCTCTGGTTGTGTTTGTCTATATATCTGTGTGCATTATATATATGTCCTTACCTTTGGGTGTTATTACCAAAACTAATTTTTTAATGAGCTCTATTTAATTGGCTTAAGGGAAATTTAGTGCTTATATAAATTTTCAAAAATACAGAAGGTAACTGGCCAGAATTAATTTCAGGTTCATGTAAACTGGGAAATATTCAGTATTGAATTAATATCTGGTATTAAACTTAGTTTAAGTTTGTTAATTTAAATAGACATGTCTTTGTCATCAACATTAAGTATAATATCTTTATTGTACCTAGATTTAACAGAAGTCAAATAAGATCTTATTATATCTGTTGTAAATTTGTCAGCAAGGAAAATAACTTGGTGTGATGAAAATTTTTAAGTGAATTAAATACAAGTGAGATCAGAGCTTTTGGGTGAACTTTTTAGGAATAATTATATTTTAGGAATGTCTGCTTAAGAATAATCTCTCCAGATACTTGGAAATACACTTGAAATTTAGAGTTGTTCTAAATTAAGTGGTGGAAGTTTATTGAATAGCTAGGTGGTTCCCAAATAAAATAAGATACTGAGACATCAATTACTAAACAGAGAAACTAAATGTATTTAGGACTATTAATGAATATGTTTTGTGCCACCCTGAGATGTTCTCTATAAGAAAGCAAATGTTTTTAGAAATTATCACTAGTATTTATGTTTACCAATCTACAGAATGCTAACATAAAAGTTCATAATTGCTGGGACTTCCCTGGTGGTGCAGTGGTTAGGATGCCACGTTCCCAATGCAGGGGGCCCGGGTTTGATCTCTGATCAGGGAACTAGATCCCACATGCACGCCGCAACTAAGAGTTCACATGCCACAACTAAGGAGCCTGCCTGCTGCAACTAAGACCCAGTGCAACCAAAAAAACACAAAGTTTATAATTGCTTACCTCTTAGTTTTCACTAGAAATTAAGGTTTTTTAAGAGTTGAGGGCTCTAATTTAAACATGTAATTAAAGCTAATAGAAATAATAAAGGAAGCATTTCAGTGTACAGCAGGAAAGGTAGGATGTGTGTTTGCAGTGAAGAAGGTATGAGAATGGAATTGCATTTTATTAAAGGAAAAGAAAGTGAGTCTGTCTTAGAGCTGGTTGTTTCTCAATGGAGAAGAGAATGGGGGGCAGACTAATATGGATACAGAAAGTGATGGAGGGTTTGTGGATGGTCAGGATTGGCTAGGTGTAGAGTACAGTTAATTAAGTCAATTTTGTTGTTAAAAGCAGGCTGGTACAAGACCGGATCTGGTTTTCTCTCTTTAGTAAGAGCACAAAGCTTCCTTGGAATGCTGCTTTTGCTAACAGATTGTGTGAGTTTCTGTGCCTTTAAGTGATCTGTATTTGCTTTTGAGATCTCTTGTAACTTTGGTTAAGGAATAAGCATTATCTCACAATGACCTATGATCTTACTTGACCAAGTGTTTTGAGACCTTTTGACAAACTTCCAAATACCAAATTTTAATTAAAGTTCTTTTGACCTCCAGCTAACTTTGGGACACTTCAGAGGGTCTCTGAGGCATTTGAGAGAGAAATATTTAACTAGTATTATTTGGTATGTTAAATTACATGGAGAGCATTATCACACTAGTGATAAACCTACTTAGAATATACTGTATGGATAAATATTATTAATATACACATTCTAGAAATTATAAAGTTTCTGAAATTTGGATATGTCCTGGTATTGTTATAATATTAGTTATCTTAAAATGTTGTATGTGATAGAAACTTGGTTAAGCTTCTTTGTCAAAAACATTGTAATCAGATCTTTAACCTGGCCTTTTTAAGACTTTTTGTCATTCACAGTTAAACTGATGCTTTACAAAACTGCTTCCTCTTCAAGAAGATTCACAGAAAGGGCTTTAGACAAGTACAGGTTTCTGATAACTTTTAAATCATACTACTAAACTAGGTAAGACTTTTTTTTTTAGTAGCTGTTTTATTTATGTCTTTGTTTATTTATTTATTTATTTAATTTTTTGCTGCAACGCGAGGCATGTGGGATCTTAGTTCCCCCACCAGGGATGGAACCCTTGGCGTCTTAACCACTGGACCACTGGGGAAGTCCTAGGTAAGATATTTTTAACAGTCTAATGGAAACTGTTAACAAAAAGGATTAGTTACATAGGATTGAGTAAACTGATGAACGTGGTTATAATTTTTATGGTTTCTGTCTGAAACATTACTAGCTTTTAATCTGTGTTTTCCAGATATAAAGAAACCCCCTCAAACTAATTATGACTTATAGCAATTTGGTAAATTGTACCTTTGTAAGCAGAATTGAAACACTTCTCTTTTCTTTCTACCTGATCCCTCCAGAGATTGGAAACTCTTAGGTTCCCAGCAGTTTTATAAGATAAATTAGTAAAGCCACCTCCTAACAGGTGCAGGAATCTCAAGTTATTTTGCGGACCTCAAAAAGGGACGGATTCACCTAAATCTATAAGGCAAAATCTGTGACAGGTCCTTGGCGTGGCTTTCCTGGCCTTGGGAGGCCTTTTTTCAAACTTAATTTGCAGACAAATTAATCTTGATTTGGATACATCTGATAAAAATGAGGGTAATTTTAGGGAGAAAGAGACGTTTCAGTGGATATCAAATTCTAATTCTGTTTATTGAGGTCTGTATTCACTAAGACTCACTTCTCAGATAGTTCCTTGCTGTTATATTATATTGTTGCAAAGCTTAATTGAATTATTAAAAGGACACTCTAAATTTGTTTCTGAAGCTTAACTCAGTAATCTATCTTTGGATGAAGATCAGATGCTCCATGATCTGCAACCAGAAGGTTAACACCTGGCTATGGTCATTTAAATTTAAAGGCTCCCTTATGCTGGGGAAATTAAACCGGACTAGGGCTAACCAGCCCAGTAACACTAGGAAATTGGGCTGGGTGCCTCATGGACAATGCCAATATATAATGTCCCTTCAAGATAAGAATTGGTACACAACAGACTAAGTCAGATGAACTGGGATATACTGGGCTGCACCTAATGTAAGTTCTTGACTTAAATTTTTACGTATGACCTTACTAATACTGCTAGCTATATTATTTTTTTATATTGCCTGTTTCACAAAATTGTTGTTTCTTGCATTACTAAATGTGTGACTGAGCCTCTGATAAAATGATGATATATAGTTACATATGGGATCAATGATTGTTATAGTGTAACTCTAGATATGGGAAGAAATACATATCAGCATCATCCCTCCAAGATTTAATCTAACTAGAAAGTATTTTACCAAAAACTACCTCCCTCAGTCAAATAAAATTTTCTACACTAGTATCAGACCAAAAAGGCCTAATCAAACAATATTTTCTCTCATTCCTCTTTACCCTCACCCTAAGCATAATTCTATTTAATTACCATGAGTAACCTCTATAATAACTACAACACCAATAAGCAATGGCCAACCAGTGACAGTTGCTAATCAAGCACCATAACCATACAACGCCACACTTCCTATAGTCTCTTCACTAAACACTCCAGAATCACCTGTATTATAAACCACTCAATCCTATAGCCTGTTAAACTTGAAATACAATCTCTACTTCCTCATCTTTTAAAACATAAAATACCATTGAAAATTATATTATCCATCCTGAAAGAAATATACCTAAAACAGTCTTCTTAGAAACTCAAACCTCAGGACACCTACTGCTCAGTAGCTATAGCTGTTGTATAACCAAACACTAACAACATTCCCCCTAAATAAATCAAAAATACTATTAAACCCAAAAATGAGCCACCAAAATTCAACACAATCCCACAACCAACACCACCACCCACAGTCAACCCAAGTCCACCATAAATAGGCCAAGGTTTTGAAGAAAACCCCACCAAACTAATTACAAAAATAGTACTTAAAAATAAATACAGTGTATGTTATCATTATTCTTACATGGCCAATGACGTGAAAAATCATCGTTGTTATTTAACTATAAGAACACTAATGACCAACATCCGAAAATCACACCCATTAATAAAAATTATTAACAGTGCATTTATTGATCTTCCAGCCCCATCAAACATTTCATCATGATGAGATCTCGGTTCCATTTGTTTAGTATTACAAATCTTAACAGGCTTATTCCTAGCAGTATATTACACATCAGACATAATAACTGCTTTCTCATCGGTAACACGTATCTGCCGAGGTGTAAACTATGGGTGAGTTATCCGATACCTACATGCAAATGGAGCATCCATATTTTTTTATTTGCCAATTTATTCACATAGGACGAGGCTTCTATTAAGGATCCTATACTTTTTTAGAAACATGAAACATTGGAATCATCTTATTATTTACAGTCATAGCCACAGTATTTATAGGCTCTGTCTTACCTTGAGAACAAATATTCTGAGGGGCAACAGTTATTACTAATCTCCTCTCAGCAATTCCATATATCAGCACAAGCCTTGTCAAATGAATCTGAGGTGGCTTTCCAGTAGATAAAGCAACTCTTACATGCTTCTTTGCTTTCCATTTTATTCTCCCATTCATTATTGCAGCACTAACAACTGTCCCTTTACTATTCCTTCACAAAACAGGATCTAATAACCCCACAGGAATCTCATCTGAAGTAACAAAATTCCATTTCACCCGTACTATACAATCAAAGACATCTAGGTGCCTTATTACTAGTTCTAGTACTAATAATGTTAGTGGTATTTTCACCCGATTTATTAAGAGACCCTGATAACTACACCCCAGCAAACCCTCTCAAAACACCACCCATATCAAGCCAGACTGGTACCTCCTATTTGCATATGCAATCCTGTGATCAATCCCCAATAAACTAGGAGGAATACTGGCCCTAATGCTCCATACATCTAGACAACGAAGCATAACATTTTGACCTCTAAAGCATAATATTTCGATCTCTCAGCCAATGCCTATTTTGAGTACTAGTAGCAGACCTATTAACACTAACATGAATTGGAGGACAACCCGTGGAATACCCCTTCATTACTATCGGACAACCAGCATCTATTTTATATTTCTTTTTAATTCAGGTACTAATGTCAGTAACTAGCATCACTGAAAATAATCTCCTGAAATGAAGAGTGTTTGTAGTGTATCTATTACCCTGGTCTTGTAAACCAGAAAAGGAGAATAACACTCCCTCCCTCCCTAAGACTCAAGGAAGAAGCTCCAGATCCACCATCAGCACCCAAAACTGAAATTCTACTTAAACCGTTCCCTAAAACTTTGTTATGGCACATTTACAAGATTATTAAGTACCATGTCAGTATTAAAATAACCTCTTTTTACCATAAACTACTATGTACTTCATGCATATATGCACTACCACATTAATATGTACCTAATACCATATCGTACATAATGCATTATATGTATAATGTGCATTATTTACCCCATGCTTACAAGCATGTACATTATCTTACTGACAGTACACAGTACATTATATGTACAATCGTACATTAATTATTTACCCCATGCTTATAAGCATGTACATTATCTTAGTGACAGTACATAGCATATTAAGTCAAATCAATTCTAGTCAACGGGTGTACCATATCCAACAGACCACAAGGTAACCAGCAGGCTGTGTGAAACCATCAACCCGCTTGGGGTGTCCCTCTTCTCGCTCCGGGCCCATAACTTGTGGCGGTTTCTACTAATGAACTTTATCAGACAAGTGGTTTTCACTTCAGGGCCATCTCACCTGAAAGAGCCCACTCTTTCCTCTTAAATAAGACATCTCGTCGGACCAACGACTAATCAGCCCATGCTTACACATAACTGTGATTTCATGCATTTGCTAATTTTTAATTTTTAAAGGGATGCTGTGACTCAGCTATGGCCATCTGAGGCCTTAACACAGTCAAATAAATTGTAGCTGGACTTTAATTGAATATTATTTACCAAAATCATCAACCATAAAGTGTTATTCAATCAATGGTTACAGGCCATAAGGAAATTATGGACACACATACACACACGTACACGTACATACACACACACACACACACATGCAGTAAACAGATATGACCTGTTTAGCAAACCCTCTTTACCCCCCACTAAATCCCATGCTCTACATGCCTATAATGCCTTGCCAAACCCCCAAAACAAGGCAAAAACATAAATACATGGAACTTAGCTGTCTACTCAATAAACATGAACTGAATGCTCAGAATTAGATAGACCTAGAAAATAAACCCTAACCATACCAATCAACTACTTAGATATTTACCATTTATATAAACCACTTTTATCAAAATTTTAACACTAAATCCACCATAAAGCAACCATATACATATTACTTCACTATGTAAAAACAGCTTGTTAGCGTAGCTTAAAATCTAAAGCAAGGCACTGAAAATGCCCAGATGAGTTTACCCAGTCCGTAAACACATAGGTTTGGTCCCAGCCTTTCTATTAATTTTTAATAAAATTCACATGTAAGCATCTGTGCCCCAGTGAGAATGCCCTCTAAATCATTAAGATTAAAATGAACAGGCATCAAGCACACAAATATGAGTAGCTACTAATGCCTTGCTTAACCACACCCCATGGGAAACAGCAGTGATAAAAATTAAGCCATAAACGAAAGTTCGACTAAGTTATATTAACTAGGGTTGGTAAATTTTCTGCCAGCCACTGTGCTCATATAATGAACCCAAATTAATAGAAACTCGGTGCAAAGTGTGTTAAAGAGTGATATAAAATGAAGCTAAATTTTAACTAAGCCATAAAAAGCCATAACTAAAATAGACTATGAAGGTGACTTTAGTATTTCCTGACTACAGGACAGCTAAGACCCAAACTGGGATTAGATAGCCTACTATGCTTAGCCCTAAACCCAAATAACTACAAGAACAAAATTATTTGCCAGAGTTCTACTAGCAACAGCTTAAAACTCAGAGGACTGGGCTGTGCTTCACACCCTTCCAGAGGAGCCTATTTTATTATCGATAAACCTCACCAACCCTTGCTAATTCAGTCTATATTACCACCATCTTTCAGCAAACTCTAAAAAAGAATAAAAGTAAGCATAATTGTCATACATAATAACGTTAGGTCAAGGTGTAACCTACAGGATGGGAAGAAATGGGCCACATTTTCTATTTCAAGAATATATTTCTCACACACGAATTATGAAAACTAAAAAGCAAAGGAGGATTTAGTAGTAAATTAAGAATATAGAGTGCTTAATTGAATAAGGCCATGCAGCACGCACACACTGCCCGTCACCCTCGTCAAGTATTATAATAATTTCCTATAATCTGTTAGCAAATACTAATCATACAAGAGGAGACAAGTCGTAACAAGCATACTGGAAAGTGAGCTTGGAGAAATCAAAGCGTAGCTTAAATAAAGCACCTAGTTTACACCTAGATTTCATAATTTATGAACACTCTGAATTAAATCTAGCCCAACATCTCTCCCCATATCTATTAATATAACAGACTAAATTTAGCACTCAACATTTAGAGTATAGCAGATAGAAATTTAAAATATCCTCTGGCGCTATAGAGAAGGTACTGTAAGGGAATGAGGAAAAAAGCATTAAAAGTAACAAAAAGCAAAGTTTACCCCTTGTACCTTTCGCATAATGATTTAACTTGGGAACATCTAACAAAGAACTTAAGTTAAATATGGCGAAACCAGATGAGCTACTTATGAACAGTTTATTAGAACAAACTCATCTATGTAGCAAAATAGAAGATGTATAAGTAGAGGTGACAAACCTAATGAGCCTGGTGATAGCTGGTTGTCCAGGAAAAGAATTTCAGTTCTTTAAAAATTACCAAAATAATTATGAATTTTAATGTATTTTACAATGTTACCTAAATAGGTACAGCTTTTTAGAAATGGATACAATCTTACCTAGAGAGTAAAGACAAACAACACCACAGTTGGCTTAAAAGCAGCCACCAATTAACAAAGTGTTCAAGCTCAACAATAACTTTAATACCAGTAACAAGCAAATCAACTCCTAGATTTGTACTGGACTAATCTATTGACCGACAGAGGTAATAAGGTTATTATGAGCAACAAGAAGTATTTCTCCTTGCATAAGTTTACATCAGTAACTAATAATATACTGATAACAGTAAATATATACAACTCAACGTTATTTATTAAACACTGTTAATCCAACACAGGCAGACACTCAAGGAAAGATTTAGAAAAATAAAAAAAGAACTTGGCAAATGCAAAGCCTGTCTGTTTACCAAAAACATCACCTCTAGCATAACTAGTATTAGAGGCACTGCCTGGCCAGTGACAACTGTTAAATGGCTGCAGTATCCTGACCATGCAAAGGTAGCATAATCATTTGTTCTCTAAATAAGGACTTGTACGAATGGCCACACGAGGGTTTTACTGTCTCTCACTTTCAATCAGTGAAATTGACCTTACTGTGAAGAGGTGGGAATAACAAAATAAGAAGAGAAGGTCCTATGGAGCTTTAATTAATTAAGAAAAAAAAAAAAAAAAAAAAAAAACTAACTAAACCACCAAGGAATAACAAAATTTTATATGGGTTGACAATTTTGGTTGGGGTGACCTTGGAACACAAAAAAGGCTCTGAGTGATTAAAGTCTAGACTTACCAGTCAAAACATATCATCACTAATTGATCCAAAAAATTGATCAACAAGTTACCCTAGGGATAACAGCTCAATCCTATTCTAGCGTTCATATCAACAATAGGGTTTATGACCTCGATGTTGGATCAGGACACCCCAATGCTGTAACCGCTATTAAAGGTTTGTTTGTTCAATGATTAAAGTCCTACATGATCTAAGTTCAGACCGGTTTCTATCTATTATATAGTTCTCCCAGTATGAAAGGACAAGAGAAATAAGGCCCACTTTAAAAAGTGCCTTAAAACCAATTAATGATATAATCTTAATTTAATTAATACATATAATATATTACTCAAGACCAGGGTTTGTTACAGTGGCAGAGCCCAGTAATTGCATAAAACTTAAACCTTTATAACCAGAGGTTCAAATCATCTCCCTTAACAAAATGTTTATAATTAATATCTTAATATTTATTATCCCCATTCTTCTAGCCGTAGCATTCCTAACATTAATTGAATGAAAAATTTTAGGTTATATGCAACTTCAAAAAGGGCCAAATATCGTAGGACCATGTGGCCTATTACAGCCCATTGCTGATGCAGTCTAATTATTCACTAAAGAACCACTACCACCAGCTACATCCTCCTCCATTTCCATATTTATCATTGCACCAACCCTAGCCCTAACCCTAAACATATGAATTCCCCTACCCACTTAATAATATAAATCTAGGAGTATTATTTATGCTAGCTATATCAAGCCTAAATGTATACTCCATTTTATGATCCAGATGGGCTTCCAACTCAAAATACACATTAATTGAAGCCCTACAAGCAGTAGCACAAACAATTTCATATGAAGTAACACTAGCAATTACTCTTTTATCAGTCCTCTTAAGAAACAGGTCTTTTACCCTCTCAACCTCCATCACAACACAAGAGCATTTATGAAAAATTTTCCCATCATGACCCTTAGCTATAATATGATTTATTTCTACTTGAGCAGAAACTAACCGAGCTCCCTTTGACCTAACATAAGGAGAATCTGAACCCGTATCAGGCTTCAACATAGAACATGCAGCAGGCCCATTTGTCATATTTTTCTTAGCAGAATACGCCAACATTATCATAATAAACATTTTCTCAACAATCCTATTTCTAAGAGCGTTCCATAACCCCTACATACCAGAACTATACAAAATTAACCTTATCATCAAAACACTATTACTAACAATTTCTTTGCTATGAATTCAGGCATCCTACTCTTGACTCTGATACGATCAACTAATACATTTACTTTGAAAAAACTTCTGACTACTAATGCTAGCCATATACATATGACATGTCTTACTACCTATTATAACATCAAGCACTGGGCTTCCCTGGTGGCACAGTGGTTGAGAATCTGCCTGCCAATGCAGGGGACACGGGTTCGAGCCCTGGTCTGGGAAGATCCCACATGCCGCAGAGCAACTGGGCCCGTGAGCCACAATTACTGAGCCTGCGCATCTGGAGCCTGTGCTCCGCAACAACAGAGGCCACGATAGTGAGAGGCCCGCGCACCGCAATGAAGAGTGGCCCCCACTTGCCGCAACTAGACAAAGCCCTCGCACAGAAACGAAGACCCAACACAGCCATAAATAAATAAACAGATAAATTTAAACAAACAAAAAAACCAAGCATTCCTCCACAAACATAAGAGATGTCTGATAAGAGTTACTGTGGGGCTTCCCTGGTGGCGCTGTGGTTGAGAGTCCGCCTGCCGATGTGGGGGACACGGGTTCGTGCCCCGGTCCAGGAAGATCCCACGTGACATGGAGCGGCTGGGCCCGTGAGCCACGGCCGCTGAGCCTGCGCGTCCGGAGCCTGTGCTCCGCAATGGGAGAGGCCACAACAGTGAGAGGCCCGCGTACCGCAAAAAAAAAAAAAGTTACTGTGATAGAGTAAGCTATAGAGGTTTAAATGCTCTTATTTCTAGAATCATAGGAACTGAACCTATGCTTAAGAATTCAAAATTCTTCGTGCTACCACATTACACCATAATATATAGTAAGGTCAGTTAAATAAGTTATTGGGCCCATGCCCCGAAAATGTTGGTTTATATCCTTCTCGTACTATTAAACTCCATCATCTTTATCATCATCCTAACAACCATTATCTCAGGGACCATAATTGTAATAACCAGCTCCCACTGACTACTTATTTGAATCGGTTTTGAAATAAATATACTAGCCATTATTCCCATTACAATAAAAAAGTTTACCGCATGAGCTATAGAAGCATCCACTAAATACTTTCTAACACAAGCTACCGAATCCATATTACTTATAATAGCCGTTATCATTAACCTATTATACTCCAGCCAATGAACTATTACAAAAATCTTTAATCCAACAGCATCTATAGTAATAGCAATAGCCCTAACCATAAAACTAGGACTATCTCCATTCCACTTCTGAGTACTTGAAGTTACACAAGGCATCTCATTAACAGCATGCTTAATCTTATTAACATGACAAAAACTTGCACCCTTGTCAGTATTATACCAAATCTCACCATCCATTAGCCTAAACCTAATATTATCCGTATCCATACCATCTATTATAATCGGAGGATGAGGTAACTAAACCAAACCCAACAATGAAAAATTATAGCTTATTCATCAATTGCTCACACAGGGTGAATAACAGCCATTACATTGTAAAACCCAACTATAACAATCCTAAACCTACTAATATATATCATAATAACACTTACCATATTCATACTATTCATTTACAGCTCAGTCACCACCACACTATCACACACAAAATAAAATACCCATTATTACAACCCTCATTCTCATCACCCTATTATCAATAGGAGGTCTTCCTCCACTATCAGGATTTATGCCAAAATGCATACTCGTTCAAGAAAAAACAAAAAATAACTATTATTTTACCCACACTAATAGCTATCACAGCGTTACTCAATCTATACTTCTACATACGACTCACGTATTCTACAGCACTAACTGTATTTCCCTCTATAAATAATACAAAAGTAAAATGACAATTTGATTTGACAAAACAACTTTCCTACCAACAGTAATTGTAATATCCACAATACTCTTATCCCTTATACCAATCCTTTCAGTATTGGACTAGGAATTTAGGTTACACAGACCAAGAGCCTTCAAAGCACTAAGCAAGTATAAGTTACTTAATTCCTGCTCAATAAGGATTGCAAGACTATATCCTACATCAATTGAATGCAAATCAAACACTTTAATTTAAGCTAAATCCTCACTAGATTGGTGGGATTACATTTTCCACGAAACTTTTAGTTAACACCTAAATACCCTAGTCAACTGGCTTCAATCTACTTCTGCTACAAGAAAAAATAAAAAATAAAAAGCAGAAGCCCCAGCAGAATTGAAGCTGCTTCTCTGAATTTGCAATTCAATATGTAAAATTCACCACAGCACTTGGCAAAAAGAGGACTCAACCCCTGTCTTTAGATTTACAGTCTAATGCTTACTCAGCTATTTTACCTACATTCATAAACAGCTGACTATTCTTAACTAACCATAAAGATATCAGTACCTTATATTTACTGTTTGGTGCTTGGGCTGGAATAGTAGACACTGCCTTAAGCCTGTTAATTCATGCTGAATTAGGCTAACCTGGAACACTGCTAGGAGATGATCAGATTTACAATGTACTTGTAACAGCCCATGCATTTGTAATAATTTTTTTATAGTTATGCTTATATCAATTGGAGGCTTCAGAAACTGACTAGTCCCACTAATGCTGGGGCACCCGACATAGCCTTTCCCCATATAAACCATACAAGCTTCTGATTACTTCACCCTCCTTCCTACTACTACTTGCATCATCAATAGTTGAAGCCAGTGCCAGTACAGACTGAACTGTATATCCATCCTTAGCTGGAAACCTAGCTCATGCTGGAGCTTCAGTAGACCTTACTATCTTTTCCCTACATCTAGCAGGTGTCTCCTCAATTTTAGGTGCTAGTAATTTTATTGCTACAATTATTAATATAAAGCCACCCACTATACCCCAACATCAAACACCATTATTTGTAATGATCAGTTTTAATTACAGCTGTATTGCTGCTATTATCATTACCTGTATTAGCACAGCCAGGATTACTATGCTATTAACAGACCAAAATCTAAACACAACCTTTTCTGACCCTGCAGGAGGGGGTGATCCAATCTTATATCAACACCCATTCTGATTCTTCGGACAACCTGAAGTCTATATTCTGATTTTACCTGGATTTGGAATAATCTCACATATTGTAAATTTTTATTCAGGAAAAAAAATAAGAGCCTTTTGGATATATACGTAAGTATGAGCCATAATAGCAATCGAATTTTTGGGATTCATTGTATGAGCTCACCGTATGTTTACAGGAGGTACAGATGTTGACACACGAGCATATTTTACATCAGCCATTATAATTATTGCCATTATAATTATTGGAGTAAAAGTATTTAGTTGACTAGCAACCCTTCATGGAGGTAATATCAAATGATCTCTCACCATAATATGAGCCCTAGGCTTCATTTTCCTTTTTGCAGTAGCTGCATTAACAGGAATTGTCCTAGCTAACTCATCACTACACATTGTCCTTCACGATACATATTATGTAGTCACACACTTCCACTACATATTATCAACAGGAGCAGTATCCACTATTATGGGAGGCTTCGTACATTGATTCCCACTATTCTCTCAGGTTATACATTCAACTCAACATGAGCAAAAATTCACTTTGTAATTATATTTGTAGCTGTAAATATAGCCTTCTTCCCACAACATTTCCTAGGTCTATCTGGAATACCATGACAATATTCCGACTACCCAGATGCATACACAACATGAAATACTGTCTCATCCATAGGCTCATTTATTTCACTAACGGCAGTAATATTAATAATTTTCATAATTTGAGAGGCATTAGCATCAAAACGAAAAGTCTCAACAGTAAAGCTAACATCTCCCAGGAGAATTCGGGAGGGGCAAAAGAGGGAGGAGAAGACCAATCTCCCAGAGTCCTTCTCGCTGGAATCCATCTTGGCTGAGAGACGCACGCACCACTAGGAGGGACCCTGAGTAAGACGGTGGGCCAAGAGAGATGACTGGCCAGAGACAACCCAGAAACTAACCCAATACCATACAACCTGAGCCTGCGAGGCATGTGGCAGAGCAGTTCTCCTGGGTTCCCCCAGGCTCTCTGCCTTGGGGTTCCTTTCCAATAAAGTCTCTTGCTTTGTCAGTACGTGTGTCTCATCGGACAGTTCCTTTCCGAGTGTTAGACAAGAGCTTACTCTCCGGCCCTGGAAGGCCCGGCAACACCGGCACCGCCTCCTCCTCAAGGTGCTGCAGTCTCCCTGGCCCAACAAATTCGTTCTTCAAGCACACCAAATGCCTAGCCCCGGGGCCTTTGCACATACTCTTCCTGCCTAACAGACCACCTGCCACCATTCTCTAGTTTAACATCCTAATTATTCCTTCACTGTACTTAAAACTTAGCATGTTTACTTAGTTTCCTTCCATTGTCTCCGCTAGAGCGAAAACTCCCTAGGAAAACCTGCCTTATTAGCACTTCTCACCATGTAGCACAGCACACGGTAGGTGTGCAAGAAATGCATACTGAGTGAATAAGATTTCAAAGCAGTACTTCCTGGCCAAACTCAGTGCTCTGAGACCCAGCTAGAAACCGCATGGAAAATGCTGAGAAATAGAAGCTGTAGTCCAGCATCAAGTGCCCTTTCTCTGCATTTTCTCCTGGCCCCTTGGGCCCCAGGCAGTGTCCAGGATGAGGCCATCCCTATCCATCCATCAGGAAGGGCAGCACCCAGCGCCTGCAGAGTCTCACCCGGGCAAGCCCTGTGTATCGCGTCTGGTCCTCACACCAACCTGCCACACAGGAACTACATATCCCCATTTTGCAGATGGGAAAACTGAGGGCCAGAGAGCTGAAATAAATGGCATAGCTCAGCTTTGAACCAGCAATCTGGAGCCACAGCCTGGGCTAAGCACCTCAGGAGGGAGGTTGTGCTGCCCAGAGAACACCTCTCCCAAAGTCATGGATGAGCACACCCACCTGTGAACTTCCAGAGCCACTCCAGGCCAATCCGGACCTTCCTCAAGGGCTTCTGTGCTGAGTAGAGGGTGATGGGGGAGGTGCACGCCTGCTGGATGTATATCTCCAGGTGGTCTTGAAGGTTCTGGCCAACTCCTGAAACCAGAGGGAGTGGTTAGGAAAATGTCTCCCAAAGGGGCTTAGCTGGCCTCTCAACATCCCCTGGTTTTGAAAACTTTTCCTCCACCCACTTATCTGCCAGGCCAACTCCTGCTCATTCCCAGGGACTCCATTCCCTCACTCCCAGCCATGTCTGGCCCTCTCAGATGCTGCCAAAGCTGCCTGCTCTTGACACTCGCACCCAGGGCAGCACGTGTAACCATCCAGGTGCCTTCCTGCTAAGCAGCACCCTCCACCGGGGCAGCGCCCACGCCTCCAGCTGGCACCACTCAGTGAGCTGTCCCGGAATGGCTGACCCTGCACCCTAAGCCCTGGCCTGGGGAAGGAGGGAAGCAGGCCTGTCATGCTGTGCAGACCCACCATGAGCCCATCCAAGCTCAAGGGGACACTGGGCAGGTCACTGTCATGGACCAGCACTTTCAAAGACCTCTTATGATAAAGCCTCAAGCTCTGGGAGCTTGAGTTATAAGAGAGGGCAAGAGGGACAGGGACAGTCTCCAAAGGGCATCAGAAACAGTCTATGAAATAAATGTTAGACCTGGGAGAACCACCTGAACATGAACAGCATGTCAGGGTAGCTGGTGTGTCCTGAGGATGGAAAACACAAAGGCCCAGACCCCTCTTGCCACAGGGGTGCCCTGTTGAGCTTCCTTTATGGGCAGATGCTCCCTGCTAGAGGTGCCTCGCTGCTGAGAGGGATGGGATGTCTGGGGAAGGGAGGAAAACAACACAAAAGCTTGGAGTTTCGCTGGGGGAAGGAGTTCAGCGAGGCATGGGGGACCTTCAGGCTCCTGGGAACAATGTTCTGAGGAGCCCTGACTCCTGTCCCGTCTCCACTCCATGCTAATGAAATATAATAAACTTTTATTTAACAGGGACATCTTTGGGGCGCAGTGGGGAAGGGAGCTCACCGGGAAGGTGGCACACCACCGGGATGCCCAGTTGCTTGAGGTCGTCTGCATTGCCCACGCCCGACAACATGAGCAGCTGTGGAGAGTTGATGGCACCTCCACTCAGAATCACCTCCTTGCTGGCGTAAGCCTGAAAGAGGCGAGGGGCCATGCAGGTCACACTTTCCCAGAAAAGCCAGTCAGAACCCCAAGCATATGGCCTTGGCATGACGTACCCACATGGTGGGTGGGGATCCTGCTCACAGGCTCCAGAGCAAGGAGGAGGATGCTCAGGGCGCCACTAGGTGAAAGTAGCCCGCGCGTGCAGCTGTGGGCGTGTGTGATGATAAATCAAGTGTGGTTCATACTCTGATACATTCTGCAACAGCCTGACAGTAACGATGGTCTTAGAAACAGGACTGTAGAGCTTAAATGAGATCAATGAAAGCAGGCACTCGAACAAGCGGTTTAAATAAAACACACGGTGAGCGAGATCTTCACGTGGGATGCAGAACAATCCCCACATGCTCCTAAGTGGAAAACAGCACAGTGCAGAAATAGGGAGTGTGATCACAGGTATGGTTTTTAAAGCCTCTAATATAAACCTATCAATTTCTGGACAAGTGTGGAAGGCAATAGCAGAAAGAGGTTCATGGGGGCACTCATGCCTGGGCACCATGGGCCCTTTGCAGGTGGCTAGACGGGCTTCCTCACCTCTGCCATGCCACCACCTCCTGGGGACAGTCTTTCAGGCTGTTGCCACCGGCCGCTCACTCCTTATCATCATGTTGATGGAGGCGAGGACATGACTCCTGCCCACCTACACTGACTGAGCGTGACCACGGGGTCACTGCCCACTCCCTGCGGGCCGTGTGAGCTGCCCATGTGGTGGTAATTCACTCACCCTGTGGCTCTGCCCGTTCTTGATGTACTCCACACCCACTGCACGGGTACCTTCAAACAGCACCCTGCTCACAAATGTCTGGGTCTCAGCCGTGAGGGTGGGGCGGCTCAGTGCCGGATGCAGGTACGCGCAGGCCGTGCTCCAGCGCTTGCCTGCGGGACAGAGCAAGGAGATCAGTCACAGCCCCAGCCTGTTCCCTAGGCACCTATCGTGCAGGGGGAGGTAGGGAAGGACTGGAGAACGAGGGAATTTGCCCTTCCCCTGACTGTGCAAGCTCTGCCTTCAAAGGAAGGCTGAGACCAAAATACCCTGTCCAACTGACATCCACCTCTACCTGGGGCCCCTGGATGCAGGTGGGAAAACATCCCTCACCCTTGACAGGAGGCCAGAGACCAGGAGTGGCTGGTAATGAGAGCCCTGGGTCCACCCGGGCCTTGCCTCTGCCCTGCTGCAAGGCCCGTCACTGCTCTGTGCCTCAGTATGTCCATCTGTAAGGCTTTAAAACTTGGGGCTGTGTGGCCGGAGAGCTGCCTCTTCATTCCACATCAACAGGGACCAGAGGATGCCCAAGGGGTCACCATCTCCGAGTCGCTTCTCATTGGCTTTGAATGGTATTCTGTGGCCTGTTGCCAGTGTAATCTGTCACATCCCCTCCACCTCAAACCAGCCCCAGTCTGTCTACACTTACTGACCATGACAGGTGGGGGCAGGAGGGTCGGGACTGTGATAGAGCAGCGTTTCGTTTTTAAAGGAGGAACCTGGGAGACGGGGAATTGGAGGCCTCGCACTACCTTCGTGGACGGTCATGTCCATCCAGCCGAAGCCCTCTTGCTGGAAGCCGTTCATGTCCTCGGTGAGGGGGTAGCCAGCCTCCTGCGCCGCCTCCAGGAATGCGCGGTGCAGCGGGTGGCCGCTCTTGCCCCGGGACACCCGCAGGGGACCGTCGCCGCCGCGGTACCTCCCGGCGCCCAGCTCGTGCGCCTGCGCCTTGCGGAAGTAGGGCAGGCAGTGCGCGTAGTCCCAGCCCACCGCGCCCTCCCGCTGCCAGCGCTCGTAGTCCTCGGCGTGCCCACGAACGTAGACCATGGCATTGAGCGACGACGAGCCGCCCCAGACCCGGCCGCGTGGCCAGTACAGCACGCGGCCGTCCAGGCCCGGCTGTGGCTCTGTGTGGTAGCACCAGTTGTACCTGTCATCGCACAGGTTGGCCACAAGGGCCGCGGGCATGTGGATCTTCCACAGGAGCCGCTTGCTGCCTGCGTACACATCCTTGGGCCCGGCCTCCAGCAGCAGCACTCGCTTGTCGGGGTCCTCCGTGAGCCGGCTGGCCAGCACGCAGCCAGCAGAGCCCGCACCCACCACCACGTGGCTGTACTCACCCCCAATCCGGGGGCGCTCGCTGGCCAGAGCACGGATGCCCCGGGGCCACTGCTGCCCCGGGGCTCCCCATGGGCCCAGGCTCCCTTGCCTCCAGCCTCGAAGGATGCACCACATGCTTCCGGCCCAAGTCCTCTTACTTCCACGGAGGGGAATGTGATGATTCACTTTCCCTAAAACAGAAAAAGAGGCTTTGAAAAGTTGAACTCAGCATGCACTGCAGAATCAACCCAAAGCTAGGGCAGCAAAGGGCCCATGCAGGCCCTCCAGGTGCCTGCTGGGAGCTGGGTGGGGCAGGCCTGGCTGGCACGTCATTGCCCTGGGGAACCAGGAGAAGCGAGCGGAAGCGCAAGCAGAATATCAGTCCTGTGGGATCTGCACGGACCGACAAGCACAGGGCTGGGGGCACAGGACAAAGTCTCCTCCCCAAACGTGGAGTGGTGAGGTCCCCAGAAAGGCTTCCCTGTGACATCTGTGCATGAACCTGGAGGCTGGGCAGCAGTCTACCTGCTGGAAAGCAGGGGCTTTCCAGGTTTACCCTCACTTCTCATCTGTTCAAGACAGTAAGACAGTTGCTGAGTCCCTACCACGTGCCAGGCACCATTTCCTCTCTAGCAATACTCAGAAAACAAGATATCTGCTCTCAAAACTGATGGTCTGGGACTAGGGAGACAGACAAGACTTACATAAATAACCAAAGGAAGGTCAGGGTGAGAGGCTGGAGACTAAGGAGCTCAAAGCCTTTGACCTAAGGGCCCCAGCGTGCATGAGAGGGCTTTTCAGCAGGGGATGGGGTCAGAGCTACAATCTTTCAAGATCACTGTTGAGTGCTGGAGTTTTAACAAACACCAATAACTTCTGGAGGATCCTTTCCCAACAATGTTCATATTAATCCCAACATGCTCAGTGCACAGAGGTGGAAAAGAGCCAAGATATCCCATCAAGACCTCCACTGACACAGGAACCTCTGAGAAAGCCCCACGCATGAGACTCAGGCACACAAGGCCCACCCAAGACTGAGGCTGCAACAGGAGAACTGGAAAACCTCAGGAAAACCCTGATAAATCCCTTGACCCCTTCCACGAGCCTATATCAAGTAACAGCAGCAGCCTATCACTGGAGGCAGACTAAGAGGTGAGAGTGGAGAGAAAGGTTCCACCCCCCCCACCCCACCCCCATTCCTGCAGGCACAGGAGAAAGAGGCAGCAAGGCCTCCTAAAAGCTAAATCTGAACCAGGAATTCTGAGAACCTTCCAGTGCTCCAGGCCTCATGTTAGCACAAGGCAGCTGCAGCCCACGGCACAACTCCCAACTGGGGTGACTCAACACTCCACACTAACAGCCTGATAGAATAAAAGGCATGGCTTTTTCTATACATAAACGCTATTTACCTCAGTCCCTACTATCCTGGTACACACAAGGTCACGCATTCAATAAAAAAATTAATAGATACAGAAATAAGAAAAGGAAATGACTTATTATAAAGAGAAAAGTAGTTAACAGAACCAGACCAAGGGGACCCATCCAGATGTTAACTATCAAACAAAGACTTTAAAATAACCAAGTTTAACATCTTAAAAGATTTAGTTGAAAAGGTGGACATGTTGAACAGATGGGCAATTTCAGCAAAAAGTTGGCAACTGTTAAAAAAGGCACAAACAGAACTGCTAAAAATTTAAAAAAAATTCAATTACCAGAAATGAATAATTTGACTGGACATAGCAGAGAAAAGAATAAGTGAAACCGAACATTAGGTTAATAAAAATTATCGAAAGGGAAATAAAAAGAGAAGAAGAAATGAAAGAAGGAGAGAGAGAGAAAAGAGCAACTGAGAGTATGGGATGATATCAAACTGTCTAAAGTATAGACAACTGGAGGCCCAGAAGTAGGAAAGGGATAAAGGGAAAAAACGTAGAGGGGGAGAGAGGAGGAGAAGGACAGAGAAAGAATAGGGGAGAAAAGCTATCTGAAGAGATAATTGCTAAGACTTTCCCAATATTAATGCAAGACAAAAACACCACAGATTCAAGAAGCTTAGAGCGTCCCCAGCAAGATCAATACTAAGAGAAACACATCTAGGTACATCACAGTCAAATTGCAGAAACCCCAGAAAAAAATCATCAAAGCAGCTGCCTCTCCCCCCCCCCAAAAAAAACATATGTACAGAGGAATAAATTTAAGAGTGGCTGCAAACTTCTCATCAGAAAACTTACAATACAGGATCAGATCTAGATGGTGGGGGAGTAGGACAGGAAGCTCACCTTCTCCCGCAAATACATCAAAAATACATCTACATGTGGAACGTTTCTCACAGAATACGTACTGAATGTTGGCAAAAGACCTCAGGCTTCCAAAAGAGCAAGAAAAGCTCCACATCAGTGAGTAGGACAAAAGAAAAAAAAGAGAGAGAGAGAGAGAGAGAGAGAAAGGAATTGGGGTAAGACCTGTGCCCCCAGGAGGGAGCTGTGAAAAAGGAAATGTTTCTGCACACTGCTAAGTCCCCTTACTGGCGGCAGGGACTGAGGGCTGAGGCTTGGGCTTCGGAGGTCAGACCACGGAGAAGACTGGGATTGGCTGTGTCAAGACAGCCTGAGGGGGCCAGGGTGTGCTCACCACAACTGAGGAAGTATGGGAAGAAGCCTGGGCCCGCCAGAGAGGCAAGGCACCACTGTTGGGTGGCGTGCAAAGAGAGGGGCAGGGCCGCCATAGGAGCTTCTTTCTCCATCTAGGGCACCGCCTACTGGAACTCTGAGGGCAGGTGTGAGACACCGTTGCCACCTTGGACTCTAGAGATGGGCGTGGACCGTTGCTGCCACTGAGGGTCCCTTGACTGGGCACCAAACACTGCCCCTGCCTTCCCAGGAGCCTGCGTGGGCCACACACCTGCACACCCTGTCAAGGGGATAATGGCCAGCACACACTGAGGAAACAGACAGCAAGCATCCAAACCCAAAACAGCCCTCACACCAAAAAAATATTAAACCCACACATGCTACATAGGGATGCTCCCGCATATAAATAGCCCTCCAAGACTACAGTGGATAACTGTTTCTCCTAAACTCACAGAGTAAGAGAAATACAAGCAAAATGAAGAAGCAGAGGAACCACTCCCAGTTAAAAGACCAAGAGAATTCCCCTGAAGGAACAAACAATGAAACAGACCTCTTCAGTCTAACAGACACCAAGTTCAAAAAAGAGGTGAACTAACACAACATTGTAAAGCAATTATACTCCAATAAAGATGTTTAAAAAAAGGAGGTGAAAATGAAAATACTGAAGGAATTAAGAAAGGCTATCAAAAGAAATGCAGATTACTGTAAAAAAGGAACTAGAAACTATAAGGAGAAGCCAAGAAAAATTAGAAAATTCATTTGCTAAGATGAAAGCTGAGCTAAAGGCAATGAATAGCAGAATGCATAATGCAGAAGAAAGAATAAATGATCTGGAAGACAGAATAATGGAAATTACCCAATCAAAACAGCAAACAGAAAGCCAAATGAAAAAAAAAAAGAAAGCAATATAAGATAACATATAGCATGCCAATCTACACATAATAGGGATTGAAGAAGGAGAAAACAGAGAAAAGGGGATTGAAAATGTATATGAAAAAATTATGGCTGAAAACTTCCCAAACCTAAAGAAGGAAACCGATATCCAGGTACAGGAAGCACAGAGGGTCCCAAACAAGATGAACCCAAACAGACCTACACCAAGACATATGATAATAAAAATGGCAAAAGTTAAAGACAAAGGGAGGATTCTAAAGGCAGGAAGAGGAAAACAAAGAGTTAATTACAAGGGAAACCCCATAAGGCTATCAGCTGATTTCTCTACAGAAACAGTGCAGGCCAGAAGGGAGTGGCAAAATATTTTCAAAGTCTTAAAAGAGAAAAATCTGCAATCTAGAATACTCTACCCAGCAAGATTATCATTTAGAATAGGAGAATAAATAATTTTTCAGACAAGCAAAAACTAAAAGAATACAGCAATACTAAACCTAACCTAAAAAATATTGAAAGGTCTTCTTTAGATAGAAAAGAAGCAAGAAGATATATAAAGAAAGAAATTACAATTGGAAAGTAAATCACTTAAATTAGCCAGTATACAGATCAAAAAGAAAAAAACAAAAACCTATTTCTGAAAGCAAGGATAAACAAAAGAACAGCAAAAGGATAAACATGAAAATGTAAAAAAGGACATCAAAATCATAAAATGTGGGGAAGGAGAGTAAGAAAATGCAGTTTTTGGTTTTTTTTTTTTAAGAATGTGTTTGAACCTATATGACTATAAGTCTAAAGCAAGAAGATATAGGAAGAGATTAACATACTTGAAAAACAGGGCAACCACAAATCAAAAACATACAATAGATTTAAAAAAAACAAAAAGAGAACACAAGTATAAAATAAAAGGCAATCATCAAACCACAAAAAGAAAAAAAAAACAAAAATGAAACACAGAGTCAACTGGAAAACAAGATTTAAAATGGCAATAAACATACATATCAATAACTACCTTAAATGTCAATGGACTGAACCCTCCAATCAAAAGATGTAGAGTGGCAGACTGGATTAAAAAAACAAGAGCCTACAATATGCTGCCTACAAGAGACACACCTTACAGCAAAGGACACACATAGATTTGAGAGGATGGAAAAAGATATTTCATGCAAACGGAAATGACAAGAAAGCGAGAGTTGCAATACTCATATCAGACAAAGTAGATTTTAAAACAAAAGCCATAGAGAAAGATAAAGAAGGACACTATATAATGGTGAAAGGATCAATACAAGAAGAGGATTTTCCACTCATCAACATATATGCATCCAATATAGGAGCACCCAAATACATAAAATAAATACTAACAGACATAAAGGGAGAAACTGATGGGAATGCAATAAGAGACTTTAACACCCCACTCACACCAGTGGACAGATCTCCTAGACAGAAAATCAATAAGGCAACAGAGATCCTAAATGATACAATAGAACAGATTTAATTGATATTTTCAGGATATTACATCAAAAAAAAAAAAAACCCACATTTTTCAAGTGCACATAGGACAGTCTCTAGGATTGACCACACACTAGGTCACAAAACTAATCTCATCAAATTAAAGAGTATAGAAATTATTTCAACCATCTTCTCTGACCACAAGAGCATGAAACTAGAAATCAACCACAGGAAAAGAAATGAGAAAAGAATAATTTCATGGAGACCAAACACCATGCTACTAAAAAACCAATGGGTCAACAAGGAAATCAAAAAGAAAATTTAAAAATACCTTGAGATAAACGACAATGAAAAGACAATCGTACAAAATTTATGGGATGCAGCAAAAGCAGTTCTTAGAGGGAAGTTCATAGTGATACAGGCCTCCCTTAAAAAATAAG
Organism: Kogia breviceps; assembly: GCF_026419965.1. NCBI lineage: Eukaryota > Metazoa > Chordata > Mammalia > Artiodactyla > Physeteridae > Kogia > Kogia breviceps. The sequence goes on along the minus strand of NC_081319.1, from coordinate 35,456,277 downwards.
AAAAATCTCAAATAAACAACCTAACATACCACCTAAAAGAATTCGAAAAAGAAGAACAAACAAAACCTAAAGTCAGCAAAAGGAAGGAAATAATAAAGATGCAGGAAAAAATAAATAAAATAGAGATTAAAAAAATAGAAAAAAAATCAATAAAATCAAGAGCTGGTTCCTTAAAAGGGTAAACAAAATTGACAAACCTCTGGTCAGGCTCACCAGAAGAAAAGAGAGAGAACCCAAATAAACAAAATAAGAATGAAAAAGGAGAAATCTCAACTGATACTGCAGGGAAAAAAAAAAAACCATAAGAGAGGGAATTCCCTGGCAGTCCAGTGATTAGGACTTTGCACTTTCACTGCTGTGGGCCCAAGTTTGATCCCTGGTTGGGGAATTAAGATCCTGCAAGATGCATGGTGTGGCCAAATAAATTTTTTTTAATTAAAAAAAAAAACCGGGCTTCCCTGGTGGCGCAGTGGTTGAGAGCCCGCCTGCCGATGCAGGGGACGCGGGTTCATGCCGTGGTCCGGGAAGATCCCACATGCCGCGGAGCGGCTGGGCCCGTTGAGCCGTGGCCGCTGAGCCTGCGCGTCCAGAGCCTGTGCTCCGCAACAGGAGAGGCCACGGCAGTGAGAGGCCCGTGTACCACAAAAAAAAAAAAAACATAAGAGAATACTATGAACAATTATATGACAACACATTTGAAAACCAAGAAGAAATGGACAACTCTCTAGAAACAAACAGCCCACGAAAATTAAATCAAGAAGAAACAGTTAATTTGAACAGACTGATCACTAGAAATGAAATAGAATCTGTAAAAACAAACAAACAACAAAACAAAACAACTCCCTACGAACAAAAGTCCAGGACCAGATGGCTTCACAGGCGAATTCTACCAAACATACAAAGAAGAACTTATAGTGATCCTTCTCAAACTGTTCCAAAAGATTCAACAGCAGGGTACACTCCCAAAGACATTCTATGAAGCCACCATCACCCTGATACCAAGACCAGACAAAGATACCACCAAAAAAGAAAATTACAGATCAATATCTTTGATGAATATAGATGCAAAAATCCTCAACAAAATATTAGCAAACCAAATCCAATAACACATAGAAAAGGTCATACACCACAATGAAGTGGGATTCATCCCAAGTTCAACAGGGTGGTTCAACATATGCAAATCAATCAATGTAATACACCACATAAACAAAAGTCAAAAACCACATGACCATCTCAATAAATGCAGAAAAGCATTTGACAAAATTCAACATCCAGTCATGATAAAAACTGTTACCAAAGTAGGTACAAAGAGAACATATTTTAACATAATAAAAGCCATTTCTGACAAACCCACAGCCAATATAATACTCAATGGTGAAAAGCTGAAACCCTTCCTGCTAAAATCTGGAACACAACAAGGATGCCCACTCTCACCACTTTTATTCAACATAGTATTGGAAGTCTTAGCCAGAGCAACCAGAAAAGAAAAAAGTAAGTAAAACGTATTCATATTGGAGAGAAAGAGGTAAAACTGACATTATATGCAGATGACATGATACTAGATATAGAAAACCCTAAGAACTTCAACAAAAACTACTAGATCTAATAAATGAATTCAGCAAACTAGCAGGATACAAGATTAACATTCAGAAATTGTTTGCATTTTTTTAAACAGTAGATCCTTGATGGTTATCTATTTTAAATATAGCAGTGTGTAAATGTCAATCGCACACTCCCAAACAATCCCTCCCCACCCCACATTTCTTTATACTAACAATGAAATATCAGAAAGGGAATGTAAAAAAAAAAACTTCAGGACCTAGAAGAACTAAAGAGCAAACAAACAATGATGAACAACACAATAAATGAAATTTAAAATTCTCTAGAAGGAATCAATAGCAGAATAGCATTTTTTTTTTTTTTTTTTTTTTTTTTTTTGTGATATGTGGGCCTCTCACCATTGTGGCCTCTCCCGTTGCAGGGCACAGGCTCTGGATGCACAGGACCAGCAGCCATGGCTCAAGGGCTTATCCGCTCTGCGGCATGTGGGATCATCCCAGACCAGGCCACGAACCCACGTCCCCTGCATCGGCAGGCAGACTCACAACCAGTGCACCACCAGGGAAGACCCAATAGCAGAATAAATGAGGCAAAAGAATGGATAAATGACCTGGAAGATAAAATAGTGGAAATAATTACCACAGAGCAGAATAAAGAAAAAAAAAAGAAAAGAATTGAGGACAGTCTCAGAGACGTCTGGGACATTAAATGCACCAACATTCAAATAATAGGGGTCCCAGAAGAAGAAGAGAAAAAGAAAGGGAATGAGAAAATATCTGAAGAGATTATAATTAAAAACTTCCCTAATATGGGTAAGGAAATAGTCAATCAAATCCAGGAAGTGCAGAGAGTCCCATACAGGATAAATCCAAAGAGAAAAATGCCAAGACAAATATTAATCAAACTATCAAAAATTAAATACAAAAAAAAGGTAAAATCAGGAAAGGAAAAACAACAAATAACATACAAGGGAATCCCCATAAGGTAACAGATGATCTTCCAGCAGAAACTCTGCAAGCCAGAAGGGAGTGGCAGGACATGTTTAAAGTGATGAAAGGGAAAAAGCTAAAACCAATATTACTCTACACAGCAAGGATCTCATTCAGATTAGACAGAGAAATTAAAACCTTTACAGACAAGCAAAAACTAAGAGAAATCAGCACCACCAAAGCAGCTTTACAACAAATGCTAAAGGAACTTCTCTAGGCAGGAAACACAAGAGAAGGGAAAGACCTACAATAACAAACCGCAAACAATTAACAAAACAGTAATAGGCACATACATATTGATAACTACCTTAAACGTAAATGGATTAAATGCTCCAACCAAAGACAAAGACTGGCTGAATAGATACAAAAACGAGACCCATATATATGCTGTCTACAAGGAACCCACTTCATACCTAGGGACACATACAGACTAAAAGTGAGGGGATGGAAAAAGATATTCCATGCAAATGGAAATCAAAAGAAAGCTGGAGTAGCAATTCTCATTTCAGACAAAATAGACTTTAAAATAAAGACTCTTACAAGAGACAAAGAAGGACACTACATAATGATCAAGGGATCAATCCAAGAACATATAACAATTGTAAAAATTTATGCACCCGGGCTTCCCTGGTGGCGCAGTGGTTGAAAGTCCACCTGCCGATGCAGGGGACACGGGTTCGTGCCCTGGTCCGGGAAGGTCCCACATGCCGCAGAGCGGCTAGGCCCGTGAGACATGGCTGCTGAGCCTGCACATCCGGAGCCTGTGCTCTGCAATGGGAGAGGCCACAACAGTGAGAGGCCCGCATACCACAAAAAAAAAAAAAAAAAAAAAAAAAAAAATTTATGCACCCAACATAGGAGTGCCTCAATACATTAGGCAAATGCTAACAGCCATGAAAGGGGAACTCGACAGTAACACAATCATAGTAGGGGACTTTAACACCCCACTATCACCAATGTACAAATCATCCAAAAGGAAAATAGATAAGGAAACAGAGGCTTTAAATGATACATTAAACAAGATGCACTTAATTTATATTTATAGGACATTCCATCCAAAAAAAACAGCAGATTACACTTTCTTCACAAGCGCTCATGGAACATTCTCCAGGATACATCTTATCTTGGGTCACAAAGCAAGCCTTGGTATATTTAAGAAAACTGAAATCGTATCAGGTATCTTTTCCTACCACAACGCTATGAGACTAGATACCAATTACAGGAAAAAGTCTGTAAAAAACAGAAACACATGGAGGCTAAACAATACACTACTATATAACTAAGAGATCACTGAAGAAATCAAAGAGGAAATCAAAAAACAGCTAGAAACAAATGACAATGAAAACAGTATGACCCAAAACCAATGGGATGCACCAAAAGCAGTTCTAAGAGGGAAGTTTACAGCAATACAAATCTACCTCAGGAAACAAGGAACATCTCAAATAAACAACCTAACCTTACACCTAAAGCAATTAGAGAAAGAAGAAAAAAAAAAAAAAACCCCTAAAGTTAGAAGAAGGAAAGAAATCATAAAGATCAGATCAGATTTAAATGAAGAAGAAGAAATGAATGAAACAATAGCAAATATCAATAAAACTAAAAACTGGTTCTTTGAGGAAGATAAACAAATTTGATAAACCATTAGCCAGACTCATGAAGAAAAAAAAGGGACAAGACTCAAATCAATAGAATTAGAAAAGAAAAAGGAGAAATAACAACTGACACTGCAGAAATACAAAGGTTCATGAGAGATTACTACAAGCAACTATATACCAATAAAATGGACAACCTGGAAGAAATGGAAAAATTCTTAGAAAAGCACAACCTTCCAAGACTGAACCAGGAATAAATAGAAAATATCAACAGACAAGTCACAAGCACTGAAATTGAAACTGTGATTAAAAATATTCCAACAAACAAAAGCCCAGGACCAGATGGCTTCACAGGCAAATTCTATCAAACATTTAGAGAAGAGTTAACACCCATCCTTCTCAAACTCTTCCAAAATATAGCTGAGGTAGGAACACTCTCAAACTCATTCTACAAGGTCACTATCACCCTGATACCAAAACCAGACAAAGATGTCACAAAGAAAGAAAACTGCAGGCCAATATCACTGATGAACACAGATGCAAATATCCTCAACAAAACACTAGCGAACAGAATCTAACAGCACATGAAAAGGATCATACACCATTATCAAGTGGGGTTTATCCCAGGAATGCAAGGATCTGTCAATATATGCAAATCAATCAAAGTGATAAACCATATTAACAAACTGAAGGAAAAAACCATATGATCATCTCAACAGATGCAGGAAAAGCTTCTGACAAACTTCAACACCCATTTAGGATAAAAACCCTCCAGAAAAGAGGCACAGAGTGAACTTACCTCAACATAATAAAGGCCATATATGACAAACCCACAGCCAACATCATTCTCAAGGGTGAAAAACTGAAACCATTTCCTCTAAGATGAGGAACAAGACAAGATTGTCCACCCTCACCACTATTATTCAACATAGTTTTGGAAGTTTTAGCCACAGCAATCAGAGGAGAAAAAGATATAAAAGGAATCCAAATCAGAAAACAAGAAGTAAAACTGTCACTTATTGCAGATGACATGACACTATAAATAGAGAAACCTAAAGATGCTACAAGAATACTACTAGAGCTAATCAATGACTCTGGTAAAGTAGCAGGATACAAAATCAATGCACAGAAATCTCTTGCATTCCTATACACTAATGGTGAAAAATATGAAAGAGAAATTAAGGAAACACTCCCATTTACCACTGCAACAAAAAGAATAAAATACGTAGGAATAAACCTACCTAAGGAGACAAAAGATGTGTACACAGAAAACTATAAGATACTGATAAAAGAAATTAAATATGATACAAAGAGATGGAGAGATGTTCCTGGATTGGAAGAATCAACACTGTGAAAATGACTATACTACCCAAAGCAATCTACAGATTCAATGCAATCCCTATCAAATTACCACTGGCATTTTTCACAGAACTAGAACAAAAAATGTCACAATTTGTATGGAAACACAAAAGACCCCGAATAGCCAAAGCAATCTTGAAAAGGAAAAATAGAGCTGGAGGAATCAGGCTCCCTGACTTCAGACTATACTACAAAGCTACAGTAATTAAGACAGTATGGTACTGGCACAAAACCAGAAATATAGATCAATGGAACAGGATAGAAAGCACACAGAGATAAACCCATGCACACATGGTCACCTAATCTATGATAAAGGAGGCAAGGATATACAATGGAGAAAAGACAGTCTCTTCAATAAGTGGTGATGGGAAAACTGGACAGCTACATGTAAAAGAATGAAATTAGAACACTCCCTAACACCATACACAAAAATAAACTCAAAATGAATTAAAGACCTAAATGTAAGGCCAGACACTATAAAATACTTAGAGGAAAATATAAGCAGAACACTCTATGACATACATCACAGCAAGATCCTTTTTGACCCACCTCCTACAGAAATGGAAATAAAAACAAAAATAAACAAATGGAACTTAATTAAACTTAAAAGCTTTTGCACAGCAAAGGAAACCATAAACAAGACAAAAAGACAACCCTCAGAATGGAAGAAAATATTTTAAAATGAAACAACAGACAAAGGATTAATCTCCAAAATATACAAATAGCTCATGGAGCTCAATATCAAAAAAAACCCAAACAATCCAGTTAAAAAAAGGGCAGAAGACGTAAATAGACATTTCACCAAGGAAGACATACAGATGGCCAAGAGGCATGTGAAAAGATGCTCAACATCGCTAATTATTAGAGAGATGCAAATCAAAACTACAATGAGGTAACACCTCACACCAGTTAGAATGGCCATCATCAAAAAGTCTACAAATAATAAATGCTGGAGAGGGTCTGGAGAAAAGGGAACACTCCTACACTGCTCATGGGAATGTAAATTGGTGCAGCCACTATGGAAAACAGTATGGAGGTTCCTCAGAAGACTGAAAATAGAGTTATCATATGATCCAGCAATCCCACTCCTTGGCATATACCCAGACAAAACTATAATTCCAAAAGATACATGCACCCCTATGTTCATAGCAGCACTATATTCACAATAGCCTAGACATGGAAACAACCTAAATGTTCATTGACAGATGAATGGACAAAGAAGATGTAGTAAATATATACAATGGAATACTACTCATCCATAAAAAAGAATGAAATAATGCCATTTGTAGCAACATGGATGCAACTTGAGATTATTGTACTAAGTGAAGTAAGTCAGAAAGAGAAAAATACCATATGATATCACTTATAAGTGGATCTAAACTATAGCACAAATGAACCTATGTACAAAACAGAAACAGACTCACAGGCATAGAGAACAGACTTGTGGTTGCCAAGGGGGAGGGGGGAGGGGGGAAGGGAGAGGAATGGACTGGGAGTTTGGAGTTAGTAGATGCAAACTATTACATTTAAAATGTATAAACAACAAAGTCCTACTGTATAACACAGGAAACTATAGCCAATTTCCTGGGATAAAGTATAATGGAAAAGAATATTTAAAAAATAATGTATACATGTGTTTAACTGCCACTGCTATACAGCAGAAATTAGCACAACATAGCAAGTCAACTATATTTCAATACAAATTTTTTAATTAAAAAAATTAAGGAAACCTACAGTCCAGAAGATAATGGAGTGACAAATTTAAAGTACTGAAAGGGGAAGAAAAAAACCCAAACAACCAGTAAGCAGAATTCTCTCTACCCAGTAAAGATATTTCAAATCTGAGGGAGAAATAAAGACAACTTCAGAGAAACAGAAGCTGAGAGAATTTATTACCACTTGGATGTGCACTGCAAGAAGTTCCCCAGTCAAAAGGAGTATGATACCAGATAAAAACTTCAATCTATTCATACAAAGAAAGGGGGAGCAATAGGAAATGGTAAAAATTGTGTGTGTATTAGTTTCTTATGGCTACTGTAACAAATTACCATAAATTTGGTGGCTCAAAACAACACACATTTATTCTCTTACAGTTCTGGAAACCAGAGTATGAAATCAGTTTCACTGGGCTAAAGTCAAGGTGCTGGCTGGGCTGGTTGCTTCTAGAAGTTCACGAGAGGAGAATCTGTTTCCTTGCCTTTTCTAGATTCTAGGGGCCACCTGCATTTCCTTACTTGCAAGAAAGTAGCCCCTTTCTTGCATCAGTGCCGCCTCTTGTTTCTGTCATCACATCTCCTATTTCTATAGTAGTATCTACCTCTTATTAGGATACTTGTGATTACATCATTGGGGCCACCTGGATAATCCAGGGTAATTTCTCCACCTCAAGATTCTGAATCTCATCTGCAAAGTCCCTTTTGCCATATAAGGCAACATATTCACAGACTCTAGGGTTAGGACATGGATATCATGGGGGGCCATTGTTTAAGCCTACCAGAGTGGGTAAATACAATACACTTCTCCCTGTATTTTTAATCTCTTTAGAATATAATTGACTATCTAAAGCAAAAGTACTAAAATATACTATAGGGTTCATAATATATGTATCATTAAAATATAGCAACAATAGCACAAAGAATGGGAGAGGGGAGAAACAGAAGTATATTTTTATAAGGTTATTATACCAAAAATGAAGTGGTATATTATTTGAAGGTATGCTAAGTTAAAGTTATATATTGCTCAGTAATATATTGTAAAACCTTACACAATCACTAAAAAATTAAATAAAAAAAGAATTGTAGCTAATAAGTAAACAGTGGTAATAAACAAAATAAAATATTCAAAAGAGGTAGAAGAAACTAGGAAGAGATGGGACAAATAAAGAGCAAACAGCAAAATAGTAGATTTAAATCCAACCATATCAATAATTTTATGAAGTGTAAATAGTCTAAATACTTCAATTAAAATGCACAGATTGCCAAATGGGATTTTAAAATGTTAAAGCAAGACTCAAATATATGCTGTCTGCAAAAAAAGAAAACCCACTTTATTTTTTTGCTTTAGACCGTCAATTTACCTAATTATTGTTTTATTCTTTATTTATAAGTATTTATTTTTGCATTTTAACTTAAAATTCTCAAATTAAATTTGCAATCATATATGTCCCCTATAAATTAAAAACTATAAGGAAAAGATGAATTTGAAGATGATTATTTCTTTTAACTATTTTTTTTACTTTATTTTTTTACAGCAGTTTTATTATTTATCTACTTTATGCATATTAGTGTATACATGTCAATCCCAATCTCCCAACTCATTCCACCACCACCATCACCACACCCCACCCCTGCTTTCCCCCCTTGGTGTCCATATGTTTGTTCTCTACATCTGTGTCTCTATTTCTACCTTGCAAACCGGTTCATTGGTACCATTTTTCTAGGTTCCACATATATGCGTTAATATATGATATTTGTTTCTCTTTCTTTATTTTAATTTTATTATTTTAAAATATCTTTATTGAGTATAACTGCTTTACAACAGTGTCTTGGTTTCTGCTATATAACAAAGTGAATCAGCTATACATATACATATATACCCATATCCCCTCCCTTGAGTCTCCCTCCCACCCTCCCTATCCCTCCCCTATAGGTGGTCACAAATCACGGAGCTGATCACCCTGTGCTATGCAGCTGCTTCCCACTAGCTCTCTCTTTTACATTTGGTAGTGTATATATGTCCATGCCACTCTCTCACTTCGTCCCAGTTTACCCTTCCCCCTCCCCGTGTCCTCAAGTCCATTCTCTATGTCTGCATCTTTATTCCTGTCCTGACCCTAGGTTCTTCAGAACTTTTTTCTATTTTTAGATTCTATATATGTGTGTTAGCATACAGTATTTGTTTTTCTCTTTCTGACTTACTTCACTCTGTATGACAGTTTCAGGGTCCATCTACCATGCTACAAATAACTCACTTTCATTTCTTTTTATGGCTGAGTAATATTCCATTGTATATATGTGCCAAATCTTCTTTATCCATTCATCTGTTGAAGGACACTTAGGTGGCTTCCATGTCCTGGCTATTGTAAATGGAGCTGCAATAAACATTGTGGTACATGACTCTTGTTTCTTTTTTATTTTATTTTATTTTATTTTATTTTATTTTTTTATACATCAGGTTCTTATTAGTTATTCATTTTATACATATTAGTGTATATATGTCAATCCCAATCTCCCAATTCATCACACCACCACCCTCCCCCCACCACTTTCCTCCCTTGGTGTCCATATGCTTGTTCTCTACATCTGTGTCTCAATTTATGCCCTGCAAACCAGTTCATCTGTACCATTTTTCTAGGTTCCACAGATATGCATTAATATACGATATTTTTCTCTTTCTGACTTCCTTCACTCTGTATGACAGTCTCTAGATCCATCCACGTCTCTACAAATGACTCAATTTCATTCCTCTTTATGGCTGAGTAATATTCCATTGTATATATGTACCACATCTTCTTTATCCATTTGTCTGTCGATGGGCATTTAGGTTGTTTCCATGACCTGGCTATTGTAAATAGTGCTGCAGTGAACGTTGGGGTGCATGCGTCTTTTTGAATTATGGTTTTCTCTGGGTATATGCTCAGTAGTGGGATTGCTGGGTCATACGGTAATTCTATTTTTAGTTGTTTAAGGAACCTCCATACTGTTCTCCATAGTGGCTGTAGCCATTTACATTCCCACCAGCAGTGCAAGAGGGTTCCCTTTTCTCCACACCCTCGCCAGCATCTGTTGTTTGTAGATTTTCTGATGATGACCATTCTAACTGGTGTGAGGTGATACCTCATTGTAGTCTTCATTTGCTTTTCTCTAATAATTAGTGATGTTGAGCAACTTTTCATGTGCTTCTTGGCCATCTGTATGTCTTCTTTGGAGAAATGTCTATTTAGGTCTTCTGCCCATCTTTGGATTGGATTGTTTGTTTTTTAAATATTGAGCTGCATGAGCTGTTTATATATTTTGGAGATTAATCCTCTGTCCGTTGATTCATTTGCAAATATTTTCTCCCATTCTGAGGGATGTCTTTTCGTCTTGTTTATAGTTTCCTTTGCTGTGCCAAAGCTTTTAAGTTTCATTAGGTCCCATTTGTTTACTTTTGTTTTTATTTTTATTATTCTAGGAAGTGGATCAAAAAAAGACCTTACTGTGATGTATGTCAAAGAGCGTTCTTCTTACATTTTCCTCTAAGAGTTTTATAGTGTCCGGTCTTACATTTAGGTCTCTAACCCATTTTGAGTTTATTTTTGTGTACGGTGTTAGGGAGTGTTCTAATTTCATTCTTTTACATGTAGCTGTCCAGTTTCCCCATCACCACTTATTGAAGAGACTGTCTTTTCTCCATTGTATATCCTTGCCTTTGTCATAGATTAGTTGACCATATGTGTGTGGGTTTATCTCTGGGCTTTCTATCCTGTTCCATTGATCTATATTTCTGTTTTTGTGCCCGACCAGATTGTCTTGATTACTGTAGCTTTGTAGTAGAGTGTGAAGTCAGGGAGTCTGATTCCTCCAGCTCTGTTTTTTTTTTTTTTCCCTCAAGATCACTTTGGCTATTCAGGGTCTTTTGTGTGTCCATACAAATTTTAAGATTTTTTGTTCTAGTTCTGTAAAAACTGTCCTTGGTAATTTGATAGGGATTGCATTGAATCTGTAGATTGCTTTGGGTAGTATAGTCATTTTCACAATATTGATTCTTTCAATCCAAGAACATGGTATATCTCTCCATCTGTTTGTATCATCTTTAATGTCTTTCATCAGTGTCATAGTTTTCTGCAAAGAGGTCTTTTTGTCTCCCTAGATAGTTTTATTCCTAGTACTTTATTCTTTTTGTTGCAATGGTAAATGGGAGTGTTTCCCTAATTTCTCTTTCAGACTTTTCATCATTAGTGTATAGGAATGCAAGAGAATTCTATGCATTGATTTTGTATCCTGCAACTTTACCAAATTCATTGATTAGCTCTAGTATTCTGGTAGCATCTTTAGGATTCTCTCTATATAGTATCATGTCATCTGCAAACAGTGACAGTTTTACTTCTTCTTTTCCAATTTGGATTCCTTTTATTTCTTGTTCTTCTCTGATTGCCATGGCTAGGACTTCCAATACTATGTTGAATAATAGTGATGAGAGTGGACATCCTTTTCTTATTCCTGATCTTAGAGGAAATGTTTTCAGTTTTTCACAATTGATAATGATGTTTGCTGTGGGTCTGTCATATATGACCTTTATTATGCTGAGGTAGGTTCCCCTATGCCCACTTTCTGTAAAGTTTTTATCATAAAAGGGTGTTGAATTTCGTCAAAAGCTTTTTCTGCATCTATTGAGATGATCATACGGTTTTTATTCTTCAGTTTGTTAATATGGTGTATCACATTGATTGATTTGCATATATTGAAGAATCCTTGCATCCCTGGAATAAATCCCACTTGATCATGGTGTATGATCCTTTTAATGTGTTGTTGGATTCTGTTTGCTAGTATTTTGTTGAGAATTTTTGCATCTATATTCATCAGTGATATTGGTCTGTAATTTTCTTTGTTATAGTATCTTTGTCTGGTTTTGGTATCACGGTGATGGTGGCCTCATAGAATGAGTTTGGGAATGTTCCTTCCTCTGCAATTTTTTGGAAGAGTTTGAGAAGGATGGGTGTGAGCTCTTCCCTAAATGTTTGATAGAATTCACCTGTGAAGCCATCTGGTCCTGTTTGTGTGTTGGGAGTTTTTAAATCACAGTATCAATTTCTTAACTTGTGACTGGTCTGTTCATATTTTCTATTCCTGCTTCAGTCTCAGAATGCTGTGCTTTTCTGAGAATTTGTCCATTTCTTCCGGGTTGTCCATTTTATTGGCATATACTTGTTTGTAGTAATCACTCATGGACCTTTGTATTTCTGCTGTGCCAGCTGTTACTTCTCCTTTTTCTTTTCTAATTCTATTGACTTGAGTCTTCTCCCCCCCCCCTTTTTTTCTGCGGTACGCGGGCCGGACGCGCAGCCTCAGTGGCCATGGCTCACAGGCCCAGCCGCTCCGCAGCATGGGGGATCTTCCCAGACCAGGGCACGAACCCGTGTCCTCTGCATCGGCAGGCGGACTCCCAACCACTGTGCCACCAGGGAAGCCCTCCCTTTTTTTCTTTATGAGTCTGGATAATGGTTTATCAATTTTGTTTATCTTCTCAAAGAACCAGCTTTTAATTTTATTGATCTTTGCTATTGTTTCCTTCATTTGTTTTTCATTTATTTCTGCTCTGATCTTTATGATTTCTTTCCTTCTGCTAACTGTGGGGGGTTTTGTTCTTCTTTCTCTAATTGTTTTAGGTGTAAGGTTAGGTTGTTTATTTGAAATGTTTCTTGTTTCTTGAGGTAGGATTGTATTGCTATAAACTGCCCTCAAAGAACTGCTTTTGGTGCATTCCATAGGTTTTAGGTTGTTGTGTTTTCATTGTCATTTGTTTCTAGGTATTTTTTGATTTCCTCTTTGATTTCTTCAGTGATCTCTTGGTTATTTAGTAGTGTATTGTTTAGCCTCCATGTGTTTGTATCTTTTACAGATATTTTCCTGTAATTGATATCTAGTCTTATAGCGTTGTGGTCGGAAAAGATACCTGATACAATTTCAATTCTTTTAAATTTTCCAAGTCTTGCTTTGTGACCCAAGATATGATCTATCCTGGAGAATGCTCCATGAGCACTTGAGAAGGAAGTGTATTCTGTTGTTTTTGGATGGAATGTCCTATAAATATCAATTAACTCCATCTTGTTTAATGAATCATTTAAAGCTTGTGTTTCCTTATTTATTTACATTTTGGATGATCTGTCCATTGGTGAAAGTGAGGTGTTAAAGTCTCCTACTATGATTGTGTTACTGTTCATTTCCCCTTTTATGGCTGTTAGCATTTGCCTTATGTATTGATGTGCTCCTATGTTGGGTGCATAAATATTTACAATTGTTATATCTTCTTGGAGCGATCCCTTGATCATTATGTAGTGTCCATCTTTGTCTCTTGTAATAGTCTTTATTTTAAAGTCTATTTTGTCTGATATGAGAATTGCTACTCCAGCTTTCTTTTGATTTCCATTTGCATGGAATATCTTTTTCCATCCCCTCACTTTCAGTCTGTATGTGTCCCTTGGTCTGAAGTGGGTCTCTTGTAGACAGCATATATACGAGTTTTGCTTTTGTATCCATTTTAGCCAGTCTATGTCTTTTGGTTGGAGCATTTAATCCATTTACCTTTAAGGCAGTTATCAGTATGTATGTTCCTATTACCATTTTCTTAATTGTTTGGGGTTTGTATTGCAAGTCTTTTCCTTCTCTTGTGTTTCCTGCCTAGAGAAGTGCCTTTAGGATTTCTTGTAAAGCTGGTTTGTTGGTGCTGAATTCTCTTAGCTTTTGCTTGTCTGTAAAGGTTTTAATTTCTCCATCGAATCTGAATGAGATCCTTGCTGGGTAGAGTAATCTTGGTTGTAGGTTTTTCCCATTCATCACTTTAAGTATGTCCTGCCACTCCCTTCTGGCTTGCAGTTTCTGCTGAAAGATCAGATGTTAACCTTATGGGGATTCCCTTGTATGTTATTTGTTGTTTTTCCCTTCCAGCTTTTAATATTTTTCCTTTGTATTTAATTTTTTTTTTTTTTTTTTTGTGGTACGCGGGCCTCTCACTGTTGTGGCCTCTCCCATTGCAGAGCACAGGCTCCGGATGCGCAGGCTCAGTGGCCATGGCTCATGGGCCCAGCTGCTCCGTGGCATGTGGGATCTTCCCAGACCAGGGCACAAACCTGTGTCCCCTGCATCAGCAGGCAGACTCTCAACCACTGTGCCACCAGGGAAGCCCTGTATTTAATTTTTGATAGTTTGATTAATATGTGTCTTGGCATGTTTCTCCTTGGATTTATCCTGTATGGGACTCTCTGCGCTTCCTAGACTTGATTGACTATTTCCTTACCCATATTAGGGAAATTTTTAAGTATAACCTCTTCCAATATTTTCTCAGTCCTTTTCTTTTCTCTTCTTCTGGGACCCCTATAATTAGAATGTTGGTGTGTTTAATGTTGTCCCAGAGGTCTCTGAGATTGTCCTCAATTCTTTTCATTCTGTTTTATTTATTCTTCTCTGTGGTAGCTATTTCCACTATTTTACCTTCCAGGCCACTTACCCGTTCTTCTGCCTCAGTTATTCTGCTATTGATTCCTTCTAGAGAATTTTTAATTTCATTTACAGTGCTGTTCATCATTGCTTGTTTGCTCTTTAGTTCTTCTGGGTCCTTGTTAAATGTTTCTTGTATTTTCTCCATTCTATTTCCAAGATTTTGGATCATCTTTACTATCATTACTCTGAAATCTTTTTCAGGAAGACTGCCTATTTTCTCGTCATTTGTTTGTCTGGTGGGTGTTTTACCTTGCTCCTTCATGTGCCGTGTATTTCTCTGTTTTCTCATTTTGCTTAACTTACTGTGTTTGGGGTCTCCATTTTGCAGGCTGCAGGCTCATAGTTCCAATTGTTTTTGGTGTGGCTAAGGTTGGTTCAGTGGTTGTGTAGGCTTCCTGGTGAAGGGGACTGGTGCTTGTGTTCTGGTGGATGAGGCTGGAACTTGTCTTTCTGGTGGGCAGGACCGTGTCTGGTGGTGTATATTGTGGTGTCTGTGACCTTATTATGATTTTAGGCAGCCTGTCTGCTAATGGGTGGGTTTGTGTTCCTGTCTTGCTAGTTGTTTGGCATAGGGTACCCAACAGTGTAGCTTGTTGGTCGTTGAGTGGAGCCGGGTCTTAGCATTGAGATGGAGATCTCTATGAGAGCTTTCGTCACTTGATATTACATGGGGCCGAGAGGTCTCTGGTGGACCAATGTCCTGAACTCAGCTCTCCAACCTCAGAGGCTCAGGCCTGACACCCGGCCATAGCACCAAGACCCTGTCAGCCACACGGTGTGCCTATGCAGTTTGTGTTTTCAAATCTTCATTCAGTTGATGTTAACATGTAAACCTGGGATTGGAAATACTAGGTGATGCAAGTTTCAGGGAAACCCTCTCTCCACGCACAGCCTAGCTGCCCAACTCCAGGGGGGTGCCCTTTGCCTTGCTTTTGGCCTGAGCAGTATCCATCATGCAATCCCCTGTTTTTCTTTTTCTGACATACTTCACTCTGTATGACAGTCCCTAGGTCCATCCATGTGTCTACAAATGACCCAATTTCATTCCTTTTTGTGGCACAGTAATATTCCATTGTATACATGTATCACATCTTTTTTACCCATTTGTCTGTCTATGGGCATTTAGGTTGCTTCCATGACCTGGCTATTGTAAATAGTGCTGCAGTGAACATTGGGGTGCATGTGTCTCTTTGAATTATGGGTTTCTCTGGGTATATGCCAAGAAGTGGGATTGCTGGGTCATATGGTAATTCTATTTTTAATTTTTTAAGGAACCTCCATACTGTTCTCCATAGTGGCTGTAGCCATTTACATTCCCACCAACAGTGCAAGAAGGTTCCCTTTTCTCCACACCCTCTGCAGCATTTGTTGTTTGTAGATTTTCTGATGATGCCCATTCTGACTGGTGTGAGGTGATACCTCATTGCAGTTTTGATTTCCATTTCTCTAATAATTAGTGATGTTGAGCAGCTTTTCTTGTGCCTCTTGGCCATCTGTATGTCTTCTTTCAAGAAATGTCTATTTAGGTCTTCTGCCCATTCTTTGACTGGGGTGTTTTCTTAATATTGAGCTGTATGGGGTGTTTATATATTTTGGAGATTAATCCTTTGTCCACTGATTCGTTTGCAAATATTTTCTCCTGCTCCTGAGGGTTGTCTTCCCATCTTGTTTATAGCTTGCTCTGCCAAAGCTTTTAAGTTTCATTAGGTCCTATTTTTTTTTATCTTTGTTCATACTTCCATTACTCTAGGAGGTGGGTCAAAAAAGATCTTGCTGTGATTTATGTCAAAGAGTGTTCTTCCTATGCTTTTGTCTAAGAGTTTTATAGTGTCCAGTCTCACATTTAGGTCTTTCATCCATTTTGACTTTATTTTTGTGTATGATGTTAGGGAGTGTTCTAAGTTCATTCTTTTACATGTAGCTGTCCAGTTTTCCCAGAACCACTTACTGAAGAGAGTGTCTTTTCTCCATTGTATATCCTTGCCTCCTTTGTCATAGATTAGTTGACCATAGGTGCGTGGGTTTATCTCTGGGCTTTCTATCCTGTTCCATTGATCTAAATTTCTGTTTTTGTGCCAGTACCATACTGTCTTGATTACTGTAGCTTTGTAGTATAGTCTGAGGCAGGCAGTCTGATTCCTCCAGCTCCGTTTTTTTCCCCTCAAGATTGCTTTGGGGGCTTCCCTGGTGGCACAGTGGTTAAGAATCCACCTGCCAATTCAGGGGAGATGGGTTTAAGCCTTGGTCTGGGAAGATCCCACATGTCACGGAACAAGTAAGCCCGTGCACCACAACTACTGAGACTGCACTCTATAGCTTGCAAGCCACAACTACTGAGTCCAGGCGCCGCATCTACTGAAGCCCATGCACTCTAGAGCCCATGCTCCTCAACAACAGAAGCCACTGCAATGAGAAGCCTGTGCACTGCAACAAAGAGCAGCCCCCACTAAGTGCAACTAGAGAAAGCCCACATGCAGCGACAAAGACCCAATACAGCCAAAAATAAATATAATTAATTAATTAATTTTTTAAAAAAGATTGCTTTGGCTATTCAGGGTCTTTTGTGTCTCCATACAAATTTTAAGATTTTTGTTCTAGTTCTGTAAAAAATACCACTGGTAATTTGATAGGGATTGCACTGAATCTGTAGATTGCTTTGAGTCATATAGTCATTTTCACAATATTGATTCTACCAGTCCATGAACATGGTATATCTCTCCATCTGTTTGTGTCATCTTTGATTTCTTCTTTCATCAGTGTCTTACAGTTTTCTGAGTACAGGTTTTTACCTCCTTAGGTTGCTTTATTTGTAGGTATTTTATTCTTTTTGTTGCAATGGTGAATGGGATTTTTTTCCTTAATTTCTCTTTCTGATCTTTCATTGTTAGTGTATAGGAATGCAAGAGATTTATGTGCATTAATTTTGTATCCTGCAACTTTACCCAATTCATTGATGAGCTCTAGTAGTTTTCTGGTGGCATCTTTAGGATTATGTATAGAATCATGTTATATGCAAACAGTGACAGTTTTACTTCTTCTTTTCCAATTTGGATTCCTTTTATTTCTTGTTCTTCTCTGACTGCCATGGCTAGGAATTCCAAAACTATGTTGAATTATAGTGATGAGAGTGGACATCCCTGTCTCGTTCCTGATCTTAGAGGAAATGCTTTCAGTTTTTCACCACTGAGAATGATGTTTGCTGTGGGTTTGTCGTATATGGCCTTTATTTTGTTGACATAGGTTCCCTCTATGCCCACTAGGAAAACCCACTTTAAATATAAAGACATAAGTAACAAATAAGAAAATGGAAAAAAATATATACTACACAAACACTAAACAAAAAAGCAAGTGACTACATTAATACCGGACAATGTAGACTTTAGTATAAAGAATATTAACCAAGGTTTAGAAGATATTTCAAAATGATAAAGAGGTCAATATACCATAAAGAAAAAACAACTGTGTGTGTATATGTGTCTAGTAGAGCTTCCAAAGCATGAAGCATAAATTGATAAAACTGAAATGAAAAATGAATAAATACACAATTACTCTTGGAGATTTTAATACTCCCCTCTCCATAATAGATAAAACTACTAGATAAAAAGTCAGTAAGAATATACAAGACTTAAACAACATTATGAACTAAGTTGACCTAATTAACACTTAGTATGAACACCCAAACACCAGCAGAATACATGTCCTTCACAAGTGTACATCACCAAGACAGACAGTATTCTGGGCCATTATAAAAATCTCAACAGGGGCTTCCCTGGTGGCGCAGTGGTTAAAAATCTGCCTGCCAATGCAGGGGATACAGGTTCAAGCCCTGGCCTGGGAAGATCCCGCATGCCACAGAGCAATTAAGCCCGTGCACCACAACTAATGAGCCTGTGCTCTAGAGCTCGCATGCCACAACTACTGAGCCTATGTGCCACAACTACTGAAGCTCGTGTGCCTAGAGCCCGTGCTCCACAACAAGAGAAGCCACTGCAATGTGAAACCCATGCACTGCAATGAAGAGTAGCCCCCGCTCACCACAACCACAGAAAGCCCGTGCACAGCAACGAAGAACCAGCATAGCCAAAAATAAAAATTAAAAAAATATATATTTTAAAAACTCAACAAATTTAAGAGGACTGAAATGCTACAAAGTATGCCCTCTACGCACAAAAACATTGACTTAAAAATAATAAAAGTATATCTGAAAAAATCCCTAAGTATTAAGAAATTAAACAACACACTTTTAAATAACCCATGAGTCAAAGAAGAAATCACAAGAGAAATTAGCGTATGTTTGAAGTGAATGAAAATGAAAACACAACAGACAGAAATGTGTGGGATGTAGGAAAGCAGTGCTTTGAATGAAAAATACATCATTAAAATGCTTACATTAGAAAAGTCAGATCTCAAATTGAGGATTTATACTTTCACCTTTAAAAAGTCAGAAAAAACGAAAATTGGTCCCATGGTGATCAGAAGAAAGTAATAAACATAACAGCACAAATCAATAAAACTGAAAACAAATTTAAAATGGAAAAAATTAATAAAACCAAAATGAAATTCTTTAGAACAATTAATAAAATTAATAAACCTCTACCCAGGCAAAGAAAAGAGGAAGGACAACACAAATTACCAACATTGGCAATGACAGAGGGAACATCCTTACATATTCTACAGATAGTAAGACTATTATGACAACTTTACGGCAATATATTTGATAATTAAGATGATATGGATATATTTTTGAAAGATTATCAAAGTCCACTCAAGAAGAACTATATAACCTAAATAGCTGTATATATTTATTTTAAAAATTAAATTCATTAATTTAAATTTTTCCCACAAAGAAAACTCTAGACTACATTGGTAAAAGCTAAGAAACATTCAAGATAGAATAATACCAATTCTATAAAAAACATATGAGAACACTTCCCAACTCACTTTATAAAGCCAGCAGTATTCTGTTACCAAAACCAAAGATATCACAAGAAAACTATAGACCAATATCTACCATGAACAAATGCAAAAATCTTAAACAAAATTTTAGCAAATCAAATCCAGCAAGAAACAAAAACCATACATCATAACCAACTACAGTTTTATTCCAGGAATGTAAGATTGGTTCAACATTTGAAAATCAGTCAGTGGTTTAACACACCACAAAAGAAAAAATATACAATCATCATGGTTAATGCAGAAAGCATTTGGATATATACAACATCCATAAAATCTCTGTGTACTTGAAGAATGGAAGAGAACTTCCTGATAAAGGGAATCTATGAAATACCCACAGCTGACTTTGTACTCAATGGTGAAAGACTAAAGCTTTCCTTCTGAGATCAGAAACAAGGCAAGGATGTCCACTCTAATCACTTTTATTCAACACTGTTTAAAGGTTCTAACCAGGGGTTTAAGGTTAATTAATTAATTAAAAATAAAAGGCATACAGATTGGAAAGAAAGAATTATAAGTGTCCTTATTTGCAGACAAGATGATCATCTACATAGAATTCCCAAGTAATTTACAAAGAAAGCTACTGGAATTAATAAGTGAATTTAGCAATATCACAGGATACAAGGTCAACATACAAAACTCAATTGTATTTTTATATACTATTAATGACCAAATGAAATTTTAAATGTAATAAAGAGTTTAAGTCCATTTTTTATGTTTGGTCATTGACAGCTTTCAAGCTCCACCCCTCCCTCTTGTGGGTAGATCCCATTCTCTGTGGGGCAGCCACAAGTCAAAACAATACCACTTACAAGAGCATCAAGAAATTTGAAATAATTAGTATTAGATTTAACAAAATATGTGCAAAACCTATACACTGAAAATGACAAAACATTATTGATAGAAGTTAAAGATGATCCAAATATATATAGAGAGATACCACAAGTAGGAAGACCTAATATTGTTATGTCAGTACTCCCCAAATTGATTTATAGATTTTCATGCAATGCCAATCAAATCTCAGCAGGATTTTTTTTTTTTTTTAGAAATTGACATGCTGACTTCAAAATGTATATGGAAATACAAATGACACAGAAAAAGTTACAGTACAGACAAAAAGAAACCCCGCATGGCAGTGAAAATGAAGGAACCACGGCACCTCGTATCAGTATGGTTGAATCCTAAAAATAGATTCAAAATATAAAAAGCAAATAAGATGGTATGACCTGAATGAGACCTTTATATAAATAAAGTTTTAAAACATGTACTTCATTTATGTACCCAACATCAGAGTCCCCAAATACATAAAGCAAACACTGACAGATTTGAAGGGAGAAATAGATAGTTCTATAGTAATAAATGGAGACTTCTATACTCAGATTTCAATAATAGATAGAATAACCAGACAAAAAACCAGTAAGGAAATAAAGAATTTGAATAACATTATAAACCAAATGGACCTAACAGACATTTACAAAATACCCCACCCAACAACAGCAGAATACATTTTTCTCAAGTGCACATGGAACATTCTCTAGGACAGCCCACGTGTTAGGCCACAAAACAAATCTTAATAAATTTTAAAAGACTGAAATCATACAAATATCTTTTCTAATCATAATAAAATAAAACTAGAAATCAATATCAGAAGGAAAACTGGAAAATTCACAAATATGTGCACATTAAACAACACTCTTAAACAATGTGTCAAAGGAGAAATCACAAGGGAAATTAGAAAATACTTTAAGACAAATGAAAATAAAATCACAGCATGCTAAAACATATGAGATGAAGCAAAAGCAGTGCTAAGAGGGGAAATTTATAGTTGTAAACGCTTGCATTAAAAAGGAAAAAAGATTTCAATAAATAACCAAACTTTACATCTTAAGGAACTAGAAAAAGAAGAGCAAACTAAACCCAAAACTAGAAGAAGGAAAATAATAATAAAGATTAGAGCAGAGATAAATGAAATAAAGAACAGAAAAACAACAGAGACAGTCAATCCAAAAGTTGATTCTTAAAAAAAAAAATTTATCTGGGCTTCCCTGGTGGCGCAGTGGTTGAGAATCCGCCTGCCGATGCAGGGGTCACGGGTTCGTGCCCTGGTCCGGGAAGATCCCACATGCCGCGGAGCAACTAAGCCCGTGAGCCATGGCCGCTGGGCCTGCGCGTCCGGAGCTGTGCTCCGCAACGGGAGAGGCCACAGCAGTGAGAGGCCCGCATACCGCAAAAAAAAAAAAAAAAAAAAAAAAAAAAAAAAAAAAAAAAAAAAAAATTATCAAAAGTTTATGTAGATTAACTAAGAAAAAAAGAGTGAAGACTCAAATTAGTAAAATCAGAAATTTAAGGGGGGCCATCACTGCTGGTTTTACAGATATAAAAAAGATGATAAGAAAGTACTGTGAACAATTGTATACCAACGAATTGGATAACCTAGATGAAATAGACAAATTCCCAGAAATATACCATCTATCAAAACTGAATCATGAAGAAACAGAAAATATGAATAAACCTATAATTAGTAAGGAGATAGAATCACTAATTAAAAACCTCTCCAAAAAGAAAAACCCTGGAGAAAATGGCTTCACCTGGCTTCACTTGTGAATTCTACCAATATTTACAGAATGAACATCAATCCTTCTCAAATTCTTCCAAAAAATTAAAGAGGAGGGCAAGTTTCCTAACTCATGTGAGGCAGGCATTCACCAGATAGCAAAGCTAAAGACACTAACAAGAAAACTACAGACCAATATCTCTTATGAGTAGTGATGTAAAAATTCTCAACAAAATACAAGCAAACTGAATTCATCAGCATATTAAAAAGAATTGTTTACCATGACCAGGTGGGATTTATCCCAGGAGTGCAAATACGGTTCAACATATGAAAATCAATCAATATAATACACCACATTAATAGAATGAAGGAATAAAAATCACATAATCATCTCAACTGATGCAGAAAAAGCATCTGACATAATTCAACACCCTTTCATGATAAAAAAAAACACTAAGTAAACAAGGAATAGAAAGAAACTTCCTCAAAATGATAAAGGTCATATATGAAAATCTTGGGGTACCATAAAACTCAGTGGTGAAAGACTGAAGTCTTTCCCCTAAAATCACGAACAAGACAAGGATACTCACTTTTGCCACTTTTATTCAACACAGTATTGGAAGTTCTAGCCAAAGAAATTAGGCAAGAAATAAAAGGCATCAAAATTTTTTTTTTTTTTTTTTTTTTTGTGGTATGCGGGCCTCTCACTGCTGTGGCCTCTCCCGTTGCAGAGCACAGGCTCCGGACGCGCAGGCCCAGCAGCCATGGCTCACGGGCTTAGTTGCTCCGCGGCATGTGGGATCTTCCCGGACCAGGGCACGAACCCGTGACCCCTGCATCGGCAGGCGGACTCCCAACCACTGCGCCACCAGGGAAGCCCAAGGCATCAAAATTTTAAACAAAGAAGTTATCTCTGTTTGTAGATGACATGATCTAACATGTAGAACATCCTGAAGATTACACAGAGATGCACACAATAACTATTAGAGCTAATAAGTAAATTCAGCAAAGTTGCAGGATCCAAAATCACACACAGAAAAATCATTTGCATTTCTAGACACTAACAGTGAACCATCTAAAAAGGAAATTAAGGTAACAATTCCACTTATAATAGTAGCAAAAAGAATAAAATATTTAGAAATAAATTTAACCAAGGAGTTGAAAGACCTAACACTGAAAACTACAAAATACTGCTGAAAAGAAATTTAAAAAGGTATAAAGAGATGGAAAGACATCCTATGTTCTGGATTGGAAGACTTAATATTGTTAAGATGGCAATACTACCTGTGGCACTTTACAGATTCAATGTAATCCCTATCAAAATCCAGTGCTTTTTCAGAAATAGAGAAACCCATCTTAAAATTCATATACAATCTCAAGGGACCCCAAATAGCCAAAACAATCTTGGAACATAACAGGCTGGAAGACTGACACTTTCTGATTTCAAAGCTTACTACAAAGCTCCAGTAATCAAAACAACATGGTGGTGGCATAAGGACAGACATATAGAACAACAGAAAAGAGAGTGCAGAAATAAACCCTCACATAGATGGGTAGTTGATATTTTACTAGGGTGACAAGACACATTCGATGGAGAAACAATCATTTTTTAAGCAAATTGTGTTGGGGAAACTGGATATCCATATGCAAAAGCATGAAGTTTGACCCTTACCTAATACCATATACAAAAATTAAAATAGACCAAAGACCTAAGTGTAAGAACTAAAATTATAAAACCCTTAGATAAAAACATAGGGAAAAATCTTCATGACACTGGATTTGGCAATGATTTCTTTCCTGATGATGATGCTTCACCAAAAGCACAGGCAACAAGGGAAAGAACAGATAAATTGGATTTCATCAAAATTAAAAACTTTTGTGCAACAAAGGACCCCATCAAGAGAGTGAAATAACCCACAAAATGGAACAAAATATTTGCAAATCATAGCTCTGTAAGGAATTAATGTCCAGAATATATAAATAACTCCTACTACTCAATTACAACAAAAAGCACACAACTCAACACACACACACACACACACACACACACACACACACACACACACACACACACACACAAGGGCAAAGAACTGGAATAGATGTTTCTCCAAAGATATACAAATGGCCAATAAACATGTGAAAAGATGCTCAACATCACTAATGCAAATTAAAACCACAATGAAATACCACCTCACACCCATTAGAATGGCTATTATCCAAAAAATGGAAAATAAGAAACATTGACAGCAATGTGGAGAAGTTGGAACCCTTGTACACTGTTGGTGGGAATGCAAAATGGTGCAGCCACCGTGGAAAACAGTTTGGTGATTCTTCAAAAAGTTAAATATAGAATTACCATATGATCTAGGAATTCCACTCCTAAGTATGTATCCAAAATAATTGAAAGCAAGGACTCAAACAGATACCTGTATGACAATACTTTTAAGCAGCATTATTCACAATAGCAAAAAGGTGGAAACAACACAAATGTCCATCAACAGATGATTGGATAAGTGAAGTGTGGTATATACATACAATGCAACATTATTCAGCCTTAAAAAGGAATGAAACTCGGGACATAGCAGTGAGTGCCAATCACTGTCCCTCCTATTCCGGGTCACCGCTGCCACTGGGAGACCCACAAGCAGGTGCCAAACGCTGCCCCCACTATGCAGGGAGCACTCACAGGACACGAGCAGGTCCCAATCACTGTCCCTGCTGTCCCTGGAGTGCATGGGCTGTCGCCACCACTAGGAAACCCAGGAGCAGGTGCCAGTCACTGCCCCCACCATCCGGGGAGCTTGCATGGGCAGGGAGCAGGCACCAATCGCTGCCCAGGAGTGCATGGGCTGCCACCTCAGCTAGGGGACATGCGAGCAGGTGCCAAGCACAGCCCCTGCTGTTCCAGGGATGCACAGTCCACCACCACTGCTGGGTAACACACAGGGTGGGCACCAACCACTGCCCACACTGTACAGGGAGTTCTCACAGGCCAACACATCTACACACCCCATAGCAAGGGGATAATGGCTAGCACACACTAAGGAAAGAGGCAGTAAACATCCAAACTAAAAGCAGCCCCTTCCCGTCCTACTACTAATCTCTTCATGGCATTTTTTTCCCCCTTAGGATGGGAATAAAACATAGACCTACTAGAGCATGGACCTGAGGATATGGGGAGGGGGAAGGGTAAGCTGTGACGATGTGAGAGAGTGGCAGGGACACATACACACTACCAAATGTAAATTAGATAGCTAGTGGGAAGCTGCCGCATAGCACAGGGAGTTCACCTCTGTGCTTTGTGACCACCTAGAGGGGTGGGATAGGGAGGGTGGGAGGGAGGGTGACGCAAGAGGGAAGAGATATGGGAACATATGTATATGTATAACTGATTCACTTTGTTGTAAAGGAGAAACTAACACACTATTGTAAAACAGTTATACCCAAATAAAGATGTTAAAAAAATAAAAAATAAATAAAAGCAGCCCCTTGATTCTGGACAAGATGGAAGAGTAGAAGGACTTGAGCTCACCTCCTCTCATGAAAATACCAAAATCACAACTGTTGAACAACCATGGATAAGAAAGAGTGGAACCCACCAAAAAAGATATTTTACATCCAAAGACAAAGAGTAAGCCACCATAAGATGGTAGGAGGAACACTTTCGCAATATAATCAAATCCCATACCCACCAGGTGGGTGACCCACAAACTGGAAAATAATTATATCACAAAGGTTCTCCCACAGGAGTGCGTTCTGAGCCCCACATCAAGCTCCCCAGCATGAGGGTCTGGCAATAGAAGGAGGAGCCCCCAG
This sequence comes from Kogia breviceps, assembly GCF_026419965.1. Classification (NCBI taxonomy): domain Eukaryota; kingdom Metazoa; phylum Chordata; class Mammalia; order Artiodactyla; family Physeteridae; genus Kogia; species Kogia breviceps. The sequence continues at coordinate 35,430,257 of NC_081319.1, read as the reverse complement.
AGCATTTGGCTTTGAAGGCCAGTGGGGCTTGAGTGAAAGAGCTCCACAGGACTGAGGGAAAAAGACACTCCATTCTTGGTGGGCGCACACAAGATTTCACATGCACTGGGACCCAGCACAAAGCAGTGACTCCATAGGAGCCTGGGCTACACCTGCCTGCTGGTCTCAGAGGGTCTCTGGAGGAGGCAGGGGTTGGCTGTGGTTCACTGTGGGGGCAAGGACACTGGTGGCAGAGGTCTCAGGAAATACTGATTGGCATGAGCTCTCCTGGAGGTCACCATTTTGGCACTGGGACTTGTCCCCACCCAGCAGCCTGTAGGCTCCAGTGCTTGGACACCTCAGGCCAAACAACCAGCAGGTGGAGGAACACAGCCCGACGCATCAGCAGACAGGCTGTCTAAAGTTGTACTGAGCTCACAGCCACCTTTAAACACACCCCTGGACATGGCTCTGCCCACCAGAGGGACAAGACCCAGCTCCACCCACCAGTGGGTAGGCACCAGTCCCTCCCACCACGAAGCCTGCACAAGTCCCTGGACCACCCTCACCCACCAGGGGGCAGGCACCAGAAACAAGAAGAACTATGATCCTACAGCCTGTGGAAAGGAGACCACAAAACCAGAAAGTAAGACAAAATGAGACAGCAGAGAAATATGTTTCAGACAAAGAAACAAGATAAAAACCCAGAACAACTAAGTGCAGTGAAGACAGGCAATCTACCTGAAAAAGAATTCAAAGTAATGATAGTAAAGATGATCAAAGATCTCAGAAAAAGAATGGAGGCACAGACCGAGAAGATACAAGAAATATTTAACAAATACCTAGAAGATTTCAAGAACAAACAGAGGTGAACAATACAATAACTGAAATGAAAAATACACTAGAAGGAACCAATAGCAGAATAAAAGAGGCAGAAGAATGAATAAGTGAGCTAGAAGACAGAGTGGTGGAAATCACTGCTGTGGAACAAAATAAAGAAAAAAAGAATGAAACAAAATGAGGAGAGTCTCAGAGACCTCTGGGACAACATTCAACACACCAACATTCACATTATAGGGGTCCCAGAAGAAGAATAGAGAGAGAAAGGGCCTGAGAAAATATGTGAAGAGATTATAGTTGAAAAATTCCCTAACATGAAAAAGAAAACACTCAAGTCCAGGAAGCATAGAGAGGTCCATACAAGATAAACCCAAGGAGGAACATGCTGAGACACATTAATCAAACTGACAAAAATTAAAGACAAAGAAAAAATATTAAAAGCAACAAGGGAAAAGCAACAAATAACATACACGGGAATCCTCATAAGCTTATCAGCTGATTTTTCAGCAGAAATTCTGCAGGTCAGAAGAGAATGGCATGATATATTTAAAGCGATGAAAGGGGAAAACCTACAACCAACAATACTCTACCCAGCAAGGCTCTCATTCATATTCGATGGAGAATTCAAAAGCTGTACAGACAAGCAAAAGTGAAGAGAATTCAACACCACCAAAACAGCTTTACAACAAATCCTAAAGGAACTTCTCTTACAGAAAAAAAAAGGCCACAACTAGAAACAAGAAAATTATGAATGGGAAAGCTAACCAATAAAGGCAAACATAAAGTAAAGGTAGGAAATCATCCATACACAAATATGATATCAAAACTAGCAAATGTGAGAAGAGGAGAGTACAGATGCAGAATATTGGAAGTCCATTGGAATTAAGAAACCAGCAACTTGGGCTTCCCTGGTGGTGCAGTGGTTGACAATCTGCCTGCCGATACGGGGGACATGGGTTCGTGCCCTGGTCCGGGAAGATCCCACACACCGCGGAGCGGCTGGGTCCGTGAGCCATGGCTGCTGAGCCTGTGCGCCCGGAGCCTGTGCTCCGCAACGGGAGAGGCCACAACAGTGAGAGGCCCACGTACAGCCAAAAAAAAAAAAAAAAAAAAAAGAAACCAGCAACTTAAAATCTTGGGATTGTTTTAAGTTGGGAACCGCAAACCACAAATCTACAATAGATACACTTACAAAAAAGAAAAAGCAATCCAAACACAAGACTAAAGATAGTCATCAAATCACAGGAGAGGAGAACAAGAGAAAAGGAAGAAAAAAGACCTACAAAAACAAATTCAAAGCAATTAATAAAATGGCAATAAGACACATATCAATAATTACCTTAGGGCTTCCCTGGTGGTACAGTGGTTAAGAATCCGCCTGCCAATGCAGGGGACACGGGTTCAAGCCTGGTCCAGGAAGATCCCACATGCTGCGGAGCAACTAAGCCTGTGCGCCACAACTACTGAGCCTGCGCTCTGGAGCCCTCGATCCACAACTACTGAAGCCTGCGTGCCACAACTCCTGAAGCCTCTAGAGCCCGTGCTCCACAACAAAGAGATGCCACTGCAATGAGAAACCCACGCACTACAACAAAGAGTAGCCCCCGCTCGCCGCAACTAGAGAAAGCTCACATGCAGCAACGAAGACCCAATGCAGCCAAAAATAAATAAAATAAAAAATTTATTTTAAATAATAATAATAATAATAATTACCTTAAATGTAAATGGATTAAATGCTCCAACCAAAACACACAGACTGGCTGAATGGATACAAAAACATGACCTGTATATATGCTGTTTACAAGAGACCCACTTCAGATCTAGGGACACATACAGACTGAAAGTGAGGCAATGGAAAAAGGTCTTCCATGCAAATGGAAATCAAAAGAAAGCTGGAGTAGGAATACTCATATCAGACAAAATAGACCTTAAAAAAAAAGACTGTTACTAGAGACAAAGAAGGATACTACATAATGATCAAGGGATCAATCCAAGAAGAAGATATAACAATTGTAAATATACATATGCACCCAACATAGGAGCACCTCAATATATAAGGCAAATGCTAACAGCCATAAAAGAAGAAATCAACAGTAACACAATAATAGTGGGGAATTTTAACAGCCCACATTCATTAATAGATCATATAGACTGCAAAAGCAGTTCTAAGAGGGAATTTTATAGCAATACAATCTTACCTCAGGAAACAGGAAAAAATCTCAAATAAACTACCTAAACTTACACCTAAAGCAACTAAAGAAGAACAAACAAAACCCAAAGTGAGTAGAAGAAAAGAAATCATAAAGATCAGAGCAGAAATAAATGAAATAGAGAGAAAGAAAACAATAGAAAAGATCAATGAAACTAAAAGCTGGTTCTATGAAAAGATAAACAAAATTGATAAACATTTAGCCAGACTTATCAAGAAAAAAGGGAGAGGGCTCAAATCAATAAAATTAGAAATGAAAAAGGAGAAGTTACAACAGACACCACAGAAATACAAAGGATCATAAGAGACTACTCTAAGCAACCTAAAAGAAAAGGACAAATTCTTAGAAAGGTACAACCTTTCAAGACTGAACCAGGAAGAAATAGAAAATATAAACAGATCAATCACAAATACTGAAATTGAAACTGTGATTTTAAAACTCTCAACAAACAAAAGTCCAGGACCAGATGGCTTCACAGGTGAATTCTATCAAACATTTAGCAGAAAGTTAACACCTATCCTTATGAAACTCTTCCAAAAAATTACAGAGGAAAGAACACTCCCAAACTCATTCTATGAGGCCACCATCACGCTGATAACAAAACCAGACAAAGATACCAAAAAAAAAAGAAAATTACAGGGCAATATCACTGATGAACACAGACACAAAAAAATCCTCAACAAAATACTAGCAAACTGAATCCAACAATACATTAAAAGGTTCATACAACATGATCAAGTGGGATTTATCCCAGGGATGCAAGGATTCTTCAATATACACAAATCAATCAGTGTGATACACCACATTAAAAATGTGAAGAGTAAAAACTATATGATCATCTCTATAGATGCAGAAAAAGCTTTAGACAAAATTCAACAAAAATTTATAATAAAAACTCTCCAGAAAGTGGGAATAGAGGGAACCTACGTCAACATAATAAAGGCTATATATGACAAACCCAAAGGTAACATCATTCTCAATGGAGGAAAGATGAAAGCACTTCCTCTAAGATCAAGAATGAGACAAGGATGTCCACTCTTGCCAGTTTTATTCAACATAGTTTTGGAAGTTCCAGCCACGGCAATCAGAGAATAAAAAGAAATAAAAGGAATACAAACTGGAAAAGAAGTAAAACTGTCACTGTCTGCAGATCACCCGATATTATACATAGGAAATCCTAAAGATGCTACCAGAAAATTACTAGAGCTCATCAATGAATTCACTAAAGTTGCAAGATACAAAATTAATACACAGAAAACTCTTGCATTCCTATACACTAACAATGAAAGATCAGAAAGAGAAATTAAGGAAACAATCCCATTTAGCATTGCAAAAACAGAATAAAATACCTAGGAATAAACTTACCTAAGGAGGTAAAAGACCTGTACTCTGAAAACTATAAGATGCTGATGAAAGAAATCAAAGATGACACAAACAGATGGAAAGATATACCATGTTCTTCGATTGGAAGAATCAATATTGTCAAAATGACTACACTATCCAAGGCAATCTACAGATTCAGTGCAATCTCTATCAAATTACAAATAGCAGTTTTCACAAAACTAGAACAGAAAATTTTAAGATTTGCATGGGAACACAAGAGACCCCAAAGAGCCAAAGCAATCCTGAGAAAGAAAAATGGAGCTGGAGGAATCAGACTCCCTGACTTCAGACTATACTACAAAGCTACAGTAATCAGAACAGTATGGTACTGGTACCAAAAAAACCAGAAATATAGATCAACAGAACAGGACAGAAAGCTCAGAAGTAATTAATCTAATTAATTAGTAATTAATCTACGACAAAGGAGGCAAGAATATACAATGGAAAAAAGACAGCCTCTTCAATAAGTGGTGCTGGGAAAACTGGACAGGTACATGTAAAAGGATGAAATTAGGACATTCTCTAACACCATACAAAAAATAAACTCAAAATGGATTAAAGACCTAAATGTATGGCCAGATACTATAAAACTCTTAGAGGAAAACATAGGCAGAACACTCTCTGACATAAATCACAGCAATATCTTTTTTGATCCACCTCCTAGAATAATGAAAATATAAACAGAAATAAACAAATGGGACCTAATTAAACTTAAAAGCTTTTGCACAGCAAAGGAAACCATAAATAAAATGAAAAGACAACCCACAGAATGGGAGAAAATGTTTGCAAATGAAGCAAACGACAAGGGATTAATCTCCAAAATATACAAACAGCTCTATATCGAAAACAAAACAAAACAAACCAGTCAAAAAATGGGCAGAAGATCTAAATAGACATTTCTCCACAGAAGACATACAGATGGCCAAAAAGCACATGAACAGATATTTAACATTGCTAATTACTAGACAAATGCAAATCAAAACTACAATGAGGTATCACCTCACACCAGTCAGAATGGGCATCATCAAAAAGTCTACAAACAATAAATGCTGGAGAGGGTGTGGAGAAAAGGGAACCCTACTACATTGTTGGTGGGAATGTAAGCTGGTACAACTACTATGGAGAACAGTATGGAGGTTTCTCAAAAAACTAAAAATAAAACTACCATATGATCCAGCAATCCCACTCCTGGGCATAAAACTGGACAAAACTATAATTCCAAAAGATACATGCACCCCTATGTTCATAGCACAATAGCCAACACATGGAAGCAACCTAAATGTCCACTGACAGAAGAATGGATAAAGAAGATGTGGTGCATATATACAATGGAATATCTACTCAGCCATTAAAAAAAAAAAGAAATAATGCCATTTGCAGCAACATGGATGAACCTAGAGATGATCATACTAAGTGAAGTAAGTCAGACAGAGAAAGACAAATATCATATGATATCACTTATATGTGGACTCTAAAAAAAATGATACAAATGAACTTATTTGCAAAACAGAAACAGACTCACAGACTTCGAAAGCAGACTTGTGGTTGCAGGGGTGGAGGTGGGGGGAAGTTAGGGGGGATAAATTAGGAGTTTGGGATTAGCATATGCACACTACTATATATAATATAGATATTTAACAGGGACCTACTACTGTATAGCACAGGGAACTCTACTCAATATTCTGTAATAACCTATATGGGAAATAATCTGAAAAAGAATGGACATATGTACATAACTGAATCACTTAGCTGTACGCCTTAAACTAACACAACATTGTAAATCAACTATACTCCAATATAAATTAAAAATTAAATTAACATAAATAAATAAAAATGAATATCAACCCCCAAAATAACATGCTACAACATGGGTGAACCTTGAAAATATTATGCTAAGTAAAAAAAACCAGTCATGAAACAACAATTATTGTATGATTCTGCTTATATGAGGTAAATCCATAGAAAAAGAAAGTAGAGAAGAAGTTACCAGGGGCTGGGGAGAGAGGGAATGGGGAGTTACTGTTCAATGGGTATGGAACTTGTATTTGGGGTGATGAAAAGTTTTAGAAATGGATAGTGGCTATGACTGCACGACCCTGTGAATGTACTTGATGCCACTGAATTATATACTTTTTTAAAAAATGGTTAAAATGGTAAGTTTTATATGATATATTTCTACCAGACCCCTTCCTCATGGAGTGGCAGCAGGTCATTTACTCTCCTTGGCCTCAGTCATCGCCAGACCCCACCTCCTATCACAGTTCTTTTCCAACACCCCCCTCTGGCAGGCCCCAATGTGCAGGGCACATTTCATGGTTCTCAAAGGTCTGGGCCTGGCCTTGAGCTAGGCACAGATCTCTCTGGTCCCTGGGCAGGGGTGGGGCTGGGCATGGGGCGACCAAACTGGACATTTCGGTCTGGCCCCACCTCTGCAGAGAAGAAACGCCCTCACGCGCCTCTGCCCCCAACCCGCATTCCCCAAAGAATCCTCAGCTTAGGACTTGCTGAATAATGAAGACAGGAGAGCCCAGGGCACTTGCCCAGTCTCACTTCCCCTTCCTTAGGGTACATGTGGCCAGCTCTCCACCCCATGCCATGGTCAGGAATGGGCTGGCCTTTCCTCTTCTCCCCTGGCAATCCTGGTGCGCAGGCCTGGAAGGAGGCTCTCACCTTGGAGCAACATGTCCCTGTTCCTGAGAGTCATCCAAGGGGGCTGCCTCCCACTACCCCTCAGAAGCCAGGCCTTGAGCTGGGGAGAGCAGAGGAGTCACTCAGGTTCCTGGCTCTCGGTGGCCTCGCAGCGTTGGGAGGTGGCAGGACCTACACGCGCTCACAGGGCAGTGAGAATGGAGTTTGCAGGGGAGCGCTGAAGAGGGAGGGGCCTGCTACCCAAAGGGGACTCCTTGGGGGCAGGGACACCCTAACCCCTAGCAGTGCCCTCTCAGACTGCCAGACTGGGAGGGTGGACAGACTGACCAACAGGGGGCAGGAGTCACAGGGAAGCAGCCCCTTCTACTGCCCAGGGCTGCCAGTCATCGGCAGTATGGAGCATAAGGGGTGGGGGCGGGCTGGGAGCTATGGGACCAGAGAAAGACAGGATAGCATGTGTATTCATTTGAGTGTGTGTGTGTGTTTCCTTTCTAGCTCGGAGCCAGCACAGTGTGCCAGACTAGGATCTAGGATCAGACCCTTGGGGCCACTGAGGTCCTGGGTTTTGTCAGTTACCCAAGAAGAGATGACAGAACTCTGGAGAGAGGCCAGCAGTCTCGGCCAGGCCTGTACGTGAAATAGGGCACAAGACCTGCTTCAACCTTTGAGAAGCTCTGCCAGGCAGGGCCAATGGCAAATAATGATTCTGCTTTGGGCACAGCTGGGGAACGTGTAGACCTTTCCTGAAGGTGAGGGACTCATCAGGGTTCTAAAGGTGCAGCCCTCTGTCTCAGCAATCCCACTTCTTCTAACAATTTACCTGAAGGAGGGACCTCCCTGGTGGTCCAGTGGTTAAGACTCCGTGGTTCCCAACCTAAATGTCCATCAACAGAAGAATGGATAAAGAAGATGTGTACATATACACAATGGAATATTACTCAGCCATAAAAAGGAATGAAATTGGGTCATTTGTAGAGACACGGATGTACCTAGAGACTGTCATACAGAGCGAAGTAAGTCAGAAAGAGAAAAACAAATATCGTATATTAATGCATATATGTGGAATCTGAAAAAATTGGTATAGACAATCTTATTTACAAAGCAGAAATGGAGACAGAGACGTAGAGAACAAACATACGGATACCAAGGGGGAAAGGGGTGGGGGTGGGATGAATTGGGAGATTGGGGTTGACATGTATACACTATTGATACTATGTAGAAAGTAAATAACTAATGAGAACCTACTGTATAGCACAGGGAACTCTACTCAATGCTCTGTGGGGACCTAAATGAGAAGGAAATCCAAAAAAGAGGGGATATAGGTATATGTATAGCTGATTCACTTTGCTGTACAATATAAACTAACACAATATTGCAAAGCAACTATACTCCAATAAAAACAATTTTTTAATTAAAGAAAAAAAGTAAGGGTCTTCCCTGGTGGCACAGTGGTTGAGAGTCCGCCTGCCGATGCAGGGGACACGGGTTCGTGCCCTGGTCCAGGAAGATCCCACATGCCGCGGAGCGGCTGGGCCCGTGAGCCATGGCCGCTGAGCCTGCTGCGCCCGGAGCCTGTGCTCCGCAACGGGAGAGGCCACAACAGTGAGAGACCCGCGTACCACAAAAAAAAAAAAAAAAAAAAGTAAGACATGATGCAATAGGAAAACTATTGACTTGGGAGTCAGCATAAAAGAACAGCAAAGCCACCTGGGAAAAAAAGAAAAAAAGACTCCACGCTTCCAATGCAGGGCACATGGGTTCAATCCCTGGTTGGGGAGCTAAAATTCCACATGCTGCATGGTGCAAGCAAAAAAAAAAGAATTTAACCAAAAGAGAACTCTGCACAACTGTGAAAAAACAAGCCTAGAGTCTGTCCTAAGTTGTTTATGCTGGCAAACAATGGTGAAAACCTTGCTGTCCACCCATGGGGGACAGAGCCATAAAAAGGGCCCAGTCACAAGAAAGGATGCTGTTAACCATTTACATAGTGGCTGGGTAGCCCTGACACTACAGACACGGCTTGAGCAGACCGAGGCACAAAGCTCAGCTGCTCGTGGGCACTAAGCCCACAGTGCCAAGGCTGGCACTGCCTCTGAGCCCATGGGCCAGGGTGGTGCCGACAATCCTGAGAGAGAACTGCAGAAAGTGGGGCCGGGGTGGGGGGCGCTGCCATCCTCGCCTTTCTAGGGGTCTCTGAGGGGTTGTTCTCCAGTGGAGGATTCAGAGCAGGCCACCTGCCTTTGATTTGGCTTTCTAGTCCCGGCTTGGACCTGCTCTCCTGAGAGACCTCTGGCAAGGTTCTCAACCTTCTAGGCTGGGCTTTGTGTGGGTCAAATGAATAATGCTCCGTAGCTGCCACTGTCTGTTCACGGAGCTCCATTAAGCCACGAAACCAAACAGAGTTATAAGTAAAGTAGTCATAATAGGGGCAGCCACCCATCCTGAGCACTTCACGTGGGTTATCACACACCGAATTTCCCACAGACACTGGGGGAGCGGGCTCATCATCATCATCATCATCACCGTCACCATCAGTCCCGCATCACAGAAAAGAAAACAAGCCTGAGAGGGGAGCCCCTGTCCCTTTTCAAGTCAGAGGCAGGACCCGCCCAACACAGTCACATTCTGGGAGCTAAAAAGTCACCTGAATCCGCACACGGAAAGCGTACAAGGCACCACCCAAGGCTGTGGAGGCCAAAAAGTGGTAAAGTTCGGCTGCTTCCCTGCAGCCTGGTAAAGCCTTCCCGATGGCATAGACGTCTGATCGCCCAGCCCTGGGGTGGGAGGAGGGGAGTTTGGGGTGGTGGCCCAGGTGGGAAGGGTCTGGTCAGAGAGGTAGCCGGGCTGGGGAGTAATGGTCCAGCGAAGAACCTTGAGCAGCTGCCCCCTCCCCCCATAGGAACCTCGCTGCCCACCTCCAGCCCAGGCCACCCATCCTCCCAAGATGGTGGAGCAAGCTTCCTCACAGCCCCAGGAGCCCTGCCTCCTGCCCCCGCCTCACCCATCGCCCCTCACCCAACCATGAGCCTCACTCTCTGGGTTCCAGGCACCCAGACCACCTACCCTCCCTCCCACCCTGGGCCTTTGCATGTGTGCTCCTTCTTCCAGATATGGGGTTCCCACCTCCTTGCACCTGGGTCACTTCTCACCTTCCCCCAGACCCTGCTCAGCCAATGCTCCCTCTGAGAAGCCTTCCTCGGCCGCTGGCCACATCCATCCTGGAACTTCTCTTTGTACCACTTACTGAGACCTCAACCCTAGAGTGAACTGAGCTGTCAAAGGCCCATCGCCCCAGCCAAACGCTCTGTGGCCTTGCCCCCAACGTGGAGCGTGGCACTCTGTAATGCTAGCTGAGTAGACATATGATGGGGACAGGCCAGCGTGCAGCCTACAGCTCCCACACCTGGGCAGTCTGAGATGCGGACACTGAACTGAGACATCTGTGCCGGGGCAGAGAGAGGTACCACTTAGAAGGGGAACAGGGACGGACTTCCGTGGTGGTCCAGCGGTAAAGAGTTCGTGCTTCCACTACAGGGGGCATGGGTTCGATCCGTGGTCGCGGAACTAAGATCCTGCATGCCACAGCAAATAAATAAATAAAATAAAATAAGGGGCACAAGGAACATTCTGGATCCTGACCTGGTGATGATCACCTGGGTGCACATACAGATAAAAATTCACCATCAATACACTTTACTGTATGTTGTAGCTTAACTTTTTTCAATTAAAAAAAACTCATTTTCTTCAAAAGTCAAGTTTGTCTTCCTAAAACTCTCATCTCCCACATTTTGGTGCAGGATAAACAAATGAATCCGAAACTCTCCCCTCTTCTCTTGAATTAGCTAATCATTTGCTGCCTCGGAGATAACTCCGGCTGCTTGGGCAGGGCCCACTTGTCCTTGCGCCCTCCTGGGGCCGAGGGTGGGACACAGGACAGGGCAGAGACTGCTCAAAGTGCCAAGAAAACCCCAGGGAGGAGCCCCAAGTATGATGCCAACCACAGGCCAGGCTTTTGTCCCCAGCTCTGCCAGGACTTCTGTGTGACCTGGGCTGGGTGTTTCCTGTTGGCGACAGTGGGCCTCAGCCTCTGCGGGGGGCCTCTGATGTTTGCAGCTCCTCCCTTCTCACCTCTGCATATGTCTGAATGAGACATGTGTGAAAGAGAGCACACAATGAAACATCCTCACCAAAAACTCCAGACCGGAATCTGCTCACACTTCTAAATCCACCGATTTGGAGGAAATTCGAAGATCAGAGGAACGTGGGATCCCACACACAGAATCCAGGCCAAGGGAAAGCCCGACATTTCTTCAGCAAGTTCAAGTGAAAAAGAAACAAGGCAGAGAGAGATGGAGGGAAATCCACAGATCATGAGAGAATGACGTGTGGATCTCACTCAGTTCCTAGGAATTTGAACACTGACTGGATATTTGAGGATATTAAGTCATTGTTGGTCAGATGTGACACTGGTTCTGTGGTAATGTTGTTTAAAACGACTGTTTCAGAAATACCTACTGAAAGATTGACAGAAAAAAATAAGCAATATTTGGGATTTGGTTTTAAAAACCCCAGGGATCTGGGGGGCAGACGAAACAGGATCACCCATGAGGGGATGGGATATGGGATTCAATACTCTCTTCTGGCTAATTTTGTATGTGTTCCAAATTTTCCACAACAAAAAGGGCTTTCATTGTTGCTATCTGTTTTAAATCTCAAATCTCTCTGCTAAAGGAGTGAGGGAATGAAGGCAGAGTGGGAGAAACTCGGAGGCGGGGAGCCTGATCTAGGCTGACGGACTCCACCCTGTTCCACAAAAGTCGGCGTTCAACAAAGGTTTGCTACCCGCTTCCTCCTTCAAGCACATTTTCAACCAGTTTTTAAAACCTCATTAAAAAACACCACCTCACACCCAGATGTGAAGGATTCAGGCTCTGTGGCCAGGGCCAACCCACATGCTATTTTCGACTGTCTGCGAAAGATAAGCACAGAGTCAAAAGGCAGGGTTTAGAAACATTACCAGCAATCTGACGCAGTGACTTGATGTCTGCTGCATCTCCTAATAAGATAATGAGCTTAAATGCGATGTATCTTTGTTTTTATTGTAACAACTTTTATTAAATTTTTTTAATCAACCCATGTGAAATTAAAATTTAAAAACCAAACATGGTCCTGCACCACAGGGAGTTTGAGATGCACTATTATGGACTGGACATCAATCCCCTAGAGGCCCAGACCCATGTGCTGAGGTGACCTGTCCAAGGTCCCAGGGCAAAGCATCCCTTCCCACTGTCCAAGGCACCAACTCTGGCATCTGCTGCAAACACAGGGCTGAGCAGAAGGCAGAGAGCAGCAGCTGCCAGGACTGCTTGATCTTTTTTTTAATTTTACTTTTTATTTTTTTTAGCATCTTTACTGGAGTATAATTGCTTTACAATGGTGTGTTAGTTTCTGCTTTATAACAAAGTCAATCAGCTATACATATACATATATCCCCATATCCCCTCCCTCTTGCGTCTCCCTCCTACCCTCCCTATCCCACCCCTCTAGGTGGTCACAAAGCACCAAGCTGATCTCCCTGTGCTATGCGGCTGCTTCCCACCAGCTATCAATTTTACATTTGGTAGTGTGTATAAGTCCATGGCACTCTCTCACTTCATCACAGCTTCCCATTTCCCCTCCCCGTGTGCTCAAGTCCATTCTCTACGCCTGCATCTTTATTCCTGTCCTGCCCCTAGGTTCTTCAGAACCTTTTTTATTAAAATTAGAGTCCATGTATATGTGTTAGCATATGGTATTTATTTTTCTCTTTCTGACTTAACTTCACTCTGTATGACAGACTCTAGGTCCATCCACCTCACTACAAATAACTCAATTTCGTTTCGTTTAATGGCTGAGTAATATTCTATTGTATATATGTGTCACATCTTTATCCACCCATCTGTTGATGGGCATTTACGTTGCTTTCATGTCCTGGCTATTGTAAATAGAGCTGCAGTGAACATTATGGTACATAACTCTTTTTTGAATTATGGTTTTCTCAGGGTATATGCCCAGTAGTGGGATTTCTGGGTCATATGGTAGTACTGTTCTCCATAGTGGCTATATCAATTTACATTCCCACCAACAGTATAGGAGGGTTCCCTTTTCTCCACACCCTCTCCAGCATTTATTGTTTGTAGATTTTTTTTTTTTTTTTTTTTGCGGTACGCAGGCCTCTCACTGTTGTGGCCTCTCCCGTTGCGGAGCACAGGCTCCGGACGCGCAGGCTCAGTGGCCATGGCTCACGGGCCCAGCCGCTCCGCGGCACGTGGGATCTTCCCGGACCAGGGCACGAACCCGTGTCCCCTGCATCGGCACACGGACTCTCAACCACTGCGCCATCAGGGAAGCCCTGTTTGTAGATTTTTTGATGATGGCCATTCTGACTGGTGTGGGGTGATACCTTGTGAAAGGATGCTCAACATCATTAATCATTAGAGAAATGCAAGGCCTGCTTGATCTTTAATCCGCGTTCACTCAGGCACTACCACAGGCTCAGAGACACACTCCTCCGAAGGCCAGCAAGGCCCTGGAGGTGCTAAGCGACCCTCTGTCGAGGCGCCATCCAGCCACGGCGTGGCAGGGACAGGGACGCCAGATCACACCTGGGAGCAGCCCTGCAGGTAGCCAGCTCACTTTCTTTTATAAACCAGCGGCGAGATATGAGTCAACCAACTTTCCCACACATGCCCGCTACTGTGTCCCTTTCAAGCTTCTGGAGGGGCTTAGCGGCAGAGGCCCCTACGGACTGCCAGGTGAGCTGCTTAAAAATGCCCACTGCTTCCTTGTGTCAACTACAAACAGCTCCAGCACTGACCGAAAGTACAGGAATCAGTCAGGCACCAAGGCTAGTGTAGGACATCAACCAGCATCCACGGACCCTGGTTTCAAGAATCACTGATGGAGAGCTAGGTGGCTGCCCCTTTGGTATGAGTCACACACATGCCCACTGCTCTACCCCCTGACATCTCCAGTAATCCTCCCTCAAGCTCTGGGAGGCCGACTCTGTCACCCACGTACAGATGGGGCTTTGAGAGAAAAACAGTACCAGCCTCCTCCGCATTCTGGACCTTCTTCCAGGCGCCAGTGTGACAGCGCATGTGAAGATCGGTGCAAGTACACACGGGCTGTGGCCTCATGGGGTTTCGCCCTAGGAACTGGCAGGGGTAGTGTTAACATGGACTTAACACCGTGGCCCGCGTCGGTGGGCCTTCCTGGGCCAGCCCTCCTCACTGGAGCGGGGAAACCATTTGCAGCTCCATGGCCCCGCTGTGAACAGGGGGCAAGCTCTCAGTGTGGCCTCAGGGTCCCTGGCTCAAAGCAGGCATGGCCACGGACTCTGCAAAACTCAACCAGCTGGAGCAGAACACTGGGTGGCGGAGGGGGGGAGGGTGGTACCGAGGGCAGGGTGCTCCCAACAGCACCCGTCCCAGCTCGGGAGGGCCGCTGGGGCCCTGGGAGGTGGCCAGTGTTTGCCAGAAACAGCTTGCTCTTCATGAGACAATGGGTCCACTGTTGACTGGCTGGGGCCTTGATTAATATTTGAAAAAAAGAAGTGGAAAATTCCACCTGTGTGGGTGGAGACTGGGCCTGGGACATGTCAAGAACCGGATGGCCTTGTTCCCTTGCTGAGGGATAGGGCAGAGAAACAAAGGTCTGACAAAAGCAACAGCCTGAGGGCATCGCTGCACTTGGGTCCAAAGGAATTTCCCTATTTGGGCGTGGAGATCATTTGTTTATTTCTGGTCCCACCTCCCCTGCCCCTAAATTTACACAGCACTTTTAAGTCCTTCAGCTTTTTCCCACCTCTTCAGAGTCTCCCAACAGCCCTACCAGGTCACCAGGGCTGATGTCAGCTTCATGTTATGGATGGGGAAACTGAGGCCCCAGGACACCCAGAGCCTCATCGGAGGTTGGCACTGGGGAGTAACTAGCACAGCCAGGGATCTGGAACCCCGGTCTCTCCACCCCCAGCAGCGGCACAGAACCTGTCCCAGGGGTTCTGGGGTCACAGCCATGGGTACTAGACAGAGTGGTCTTCCAGGCTCCAGGAGAGCTGCCCTTCACCCCACCAGAGGAGGAAGAGGAGGAAGAAACTCAAACCAGCTCTCCTGGGCAGGCAGGCTTTGGTGCCGGCCTAGGAGGAAGGTATGCACTCATTCATTCGTTCATTCAAGCATTTCACAAGCGCCTACTAAATACCAAGACTTGAAGGCACACTGCACTGTGGCTCTTTCAGAAACCCAGACCCAGGAGAATTCATGGCCAAAGGGGGAAGATCAGAACATCTGCACTTCCCTCACAGACTTGAGTCACCTCATTGCCATTACACTGTCTCATCCGCCCACTTTACAGCAAAGGAAACTGAGGCTCTGAGAAGGGCAGTGACTTCCAGAGGTTACAGAGAGAGAGGAAGCTGAGACGTCCTGACCCGCAATGGCCCTGCCTCCTGTTTAAAGCCACGACACTAATGGACTTAGGCATTCAAACAAATGGTGTCCCTTCCAGCAGGCCACCTTGGAGGCTGCATGCTTAACCAACAAGGCCCCCTTGTGGAGGGACAGTTTTTGGAAAGAACTTCCGAGCCAGAGCAGACCCCTTCCCCTCGAAAAGACAGGCAGGCATACCTCGCTGGCCCACAGAGAACACCAGCTGTGGCTGAAGGGCTCTCCTTGGGACTGCCTACTCTGCAGTCCTGCCGTGGGCATCAGAGAACCAGGGCCAGGGCAGTGTCAACTCTGTGCCCCCACACACCCAGCCCTGGACCCAGGGCACTGGGGGATCACTCAGTCTGTGTCCCAAGTCAATGGCCAGCACCTGCTGCCCAGGTTCCCTCCTCCTACTCCTCCTACCCGATGCCCAGCCACCTCGGCACCATGCTGGCCTCACGTTTCCTCTCTCCTTTGCCCACCAGCTTCTTCCCCTGGAGAAACGATCTTAGCCTTGCCCTTTCTTGAAAGAAAACCACCCCACTCCCACCTCCAAACTCCTCCTCCCCTGCCTGTCTCACCCCTTCTTGACAAGGACCTAAGCCAGGGGCCCACCTCAGGCCAGGCCACCCCTGGCCCCTCTGCCTCATCTGACACCTCAGCTGCCCCCTCACTCTCGGGTTTTCCTGGTGCAGGCCCTCCTATCCTTCACCTCCAGGGAGTTCTCCTTCCCCGGGGACTTATTCTCCTCCCCCGGGGACTTATCCTCCTCCCCTCTCTACCACCCCTATAAATGTCTGACTCACAAACTCTATCTCCAGATAGAGGACTAACCTCTGCATCCCTGGTTGTCCCCAAAGCCCTCACACTCAACAGCCCAAGCTCCTGCAGCAGGGCCTGCTTTGTGGCAAAGCTCGAAGCCTGGCCCACAGGGACTCAGCTATTTGTCCACTGAACGCATTTTGGTTAGCACCTGCCTCCTCGCTGGCCTCAGAGGGACTGGCGTCCCACAGCCTGGCACAGCCACCCAGGTGGGCTTTCTAAAACTGAAAACTGACCACCACCGAAACGTCTGCCGTGGTTCCTCTGCACCATGGGACAAAGTTCAAGATCTCAAGAGCTGGAAGACGAGGCTGTCTGCATCTGCGCTTCCACAGCAGGATGGGCACATGTGCCCTTGCACATGCTCTCACCGCCCGCATCCTCAGTCCAAAGGCAACTTTGCACCCCAGGGCTGGCACCCTGCATGTGTTTGCTCAGAAGAAAGACAACTATTAGAGCTGAAAATGATCTCTGGGACCCCAGGGCTCAAAGCAACTCAGAGAGGCTGAGCGAAGGGCCCAGGGTGGCCCAGCCCCAGGCATGGGTAAGGCAACAGCCTCACCTGAGCCACTCTCCTTGGTTAGAAACCAGACCAATCCTCTGGAAGCGTCACCTGAAACCTACATGTGTGAATGTCAGAGCCCCCAGTTCTAGCTGGGCCTGCTCCATGCTGGCCCAAATCTGAATCAGGCAGGTGGGCCAGGCCTGGTGCACAGGCCCTCAGCAAAAGAGCTGCTTTACTAAGTCAACCTCACACCAGCTGACGATTCCATCCCTCCTTAGGCCTTGGTCTCAAGTAAAGAATGGAGTTAACTTGGCCTACAAGTTTAAGGGACCTTGAGTTGGTCACCCCCACCTTGTCCTTTGCAAACCCAGGCAGCTGAAGCAGCAAAGTTCCAAGCACTTTGACCGGCTGTTGGCCCAGCTGAGTTTTATTAACCTTCCCCCAAACCACTGTGCCTTAAATGATGGTCCTGGTCCACCTGCACAGAATTACCAGCAATGTCAAGTTAAATGCAGATTCCGGACCCTGCTGGACCTGAAGGGCTGGGTTGGCTCTCTGAAAGGCGGGCCGAAAATTTGCATTTAACGCTGCTCATAAATCCTGAGCTCAGTGAAACTCGAAAACCTGCCTCCAAACCCAAAGGGTGAAGGCTTCCGCCTCCGGAGACCGAAGTGTTAGTGTCAGGTCTCATTTTGTGAAAACATACGTTGACCAGAACACCCGGGGAAAGGGAGGGTTTCTATTACACGAATTACATATAACTTAGTTCCTGCGGAGAACTAGCTCCCACGAAGAACTCAGTGAGGCTTTGCTGTCCCGTCCCACCGTTTTTGTTTCCCGGGGCTCAACCATAGCGTCAAGTGGAGCCCCAACCTCGGCGTCCAGCCGGCGTCCTCCAGACCCACCCGACCTCTCGGCCCGAGGCCGCCGGGGGCTCCGGGCTGCGGTCGGGGCCGTTCGGGGCGGGTGGACCCGGGGTCTAGCGCGTCCCCGCTACTCACCGTGGGTAGCTCGGCCCGAGCGCAGGAACGGTCGGCGGCGGCCCGACCCCGCTACACTTTAACT
Source organism: Kogia breviceps (assembly GCF_026419965.1). Lineage (NCBI taxonomy): Eukaryota > Metazoa > Chordata > Mammalia > Artiodactyla > Physeteridae > Kogia > Kogia breviceps. The sequence goes on along the minus strand of NC_081319.1, from coordinate 35,412,336 downwards.
GGCGGCGCCGGCGCTCCGCGCGCTCCGGGCGGCCAGGAGGGGCACCGTGGGCCTCTCGGGTCGACCTGCTCCGGGGTGGGACCGGACGCCAGGCGGGCCCGCCAGGCTCGGGCGAGCGGGGCGCGCGTGCACTCGTGCACCTGGCTCACTGCACACACGGGTGCGCTGAGCCGGCGCGTGCGCGGCTGCTCGAGAGACGCTCGGACCCAGGCATCCCTCGCGGGCCCTGCAGGCCCAGGCACTTCTTTCCCTACCCAGGAAGGGCGCCAGGGAGCCGCCCCTACCTGGGCGGTGCTGGGGGAGGCGGAGCCCGGAGGTGTGGCCCCGGGCGCCGGGATAAGAGCCAGCCGAAGGCTGGCCGGGACCACGAGCGGTGGCGGGCGGTGGCGGGCGGTCGCCCCGCGATGTCACTACTGCTGAGCCTGGCCGAGCTGTGCTGCGGTTCCATGCCTCCCGAGCCGGTAAGCCCACGTCCGCGCCCCTCTCCCGCTTTCCCGTCCCTCGAGCCAGGACCCAAATTCGTCCCACCCGTCAGCTCATGCTTCTCCAAGGCGTTCGCGGAGGGCCGTCTGAAGGGGACGCGTGTGCATACTCTGGGGCACCGGGCGTCGGGCTGCTTGAGTCAGGAGCAAGGGAATCAGACAAACCTGGGTTCACATGCCACCATGTGCTCTTGATTCAGCCATTTATGCTCACGGAGCCTCTTATCCTCTTCTGTGTAAGGAAGGGTCATGCCTAACTTACCAGGATCTAGTGAAGGACAGCGATAGGGCCTGCAAGGCAGCAGCAAAGAGCCTGGCACATAGTAGGTGTTCACTGTTGTTACTGCCTAGGGTCTTGAGGTCTGCCCTCTTTGGGGGCACAAGAGCTGCTTCTCCATTCCACTCACCTTTTTTGCCCCGTTAATTTCGCTGTACTGGGGCCCTTGTCCTCAGAGCTAAGCTCCTGAACCCTACTGCAGGTTTCTTTTCGTCCCCTGTGCCTTGAAGGACTGAGAGAATCTTCTGGGTCATTAAAGAAAAGCTCATCTGCGAAATAGCATTTGAAGCTATATTGCTGCCCTTTTAGCATAGCACATAGCATAAAAGCATGGTGTTACTTGGTGATGGAAAGACAAAACGCATTCCCTGCCCTTATGTCTTCAGCTACTCTCCTTGTCCTCTGTCTCAGTTCGGAGCCCATCCCCTCACTCCCTGGCCTTTTCCACTAGAGGAAGAATTCATTGCTTTTGCAGTAGCTGCCGTTAGGCCAACAGCTTGAACTCTGTAAAGTTTAGAGCTGTTGCTTTTCTTCTTCCTAAAATTTGTCTCACCAGCCCTTTGACAAGAACGTAGCTCCCAGTATGGTGGCTCATTTGTTTAAAAAGCTGCCTGATGATATCCCTTGGAGTTCAGCTTTAAAAAGACAAAGATGAGCGACTGACAATTTCACCCAACTCAGATTACTCAGACTATCAAAAGTCTTGCCTTCTGTCGTACAAGGTGTTTAGAAATGTTGAGGCCGTGAGGGATCAGATTCCAGAGCTGGGGGACTTAACCATGCTGTGTCATGTCACTGGAACTTGCGGCTGCATTTTAGGTCCAGTATTTTATTACAAAACCAAAGTACTAATTATTTTTGCTTATAAAAAGACGTGAGCAGTTAACTCCAAAGGATTTAATACTGGACTTTCTTAGACACTGATGATATTATTTATTTTTTTAAAGTTCTCTTTATTATTTTTTAAAATAAATTTTATATATTTTATTGATTTGATTTTTGGCTGCATTGGGTCTTCGTTGCTAGCGCGGGCTTTTCTCTAGTTGCAGAAACCGGGGGCTACTCTTCGTTGCAGAGCATGGGCTTCAGCAGTTGTGGCATGCGGGCTCAGTAGTTGTGGCACGCAGGCTTAGTTGCTCCGCAGCATGTGGGATCTTCCTGGACCAGGGCTCGTACCCGTGTCCCCTGCATTGGCAGGTGGATTCTTAACCACTGCACCACCAGGGAAGCCCTAAAAGTTCTTTTTAAAAGATAACATGATGAAATCACAGTTGCGTTATGATTTTGTAAATATCTCAGGTGAGTCCTTTTATATTAGAAGAAGAATTTTTTAAAGCACCTGGGAAAGGAACCATGGACTGCACTCTTCTGCTTATCTTCTTGGCACAGCCAGTCCTTAACCTGAGAAAACTCAATACATTCTAGACTGTCCTGAAAGCCTACAGTTAAACATTAGAGTGTGAAGGGACCTTCATGGTGGTCCACAGTTATCCCCTGCTTGTAGCAGAGATGGCTGAGGTGCAGAGAGGGGTAAAGAACCCATCTCTGGTCTTTAAGGGAGGTGATGGCCAGGCTTGAGGGTCAAGTGTACTAGTGGTTAATCTATGGCCCATCATAGCCTACCATGGGGCCACATAGTCTCCCTCAAACCGTGAAGTGGAACCAGTTCAGCATTCATCCCTTGTATATGCATTTAAGGAAAAAGATGGTGTTTTGCCTAATTGGCAAATGAAAGCTTGTGGTTTGATGGTATTCAACATGGCACTCGGTTTCTTTCTCTCTTGCAGACGATTCAGTGTGGCTCTGAACCCGGTAGGTGCACTAGAAACAGGGCTTTACATCAAAAGCACGGTTGGACCTATAGGGGATCCGAATCCCGGCAGTAGGTCATCAGAGACCAGGCACAGGGTGAACCATTGCTTTGTTAGCTGATGCGGGTGAAGCCTCTATCTGCTCAAGGCAGAGCTCCCAGGGTTTCGGGTGGGCTGGACTCCTGGCAAGTTAGAGGCAAAGGAAGGGTGAGAATCGCCATGCAAGGTAAAAAGGGAAGCCTGCCACTCCTCGGAGGGAGATCAAGTGCCATGGGAGGGATGTCACTTACAGTTGGGAACAGGAGGCAAATGTTTTAGAGAAGAAGGATTGTGGGAGATTGTAGCATTTGAAGAATGGGTGGGCTTCTGCCCAAGAAATGTGGATGGACAGGGTGAGCTGGAGGAGAGATGGTACCAGCAGAGACTAGGAGGTAGGAAAGGAGAGTCATGGGGGCCAGCTGGCTGGAGTCCAGGATGAGGTGTGGGGAAGGCAGGACTGATCCTAATAAACATGTCAAATATATTGGATACACACATACGTATGAAGGGACCCGGAGTGGTTACACGTGCTCTGTAGGTTGGGACCAGGAGGTTGAGCATCACCGCGGCTGCACATCAACCAGCACTGAGAAATGTCTGGCCTGCCTTAGCTGGAAGAAGAGATGAATTGTGAGAGGTGGTCGGGGTGGGTCACGTAGAGCAGGTGGCATTGGATTGGGCTGGGGAGGGGGGGAGGTCCATGGGCAGTCTTGCCTTCTCCCAGGACCATCTCCAGAATGGATGGTCCGACACACCCTGACCCCAGGAGACTTGAGGGATCTCCGAGTGGAGCCTATTAAAAGCAGTGTTGTGCTGGAGGACTATTCAATTTTGATGAACATAAGCTGGATACTCCGGGCAAATGGTAAGTTTGCATCAATCAAAGATAAGGCCTGATGTGTCTGCTAAAGCAGTAAAGGGCAGACTCTACAACCCATTACTTCCCCTCCCAGGCACATATCCAACAGAATACGTACATGCACACAGCAAAGCCACAGACTAGAATGTTCATAGTAGCAGTATTCCTAACAGCCAAAAAATGCCTCAAATGCCTGACAGTAGAATTAGAATCATAAAACGAAATCCCGTATAGCAATGAGCATGAATGATCTGTAACTACACACAGTGTGGCTGAATCTCACAAACAAAAGAAGCCAGATTCAGCAGTTCATACCTTCACATCTGCACACAGGCCTGCAGTCCTACCCACCAGATGATTCCATTAACAAAAAGTGCAAAACCGGCAACACTACTCTAAGCAATTAGAAGTCAGGACAGTGGCTACTCTCAGGTGGGGAATGACTGAAAGGAGGCCTGAGGGGCACTCCTGGGGTGTTCCTTGACTTAAGTACTGGCTGCATGAGTGTGAAAACTCATCATATGGCACGCTGGTGTGCTTTTCTGTATGTTATGCTGTCCTTCATGGAAGAAAATTGGGTAAGGCCAGAGATGATCCCTGAGGTTTAGGAAAACACCCTCTCGGGTAGAGAACTTTTCCACGTCCCAAAGAGCATTGTGGAAGTCCTGGCATTTCTCTGAGGCACATTGTGAGTTCTTTGGATGAACCAGTCCTGGGGACCTAAAGGCCATGTGTGTAGGTTCCACCCACTAAATTCAGCTAAATTCCATCCGGTCAATAATCTGGGAGTGCCAGTCAGGTTCCCAGAGGGCCAAGGGAAGGCAGACACAGGCACAGACTCCACCAGGGGAATCCTGGAGGGACCTGTACTCCGAAGGGGGTTGGGGAGAGAGGAGCAGGAGAGGGCCCTGGTGAGACCACATTAAATTAGATGTTGCAGTAAGGCATTTGGCTTCATCCCTGGCACAGAGCAGGCTCATGTATGTTAGCTGTTGTTATAGGTGGTGGTGCATGAGTTGGGCCTTGAAGGATAAGACTTGGAGAGGCAGAGCATAGGAGGAAAGGGCATTCCAGGGAGAAGGATCAGCATGCATAAAGGTGCAGACAGAACAGGCATGGCTGCTGAGGACACTCTGAGAGGCCTTTGTGGTGTTCTATACAGCAGGCCTGTTCCTCTTAAAAGAGACCCAAAATAGCACAGTTAGACTCCTCTTTGCAGGTATCTCTGAAATTCAGGCTCACCTATGAGGAGCAAAGGCTTTGGAATTTGAATCTACATTCTTCCGCTGATGAACTCTGTAAGCCACAGCAAAGCTCCCTGAAATTCCCTAAGCCTCACTTACCCCATCTGTAAACTGGAGACAATCATAGTGCCTACCTTTGAGGGCTGCAGTGAATGTGAAGTGCGATGAGGCAGGCAGGCTGTCTAGCATCAAGTCACCCACAGATTTAGCACTAACTACACAACTGCCCTCTTGCCCACTTCGGCAGCCAGCATATGCTTGTTGAAAGCCACCAAGATCTGCGTGACGGGCAAAAGCCACTTCTAGTCCTTCAACTGCATCAGGTGCAATTACACTGAGGCCTTCCAGACTCAGACCAGACCCTCTGGTGGCAAACAAAGCACTTGGAGACACTTGGCTAATTGTCACTAATCCAGGTCCTTTGTTGGGGGTGTGGATGTTGTGCTCACATACAGGCTGCTGAGAGCTACAACCTGAAGCCTGAAGCAGGATGCCTGGGTTCAAATCCCATTTGGGGCCATTACTCTGCTGTGTGCCTTGGGCAAGTCAGCACCCCTGGGCCTCAGTTCCCCCATCAGCAAAGTGAGGGAAGCTGAACTTAAATTACATCCTGGGGCTTCCCTGGTGGCACAGTGGTTGGGAGTCCGCCTGCCGACACAGGGGACGTTCGTTCATGCCCCAGTCCGGGAAGATCCCTTTTAAAAAAAAAAAGAAAAGAAAAAAGAAAATTACATCCTGGCTCTAGAATTTTACACTTCTCTGATTCTTTGAGTTACACTGGCAAACCGTGTGGGGTCCATTTCCTTCGCGGACATTGACTAGAGACATGAGTTTCAGCAGTAGGTTAAGGAATGAAATTATAAATGAGAAGAACTTGGAAATTCAGGGCTTCCCGCTTTGCCTTGCAGTGGACGTTTTCCTACATCGGCTTTCCTGTAGAGCTGAACACAGTCTATTTCATTGGGGCCCATAACATCCCCAATGCAAATATGAATGAAAATGGCCCCTCCCTGGCTGTGAACTTCACCTCACCAGGTACACTACTTCCTCACTCTTCTCTTACTCTGTCTTGCTGGGACACCTGTTTTGGTATGTGGTTTGGTACAGAGAAGCCAGGTACCATGGACAAGGCATTTGGCCTTGCTGAGTCTCGGCTTCCTCGTGTGTAATATGGACATGACAGTAACCGTACCTCACTCACAAGGAGAGGATTAAGGCAGGTGAAATGGAGGGGAAAGCCCATGCCTGTGTGTCAGGCACTGATTGAGCACTTGACACGCATCATCTCACTTAAGCTGTCAACAACCCCAAGGTTGGGACAGCCCCGTTTTACAGATAAAGAAACTGAGAACTTAAGTAACTTGCCCTGGTTACACATGCAGAAGTGAAGCTGACGGTCAAACTCTGATCCTTCTGGACTGATGCACTTTAGCCATTCTTTGTTGTTGATGCAAAACGCTTGTTCCAGCCTCAGCTTCTGGCAGGCTGTGTAGTCTGACAGCGTGTGGCTGGTCTCCAAGCATGTACAGACTCCAGTAGGTTTGTCCCCTGAGCTGCGGTGAAGAGGCAGGTGGCACTGAGTTGAATGCTGGGTTCTTTCCCTTGCTCTATGACACATGATCAGCTCTCTGGTGTCACACCTGCAGTATCACACACAGGGTTGGGATGAGGATGAGACAGGATCATGGGTGAGGAGGGTCCAGCACGGTGCCCGGCCGCAGCAGCTCCCCACGTCACCCCCGCTTGGCTGGGTCACCTGTTCTGTATCCCATGCCTGTCCCTGTCCCAGGTGTAGCATCGAAGCCAAATGGAGCAATTTCCAATCTGTCATTGTTCCTTGGTCGTGGTCCAGTGTATTCTTGGCATCACATCATTTACTACACAGTAGTGCCCAGCTTTCCTGATGAGACTAAATCTCATTTTTTAAATTATATTTTGGAATAATTTTAGATTTATAGAAAAGTTGCAAAGCAAGTACAAAGAGTTCCCATATTCTTCTCACCCAGTTTCCCTTATCGTTAACATCCTACATTACCGTGGTCTATTTGTCAAAACTAAGAGTCCAACACTGGTACATTTCTATGAACTAAACTCCAGACTTTATTGGATTTCACCTGCTTTTCCATTAATGTCCTCTTTCTGTCCCAGTGGCATTTAGTCCCCTGTGACTCCTTCGTCTCATCTGATCCGTTTCTTAGTCTTCCCGTGTTTCACGACCATGGCAGTCTTGAGGGGTGATGACCATGCATCTTGCAAACCCAATCTGGGTTTGTCTGGTGTTTGTCTCATGATTAGACTGGGGATATAGATGTGTTTGGTGAGAATTCCGCAGAGGTGAAGCACTCTTCTCATGACACTCTGTCAGGGGTGGGTGACATGCACAGGATGTCACAGGTGGTACTCACCTTTGTCACTGGTTAAGTGGTGTCTGCCAGGCTTCTCTGTGCAATCTAGTATTTTTCCCTTTCCCAAATTTTACTTTTTGGAAACAAATCACTAAGTCTATCCCATCCTGGGGCGGTGGGTATAGGGTGGGATTAAGCTCCACCTCCTGGAAGGGGCAGTATCTACACATATTACCAAACCTCATTTTTGAATAATGGTTGGTTTCTAAGTCTTCTCTTGGGGATCACAGATAGTTTTTGATAAAGTCTGTATTTAGATTCTGGTTATCACTTCATGAATAGATAACCTTCTGTTTAACAGTATAATGTTAGCATCTCATTTAAATCTGCTATCTGACCTCATATCTGAAATTTCTGGCAGGTGTGGTAAGCATATGTGTGTGCACACTTGTTGGCAAGGGGGTGGAGCAAAGATACCTTCTTCTAAAATGTAAAAACTTTCATTCAAATTTCCAGGCTGCCTGGACCACATAATGAAATACAAAAAAAAGTACGTCGAGGCAGTTAAGTAAATACAGCATTTGCTTTTGTTATTAGAAGAAATTCATACCGTGAGTCAGCGCAGCTCAAGCTTTTTAAGATGAAGGAACTGAGGCCTAGTGTGGGGCTGTTATGTATCCGAACTGCTCAGACTGTGAAGGCTGATCCCGGCCAGCACCGTGCCCACTGAACCCAGGGATGGACAGACTCGTAGTGGGTTAATATGGTGAGCAAGTCACAGAAAAAAAACACCCTGCTCCCTTGGTTAAAGTAACATTTTAGCCCAAACCAAAGGCCCTTCCTGCCTGAATGGGAATCTGTTAAGTCCTCCACCTGCTCAAACCCCAGTACCACTGAACTGTGGTCACGGGGACCCTTCTGCTTGGATGTGCAAACATTCAAGGTGGGAGCGTTAGCTAAAGTAGTGACCTAGAAGAAGGCTCTCAACCTGTGACCTCATAGGGGTCCACATCCTACAGGCCAGACTGTTAGAACCTTCCTCCTCCCTTCACATTTTTAAATAAGCCCATTCAGGATAATCAGTCCCAACTGTCCAACTTCCAAGGGGTTTACAAGGATTTCTGTGCGTTTCCGGGTAATAGTCTTAGGGTGCTAATGAGGCTAGTGGTTTTGGGGGGGATCAGTCCCTGCCTCTTAGGCACCCCCACCCCACAGGCATCCCTATGAACCCCAGCAGACTGAGTGCACGCGTCTCCTCGCTGGAAGGCAGACTTGGAGCATTGTGCCTCCTCTCTCGCCTCCCACCAGGAGAGATCTGGAGTGTTGGAGGTCACTGGGATGTGAGGGGGTCTGAGGGCCTCGAATCAGTCTTAGAACCCAACTCCTAAAGACAGTTCTGAGCTGGGACTTGAAATGGCCTCCTGGGTGGGGAAAATAATACACGGTATTCTATATCATGTTCCTGGAAATCAACCGAGTGCTGATTTGCAAGCCACATGAATGAAACAACCAGCTTTTTCTCACAGAGTAAACCTGTCCGGGTATCTTCTAAGCCATGAGATATTTCCTTATTTCTATACATCCAGTAAAGCTGGGGCAGTCTGACGGATGGAGTTCCTGGAACCCAGAGTGTTCTAGTTCTAGCTGAATTCCCTCGCTCTATAAACTTAGACATGTCTCCTAACCTGTGGCTCCTGCTCCCCGTCCTGGAAAGGAGGAAATCCTGACCCCAGCCCTTCACTCAAAATGGATGTTGAGAATAGAAGGGAGTAGTAGAACCCAGCCTGTGCCTCTCGCCACCCTCAGCCCAGGGAAGCTGTTTTCAGCAAAGCAGTGACGTGGGGTCACTAAACTTTCTTGGGCAGCAGGTTACTTTGGGATGATAAATAAAAGGCACACTGTGTAGTTGAATAAGTATCTCTTGGACGTGTGCCTCAGGACATATATCTGTTTTTGTCAAGCCCTTATGGGGACTTAAATGAGGGCTGAGTTTGCAACTCCAGCCTTGTGATTCTCTCTCAACTCACAGGAAGTCTGTGGGATCCAAACATCACGGCTTGTAAGAAGAATGAGACCATGGTAGAAGTGAACTTTACAACCAGTCCCCTTGGAAACAGATATGTGGCTCTCATTCAAACTACCACTGTAATTGGGATTTCTTATGTGTTGGAGGTACTTTTTTCCCCTTCATTTCCTCAACACCACCCCCGTCCTCAACCTCCAGCTCTCCTTCTCTTGTTGAAGAATGCAGATTCCCTGGACAGGCTCTCTTTTGAGACAGCACGGGCAGAACTGTCTGCTGTACGGATATGCTGGGCTATTTTGATTAATTCAGACAAAGAAAAACAAGTCCCTGGTAGCATCCCTGGAAACATCCCTGTGACTCTAAAACCAACCAAAGGTAGAGGTCTCAGAAGTATGGAGTGAATCCTGACTCAAACATAGTCTACTGAGTTCAAAGTCAGTTTGGGAAGAGCGTTATCTTCATTGGCAGTCTTTGATCTAATCATTCGTATGGCTCCTAATACTTTTTTTTTTTAATGTATTTATTTTTGGCTGCATTGGGGTCTTCGTTGCTGCCTGTGGGCTTTCTCTAGTTGCGGTGAGCGGGGCTACTCTTCGTTGTGGTGCGCGGGCTTCTCATTGCAGTGGCTCCTCCTGTTGCAGAGCACGGGCTCTAGGCACGAGGGCTTCAGTAGTTGCGGCACGTGGGCTCAGTAGTTGTGGCTCGCGGGCTCTAGAGCACAGGCTCAGTAGTTGTGGCACATGGGCTGAGTGCTCCACAGCATGTGGGATCTTCTGGGACCAGGGCTCGAACCCGTGTCCCCTGCATTGGCGGGAGGATTCTTAACCACTGTGCCACCAGGGAAGCCCCTGGCTCCTAATTCTTGATGTTTGTCTCACTTACCTGCACCAGAAGGAACTAACTCGAACTTCCGTGGTGGTTCAAGGGACTGGGGAAAGTGAAGGTGCTGTGGTCCAGGTAAAGTTGAACGAGATGCTCTGGGGAGGGGAGGAGAGGGGAAGGGCACTGAAATGACCCACTGCACCGCAACTCATTGCCTTTGAGGAGTCTTTCTAGTTGGAGCAGATGAGTTCTCTCCCCAGCTCGCTTCTGCCAGCAGTCTTGCCATTATGTGAGGCTGATGGGGAATCCCGGCCTCCATCTTCACAGCTGTGAGGTCAGGAAGCTGACCTTATCGTCCCTTCTGCTTCTGTGAGTGGCTGTTGACTTTCCAAGGTGCTTGTATTCCTATTTTCTGTCACAGAAACACAGAGAAATTGTGAGCCATTTTATTATCCCAAGCCTCCATTTTCACTGCAAAATGAAGTAACAAAGGATTTGAAATCTGCAGGCTAGGGTTCCCAATCAGCATATGAACTTTGTCCCCTCGGGGATTGAGTTTACTCCGCTGGAGAACAGGATGTTGGGCTAGCAGGTGTTCTCACAGCTCTTTCCACTCTGAGTGTATGCTGTGGGGCCATGGAAGGTCCCGGTGGGACACAGCTACACCCGAGACATAGGGCCTTTCTGTTCTTCATTCCCGGGACATACGGGCAGAGCTCAGACACGCCCGGTGGAGCAGACACCCATCAGCACGTTAGGAGTGCACCCCTTTTCCAGGGAACCAGACTCTACTAGTCCCAAGGGACTTACGTGTCGTAAAGCGCTGGCTTAAGTCAAGAGGAGTCCCACTGCACTGTTTTTTGGAGTACATATCTGTATATGTATTAGGATGTGACCTAACCCTTTTAGATAAGGAAATTAACATCTTAGCAACATGTACAAAGTTTAGGTTCATAGCTCAGGAGTCTTAGAAGGTGTTGGGTCTTGAGTCACTAGTCTGGATTTTAGGGCTTTGTGACAGAAGTATGACCAAGGAAAAAAAATGTACTATTACAATGCTCGAGAGGGGTTGAAGCCAGAAAAAAAGGGAAGAGAAGTTCTGGTGAAAGTAGAAATAAGGCTGAGACCCTCATTTCTCCTTAGCTGACTCCTTATTTCCATACCTGTGCTTCATTTAATGAGATCAAGGTCCGTGACCAAGCAGGATATACACAGAAGAGAAACAAAATCAACGGTGCAGAATTGATATTCAGAGTGCCACAAGGATCTGCTGAAAAACATCAGGGCTGTAAAGGGACTGAGTATATGAGGGAACATGCATTTCACTGCTTTTTGACTTTCTTATCCGTCTCAGTGGCTCAGGCCTGGCTGTTACTGTAATTCACTGTGGCCACATAGACATTTGGATAACAAATTAGGAATAGTGGCACCAAGAGACACATGTCATTGGTGCCTGAGAGCAGCTGGTTCTGGAGAATGTCTCTCTGGATTTAGCGACGTTAGTACCTTCACTGCAGGTTGACAAATAAAATGCTTCCAGAACTAGCCCAGGGGTGGGGTCAAAAGTTAAAAGGGGACTTCCCTGGTGGCTCAGTGGTTAAGAATCTGCCTGCCAGTACAAGAGACATGGGTTCGAGCCCTGGTCCACATGCTGTGGAGCAACTAAGCCCACGCGCCACAGCCACTGAGCCTGCGCTCTACAGCCATCAAGCCACAACTACTGAGCCCACGTGCCTACAGCCCATGCTCCGCAACAAGAGAAGCCACCACAATGAGAAGCCCGTGCACTGCAATGAAGAGTAGCCCCGCTCGCCGCAACTACAGAAAGCCTGCATGCAGCAACGAAGACCCAACGCAGCCAAAAATAAATTAATTTAAAAAATAAAATTTTTAAGCTGCTGGTCTTAGAAACCCACCCTCCTAACAATCCTGACTGCTGTGTAGGCACAGTGCCTATGGATTCCTGAGCACTTTCACACGCTGGAGCTTAACTGATCCTCAACATTCCTGTAACCAGGTGTCATGACCCCCCACATCAGTCAGTCTGACAAAACAGCCTTTAAAAATGCCATCTATCCATATTATGTATTAAGTAATTGCACCCAAAATAACATTAATTCAGCAAAGAACAAAAAAACGAACGTAAACTGGTTACCACGGTGAAAATGTGGAGTAAGAGGCCAAAATGATTTTAGAGGACTGTTCCTAACCTCCTGGGCCCCCTCTCCCTTTCGAGAATCTAATGAAACACCTGGACACTCTATGGAAAAACACACTGATCTGCAGACCTCCTGGAGATCTGCTGACCCTTGGCTTTAAAGGGACCAAAACTTCCACAAAGCACTGAGTAAAAGTTTTAGTTTCCAAATAAGAGATAAATTTGGTTCTGTTCTGCTGAAGATGAATAAGCTTTGTTTTCTCCAGGCAGAAGTGTGCTGGGTGGATGGCTGCCTCTCTTTCTTTCGGCTCTGCTGGTGGCCACGTGGGTGCTGGCGGTTGGGATCTATCTGACCTGGAGGCATGATAAGGGTTATAATTCAGTTCTTTAAAGAAACGCAGATGAGGAAATAACACTGATTTTTTTTTAAGGAGATTCCTCCAAAGGCAATCACATTTTGACATTACACAAGAGTCAGACATTTATTTAATGCCTCAGAGCTCTCCTAAAGACTAATATAATGACTGGACCACACCTGCTAAGGTAAAGCAGGGGTTGGGACTCCAGATCTGCTATCACCTGTTTTCTTTTTACCATTGAGGCATCTACAACGAGTGTAATGGGCCAAAGATAGCTGAGAACAAATTACATTCTACCTGTGATAGGTACTCTATGCTAGCTCCTACTTTTGAAAAATAATTCTTCCAAAGCGTAAGAAAACACTCACTTGGGTTCATATACTCTAAGGATCTTGCCAACGCTAAAACACTGAAGACCTGAATAAGAAATCAGAATATTTATATAGATACACAGCTAAAGGGAGGCCCACTGAAAACATCTGCTTCTGCTCCCCTCCACATGTAGACAAGGAAATATAAATGTAGTCTTTGAGTTGTTTGTGATGTTGTATACAGAACAAGATTAATCCCATGTTCTTTCGTAGGTAAGCAGGCCACGTCAAACTTTGACCTTAAGAATACTTATATTAATGGCTATTGTTTGACTTGTATTCGTTACAGTAGTTTCATACCTAGTTTCCATTCTTTAGCACGTATAGGACAGAATTCCAGTTGAGTTCCAGCTGAAATGGGGGTACCACTTAACCTTATGGAACTGTAAAGAAACTCTACCACCTGTAGGTAGAAGATGGAACAACTACTGAGTTGACCCAACTCATAACGAGATGTGAAGGGCAGAGAGGTCAGCTGTCCTTGTTCACGTATGGCACTAAAAATACTAAATTTACAACCACCCACCTGAAACAGAGTACCTTAAACCTGAACAGTTTCTATGAATTTATTTGAAAAGCTACAGGCTTAATCAAGTGGACTAATTCAGTGATAGGGACTTAGAAAATACATCTTTTAAGCATCTTTAAGGTTTAAGCACTGGTGTGTTTCAGGTGATGTGTACAAAAGGAACATCAGGGGTATTTTCCTCTCTGGCAGTAATAACATCCCTGGTACTCAGCTGATGTGCCCTAGCAAGGGATCATTAGTTTAGACTAGAGTAAAAGCCTGTTATTTGCTGTCCACAGATGACAAATGCTTTTCGCCCTCACAGAAAGGATCAAGAAGACTTCCTTCACTACCACACTACTGCCCCCCATTAAGGTTCTTGTGGTTTACCCATCTGAAATATGTTTCCATCACACAGTTTGCTACTTCACTGAATTTCTTCAAAACCACTGCAGAAGTGAAGTCATCCTTGAAAAATGGCAGAAAAAGAAAATAGCCAAGATGGGTCCCGTGCAGTGGCTTACCACTCAGAAGAAGACCTTACCACAGATAAGGTCATTTTCCTCCTTTCCAATGATAACACCATGTGTGATGGTACCTGTGGCAAGATGGGGGGCAGCCCCTGTGAGAACTCCCAAGACCTGTTCCCCCTCGCCTTTAACCTCTTCTGCAGCGATCTGAGAAGCCAGACTCATCTGCACAAATACGTGGTGGTCTATTTCAGAGAGGATGATACCAAAGACAATGACACTGGGCTCAGTGTCTGCCCCACATACCGCCTCATGAAGGATGCTACAGCTTTCTGCACTGAGCTTTTCCACGCCAAACGTGTGTTGATGGGGAGAAGGGTGCACGCCTGCCACTACAGCTGCTCCTCCCTGTAGCCCAGACACGAAGCAGGAGACCTTAAAGCCTTCCTACTGCTCCAATTACAGGAGGAAACCATCTGTGTGGGCTTACAGTTGAACCTTGAACAACCCAAGGGGTAGGGGTGCTGACCCCTGTGCAGTCGAAAATTCATGTATAACTTTACAGTCCACCATCTGTATCTGTTGTTCTGCATCCGTGGATTCAACCAACTGCAGACCTGTAGTACCTATTTATTGAAAAAATCTACATAAGTGAATCTGCCCAGTTCAAACTTGTGTTGTTCAAGGGTCAACCATATGAATACCTGTTTTAGCAAAAGGAAGTGAGGGAGGATTCACAACTGAATACATACACCTTAGTCTAGTAATTAAGTTTTTATGCTAATAAAATTGTTACAAATTTACTAACTACTGTGGCATTAAAGAACAGAAACTGAATTTATAACTATAAAGCTAAGTCAATCTCACACCTAAAAATCAAGAACACTTATAAAACTATAACCATTCAGATAATCAATGATAAAGCATCTCCCAGCCAAATATCCAATCTTGGAATAGTCCATGCTCTGCAGAGTAGGTAGAATTGTTTAGCTCTATCACTTTCTAAGTTTAATTAATGAATGCCAAACCTAAGAGTCCTCACTAATTCACTCAATAACTTCTTTGGTGAAAAACCTTCTATTACACACACAAGTCCTTATTTCTAATATAACAAAAATAGGGAATAACAAGCTGAACCTGTCTTTGCTGACCAGATGACCTACTCTATATGGAACCACTTGTATACTTGCTACTGCATAGGACCCTCCCTCTCAGAACTAGATTCGTGTCCTATCTGACTCTTGTACAGGTGACTTTTAACATCAACAACAAAATACATCACTTGTAGAGATGATGTCTACTTTTGCCCAAAGTTACCTATCAGTAACCTATTAGTTACCTATTAGTAACCTATTAGTTACCTATTAGTTACCTATTAGAAGTTACCTGTCAGAATTCAGAGTTTTATGGTTATTACATAACTTTCCATGTTCAAAACAAAAATAATTCCTATGTTGAAGTTAGCCTTCTTGAAGTAATTAGTCTTTTTATAAATGAATTATTGCACTGGTTTACTTAAATAAAAAACAGAATCTACCCCAGAATTACAGAATGTAGAGATGTGTGGCGTTTTAAGTCTTCAAACTTTTTACTTTTCTCAAAGCATCTTTTTCTTAATGCAGAGGTCACCAAAAGGTTGTTTATATTAGCATCCATATTTATCTAGGAAAGTGTGTCTCTTTCACACAGTGCAAGACTGCATCTGCTCCAGAATGTGGATCAGTTTCAGGTGGATGACTGTTAAAATGTTCTTGTAGATTATCCTTAAAGGACCATGCCGCTCCTTCTAATACATGTCTTACAGATAAAGACCAAAATAAGGAAGCACAGAGTGTCCAGCTTCACAAGCAAATACTTAGCAATGCCCGAGGCAATACAATTAATGTGGTAAAGCTCACTTACTTGTCATGATCAGTTTTCACGCTGCTTGTAAGTGCTGGTAATAGAAGACAGCTTATGTCAAAACTTGGACCAGAAACCAACCTCCTCTGAATCAACATCTACCAGTTATGTGAGAAATATGCTATTATGTGAAAAACTATTATAAACAGAAATACATTATGCTTTTAGAACTAGGTAGCCAGTATTAAATTGTGTTGAAACAGCCCAGAAACATAAAATCAGTATTGTATAAATTTAATTATTTTGTTAAAAAACTGAAAAAATAAAAGCATACAATTTTCAAATTTAAAGCAAACATCCCAAACAATACTAGCAAATTAAAATTTTGTAATACTGGCAGACTCTTCGTTTCCAACCTACTGAGCAGATATGCAAAATAATCCTATTTATTTAAAATGCTCTGGTAACAGCATTTCTCCAAGTCCTAAAACTTGCAACCATCCTTTTTTTTTTTTTTTTTGGCCATGCTGCGCAGCTTGTGGGGTCTTAGTTCCCCAACCAGGGATTGAACCCGGGGCCACAGCAGTGAAAGTGCCGAGTCCTAACCACTGGACTTCCAGGGAAGTCCCCGCAACCGTCCTTACTGTTTCTATATTCCACTTACCTGTATCTCTTATCTGCATCTACTTTTGTCTTTCCCCCAGCCCCACTCCCACCGTCAGTTCTAGAGAAGTGAGATGGTCCCTGGCAGGGAGTGGCAAGAAATAGGCATCCTCCCCATCCTCCCAGGTCTCTGAGCCCATAGGCTGTGCTGGCTGGCTCCAGTCTCCAAACCTCCTTCCCTTCCCCTGCCGGGGCTCAGAAGGCTGCACCAAGGCCTGGACCACTGGTGGTAATAGCTGTCTATATTTAAACTTTGGTTCAGACTGCTCACAGAGTAAGGTCAACCGATCATACTGAACAAAAAGTACTCCAAGAACTTTCACTTCATTTTTCAGGTAAAGGAAAACTGGGGACCTGATGCTGAAGTTAGAAATTACAGCAGTCTCCTTGTTTATCTGTACAACATGTTGGAAAATCATTAACCTAAATCATTTCTATCTGGCTTTAGGAAGCAAATGAGTTTTCCTTTTCATTTCTGTTCTGTTTTGGTCAATGACTGTTTTCCTTCCCCAAGCCCAACCTAGATTATGTCAGTAACAAAAGCCAGCCAGCCCAGCCTTAAATCTTTGCCTCTGGAAATCTAGACCTGAATGTGCCCCAATACTTTTTGTAATACAGGAGAAAATTTTAAAAAAGAAAAAAAACTTTCCTAGTTGGAATTTTACCAGTATACACAAGTCACGACATATGTGCTTGCCGCACTAGATAAGAGGGAAAATGCATGACCAGACATTTCTCACAATTCAGGTACACAGTCACATACCCACCCCTCATGGTTATGTGAGACTGCCTGATGACTCTCAGAAGCCAACCTAAACGAAGGGCTTCACCACCTGAGAACCATTCTACTGCAACAATTTAGATCACTGGGAGTTAGAGACCCGGAAGAAGGGGCAGGAGAGTTTACCACTGAAGACTTAGTTCTTATTTATTCTCAAATGTCCTGACTACAAAAGCAGCTTATTTTTTACATCAATGTCATGTTCTCAACATAAAAGTTAAAATTCATTTATTTTCAGAAAGCTTAAGCACCTAGGTCAATAAATTAGAATATAAATGTTCTATAAGAGTCTTTTATACCACGAGGTTATGTGTTGGTCTTCAACAGTGACTTTTCTGTCCATTTCACCACACAAAAGCAGCTCGCTCTCGTAGCATGCGGACGCCAAAGCGCTGCCATTCTCTCTGATAAATCCACAGCTCCTGTGTCGTATCTAAACAAGCCAACACTGCCCCTCCTTTCCATGCAATCAGCCGGGGATCCATGTCCTAGAGAGGTGATAAACAAAGATATTTCAGCGTAAGCAGACAAGACATATACTTAATCATTTACTTGAATTTGGGGGTAGGAAAAACCCTGCTGAGTCAATATGGAATAAATCAGATTTTCAACTTGCATTAAAGACCCATG
The DNA here is from genome assembly GCF_026419965.1 of Kogia breviceps. Classification (NCBI taxonomy): domain Eukaryota; kingdom Metazoa; phylum Chordata; class Mammalia; order Artiodactyla; family Physeteridae; genus Kogia; species Kogia breviceps. The sequence continues at coordinate 35,394,649 of NC_081319.1, read as the reverse complement.
AAGGATCCATGAACCACAGACATCTTCTATTTCAACTCACAAGAAAATTTTTTAGTTTTTATTACTGAAAATGCTACTATTCACTATTTACTATTATTCCACAAACAGTCCCTATAGGCAGAAACATATGTAAGGATGTAACTAATTTTGAAGTTTGACTGGAATAAATATATCCTACAATCCCTACCTCAGAATTAAAATTAAATAAAAATATTCCCAGGAATTGTCAGTGAGAATAATAAAACACAGACACAATCTGTTTCTAAACTCCTGCATTTACGGTTGCCAAGATAGTTCAAACCAAAAAGATCCTTGAAGATCACCTGGTCTAGGGACCAGCAGGAGATTCTTAATATGAAAGATAACAATGGAATTGTTCTGGCTGACAGCGTGAGAACAGTCAGTCTTCTCCTTGTCCCATCCAGTCCTTTGACAAAGGCGGAAGTCAGTCATGCTAGTTTGGAGGGCAGAGCAGGGATTAAACGCCAGTAATCTAGTCCCTAGTCCAGAGCTCCTTTCACCTCATCTGTTGACCTGCTGAAAGTAATTTTTCTACTTGCTCCAAGCCCTTAAGAACTCCCCAGACACAAACCCACGCCTCCCAGGATTTTCTCTGTCCAATACAACTAGAAATAATGCTGTTTCACTGGCAAAGAGTACAACTTGCACCGTGTACAACGTACCTTGGGCCTTGTGATCACATCCACATTTTCAATAATTCGCCTGAATGAAGGTGGCATCTTATTGAGAATTCTGTGCTGCAGAAATTCTTGAGCTTTATGAAACATCAAACCACCTCCCACCACCAGGATGGAGCTGTACATCTTCTTTTTGGTTTCGTCAGACGCTGAAAAGACAGTGAAATCCCTTCCACGGTTTTTCTCCATATCCACCACCACCCCAGGCCAAGCCACCATCATCTCTTGCTTGGATAACTGCAGGAGCCTTCTCAAAGGTCTCTCTCCCAACCCATCCTAGACAATGCTACCATGCAGCCAGAGGAACCTTGCAAAACACAAATGTGAGCATGTTGCTGTCCCACCCCCAACCCTGCTAGTAGCAGGATTAGGACCAGAATCTCTAGGGGGCCTACAAAGTCCAGCGTGGTGTGTACCCACCACTTTCCACAGCTTCACCCTGCATCCTGCTTTCCAGCCACACTGGCCTTCACACAGGCTTCTTCATCTACCTGGAATACCAAGGTAACACCTCACTCTCCCCCTAGATCCCTCTCTCTCAAATGGCTCTTCCTCAGGAAAGCCTTCCCTGCCTCCCTGCCTCCACAGCTCCTCCTGAGTAAAAACCCCTTATTAAATCCCTCAATCAGAAACTCAGTCAGAACCCTTTAGTTCAATTTTGTAGCACCTGCCACAGTTGTAATTTCATCTTTGTGTGGTAAGTTGACTTGTTTTGGTCTCTTCCACTAGGCTCCATGCTCAGGGAGGCCAGGAAGCAGATCCTAACACCTGACAATGTAGGCACAAAGCAGGTGCTCAATAGCTTTTTTTTTTTCTTTTTTTTTTTTTTCTCTCTTTTTTTTTTTTTCTTGCTCAATAGCTTTTACATGAACATGCTGCAGGGCAAAACTACACCCTAGCCTGAACCCTGTAATTGCTCTCTCCCGGCTCCCTGACGTGCTTACAACAACAGTCTATGCTATGCAGGATGGCTTTATCCAGGCCCAGGGCTTTCCCTTCGAACAGCGAGATGGCAGTCTTCCTGGACATCAGTGCAGTGAGAGCTTCCTCAGAATCATTGCCAGCCATCAAGCAGTCTCCCTGAGAGGATCCCAAATCCACCTCCTGGGAATGCAGTCTTTCTGGAAGATCAGAGGACTGGCCACGAAGATCCCCCTCAAATCCAATGGGTTTGGATGCAGACTTTCGGTCAGCAGTAGCTTTTGCAGACTTTAAATCAATCAAAAGGAGAATCAAATGGATGGTAAGGCTATGATAGAACACGGTTGATGTTCTCCAGCTAGATCCAACCCCCTCCCTACCCCACTACTCTACACTCTATAAAAAGAAGGTCTGTCACTGTGCTGCAGAGAGGAAACACACATAGTTCTATGACCAAGCACCTGGTCCCCACCCCTGGATAACTGGGAGTGAGGGGTGGTGTGCAGAGATGAGGAAGTGCTGACAATTCCACAACAATCACGGGCGGGCAGCACGTGAGGTTAACACCTCACTCTCCCCCCAGATCCCTCTCTCTCAAATGGCTCTTCCTCATTAAAGCCATCCCTGCCTCCCACACTCCACAGCTCCTCCTGAGTAAAAGAGCTATAACTTTGCTATTACTAATTGGATTTTTAAGATTGAAATGTCGGTGTAGATGAACCTTTTCCCCCTGAATTTTTAAGTGTAGTAGTTCACTGAAATTCTTAGGCCAGTGGCTGTTATGGGTCCTCATTTTCAGACCTTATCTAAGTACCCCATGCTCAGCTTTGGGACAGGAACAAAGACTAGAAGAGGTTCACAGCCCTCTTCTCTCCATCATGAGCTGCTGTTTCATTAGCAGATAAGAGCTTTAATTTGTGCCCCTGAATCAGACATCCTATAACTAGGATCAGCTTTGGACCAAAAAATTCAGCTCTTTGCCTGTGCCGCCCAGCTTTTGCATGATAATTTAAAAATAGGTAAGACTTTACTGAAAATACTACTGGATAAGTATTCAAAAGTAGATAAAGTATTATACATAAAGTACATAAATAATACATGCCAAAAGGGAAGTATCTTGTAGACTGGTATTCTGAAAATTGATGTTTGCTGAATAAAGAAATCTGTCATCTGGATTTTAAACACAGACTTCATTTCATCTACGGTCTTAAAAACAGTATCAGCTTTAGTATACTGTCAGTTTGCAGCCACTGCAGTGATCCATTAATTATGGGCAAGCTTCCCATACAGGGACAAAACTGTCTACTCTCACACAGAATTACCACAGACCTGTTCTTGCTTGCTTTGTGTGGCCAGCAGGTAATGTTCATCATGAGGATCCTCAGGGTCACCCTGGGACCTGTGCTGCAAAGCTGTCATTTTCTGTCCAACGATTCCAAAAGTTGCTGGATAAAACAAAGCCATCGGAGCCTGTGCACGGAAGGAAAAGAATGACCAACCAAGGATACTGCCTTCTGAAAAAACTGACCCATTAAATAAATTTTGTTCTTCTAAAAACAAAACTGGCAGATCAGATCCTGTAAGTTAGACCGAGTAAGCATTCTCTTTCAGAAGTAACATTATTTCTTCAGTGCATGATAGGCCAGAAAACTCACTTATCAAATTGAATGGGTGATATAACACCAGAAATCTCAAAGTAAATGTAAAATAAGTGCCTAGTAATCTACTTTACAATTTCCTAGTAAGAATGATGCCTCTTTCTAAATAACAACTCATCATATACTGGCTAATTAAAATAATGGCTCAGATCTGTTCTAATCTGTACTCTACCAGTGGTTTAAATGTTGGGTTAGCAGCTAATTTACAACCAGCTGACATTCTCACCTCATGAGGATTCCAACAAGTACATATTCTCTCAGTCTGATTGAACCTGGCTGCCTTTCTTTCTACCCATGGAAATATATACCGATGTGTTACCTGGAGTTTTTCATCTCCTAATCGAAACTGGTAAAGAAGGGCAGGGGAATCTGGATGTCGAATCTGAAATTCATGGTCCTGAAGCCCAGAGATGTCCTGATTCCAAGAAAAGATGCTGTCAGTGAATCAGTAAAAGTGCATGCAAACTCTTCAATTGCCATCTAAGTCTCACCTATAAAAGAGCTGCCCTACAACTTCCTACCACTCCCACTGGAACTTAATAAAACAAGAGTTCAACTGTACTTTGATTCTCTTTCAACATTTCTGAAATTCCCACTATGTACATTTTTGTTTGCTTCATTATCAACACACACCAATACAATGTCCAAACCAGTAAGCAAATTCCCTCAATAACTGGGAAATGTTACCCCATCTTATGTTTCTCAATAAAATTTTTACTCAGAATTAATTACTTGAAAAAAAGTTGGAAAAAGAAAGGTCTAAAACAAATAGCATAAAAAGGTAGCAATTCATATACAGCAATGACTAAATGTTGACTGTTCACAATACCAAGAAAGTGCTTCAAATGATACCATTTTATTAACTATCTATACCTATGTATTTACCTGCTACTATTCATTACATGCAAAGGTTTATCTTTAACCTTTATTAGAATGATTGTAGATCCTAAGGAGAGAGACACCAGCTAAACTCTCTTAAAAAAACTAGCTGTGTTTTCTAGAGTCTGAGACACATCCGTACAGCTCTGACCTTACGAAAAAACTCTCTCACTCCTTAAGAGCTTCAGCCTCAAGCCTTAATAAACTTGTGTTGAACAGGTTGCATAATACTCTTAAATTTTTAATTATCTTTAAATATCTTCAATTTTTCCTGAAAACAAAAATAATCAGCAATTTTGATTTTGCTCCCACCTGATCTAAATGACAAAAAGTTTCTTTAAGGTGCTGCAGAAGAAGGCAATCCATTTTATTTGTTAACTGGCATTCTCTGTAAGGGAACCCAGCTCGCTGCATCAGCCAGTAAAAACATCTTGACACATCAGATCCACCATATGCCAGACAGAGCCTAGTGTTAAGAGAAAAGGGCAGAAGGGTAACCTGTCAGTTAAGAAGGTGCAAAGAAAAAAAGAAGGTGCAAAGGGTGCTCCAAAAACTCAGTTAGGCACAGTGAAACACAGGAAGTTTCAAGAAATGTTGTAGAGATAAATTAAAGCATGAAAGGACAGAATGGATGTAAGGGAGAGAGAAAGGAAGCTAGCAAAAAACAGTGGTGAACGTCTAGAAGCAAAAAATGCTATTTGCGAAAAATGTCCAAGAAACAGAATACACATTAAATCCAGCTCATTTCCAAGTCCATATGTGTAGCATATGACAGCTGTTTGACTGTCTATACTCACCAACATGTAGAAATGGCAGGCAGTCACACTGTTAGACAAACTTATGGGAGAAAATCTTAGCGAATACTATCCACTAACTGAATATTTCTACGATTTGGAAAGATCACTGCTGTGTTGTTTTAGTGGTAGAAGACCTGGGTCCAGTGTTTTCTCTATACTTTGAAAACCAATGACATTAGGTGTTACAAATGGATGAGCCCAAACAACTCAATCTGGGTTTGAGAATGCACTGTAACTAGGCGTGGGAGGTAACAAATTAACCTTTCTCATGGACTGCTTGGACCCTCTTTTAAATTTGTTTCTATGACTTAAGAGTCAAACTTCCTATGTGAGTGACAGGAAGAATTAAAGCATCCTGAGGAAGCCATCCTGGAAGCACAAAATGCTGCAGAGAACTGGTATGTGCACTACCTGAGTGTGCTTACCTGTGCTGGGCTTGTCTCAGGATAGACAAGCAGCAAACCTGCTCCTGCTAGTTATTTTATTAACTCTTCTATCAGTGATGACATAATGGATGGACTTGACCACCATAAAGTTACTCCTCACCAAAAACAATTATGACGAGAAAAGCAAATACTCAAAATGCTAGCTAGCTAGAGAATTCAGACCTGAAAACCTATTTTCTCCTACATGACTTACCCAAATAAAGCTTTGCTGTGAATGTGATTGGTATCTCTCTGCCACACCATAGTGAAAGACACAGAGCTAACATACACACTTCCTCTGTGGGAAAGCACACAACACACACTAGGGCTTTCAGGAGCTGCTAATGTGAACTCATATTAGAGAGTTCCAATGGGAAGGGTAAAATCGGCTATTTATAGACGTGTTAGAATTTGCACTTCCACAATCTTACTAGTTTCATATGGAAAATCTGAATATGTAATTCCTTACAAAAACTTCTTCCTAACTCATGATGCTTTTAGTTGAACAGGCTGTGTGGGGAGGAGCAGGGAATACCTCCTCCCAAGCTCCTCACCGAGTGTTCCGATGAGAGACCCCATCCTCCACACAGCACACGCTTGTCTTTTGGTCTCCAACATCTACAATACACGTGCTGCTTAAACCACTTCCATAGGTGGCACACACAGACTCCTGATGGACCACGATCCCTGAAAAACAAAAGGCAGAGGGGTGAACAGCTGCGGAGCAGGAAAGATCCTACAACAAATGTTCAATTAAAGTCTAGGAACCTCCAGGCAATCATCCAAGTATCACTGACCCTCCCAGAATAAGCATTTCAATAAAGCAGTGAATCAGATTAACTTTGTCAGGAAAAAACAAAAACAATCTCATTTCAGGCAGATTTCACTGGGATATCAGACATACCTGAAAAACCCATCTTCATTAGGATCATATTCACTAATTCTTTCACATGCTGTTTATTATAGATATCAGGAATTAACAAGATACATCTGTAATACTAAAAAGAAGAACAAAGAAAAAAATATAAAATGGTTAACACTCAAGTCAGGTCAAAATAAATTTCACCACACTTGTCGTCAAAGAGGATTCTCTCTAAAGCAGTAGCAGCAATGGCTAGAGGCCCAAAATAAAAACTCAAAGCTCTCTGCTATCCTTTAGGTTTTATGAAAAAAAACGGAAAATGCTGAAGTTTAGTGGGCTTTTTTCCCTTTGAGTTATTTAACACTTGTAAAATGAAAAATAAGACAACTGATGTTTCCAAAAAAGGTCCAGAGAGAAGGCATAAACATGAGCAAGCTTGCTGATTGCAGAGCAGGTGAGAGGAACACCAAGAACCAAACAAAATGAGAAAAGAAAGAAAGCACCAGAGGGGAATTCAGTGAAGGAAAAAAGATATCCATAACAGCTTAAGGTCGAGAAGGCTTCAAGGACACTGTCTTACAAACAACTGAGTATAGTATACTTTTATTGACCAAGAATCTTAAAGACAATCCAATAACTGGTCATTTTAGTTTACCTTTAAATCTTTCAATGGGATTTCCAAGTATTTTTGTATCGCATGAGACCATATTACTTCAATATCTGCCAGAACAGCTGTAAGGGAGCCCCCAGGTCCTGGGTGAATATTTAACTGACCTCTTCTGATAGGCCAGTGAATATCGTAACAGTCCAAAGGATTAACATACAAGGCCTAGAAAAGACAGGGAGATGAATACATTGTTAAAACTCTTCTCTCAGGGTTTTCTAGATTCACATTCAAAAACCTAAGGCCAGAAGTTATCATTAACATTTGCTGACTGTTCTAATGTTGAGAGTGGTGTATGTAACATCTCAGGAGCCAGTGTGAATATCTGGTCCTCAGGGTAGGATTACAGAATGCTAAGAAAAACTAGAACTAGGTGGCAAAGCAAATTGACTTTAGAAATAGTATCTAGGTTTTCTTCTTCCATTTTACTGTAAAGAAGTTTCCTACCTCTTCTCCTACCAAAAACTCAGGGTGATGGGATGTGTTTGTCCACTTATTTCCAGAGCAATGATCTAAAATCGCAGGTCGCATCTGCTTGTTGTAGGAACGTGCCTGAAACAAAAGAGCATCCGAAAATTCTCTGAATCCATGCAAGAAAGAAAAAAGGGGTTGTCCTCTTTTCTCCTCTCTCAGAGACCAGATACAGTGGCAAATTTTAATCATTAATCCAAGATATGTGACAAAATATTAATTGGTCACAAGTGGATTCTCCTGCCCTATTCCACAATCTTGATTTCTCCCATAATGTTAACACTTAGGCAGTGATTCAGTCAGTCCAAAATTAATACTGTACTCTGCTGAAAGTTGAATATAGATTTATATTATCATATAGACTCATGTCCATTCCTAGCAGTACTGGTTTATCACATTAAAATGACAAATGTAGTAAGAATACAGCTTCCCATCAAGATTCTGGAATTACACACTTAAGCCTCTCAGATAAACTAAACTTTCATCAACTTGATACAAGAAACACCACCTTACAAATTATTTGGCTTGCCTAGACATTTGCAACGCCAATTCAGGTATTCTGTAGGTGGTTAAAGAATGGTTTTTCTTCCTCTTTTAAGGAAATCCCATCTTTAATTTGCATAATGAAATAGGGAGCACACACGAATGGTTACGACTTAATAGCAGTGGTCAAAGAATGAATCTGAAGAAAGAGTTGAGACTGAACCTGCTCAGGGGACACAGGAATCCGTCTTGTACCATTTGACATCTTTTTAGACCATATTGCTTGGTCCACCATCTTAAGGCCATTTTGTCTTTGTTCATTACTTTCAGGTTTCTGGGGAAAAAGAATAGAGATGAAGAATACAAAGAATTTAGTGAAAAAGAGAAAGAAATGGCAAAATACTAATTTAATCCAGCAAGAGCAAATGCTCCCTCATCAACGAGTAGCATGTCCTTCACCTTTGTCACATGTATTAATCTTAAGAATTCAAAATAATCTTATTATTTATAAACAAAAAAATCAGAAAAGAGCCATCACCATAAAACTATCTGCAAAAATCTACAACCTCTAGTGACTTTTGACTGATATCAGAGCACTGCTACTTTATGTTTACAAAGTATTCGAGAGACTCTTCCATATATCTATATAATTCTCATGTTTACAATTTTATAACAATGTTTTATTCCTTCATGTGTTATTTCACTTAATTAATGAGTATTCAAGTTCTTGTGATATTGCAAAGAACACTCTATATTTTTATAAAATATTATTTTGTTTTCTTTCCATTTTTATTCCTGAGATTTATTCCTAAGATTTATTCCTAAAATAGAACTGTAAGATCCAAAGATATGCGAATTTTAGATTCTTACACTGTCAAGTTATACTTAAGCTTAGAAATGGACTTAAGGAGAGTCTGCTAGTTATGCTAAAAAATGGAACCCTAAGGCTTACTATAAGAATTATAGAAACTGCAAGTTCCTAAAACTACCCTTGACTTAAAACTTAAAGCAGATTACAATGCAATACACATATTTAACACCTATCACAAAAATTTTCCTGTTAATTATCACCTGCAAAATAGGATGCCTACTGCATCCTAAGTAAATGCTTACTCCAAGGAAATACTATTTTTTGCCTTTAAATTATGATTTGATCTAAGATTGTAACAAGTGCTTATTGTAGCAATTCAATTTGCTACCGATTGAAAATATGAGCTCAATTTAAACTCTAAGTATCTGGAAAAGAAAATATGGCAGTCAGTTAATAGACATCTGGATGCATCATTTTAAGGGAGTGACCATTCTGTATCTTCCACTAAAGATCATCTTCATCGATAACCAATTCATCCTGATGGGTTAAAAAAATTAGATTTACTTTTGTTATAATTATTTCTGTACAATCTAAAATTGATAGCTCAGATAAAAAATGATATTTGTAACCCTGAATGATGTCGTTATTTTAAAATACATTAAAGCTATGAAGATGTCGTTCAAGATTATGGCATACATTGAATATTGAAGCCCTCCCAGGGAGACAACCCGGGGCTTTCTCTCTAGGTCTTACATTTCTTTTGTGAGTGTGTGCTGCGGGGTGTGTGTGTGTGGGGGGGGGTGTGGCCACGCTGCACAGCTTGTGGGATCTTAGTTCCCTGACCAGGGATTGAACCCGGGCCCTCGGCAGCGAAAACTCGGAGTCCTAACCACTGGAACGCCAGCATCCTCCATTTCTGACTTACATTTAGTCCCTCCCTTAGGAGCCAGTTGTCTTTGTACAAGGGCTGTCCTTGTTGTTTGTGTCTTCGTGCAATAACATGAGGAATGCTGGCAGGAAGTGTGTCTGTAGCTCGACCAATCCTCAGAGTTGTTGAACCTGGATGTATGACAACGATGAAGTTGCTCTGGATTTGCTGTAAATACAAAACACAGGAGTGTGACCTTAGTAAATAACATGCAGGTAACACGTTAAATAACACAGAGATAACAGGCTAGACTAAGAAATTAGTTTCCTGTAATGACTATCAAACTCAAAGGTATCAAAATAATTCAGTAAAGGGAGTTCTCTGAGAGGCATCCAAATATTGCTCTCTGCCTGAATGCAAACTCTTTTAGTATCTGTGTGCCGAGGATCTGACTCACGGTACATAGGTCAACAAATATTTGTTTAAATGAACGAAATCCTAAGTATCCAATGCAAATCAAGCTATAATTTGGGGGCATTTCTGTGCCAATCACTGTGGGTACAATGGTGACCAGGACAAAGTCCTAACCACTAGAGAACTTCCCATTTACTAGAGAAGAGAGTTAAACAAGAATAAGAGTGTGGGGAATACTATGACTTGTGAAGTATGGGGTTCCCTAAATCTGAATCACCTAAAGATCCTTGTTAAAACAAAACAAAAAATACCCTAAAGCTTCACTACAAATTTTCTGATTCAGGAAGACAGAGCCTAGGAATCTGCAATTTACAAAAGCTCCTGAAGTAATTAGTATGATCACTCAGATGTGACAACACTGGTTGAGAAGGTGAGGGAAGAAGTTAATTTCAGAATCACTGTTTTGCTATGCTGCAAAGTAAGTGGACTTTATACATGGGCCACTTCTGAGAATGTGCATGAACTGTTTTCCGTCATTGTTTTTTAAACACTTTACCCTTATTGGTTCTGCAATATTTACCTGATCTGGCGAGAGTCTGGGGTTAAAAAACCAGAGTTCACAATTCTATCCTCACAGGTCAGAAAGCTCGGCAGCATTTCACCATCCATTATTGGGAGACAGTGAACAAGGACTGACAAAGCAGCACAAATCAGGACAGTGGAGTAATGACTGTGGGCTTTTAGATCTGTAATTCTCAAGGGGGGCAGAATATAACCTGAATCACTTGGGAACCTTTACCACGTAAACCTGTCGAGGGACCCAGAGTTTCAGGAGGGAGTGGGGGAAGAAGGGACTCCAACAATCCCTTTGACAACAGGATGTCTCTGTTGAGAATCACCATTCCAGTGTGACTCCTAAGTCAGCACCTACTCTGTCTGCTCTGCCCTTAAGCTACAGTTGTATCTTCTTGGCATGTCCTCATTTAAAATATTTCCGTAACTTGCCAAAAAGATACAGTCCAGAACCTCGAAGATCAAGACCCTGCCTACTTCCCTAGCTTTACTCTAGAACCACTTACTTTTCAGTCTCTTTAATCTTCCCAATCCAGATGTCTCCTGATTTCTTAGTTCACTGTGCTGACATTCAGGCCTTCACAAATGCAACTCCCCTTGCCTGCAGTGTTCTTTCTCCCTGTTAAATCTTACTCCTCCCTTCAGGTCTAAAGTTAAATGTCATCACACCAGGTTTATTTGTCGCCCTGCAATAAAATCTTATGGAACCCCTCCTTTTCATGACACTTATCATTCTTGTAATGATTTACTGTCTGCTCTCTCAAAAGACAAAACCTTCACGTAAAGGACTACTACTGTCTTGTTCACTACTCTGTGCCCAGTGCACGGCATACAGGAGCCTAGCAGGTATCTGTTGAATGCCCATGGCACCACTCTCACATGGCCTGGTGCTCTGCAGCACACTTCTCAAGCTTTTGTGTGTTATGGAAGACAACATTTATCTAGCAAACTGAGTTAAATAGATGAGGTGGCTTGCCATCAGGGACATCTGTACCTCATTACTAGTTCACAGGCTGCAGCACACTGACTGGGAAGCTCTGGGGTAATAAACGCAATTTTCCAAAGTGTGGACAAGCAGTTTTTAATAATTACATATCTACCTTAACATATTAGAAAACAACCAGCCAATACATCCTACACATCATTTCCTGGACATTACTGCTTAAGAAAAATTGAGTAAAAAAAGTTATTCAGCAAATAATGGTAGAGGTCTCACAGAGGATATGAAAAAACCAAACGTTGTTACATGACTGAAGTTAAGCAAATGTTGTTACAGCGGCTAATGGCCCAGGCTCCAGATTCACAAATCTGGCTCGAAATTCAGACTGTGCCACTTCCTTGCTCTAGATAAAGCTCCTACCTCAGAGAGCTATTGTGAGGATTAAACGAGTTAATCATGTAGCTCGGAGTCTGGTTATCTCTTCCCAAGTTCTGCATTCCCTTCAGAAGAGGCCAGGCTCTGGCTTATACGACCCTCTTGATGCCATCCCTGTCAAGATGTCCAGTCTCATGTCTTGCTCCCTCTTCTTCCTCAATTCCAGACATCCTCATCTCCAACATTTCATATTCTCCCTTGGCCCAGGTCTCTTCCATGCTGTTCTCCTGCCCTCACATTCCCCCTGGCTAACTCCTCATCATCCTTTAGGTCTTTGTCCAGGTGTCACCTCCATTGAAGAAACTGGGGCTGGAGGAGGTACCTGCTGTGTGTACCCAATACCTCCCCCTATGGTCCTCTGCACTAGCCCTCCCACTCCATGCCCTAGGTACTTACTGCCCACCCCCAACCGTGAGCTCCCCCTTCCCGCCAAATGGAAGAATCCTAGAGAGTGGGAACTGGCAAGGCCCTTACACACCATCCAGTCTGCCCCCTCAACTAGTTGGCAGGAAGGTGACAGCCCTGTGCTGGTCTCATGGCCCGGGAGGCTGGGGTTCGCACAGTGGCTGGTGTTACTGGCCTGGCCATCTGCACTGTGCCCTCGGAGCAAGCGGCTAACGACGCCCTTGCACCACCCACCTGGGTGGGCGCCCGAAGACTCCCGCCGTTCACCAGCTTCCTCCCCTCGCCCAGCTCCACGGACCCCCGCCCCGCCCGGAAGCCGAGTCCGAGGCCCGCCCCCGGCGCCTCACCTCCTGCAGCGACTCCGGCACCAGCGCGGGCACGATGGGTCGCTTCACGCCGCGCTGCTCCTTCTCCTTCTCCCCGCCCTTCTCTTTCCCGTTCTCCGTATCCCCCTTCTCGGCCTGGGTCATCTCGGCCGCCGACGCCCCTCCAGCCTCTCGCCTCAAGGACGCAACGCGGCCGCCAGATAACAGGACTCGGCGCAGGCGCAACCTCTCGGCCGACTGCCCACAACCAAGATGGCCGCCGGGAGTCGGCCCAGAGCGTTCCGGGAAAGCGGAAGAGCGGAGCTGCCTGGAGGAGGGTGAGGTGGGAGGGTGCATTGGCTGAATGTTGCTGTGATTGGTCCTGGCTGCAGCATGGCCGCAACCTACTTGTGTTTTGTTTTAAGTGCTTGCTGTGGAGCAGCTGATAACTGGTGTCTCATTTCGTCATCACACCTGTCTTTTCTGGCTTCTCACACACCATACGTAATTCTAGTTCTCCTCGTACTTCACTGGCCATGCTCAGTCGGGCCTCTGTTAGGATTCTCTGGAGTTAGGGCTTCTCTCTACACACTCCATGGATGACTTTATCCAATTTCATGGCTTTAAATATGAAGATAACTCCCAAATATGTATTTCCAGTTTGGATCTCGCCCTGATAACCAACTGCTTATTTAGTATCTCCACTTAGATGTCTACAAGGCATTGTAAACTTAAATATATCCAAAATGTAAGTCGATCCCCGCCTCCCCCCAAATAATCTACTACCATTTTCACCATCCTGTTTCACTTGTTTCTTCAATTGTCCACATCTTCTACATCCAAATCCATCAGCAAATCCCGCAGTCCCTCAAATATGCCTTGAATGCATCCACTTCTCCACTCCTACTGCCACTACCTGGTCCGATCTCACCTGGACCACCACAACATCCTCTAAACCCAACTCCCTGCTTCCAGTCTTGTCTGCCTGTAGTCTGGTTTTCATACAGACCAGTGTTTATTAATGCCACTACATCCCCATTTCCTGGCAAACAGAGTTGAATAAATACTTATAAACGGATAAAAAAGTGCTTTTACTGAACACTTTGGTTTCAAAGACTGTTAAACACAAAGTAGAATTCTCTGTGTTATTCATTTTTTCCATAAATATTTCAGTGCCTATTACACATAGTCACTGTTCAAAGCACTGGGGTAAAGAAGACAAAATCCCTAACCTCATAGAGCTTTCATTCTGGTGAAAGAATGAGAGTTACCAGCATTCAGATGGGGTTAAAGCCAACAGGCAGTATCTTAAGCAATGGTTTAGAATTAAAATTGGTAAAGATAGCACTGAAGTCCTCAATTTTAAAGACCACCTAGTAAATCTACATTTTGTAGCTCAGGTTTGTTGGTTATGGCTTTACAAATACCCTGATAATTACATCTGGTAGCAAGTAAGACATATTGTATTAAAGATCCATGGGACAAATAGGTTTTAAGATAAAAATTAATTCAAGAGCACAGATGTCATATGCATACTACTGAAATACACTGTGATTTATTTATAAAGAACAACAAAAGCAATGAACAGTATTTCAGAAGTTGAAAAAGGTGACACTAATAGTACTCAATATGCAGCCATTTATTTTTCTTCAAATTTGGAGCTGTGTTTTAATTATATAAAGATGAGAAGTCAGTCTTGTAACCTAAAAATATTTACTTATTAAAACTATATTAATACTTTCATAAACGATACAAAAAAGATGAGACAAACATGTGCATTTATAGAACTGCCTGTCAGTCATGCCAGATCCCTGAGGGGGGAATTCCCAGCACGACCTCATTCATCTGTGAGGACACAGAGCAATCCTTGTTTAGAGTACACATTCATCTAACTTGTCCAGTGTGGTCAACACTCCATTTCTTGATGGTTTCCTTCTGCTATGAATGTGCTTGTCCAGTTGTCTGCTTCTTAGAGCAGACATTTACCTAAAAGAAAATGTTATAATAGTTACTAGTAATTTGGATCTGTATAAAAACGCTAGTCATTATATGTTATAAAACCTTCTTCAAAAGACATTTTGATTCAAAAGACAATTTTTCAAGGGTTAAGATAAAAATATTTTTCCAAATAAGATGTCTAATTACAAAATGCTGTGACTTCTGCTTTCCTAAAGAAAACCTGTCTAAGGAGGCATTTTCAAAATGAAATCCCATGGGCTTCCCTGGTGGTGCATCGGTTGAGAGTCCGCCTGCCGATGCAGGGGACGCGGGTTCGTGCCCTGGTCCAGGAGGATCCCACATGCCACAGAGCAGCTGGGCCCATGAGCCATGGGGCCCGCTGAGCCTGTGCGTCCAGAGCCTGTGCTCCGCAACGGGAGAGGCCACAGCAGTGAGAAGCCTGCATACCGCAAAAAAAAAAAAAAAAAAAATAGAAAGAAAAAAAGAAATCCCTGCAGAATTGCAGGTTTTAAGTTACCGTCCTCATCCACCGGCCATTGGAGGAGGATTAGGGCCACGCAGATGATTAATTTGACCCATTCTTCTGGGGGGGTTTCCTGGTGGCCTGAGATAAGAAAGAAAAGTTAATTTCTACTGTTTAGTAGACACTACTTCAATTGATTCCTTTTAAACACTCAAATAGACCCTCTTATTTGTTTAAAATAGGAACTACCATTTAGGTTGCGAGTCACAAATTCAAATACTGAAAGAGACCAGATGCATAATATGCATGAGGAAAGTGAGTCAAGCAAGGGTTAGGATAAACGGAACAGCTCCTCCTATAAATATCCAATTGAAACCCAGCTCCAGCTGATTTTTGCCATAAAGAAACACAATCCCCACCCAGTGCTCCTGGATCATGAGATTTTCATCAGCAGCTGGAATCCAGATTCTAAAGTGAAACCTCTAGATTTTAACGCTGGCCATCAGTTTTCATCCTCTAATTCAGACTTTTCCCATAGGATATTTGATATACATTTTAGCTTTGTCAGATTAACTCTGATTATCAAATCAAAGGCAACTTGATTTAATTTACAGTAATACATTAATTTTGTGAAATAGAATTTAAGCCTTTAACTACCACGAGCCTAACTATGTCTGCCTGCCTATTTATCTCTAATTTAATTATATTACACAGAGGGGTAAAAACATCTTTTATCAATTTAAAGTTATACCCTCTTCCATCGTCATATCTGGAATCAGATGAGCTTCCGTAGCCTCTTCTCTTTTTCACATCTTGCTGAAACAGAGTTCTGAAACTGAAACAAGGGGCAGAAAACAACAGAAGATCCACTTTCAAAATTATAAAATGCATTCCCATGGTACCAACTATCATCTCAGTGGGAGGATGACTACCCTAACTTAGCTCCAAACCCACATTTCTTGAAGCCAGCTGGACAACACCATCTAGCGCAAGCACAAGTCTAAACACAGTGTGCTATGTTCTGTGCCAAAGCCACCATTCCTGTCTTTCTTATTTGCTGTAACTCTTCTAGACAGAGTCTAGCAATGACTCTGAAACCAGAGTCATCTCCAACTTCCTTCCTCTGCTCTGTATCAGTTGCCAAGTCCCAGAGTCTGCTTTTATAGTACTGCATGTCCATTTCCTGTGTCAACAGCCTACCTAATGTTACCTTGGGGAAGGAGGGGCTGAAGTGGTGTGCCAGAGGCACAGGGCTTTCTGGGAATAAGTTTAAATGGAATTTTATTTGTGAAGAGGGAAGGATTTAACTAAATTAAAACAATATTTTAAATAAACAATATGGAGGTGAAATTTTTAAGAGATTGCAAAGAAGTTTTGCCTCTCTGTCCCCTGTTGTATTTCTCTATGGAACGGTTTCTTCCATTTTACCCCGTCTAATTTATGCCACATGCAGCCATCAGATTAATCTTTCTAAATGAGAGCTACAATCAAATTAAGTATAAAGAGCATAAGCTGATTTTCAAATTTCTCTGCCATCTTTGCTGTGCCTCTTCCACCTGGAATAACCTCCTCTGATGTCCTCCTCCCACAATCATGCCCACCCCAAGGCCCCTTGTAAAAAGAAGACATTTACTGATATTAAAATCAATGAAGGAAGGAGACATCCCACATCTCTGCATATCTGCAGTTCTCTGCCCACAAGACACTCAAATGTATATTCAAACTTTGGATGAGTAAGACTTGTTAGTAGATGAACAATTTTCATAAAACAAACAGCATATGAAAGACCAAAAAATGAATTTAACTAAGAATCGCTTGTAATTATAGTGAAGTTTAAATTTTTGTCTCCTCTGTATCAATGCTAACCCTTCATTTAAAAAAAAGTGTATGCTTTGGGAACTTTTAAAAATAAAAATCTAACTCCCCTTGTTTACGTGTTGTATACTATGCCATACAAGTTGCACATACACACTAAAGGCAGGAACAGTAGAGAGAAAGCAAAGTGCTGTCATCTGGCAGCAGAACGAGCAGGTCTGGCCCCATAGCTGCAGGCTGAAATGGTTACCACTACGGCTAAGACATAGTCAAGCTTACTATCTCAAGGAACATATTCATAATCATAAAAGATGTTTGGGGCAGTTTTATCACTACACAAGTCTTCATCTCCCTTAGAAAAGCTATTAATAAAAATTACAATTAAAAAGTGCTTCAGGCAAGCTGAACTTAAATATCAGGGCTATTAAGAGGACTACTATACTTACAACAAAACCACAAACTCAGCTATTCCCCAGAAGAAATCCGTTATAAAAGACAATCTCCATGGGGACTGACTCCTGCTGTCCAACACTTGTCCTATAGACAAGAATAAAGAAACTTCAGTTAGTGCAACAAATCCCTGACACAAGATGCATTACATTTAATCAGTTAGGTAACAATCATAGGCTCAATTTTCAACTTGTTCACTGTTCCAAATGGTCTACACAAGGAAAGGTGTGTTATGTGTACATCATCTAAGGAAAGGTTAGGGAAGTGAAGTTCTGTGGTCTAGAGGTCATTCCTTTAATATGTCAAATTATGCCTCCTATAGTTTGTAATTTCTGCTGGGTGACATTTCACGTTTTTTTCTTTTCTTTTTTTTTTTTTTTACTGTGGTAAAATACACACAAAAAAATTTACCATTTTAACCATTTTTAAGTGTACAGTTCTATGGCATTATGTACATTCACACTGTCATACAACCATCACCGTCAGCCACCTCCAGAACTTTTTCATCTTCCTCAACTAAAACTCCACACCCATTAAACACTTACTCCTCATTTCTCCCTTCCCCCAGCCCCTGAAAACGACCATTCTACTTTCTATCTCTATGAATTTGACTGCTCTAGGCACCTTGTACGAGGAATCATACAACATTTGTACTTTGGTAACTGGCTATTTCACTTAGCACAATGTCTTCAGGATTCATCCATATTGTAGCATATGTCAAAATTTCCTTCCTTTTTTAAGGCTGATGAATATTCCAATGTAAGTATATACTACATTTTGTTTATCCATTCATCTATTGATGGACACTTAGGTTGCTTCCACCTTTTGGCTACTGTGAACATGCCGCTATGAACATGGGTGTACAATACCTTTATTCAAGTATTTTGAGGAAACAGATGAGTGAATATAAAGAATGCTCACACCACTTCCATTTTCCTAAATGTGTTCTGATTATCTCATCTCTTTCACTTGCAAAGTCTCTTGCCTATATAAAAAGATTGTTTATACATACCCTTGAAATCTTCAGGATCGGCTGTTATGTTAAAATTTTTATATATCAAAGAATTCGTGGGCTCTAAGTACTAAAGAGAATTGGGCTTGTTCATTAAAATGACCACTATTTTTCTTTAACAGAATGCTGTTGATCCGAATTACAGACTCCAGTTTTATCTTACAGAAAAATGGATATATTTTTCAAACCACTTTAAATAATAGAAGCTACATCAGGAAAAGTTAATACTCTATAGAGTTTCAGTCTTGCAAATCAACAGGTTAGAATATTTTGGGAGACGAGCCATCTGTCAACTACCTCTCTTCTCCATTTTCCCAAGGGCTTCACCACTCACTGCCATGCCCAGTTTACTTCTCCTCTTTCCTTGACCAGTTTACTTTCAGGTATCCACTTGCACCTGAGCCCTCACAGAGCTACTGAGAAAAAGGGGCTACACTTAAAGACAGAATGTGAATGATAGGCTTGGTTCTGCCTCTTACTAGCTCTGCTTCGTTGGGTGACGTGACATTTTCCTTCTCTGAGAAAAAGTATTCCAAGGATAGTCATCATATAGAATTGTTGAGAAAAAAAAAAAAAAAAAGTCACTTGACAGTAAGAAAAAGTTTTTGTCAACTATGAAATGCTGGTACAGTCCTTCTAAGAAAATAGATCTAGGACTTCCCTGGTGGAGCAGTGGTTAAGAATCTGCCTGCCAATGCAGCGGACATGGGTTCGATCCCTGGTCCGGGAAGATCCCACATGCCACAGGGCAACTAAGCCACTGTGCCACAACTACTGAGCCTGCGCTCTAGAGCCCGTGAGCCACAACTACTGAAGCCTGCGTGCCTAGAGCCCACGCTGCGCAACAAGAGAAGCCACCGCAATGAGAAGCCACCGCTATCCACCGTGGCTCGCCAACAACTAGAGAAAGCCTGCGCGCAGCGACAAGAAGGGAGGGAGGGAGGGAGGAAATAGATCTAATTGGAACCCGTCAATTTCTTCCTTTGCGATTCTAAAGAACATACTGCATGCATTTGTACCATTCTGACTTTTTTGCGCTTTTCTTCCCAGTTTCTGAAGGCAGAAACCTCCCCTCCCAATATCCTCAGAGAGAAATAAGTTGCTTGAATGCAGTTGGCCATTTCTCAACTATAAAAGTGAGATTAGAGGCCCTAGTAGGACCTTTATGTTATTTATGTAGATCAAAACCAACAATGCATACACAAAAAGACACACTACAAATACAAAGAATTATTCAATAAATAATAGAAGCTGCCAGCCTTAACCACAAAGAATATAACACCAAGTCTGCAAGTGCCCAAAACGAAGATGAAACTTTGATCTTCAGTGTCCATCAACCTACTTGTTTCAAAGATTTTTAAGTAAGAGACAAGGAGAAAGAGAAAGTGAGATTGTGAAAAGCAAAGAAATGCAAAGTGCACTCAGCCAGAAGATTTCTCACTACCTTCATGGTCTCTGAAGATAAACACATGACTCAAATAGAACCAGGGCCTAGTTCCAGTGATGCAAGAACTAGTTAAGAGTGCACCAAGGCATTTATTTCACCTGAGTCAAACAAGTGGGCAGGCAGTTCTGACACTGTTCTGACCCAGTCATACTGTGTCTTTCCTTTCCATTCACTGTCTTTGGGGAGTCACTGAATTAAGTCTCTCTCAGCTTCTCCATTCCAGGAATAATCAACTTGCTCCTACAGGGAGTAATGCTACTCCCTGTGCCCCTTGAAATTAGGGCAGAAAGCTACATGCGTGACGAGCTACCCCTCTGCTGGGAGAAAAAGCCTATCCAAAGCTTTTCTTCAACTCTCTTACACATTACAAAGAGGCAGTATAGTAGAAAACCGTACGAACGCAGACGTCAGTGTACCTGCTTTAGAAACCCGGCTGAGCCATTAGAACTACCTTTGTGATCCTGGGCAAGCTATTTAATCCGGCTGCGCCTCAGTCTCCACCCGCAAAACATATAATAGGGTATCACCCGGATAGGGTGACATTAAGACAATGAGCGGACAAACAACGCTAAAAAAAAAAAGTGCCCGAGGCACAAGCGCTACGCAACGGCGTGAACACTGTGGTCTTTTCTAGTTAAGGACACTGACGCCCGACAGGAAAGACCACTTTCCGAGACCCACAAGCAGAAGCTCCAGGAGGGCGAGGACGCCGGGCACTCGGCACCGCCGTCACCACGGGGACCTTGGCCCCCGCCGCGGCTCAGGGACGTTCGGCCGACGAGCCGCAGGCCCCGGCGAATTCGTCTCCAGCTCCGCCTGGCCGCGGGGCGTGCCCGGAAAAGCGGCGCCGGGACGGCGGGCGAAGATGGAAGAAACCCGGGGCTCGGCCTCCCAGGACGGAGGTCACCCACGTAGCCCCTCCAACTCACCATTCGAGATATAAACCATCTTGCTCCTTCTCCGCCTCCAGAACGACAGTGGGGCCTGGACCCTCTCACTTTCCGTAGCTCCCTCCGCGCTCCTCCCTCTGACGTCACAGGCCACGAATAGGCAAAACAGTGACTGAGGAGGGAGGTGGACAGAGCCCATTGGCTCTGGGGAGACACGCCCCCGACAGGCGTTTTGGTCTCGTTGTGCTGATGATTTTCAGATGTAAGGTGGAGGCTGGGGCAGGTGATCGGTTATGACGTTGCGGATTTAGCCTGTAAACGCGGGCTTTCCTGGCTCCTTCGGCAGTGGAGTTTGGAGAGCTCGTTTGCGCTGCCGGGAGAAGTTACGCTGCTTTCTAGTGGTTTGAAGGGCCCAGGGGTTGGGGAGGCAAGGTCACATGTGAAGTGACTTGGGAGAAGCGCCGGCAGGAGGAGGTTCCTGAGAATTTTCCAGAACTGTGGATCTTTCAAGGTGTGCAGGGAAGTGCCTTGCGGGCAGAGGCGGTGATCAATCCGAAAAGAGCTTTACGGTCAAGACTTCGGGAATACACAGGCCCTATTTAGACGAAGTACTCATTCTCTTTAGAACCGGTGTTTCTACTCTTGGTTCGCTAGAAGTGGATGGAGTTCCGGACGCACAGGCTCAGTGGCCATAGCTCACGGGCCCAGCCGCTCCGCGGCACGTGGGATCTTCCCGGACCGGGGCACGAACCCGTGTCCCCTGCATCGGCAGGCGGATTCTCAACCACTGCGCCACCAGGGAAGCCCGTGGATGGAGTTTTTAATCAGCCCTTGTGAGACAGCTGAAAAATACTGTAGCGCGGGGTAGCTCGAGACCTTTCTCTGCTTGTTTTTTATTACTGGCTACTTCGTTATATTGCCAGCACTGTGGAGGTGACAGATGAATGAGAAGCAGTCTCGTGTTCATTGATTAAATATGGCCCACGTACCTTGTGCTGATGGGTACTTACTCGGCTCTAGCCACTGGGCTACTTTCTGGTCCTTGACCATGGTAGTCTTGTTCCTGCCCCTTTGCTTTTTACTTGGCTGTTCTTTCTGCATGGAGTCCTAATTTTTTTTCCCCCAATTCTCAAGTCATGTGTTGTCTCCTCAGAAAGTTTCTAATCAACTTAACTAAAATGAAATTGAAAATTCCATTTTCAACAAATATATGTAAATAATAATAAATAATAATAATAACAATTATGATTAAAATAATAATAAATAAATGTAAAATAATATTTTACATTTAACAATGTGTGTTAAGATTCTATGTTCCAATACCTAGAATAAACAAATATTTATTTTCATGTTGACTTTTTCAGTAGCAGTTTTCCCCCAAAAAAGTGGATAATAGGACAAAACATCCTTCATTTGAAATTTTTGCAGCGCAATCATAGAGGGTTTTTTTCTGCACAAATATTGGAGTGGGGTCATTAATTTTACCAAGTACCTTCCTTAACATAAGCCATGCCACCATCATCTCTTATCTGCTCTTCTCTAGTTGTTTTCTACCTGAAATCCCAGCTTCCACCTTTACCAGCCTTAAGCAGTTTTTCACACTGTAGCAAGAGTGATCGTAAAATGGAAATCATTGCCTGCTACCTTTTAGATACTGAAATTTAGTGATTTCCTATTGCTCTTAAGAACCAGTTCCTTGTCCTGGTCTACAGGCCCTTCATGACCTGTCCATTTGATCTCCCCCTACGCTACACCTCCTGCCACAATCCCCACCCAAGTTTTGTGCTAGCAACATTGATGTTTAGTCGCAAGCATCCAAGTTTTTTCATGCCTGCAGGACTCTGCACATGCTTTTCCTTCTACCTGGGACACTCTTCCCCTGACTTCTTGCACATCCAGCTCCTTTCATCTTTTAGATCTCAGCTTAACAGTCACCGGTTCTGAATTCCTTCTCCTGGCCAATCATCTCCATGATTATTTTCTTCATAGTACTTATCACGATGTGAAAATATTTTATGTCATAATCGGTTTGTTTCTTTCCAGAAAATATAAGATGTAAGAGGTCAGGAATCTTACCTGCTTTGTTCCCTCTTATATTTTCAAGGTCTATTATAGTCCTTGGCAGGTAGTAGGTACTCAGATGTTTGTTGTTAGAGAGGGAGGGAGAGAGACAGACTGAGAGAGAGAGAGATCCATCTAAAAGTTCCCTAAAAATCTCCCAATCACCAAAGGAGGAAGAGAACTAATATTGGGATCTTCTGAGTACCAGACACTGCTAGACTCTCTCTTCCTCTTCATCTCTCTATCTAGATTATTTCTTCCTGAGATTTTAATGCAGTGATTCCCTAATGAACTACCTCTAGCCTCTCCCACTCCATTTCACGCTATATTTAGCCACTTGTTTAATCCAAGTTTGCTTCTTTCCTGCTCACATCTTCAGTTTATCCCTACCACACCCCAGCCTCCATGGTCTGGCATTGAGGGCTTCCTTGATATATTTTCTTAGGTTTATCTCTGTGACTAATTTCCTAATAGACCCCAGGTTTTCCTTCCTTGTTGCTTCTGCTCATTTGTTTCTTCTTTTTTTTTTTTTTTCTTTTCTTTGCGGTACGTGGGCCTCTCACTGTTGTGGCCTCTCCCGTTGCAGAGCACAGGCTCCGGACGCGCAGGCTCAGCGGCCATGGCTCACGGGCCCAGCCGCTCCGCGGTATGTGGGATCTTCCCAGACCGGGGCACGAACCCGTGTCCCCTGCGTCGGCAGGCAGACTCTCAACCACTGCGCCACCAGGGAAGCCCTCATTTGTTTCCTTTTGATGGGAATTTTCCCCATCTCTTAAAATCTAATCCATCCTTCAAGGTGAGGCATGTTCCTATTAATTGAAACAACGAATAGCAAATGTGAAAGGACTTTGCAAACCGAAAAAATATATATATTATATATAACTATATGTATATTATACTATATATATTTCAGATAGATAGATTATATAGTTAATTAGTAGCAGGATGGGCCGGAGGACAAAGAACATTTCCCCCCTTTCCCTAACCTTTCATGTCAAGAACTGCATGTTAGTTACCAGCCACATGTGGCTGTTAAGCATTGAGATATGGCTTTAGTCTGAAATGAGATGTGTACATACAAAATGCACACTAGATGAAGAGATTTAGAATGACATGATGTCCAATATCTCAATTTTTAATACTGATTACATGTTGAAATAATACTTTGGATATTGGATTAAAGTATTTTATTGAAAGTCATTTTGCCTGTTTCTTTTTACTCTTTTAATGCGACTGCTAGAAAATTTTAAATTACGTACTTGACGCACATTTATGTTTTGCATTATATTCCTTTTGGACACCAATGGTCTAGAGTGAAGACATTATTGGCCTGGCACAGGAAAGGTACTCAGTAAATACTGGTTGAATGGCTGAATGAATGCTCTTAATAATGGATAAGGGCTTTCCTGGTGGTGCAGTGGTTGAGAGTCCGCCTGCCGATGCAGGGGACACGGGTTCGTGCCCCAGTCCGGGAAGATCCCACATGCCGCGGGGCAGCTGGGCCCATGAGCCATGGCTGCTGAGCCTGCGCGTCCAGAGCCTGTGCTCCGCAACGGGAGAGGCCACAACAGTGAGAGGCCCACGTACCGCAAAAAAAAAAATAAAATAATAATAATAATATTATGCAAGGTTCACTATGTGTCAGGCACTGTTCTAAGCATGTTTTACTTATTAGTCCTTACAACAATAGCTAACATTTATATACTACTTCCCTGTTCCAAGCAATATTCTAAGTACTTTTGAGGTATTAATTCATTTAAACCTCAACCTTATTAAGTGGGCTCTACTATTATTCCCATTTTACAGATGAGGAAACAAGTCAGAAAGAGCTCAAATGACTTGCCCAGGGTCACACAGCTAGTAAGAAGCAGAGCTGAGATTAAGACCAAGAGTTTGGCTCTATAGTTTGTGCTTTTGACTCCTGTGCTAGGGAATTCCCTGGCAGTCCGGTGGTTAGGACTCTGCACTCTCACTGCCAAAGGTCTGGGTTCAATCCCTGGTCAGGGAACTAAGATCGCACAAGCTGTGCTGGGTGACCCCAAAAAACAAACAAAATCTCCTGTGCTGTACTGCCTCTCCACACATAAGCAGAGGTATTGAAATAGGATATAATCCAGTGTGGTACTCATAATATAGAATGGGAGGTGGTTTCTGGAGACAATTTAAATGTATCTCAGTTTTCTCAAAGTTACAAAATAGCTTCCCACAGTTTTTCTTTTCTAGATACCCTAAGCATAAAATTCCCCTAAGCATCTCTAAGTTGATTACCTAGCCATCTCAGTTCCGATCTAAGCCCAGAGGGATGGGCTACTGTGAATGACAGCTACCTCTGGAGCTGGGACTGGAGTGAATCCCACCTAAACCACATGGGTGGAGAGAGGTGGTGTTTACCAGAGTATAGAGAAGGAATGCTGGGTTACATCAAAACAATAAGATGCCTTCAATACTGCCTTTAAGGAACATGGAAAACAGATGGCATTTATGTTCTTCATTAATCTTTTATGTGGTTTGTTCTTACAGTTATTGCTTCTATATTCTTTTTTTTTTTTTTTTTTTTTTTTTTGCGGTATGCGGGCCTCTCACTGTTGTGGCCTCTCCCGTTGCGGCGCACAGGCTCCGGACGCGCAGGCCTAGCGGCCATGGCTCACGGGCTTAGTTGCTCCGCGGCATGTGGGATCTTCCCGGACCAGGGCACGAACCCGTGTCTCCTGCATCGGCAGGCGGATTCTCAACCACTGCGCCACCAGGGAAGCCCTGCTTCTATATTCTTTATTTCATCTGGGCTCAGATATCTTAGCTGTCTCATTTTTCTACCTTATATTCTTTACTGATGTCTTTCACAGATACTTTTTTGTGTGTGTGTTCCTTGTAAGGTATGTAGTCTCAGACTGGACAGGCTGTGCAAATCAGGGGCTTACTTTTTTGCACCAATAAGCACTTCATGCCTTCAGTTGAACTGATGGTTTTACTGCTCTACAAGTCACTTTCTTAAACCACTTGAACTCATTTTCTGCATCAAAATGGAAAAATGTTACTAGAAATTCACAATGCTATCTTCCTGGGAGAATCTACTGGATTAAAAAGTTTGGGATTTCATCTGTAGTCTCTAAAGTATATCACAAAGTTAATGATATTATTAGTCTCATTAATGAGCCTGTGAGGTTCAATTTAAACAGTCTATCTTGTGCAGCATGCGGGAGCTTAGTTCCCCGACCAGGGATGGAACCTGCGCCCCCTCAGTGGAAGCACGGAGTCTTGACCGCTGGACCGCCAGGGAAGTCCCTAAACAGTCTGTCTTTAAATGAATAAGGAATATCTAGATTCTACTTGTGATTCTGTTACAGGAAGAGAAATACTGTTCCAATTATAATTTCTAACCTTTTAAACTCATGATCTGATTTTAGTAAGGTGGTAAGTGTAATGGAAACTGTTACAGTGGTAAATGGAAGGAAATACTTATACAGATTTGTAAAGTAAAACCATCAGAGACTTAGGTGTTGGTTGCCTTCTATCCTAGGGGCATTAGCTGATTATTAAAAATATATTTTTTTATTTTTAGAATTATATTCTATAGTACAAAAAAAGTATATTGCTTTCCAAGCCTTATGTCTAGATTCCTAAAAGTGGAATAAAATATAACAGAAGTGTACATTCTAGAACTGTGTTCATAAGTCTCAAGATAACATTGATTTTTATATTTTAAAAATTAGAATATAGATATATGCCTGTTGACTTTAAGAAACATGATTTATTATTTTTATTCTCTAAATGGTTTGGAGCAGAGCATTTGATAGTCCTTAGATCTTTTTGTTTTGTTTTGTTTTAATGTGATACCTCGATATAATATAAAAGTCAAAAGATACAAATGAATATTCCATGCAGAACAAGTCTCCTGTCTTCCCCTGTAAGCCAGAATTCTAAACTTCCATGCCCTAGCTTAGAGCTGTTAATAGCACTGCTTGGCAAATTCCTGTTGGACAATAGTAGCCTCAATGACAGACTCACCTCTCTGAAGTTCCATCTTCTCTGGGATCTTGGCTAAGCAATCCTTCACTCACTTACTATCATCTTTAATGTTTTTAAAATGTTTTTCCCCCATTTTTTTATCCAGGTTTTTAAAGTTGTGCTCAGAAGAAGTGGTAGTACAGATTACTTCATCCTTCATAATGAAGTGGAAGTTGATGCATTTATCTAACCAAATGGACATGGCCATTTAGATTAGGTCTTAGATTAAGCAGTATTTTGCCTTTGACTTTAAAAATTCTGCTATTTGTGTATAAATAAAATTTCCAGAACTGCTATCTTTTCAAATATAGTCAAAACATTATTACTTATGAACAGAAAGGATTATTATAAACAGTAAATTAAAATGTGTGTGTGATTTTAAAATATATTTATTTTGCCAATAAACATTCCGCTTTTAATCCTTCCACAACCAAATAGATGAATAAAACCTTACTTTAGTTTGATAGTCTCGTTCTTTTAATTAAATGCTCAATGAAAATAGATTCATTTGTGGCCTCTAGGAAAAAGTTCTTTATGGCCCAGTGATGACTGTTCCTTGGAAAGACTGTTAGCGAGTCTCCAAAGGATTCTGTTAGGGAGGTTGCTGTTGCCTCAACTAGGTGGTGAGGCGGGCTGTTGCTGATGCCTCAACATCACCTTATTTGTTTTTCTCATAAATTTATTTATTTATTTTTAGCTGAGTTGGGTCTTTGTTGCTGCACGCGGCCGAGCGGGGGCTACTCTCCGTTGCAGTGCGCAGGCTTCTCATTGCTGTGGCTTCTCTTGTCGCGGAGCACGGGTTCTAGGCATGCAGGCTTCAGTAGTTGTGTCTCGTGGGCTCGAGGTGCACAAGCTTCACTAGTTGTGGCACGTGGGCTCAGTAGTTGTGTCTCTCAGGCTCTAGAGTGCAGGCTCAGTACTTGCAGCACACGGGCTTAGTTGCTCTGCAGCATGTGGGATCTTCCCAGACCAGGGCTCGAACCCATGTCCCCTGCATTGGCAGGCGGATTCCTAACCACTGCACCACCAGGGAAGCCCCACTTTATTTTTTCTTAACTAATTGTATAACACAAGCAGATTGGTTAATATCACCCGAGGTCAAATATGGTTCTTCCAAAAAGTCATCTTTCACAATTATCAGTAATCTATCTCTTTGGCTGTGAAACTCTAACTTCGTTTTGATGAGAAGTATGAAGCAGAGACTCTGAAAATGGAATCTGGCAACTGCCAAAGTGTTGCTTGATGTTATTTTCTCATTTCATTTTGAATGTATTTAGCTACTCGTTAGTGGCCCCCAGTCTTTCACATTCAGACAGAGACATTTCACAAGTGTGTTGGAGACCATATGTGCAGAAAAGTGGAGAAGCAAGTGGAAATGGCTAGAGTCACCTTGGGTTGCTGACCTGTTTGGTCTCTCTAGTTTTCTGCCATAGTCAGCAGGCTGGCAAGGGAGGGGAGCAGGTGTGCTGGCACACGAGACAGGCTCAGGCTTACTGCTTGCAATGGTGGTAGCAGCGTAAACAGTTCACACCAGCATTTTATAAGCCAACCCGGTACTGGGGAGCTCAGCTTTGGGACCCTTCCTGCATGAAGAAGCCACCCAGAATATGACTCTAGCCATTTCAATTGAGTCACTGTTTTTAGAAATGTAAATTTTTTTAAATCCCACTAAAGTACATTTTCTGTCATAAGCCTTGAAAATGTTCATATCCATAATCCAACATTTCTATTTCTAGAATTCATTCTAAAGAAACAATGAGAGATGTTGAAACAGATTTACAAGAATATTTACCCCAGTGTTATTTGAAATGGAAAGAAAAAATGAAAGCCATATAACTGCAACAGTGGGAGATTAGCTAAATTTTGGAATACATAGCATAGTGTACATTAATATAGTGGGAAATTATTTATGATATATTGAGTGAAAGCATATTATGAAACAGTATGTAAAGTATGATATCAATGCAAAAAAATATGTGTATCTGGAAATACACTAAAAATTATGGGAGCTGTAATTTTTTGTGTGTTTTTCTACAGTTCTCCAATTTTCTACAATAAACATGTATTCCTTTTCTAATTAGAAATAAACATCAATATTTTTTAATTGAAGTATAGTCGATTTGCAATGTTGTGTTAATTTCTGCTATACAGCAAAGTGACTCAGTTTCACCTATATGTACATTCTTTTTTATATTCTTTTCCATTATGTTTTATCCTAGGACACTGAATATAGTTCCCTGTGCTGTACAGTAGGACCTTGTCCATCCATTCTATATGTAATAGTTTGCATCTACTAACCCCAAACTCCCAGCCCATCCCTCCCCCACCCTAAATATACATTTGTTAGAAACTGAGGGTTTATCTCTAGTCTCATTTTAATGGCTTGGGTAATTCTTAAAAATATTTTTTTTCTAGTAGAAGTGATAGAAAATTAATAACCAAGGAGTTTACTCAGGTAGTTGTTAACTTTCAGAGTACATTTTAAAGTCATTTTATTTAATAGGTTGTCTTTGCTTTGCCTGATTGCTCTAGTACACACAGCATACACATGGGAACCCCACTCAAGTGAGTTCGTGAGTGCTTTTGGTTTTCTCTTAGGATGAATAGAGTCCAGTAAGAATCAAGTAAACACTTTCAGATTCCTTTCTATTAGCTCAAAATAATTCTGACTGCTTATCAAAATGAAGACTTATATGTTAATTTTGTGAATGGTTTATTGGCAAGGTTACTGAATAAAAACCTTCATTTTAAACGTGTGCTTTTTCAGAGAGTTCTATCAGACTGCTAAATAAAATCCTTTTTAAAAGAGTTTCAAATAGGAATGTGGACCTTTATAGATCTTTAGACCTTCTTTTGGGCAGTTGACTGATTGTCGCTAGACAGTAGAAGCATCTTACCAGTATTTTGCCCATGCTGAAAAAAAAAAAAGGCCCATGAAGCAAGAAAATTTATAGTATTTGATATGATGGCAAAAAAAGTTGTCAAAATATACAAACAAAAACAAATCCATATACGTATAGCTGATTCACTTTGCTGTACAGCAGAAACTAACACAACATTGTAAAGCAATTATACTCCAATTTTAAAAAATCCAAAAAATTCCCATATGAGTGTTTCATCTAATATGCCTTCCTTTAAAATAGAATTTAGCCTTAAGCAACTGAGCCTTATTTTTAGGGGATGAAATTAGAGTCCAACTCAATGACTTTTGCCTCCCTGCTGGAAGGCACTCTCTGGAAATAGCAAGCAGGGAATCAGTGCTGAAAATAAGTAATTTCTTTTCAATATGGATATAGTGAAGTGTAAATTTGAGCTGTCTTCTATCACAGAGTGAGAAAGCCTGGTTTATGCCTAGGCTCTACAAGGGTCAGGGAAATTTGAGGGCTGAGGTGGGGGTCTGTCCATATAGTGCCCACAAGTATGCTCTGGACTATTCTCTACCGGCAATTTGTTCCCTTTAGCTCTCACTCCCAAATAAGCAGGATCTCAGCTTTAGGGATAAAGAAATTATTTTTGAAATCTAAGACTAGTAGAGGAAATGGCTTCCTTTGATCCTCTGGATGTTATGACACCTATTTAAGAGCTTGCCTGGTTTTTATGATATCAGCCCAGAAAAAAAAAAAAAAGACCTCTGGATGCTTTAGGGTATTCCCTTTTCTTTTTAATGACCTGTGGATTTCAGGAGAGAGCTTCAGAAATGTTCTAGGCACTTTACTTTTTGCTCTCTACCTTAAAGATCAGATAAAATATGCAACCCCTGAATACTTGAATTGAATTCAGTTTAACTTGATAAAGATTTATCAGGCTGTTACTGTGTATGAGATATCATGGTAGCAATGGCACAGGTAGTAATAACAGCTAATATTTATTTAGTATTTTGTGCCTGGTACTGTTCTAAGCAGTTTCCATATGTAAACATTGTATTGAACAAGTAAAACTTATGGGTTGTGATCAATAATTTTATTTTTTCTTCCATCACTCCTTTCTTTTTGTTCAGTGGGACTAGTTCTTCTATGTTCCCAAGTGAAAACTTAGGCAAGCCCTATGACTCCTCTGGTTTCTCATAGGTCATATGCTTGTTGTCAGTTTAGTAATAAGAATGGCCAGTGCTAAGTAAAAGTAAAACTCCTGATCTTGATAGAAAATTAAGATATTTTTTTCCTTTTCCGTGTGAATGAAAAATGTTGCCAGCCATATCAGTAAACAAAGAATGTTGCAGCCTTCAAGCCACTATAGCCACCCAGGACAATGAGCCCTGGGGAGACTCAGGATGGGAAAGAACAGGATACTACTGGCCCTAGATAGCTAAGGTGCATATCAAAGGAATGATGTCAATAGGCCCAGACTCTTGCATCTTCCCATACAAAGAAAATCACTAAATTCATTAACTTGAGATATCTAATCTTCTTTAATTAACAGTAATTTTTTGATGTTCTGACTACCTGGTCTTTTTGCAAAACTCCTATATATCCTGGTTCCTCCCTTACCCCTTGGGAGCAGTCTTTTAGAGATATCTGAGAGGCTGCTTCCCAGGCTTGAAGTCCTCAGAAAGTCCACCAAATAAAACATAATTCTCAACTTTCAGGTTGTGCATGTTTTTCAGTAGACAGTGCTTAGGGCCAATATGCTTCCTCTGTCAGAGACACAGGGGCCTGGCCATTAGCCGTAGCTTTCCAGTTAGCTTGTTGAGCAGCAATGGATTTTATGAGTGTCTCTTGGGAAGAGCACACTGGGTTCATAACGGGACCGTAATGGATATCACAGGCGGATGAACAATTTAGGGGTAACATACCTGTCAGTCTGGAGGTGGCATGATCCATTACCTTATGACTTGGTCTTTCCATCCTTTTCTATCCATAAAACATACTCTTGTTCCATTTTTTAAGAATCATATAATCCACTTATTATCTTTAACATGTCTTCGATGTTACTAATATACTGTCTTTTTAACCTCCATCCTATTCATTTTTCTTGTCTTCTATAACAGAATTGCATAGTCTTAAATAATATAATAAGCACATTACAGTCCTTCCAAAATTTAGGGATGCATATTCATCTGTCCAGGTGGTTTTCTCATGACTTGAGATCAAAGTAGGGAGGGCATTCTCCGTAGAGTGGGTGACATTCACAGAATAGCTATGTCCACAGAAGTCTTCTTTTAAAACTTCTCCTCAATCTCTACTTTTGTATCCCCACATGAACAGCTTAAGAGTTAAGAAACTGGTTTCCAGATGGCTACTTTAAGAAAAGATACAGGTTGCTCTAGTTCCTGTTTTAAAATATCAGATCTATTTTATCCAGGTGCCTCAGTCAAGACTTCCATTTTAGCAAACTGATACACATGTATTATTCCATTGAACCCTCACAAGGACCCTAGGAAGTTGGTATGTTCTTGTCTCCATTTTATATATGAGGAAATTGAGGCTTAGAGAGATTTAGTAACCTGTTCACTCTTAACAAATGGTAGAACTGGGATCAAAACCCAGGCAGTCTGGCTGCAGAGTCCCTGCCATTAAAGAGTCCCTTTCATTCTCCACAAGAAAGAGGAGGGTTGATGAAAGCACAAATGACTAATATAAGATTGAGGAAAGTCAAGTGCCCTAAGAGAATCGCATGCTAAGTGCCCATGGGATGAGGAGGAGGGAGAGCACACATTACCTGGAGGGAATCAGAAAAGGATTCCTGAGAAGTGATGGTTGAAGTATATCCTGTGAGGTAAAGAGTATTTTGACAGGAGCAGTAAGGAGCTAGAAATGAAATGGAGGATGTATGATGAGATTGCATCTGTCATCCAGAAATCCTTTCACTTCAGCTGAATCTCCAAATGATCACATACCTTAAACCTAGTAAGACCTATGATGGAATTAACTTGAATTGGCTGATGTTTTTTTAAGCATGCTGTTTCCATAGTTTATCTTATGAAAGACAATTGTTTTGTCATTGACTCAGATTTGTTGTCTACCTGTTAAAACCCAGCTGGTCGACTCACATTAGAAATGTTCTAACTGGAATCAAGTTGCATAGGATATTTCCCTGCCTCTTTTAAATGTTTTGTATACTGGCAACATATTATATCTTAAGTAATTTTTGTTCTTCAGAACCAAATGGATAGCTGCACTATACACTGACTAAACTCAAATAAATGTTTGGCTTATTGTTCACTGTCATCTCCTATTACCAACAAGCCCTTGAAGCACAATACGGCAGGAGTGACACACTTGGGTGGGAACTGTGGCAGACAGAGAGTACCTTTCCTCTCTAAAGGGGACAGAAAATTTTCAGCTCTAGCCACTCATCACCATGTGGGATGGGGATCCATTGCAACCAGAGCTTCTGATGATTTCAAGAGAAGCCTGAAATCTGGATGATTCTCCAAAATGTCCCTGTTTTAAAATGTTAAAATATTAGTAATTAATTCATACTTTTTTAAAAAAACGTGATACTGGGGGAGTTCCCTGTTGGCCTAGTGGTTAGGATTCCTGGCTTTCACTGCTGTGGCCTGGGTTCAGTCCCTGGTCAGGGAACTGAGATCTTGCAAGTCATGTGGCATGGAGAGGAAAAAAAAAAAAAAAACACAAAAAAACCCCACAAAATCAAACAAACAAACACACAAACAAAACAAACAAAAACCCCCATGATACTAGCCAAACGAAACATGTCTATGGGCCGAATACAGCTCAAGAGTCACCTGTTTGAAACCTTTGCTTACAACATACCCACTAGAAATTGCTGAAATTCCTTACAGGCCCAGGCTTGAAGAAGCATACATTAAAAACAAAAACAAAAACAAAACACCAACAACGCTTTTGATCCCTGGTCTGGAAACTAAGATGCTGCATGCCACACAGTGTATCCAAAAAAAAAAAAAGAGAGAGAGAGGGAACAAACCTGTGGTTGCCTAGGGGAGGGTGGGGGAGGGAGGGATTGGGAGTTTGGGATTGGTAGATGCAAGCTACCATGTTGAGCACAGTTTCAGCAACTCTTTTTTTTCCCCCACTTATTTAAAAGACAACTGCATTAAGCAGTAATTATAAAATTTGTATTGATGGGCAAATAATGAATAAAGATGTAATTTATATGATAATAGCAGCCCAAAGGAAGAGAGGGAATGGATCTATATGAGAGCAAAGTTTCCATACACTACTGAAATTAAGATGGTATGAATTCAAACTAGATTGTTAAAAGTTAAGATGTTAAAAAAAAAAGTTAAGATGTTGATCATAATCCCCATGCCAACCAATTAGAAAATAACTCAAAATATATGGTAAAAGAAGCAACAATGGAATTAAAATGGTATACCAGAAAGTATCTATTTAACACAAGAGAAGTTATTAATAGAGGAATAGGAAATAAAAAACAGGCATAAGACATAGAAAACAAATAATAGAAGTGTAAATCACATTAAGTATAAATGGATTAAACACTCCAGTTCAAAGGCAAAGATTAGCAGAATGGGTTTTTAAAAAACTCATGATATATGCTATCTTTAAAATACATGTTTAGATTTAAATATACAAATAAGTTGAAAGTAGAAGGATGAAAGAAATAAACCATGCAAACAGTAACCAAAAGATAGCTGGAGTGGCTATACTATTAGACACAACAGACTTTTTTTTTGCAGACACTGGCCTCTCACTGTTGTGGCCTCTCCCATTGAGGAGCACAGGCTCTGGACGCGCAGCCTCAGCGGCCATGGCCCATGGGCCTAGCCACTTCGTGGCATGTGGGATCTTCCCAAACCGGGGCACAAACCCATGTCCCCTGCATCAGCAGGCAGACTCTCAACCACTGCGCCACCAGGGAAGCCCAACACAACAGACTTTAAGACAAAATTTGTCACTAGAGAAAAAGGACTTTTTATAATGATAACAGTGTCACTACAGCAAGAATATATAATGATTATAAGCATATATGCACCTGACAGAGTCTCAAAATATATTAAGCAAAAACTGGCAAAATGGAAGGAAGAAATAGACAATTCAACAATAATAGTAGGATACTTTAATATCCCAATTTCAATACTGGCAAGAAGAACTGAACAATCTTCTTGAATTAGTAATAAAAAATATTCCTACAAATAAAAGCTCAGAACCAGGCGGCTTTTCTGGTGAATTCTACCAAATATTTAAAGAATTAATAACAATTCTTCATGACTCTTCCGTAAAACAGAAGAGGGAGAAACACTTCCCAGCTCATACTATGAGATCAGTACTATCCTGTAACCAAAATCAGATAAAGGCATCAAAAGAAAAGTACAGACCAATATCCCTGAGGAATTGAGATTAAAAAATCCTCAGCAAATATATTAACAAACTGAACCAGCCACATATTAAAGGATTATACACTATGACAAATTGAAATTTATCCCAGGAATGCAAGTTTGGTTTACCATCTAAAATTAATGTAATACACCATATTAATGGAATAAAGGCAGAAATTATATGTCATTTTAATAGTTGCAGAATATGCATTTGACAAAATCTAAACCTTTCATGATAAAAAGTCAATAAACGAGGAATAGATGTGAACTCCCTCAACCTGATAAAGGGCTCTACAAAACAAAACAACACAGCCAAGATCACATTTAATAGGTGAAAGAATAAATGCTTTCCTCATAAGATCAGCAACAAGACAAAGATGTTCACTCTCACCATTTCTATTAACATTATATTAGGAGATCTAGCCAGGGCAATTAGGCACGAAAAATAAGTAAAAGGCATTCTGATTGAAAAATAAGAAATAAAACTATCTTAATTTGCAAATGACCTGTTCTTGTATGTAGAAAATCCTAAGGAATACACACTCATGCACATGCATGTACACACACACACACATACACACACACACAGAGATAATAAATGAGTTCAGCTAGACTGCAAGATTCAAGACTAATATACAAAAATCCACTGTATTTCTATACACTAGAAATGAATGATCCAAAAATGAAGTTATAAAAACAATTTCATTTATCATAGCATCAAAAATAATGAAATAGGAATAAACTTAACAAAAGAAGGGCAAGACTTGTACACTGACAACTCTAAAACATTGCTGGAAGAAATGAAAGGAAACCTAAATAATTGTAAAGATATCTCGATCATGGATAGTAAGACTAAATATTAGGATGACAATACTTCCCAAATTGATCTATACATTCAACAAAACCTCTATAAAAATCCCAAATGGTTTTTTATAGAAATTGACGATTTAATCCCAAAATTCATATGGAAATTCAAGGGACCTAAAATAGCCTTTATTCTAGAAAAAGAATGAAGTTGGAGGACTCACACTTCCTGATTTCAAAATTTATTACAAAGCAACAGTAATCAAGATAATGCAGGACTGGCATAAAGATAAACATAGAGCTTAATGGAACAGAATTCAGAGTCCAAAAATAAACCCATGTATTTATGGTCAAATGATTTTGACAAGAGTGCCAAAACAATTCAATGCAGAGCAAGAATAGTCTTTCCAATAATGGTGCATATATTCACATGTGAAAGAATGTGTTGGATATATAACTTGCACCATATACAAAAATTAACTCAAAATGAATCAAAGGTCTAAATATCTAAAAGCTAAAACTATAAACTCTTAGAAGAAAACATAGGTGTAAATCTTTGTGATTTTGGTTTTGGCAATGATGTCTTTAGATATGACATCTCAGGAACAGGCAACCAAAGGAAAAAACAGGTAAATTTGACTTCATTAAAATTAAAAGCTTTTGTGTATCAAAGGACACTATCAAGAAAATGAAAAGACAGAGAATGGGGAAATTTTTTATAACTCATATATCTGATAAGAGCATCCAGAATATATATAGAACTCAACAATAAAAAGACAAATTACCTAATTTAAAAATGGGCAAATGATCTGACTAGGCATTTCTTCAAAGAAGATATAAAAATGAGCAATAAGCACATGAAAAGATGCTCAACATCATTTAATAATCAGGGAAATGCTAACCAAAACCACATGAAATATCTCACATACTAGGTGAGTGATATCACACACTAGGATGGCTATAATAAAAAAAAAGAGATCGACAATAACAAGTACTGATGAGGATGTGTAGAAATTGGAACATTTATCATTGCTGATGAGAATGTAGAATGGTGTAGCTACTCTGTAAAACACTTTCAGTTTCCCAAACAGTTAAACACAGATTAACCATATGACCCAGCAATTTCACTCCTAGGTACATACCCAGGAGAACTGAAAACCTATGTCCATACAAAAACTTGTGCACAAATGTATATAGCGGCATTATTCATAATAACCAAAAAGGTAAAACAACTCAAATGTCCATCCACTAATGAATGGATACACAAAATGTGGTATATACATACAGTGGTGTGAACATACTCAGATTTTGTTTATCTGAAAATGTCTTAGTTTCTCCCTCATTCTTGAAGAGCAGTTTTGCGAGATAATTCTGTATCTGAAGAATCCTGTCTTGGTTAACAGTTTTTCCTTCTAGCACTTTGAATATATGAGTCCACTGCCTTCTGGCCTCCAAATTTTCTTATGAGAAATCTGCTGATACTCTTTCTGAGGATTCCTTGTGCATGACAAGTCGCTTCTCTTTTTCTGCTTTCCAAATTCTTTGTCTTTGCCTTTCAAAAACTGGATTATGTTTCTTGGTGTGGTTCTCTTTAGTAACTCCAAGTCCTACTTGGAGTTCTTTGAGCTTCTTAGATGCTTCTAGTCGTGTTTTTTATCAAGTTTGGGAGGCTTTTGGCCACTACAAAAACTTTCAAGGCTCAGTTAATTAGTACCCTCCCCTTCTTCTCCCCTTCCCCATGCCCCTTTCCTTTTTTTTTTTTTTTTTTTTTTTTTTTTTTTTTTGCGGTATGCGGGCCTCTCACTGTTGTGGCCTCTCCCGTTGCGGAGCACAGGCTCCGGACGCGCAGGCCTAGCGGCCATGGCTCACGGGCTTAGTTGCTCCGCGGCATGTGGGATCTTCCCGGACCAGGGCACGAACCCTTGTCTCCTGCATCGGCAGGCGGATTCTCAACCACTGCGCCACCAGGGAAGCCCGCCCCTTTCCTTTTTGATGATCAGAAACTCCTTTGTGACCAATTGCAGATGCACTGCAATTTTACCGCAAGTTTTTGTTTCTTTTGGTAGACTCAACTTAAGTTTCATGGTTTAAGTGGCACCATGCATTTTCAATGGCAATTAAAAGAACAAAATTTCACTCTCATCTGGTCTCATTCAATTATCTTGGCAGAAAAAAGTTTGGTGATTTATAGCCATATTTAACCGTAAAGCTCTACAGAATAAAGGTTCACGGGCCAATGCATTCAGATAATTTATGTTGTGTCTGAACAGCTGGAGATATAAAGTGTTTTGTAGTCACTTGGAACCTGCTTGATTCCATGGGATCCAGTCACTCTTTGGCAGATTCATTATGAAGGTTCTGATAGAATCGAATTCAAGTCAGGACATTTATTGTACATCTACTATATGTGAGGCACTATTATCTAGCTTGAAACTGTGATTTTGCTGAATTTAATTATGTTTATAAATAGATTCCAAATGAAAATTTGGAATGTCTTATCATATTCCATTATATTACTGAAGATGAAATGCATTATATCACTAAATGCTATATGCATTATATCACAAAGATAGTTTTAGAATTTTAAATTACTTGTTATGGGTTTAATTGTATAGCCCCCTCAAATCCACATGTTTAAGTCTTAACCCTAGTATCTCAGAATGTGACCTTATTTGGAGATAGGGTCTTTACAGAGGTAATCAAGTTAAAGTGAGTCATTAGGGTACCTTAATCAAATAAGACTGGTATCTTTATAAAAAGGGAAATTTGGGCACAGAGGTACACATAGAAGGAAGATAACATGAAGAGACATAGGAAGAAGACAGCCATCTGCAAGTCCAGGAGGGAGGCATGGGACAGATCCTTCTCTCACAGCCCTCAGAAGGAACCAACCCTGCTGACACCTCGATTTTGGACTTTTAGCTTCCAGAACTGTGAGACAATAAATTTCTATTGTTTAAGCCACCCAGTTTGTGATACTTTGTTATGGTGGCCCCAGCAAATGAATACATTACTTGTGTGATTTTTTTTCAAGACAACCAACTCTTTAAAAAAACTATAGAAGGCTATAGAAATGGGAATATTTTGTGACTGTTTATGTTTTGTGATTTTTAAAGTTTGCAAGAATTTACAGATTATTTTTATGCATGCGTCTTTTCTTAGTGGAGATCTAATTTCATGCAATGAGGAAATAAATATGGCTCTGGTCTCATTTCTTCTCATTATTTAAAAAGAATCCTGTGATGTGATGCTGTCAGCTAAGTTTTCACTTTCATGTATCTTGCTCAAAGGGAAGCTCACTTTTGATGTTGTTCTCATCAAAGGTTTCAGAGGTTTCTGTACTTCATGCTTCTCGGCAGAATCACCTGCAACATAGCCAAGGTCTGTTTTCCTCACAGTGCCTTGCAGACTGATTTGTAGGTTGCTGAATGGAGCTAAATTGGAAACTGCCCTATTTGAAAGGAAATGGGTGTCGTCAATCCTTCCGGAATTTCAAAAGCTACAGGACAGATAGCCCACAAGATATAATGACTGCCTAGAAAACCACTTGGAGAATGGCAGCAAGTGTAATGTGCTGCATTTTAATCATCTACTTGGCATACTGGCTATGGAATCATTTAATTTTGAAAGTCTCATTCTACATTTCCGTGGCCTGTGTGGTAACTTGCATTGACAAAGAAAGAGAGGCCTCCCAGCCTTGAGGAATTCCTTTAGGACACTTTTAAAAAATTGTGGTCTACCTTTTACTGGATTCCTCAGAGCAGAACAGACAGACAGCAGGCCTCAAGAAATTAACTCGTTCCAGCTGATTACATGACTCACCTGGTTGGCTATGGCAGTGAGCTTTCAAGTCTCCTGTATCCAGGCTCTTTGATGGAATTAGGCCTCCAAAATCTCTTGGTATATCTGAGTCTCCCGAATCCCTAAATTAATCCAGAGGTATATGTATTTGTGAGGATGGAGTTGGGTGGGTTTGTCAAATCCTTTCAAACGTATTGCGGTGGTTACCAAAGCTGTAGATGAAACTTTATTGTGGAAGGACTTGTTGTTATGCAATGACTAAGACAACTAAGCCTTACACTGAAATGTCCACGATGAGGCCATTGATGTGAAAATCATTTCATAGTTAGCTGAATGACTGGAGGGATCCAAATACAGGTTGACATCTTTTGGGAGGACATGGAACAGGAGTAGGAGGCAGTTAGGGGAACTTCCACATTTTATCTTACATGCTTCAATTTAGTTGGATTTTTCTGAAAATGAGAATATTTGTATTATGTATTCATTTCATCAAGGAAGATAAAAATATAAATCTTGAACTAAACTGAAAGCAAAACCCAAAATACTTGGGTAATTAACACCAAATGTTTTGGAAGCTTTTTTGGAAAATGGTAAGTGGGAGTGGACTGATTAACAGAAACATAATTTTCTTGTTTTCTCCTTCCTGCCTCTCATGTTACACTCTTTAAAATGCTGTCCCCACATTCCATAAAAAAAACAGTAGGCTGCATTTCCTGAGCATTTACCTAATGTACTGGGCACTGTGTTAAGTGTGTCACAAATGTCATCAGCTTCAATCCTTACCAGAATCCCAGGGATGAAAAAGGGTGGATGTTAGAGAGTTAACCATGTAGGTATCATCTACAGCTACTGCATCAAGTGCATTATTCTCAGGAACACGTTGCAAATACCAAACTCCACGGAACGTCATTTGGAGACACTGTCTTTTCATTGGGTTTACTATCAATTTGATGAGTTATTCAAGCAGAAATAAATATAACTGTCTTTTTCTCTTTTTTTTTTTTTTTTTTTTTTTGCGGTATGCGGGCCTCTCACTGTTGTGGCCTCTCCCGTTGCGGAGCACAGGCTCCGGACGCACAGGCTCAGCGGCCATGGCTCACGGGCTTAGTTGCTCCGCGGCATGTGGGATCTTCCCGGACCAGGGCACGAACCCGTGTCTCCTGCATCGGCAGGCGGATTCTCAACCACTGCGCCACCAGGGAAGCCCTGTCTTTTTCTCTTTGAGTGATCCTGTTGTCACTAGAAAATAAATTTCTGATGGTCACATTGTGATGTCTATCAATACATCTATAGAGAGAGCTGATGTTCTGGAGTTTTTGCCTGAAGATCATAT
Source organism: Kogia breviceps (assembly GCF_026419965.1). Lineage (NCBI taxonomy): Eukaryota > Metazoa > Chordata > Mammalia > Artiodactyla > Physeteridae > Kogia > Kogia breviceps. The sequence continues at coordinate 35,353,740 of NC_081319.1, read as the reverse complement.
CCCAGGCTAGAAGAAACAAAATGTCAAGATGTATCCAGAAGTGGGCTTCCCTGGTGGTGCAGTGGTTAAGAATCCACCTGCCAATGCAGGGGACAAGGGTTCAAGCCCTGGTCCAGGAAGATCCCACATGCCACAGAGCAAGTAAGCCCGTGCACCACAACTACTGAACCTGAGCTCTAGAGCCCGCAAGCCGCAACACCTGAAGCCTGCGCACCTAGAGCCCATGCTCTGCAACAAGAGAAACCACCTAATGAGAAGCCCACGCGCTGCAACAAAGGGTAGCCCCTTCTTGCCGCAACTACAGAAAAGCCCGTGCACAGCAACAGACCCAATGCAGCCAAAAATAAAATTTATTTTTTAAAAAAGTTGTATCCAGAAGTGAATTTACTAATATATGATATTCTGAAATAGACTGAGCTATCCCACAGTAGTAAATTCTTCAGATAACTGATATACAATCATCAGAGCTTTTAATGACTTATTCGTTCTTTCTTTTTCCTTTGTTTCATAGCTGGTGTATGCTTTCTTTTTTTAACTTTTATTTGAGTATAGTTAATTTAGCTTGTGTTAGCTTCTGCTGCACAGCAAAGTGAATCAGTTACATATACATATATCCACTCCTTTCTATTTTTTAAAAATTAATTAATTCATTTATTTTTGGCTGCGTTGGGTCTTCCTTGCTGCACGCAGGCTTTCTCTAGTTGCAGCCAGCGGGGGCTACACTTCGTTGCGGTGCATGGGCTTCTCATTGCGGTGGCTTCTCTTATTGCGGAGCACGGGCTCTAGGCACATGGGCTTCAGTAGTTGTGGCACACGGGCTCTAGAGCACAGGCTCAGCAGTTGTGGGGCACAGGCTTAGTTGCTCCGTGGCATGTGGGTTCTTCCTGGACCAGGGATCGAAACCATGTCCCCTGCATTGGCAGGCGGATTCTCAACCACTGAGCCACCAGGGAAGTCCCGGTTTTTCATACTCTTATTAGACTGAGAAAATTTCCTTCTTTTCCCAATTTTCTGAAAGTTTCAAAAATAAATCATGAATTAGATTTTGCCAAGTGCTCTTTTCTACATATATTCAAATGATTGTATGGATTTTCTCCTTTATTATCTTAACGTTGTGAATTTACATTGATTAATTTTTTAATGGTAAGACAACTCTGCATCTTGAGAAGCCACCCTTGATCATGATGATTATTCTGTTCTATATTTTCTTATTCAAATGTGTCACATAATTCACAAGTCTATTCTTCACATTCTGAGGGCAGATTTTTCTCTTTTCATAAAAAATTAAAAGGCTCAGTGGAGTAGTTTGGCCCTGGCAAAGTTTACTGAGGAAGGGTTTTGTTTTTTTTTTTTAAAAAAAAACAACAACAACAACAAAAAACTATCCTGGAGTGCTTAAAGCCTTAGCAAGGTGTGAGGATGTGTGATATAATAAAAAATAACCATTTGATCTTAGTCCCCAATTCCTGTCACACAGCTTCTAAAGCCCTGGGAACTCAGGAGTGATGAGTGCCTTTTGTATGCTAATGAGATGGTTGGTGGCTGGGGGCTCCTAGGATGGACGCATAACCACAGTGGAGGGGCCAGGGCATGACTCGAAGGTTGGAACTTTCAGCCTTACTCCTTGACCTCTGGGCAGGTGAGAGGGGCTGGAGATAGAGTTGAGTCAATAATGGCCAATGATTTAATCAATCATGCCTCTGTAATGCAACCTTCATAAAACTCCCTAAACGGTACAGTTCCGCGAGCCTCTGGATTGGTGAACACATCCATGTGCCAGGAGGGTGACCCACCCCAACTCAAGGAGACGGAAGCTCCTGTGCTCCTGACCCTTCCAGACCTCATGCTGTGTACCTCTTCATCTGGCCATTAATTTGTACCCTTTATAATAATATTATTTATAATAGCCTGGTAATAGTAAGTAAAGTGCTAGTAAGGAAAGTGCTTTCTTGAGTCCTATAAAGCATTCTGGTGAATCAATCATTCAAGTGGGGGTCATGAGAACCTCCTGAATGTATAGCTGGTCAGTCAGAAGTGTCAGCCTAGGTCTTGGAACTGGCATATGAAGAAGGGGGCAGTCTTGTGGACTGAGTCCTTAACCTGTGGAATCTGATGCTAACTCCAGGTAGAAGGTGTTGGGATTAAAGTGAATTATAGAAAAATAAATAAATAAACTGAATTATAGGACACTTACCTGGTTTTGAAGAGTTGGAGAAGTGTTGGAAAAGACACCATGCATTTGGTGTGTAAAAAACCCCCAAAATTCAACCAAGTAAATTTGAAGAGCTAATTGGCTTGATTCACAAATCCCTGAATCAAGCAGCATCCTGTCCAGTGAATAGAACGGTGGTCTGAGGGGGTTGTACAAAATGGAAGATTTTTATAGGCAGAAGAAGGGTGGGGCAAGGAAGTTATTAGCAAAAGAAAAGAAGGGATCTTTTTCAGGCCAGGTCACCTTATTTGGGGGGAATGCCTAGAGTCTATCATGCAGATTACCTCACCGATGTTGACCAGAAAATCCCAGGCTGGCCGATTAAGATTGCATAGCACAGGGAGTTCACCTCTGTACTTAGTGACCACCTAGAGGGGTGGGATAGGGAGGGTGGGAGGGAGGGTGACAAAAGAGGGAAGAGTTATGGGAACATATGTATATGTATAACTGATTCACTTTGTTGTAAAGGAGAAACTAACCCACTATTGTAAAACAGTTATACTCAAATAAAGATGTTAAAAAAAAAAAAAAAGATTACATTCCTGGGGAAGGTTAAAGCTGCAATTAGCTCAGGTATTAAACCTAAGTTTGGAATCGTGCACTTTAGCACAAGTGACCCCATTTGGGGCCTGTGGTTTTCCTCTTTGTCAGGTGCCAGAAGAATCGTGAGTAAAAATGGTTTGGAGGTGACAAAGCCATCGCAAGCTCCTCCTTCCTTTCCTCTCCATCCCGTCTCTCCCTTCCTAGGCTCTATCTTTCTCCCCACAGCTGCGTCTGCTCCACTTTCATCAAGATCTGATCCCCGCTAGTTGCTGTAACCATATAAGGAACTCTCAAGGTCATCTAGTCCGATCCAATATGTAAATTCTCTTTCTCATACCTGTTACCGAACCAGGTCCCTTTGCCCAACATGCAGCCAAAACGCTGAGACGCCGAGGTTTGCAGCCAAGTGAGGAGATGGGAGGACAAGCCTGGGGTCCATGTCCCTGAAGACAAGAGGGCTTGGGCCCTTATGGATAAAGAGGCTGGGCGGTCTGAGGCATGGGGGGTATGGGGAAAGGTCATTGGAGATAAGGAAAAGGTGAGGTAAGTATCCTTCTACGCAGGCGTAACTAAGCTATAGGCTTCTTCCTGGGACACGTGTTTAGAAAATGGTGGAGTCACATGTTCTGAGGGTGGAGTTTTTAGCCTTCCGATGTCAAAAGGTCACCGAGTGGACACTCGCACATGCCCAGCTGGAGGGTCAGCAGTCTTACCCAGTCTTAACCAGCTTGAGCTCCAACTAGACACAGCGGACTCCAAATTCTTGGAAAACAACTTGGGCAAACATCTGATTGTTTAGGCTCCATGCTGCTGGGAGGACATGCAACTTTTTTTGTAGCAACAATGAAAGCCAGCTGGATCAGTGAAGGAAGCTTACAGGTGTAATGGATCTAATTGGTGATTACCCATGGCTTCACTCCTTTAGTAAATAGTCAGTTGGTCCCATCTTTAATTTACCTTCCTTCTTCAGAATGTTAGCAAGGCTTAAACTACGACCCACAACAGTTATTAGCTCTTAGTATGCGTTATTAAGGGCTGCAGAAGGTTTTCCAGTACCAAAGGAATGAGCTACAAAGTGATGGAAACCCAGGTATTGATACAGGTGAGGAAGGAAGCATTTGGGAGGCAGAGAAGTCTTTTCAGCTTCCCTAACATCAGACTAACTAGGCTGTCCCCTAGTCTGTCCAAAAGCACGGCCGTGGGGCTCCTTGCTTTAAGTGACATAGTTATTTCCAGTCTTTGAATGGCTTTCTTCAGGCTTCTCTCAAGCCTAAAACAAGAGTCATTTCTGTAGAAGTGTTTTGGACAGCACAGTGTTTATTAACTTCTCACCTCTCTGCCTTATCACATCACAAAGGTTTTAAAAGGATATAAGGCTACACTTGTTATCAGCAATGGAGGAAACATGCAAGAGACTTTAAGTTGGGCTCTGCCCACCCCAAGTTCTCTAACCTTCACGGAAATAGTCACTAAAAATACAATTCTTTTTCAGGCTCCTGCTTGGCCACTCCCCTTCTTTCTCCCACTAGATGTCACCACACTACACAGTAATGAAGGGAAATGACATAAGTAAGTGATAGGCTTCTAGACTTTAGAGAAATGGTTAGCAGCAAATTGGGCCTAATTACTTTATTTAATAAACTCTATCTTTAAGCTATAAAAATCACATACAGTCAGGCCAGAAAGTAAGTTACCTCGTTCATTCACTCTTAAAATGCTATCAGTCCTGGAAACCCAAGCAGAGAGGAGCTTACAGTCCCTCTATCAGTAAAAACCTGGCTGGATTAAATCAGCTGATGATCCTGCAAAGGCTGAGTGCATCTCACCCCTCAGGATATTAAATATCTTTGTTGAGAGGTTGGATTACTGCTAGATCCCTTTATCACCCAAGCTGAGCTCCTACGGCTGTTGGGGATTAGACATGATCCTTCTCTATCCACAGCACTTTCACATCCTTCCTCCTCCCAGTGCCTCCTTTGTGGTCACTCTTCTGTGAAGGCGGAAGATAAGATGCCACAGATAAGGCGGGAGTGAACATGGCAGCCTCTGCAGCATTTCATCCCCAACACCCCAGCTGACAAGCTGTCCCACTGCCAGTATAAAGATTCTCCCTGGTCCCCAACCTCCAACAGCCTCTGCAGGCCAGGCCCGTGATTTTCAGCTTGATCTCAGATCTAATTTAGGATATCAGGATGCTCGGTGGAAAGCAAAGCCCAGCTAATTCAACATATCTCCTAGGATGAGTGATAAACACTTGCGTATGTATCTAAATCTAATGACACTTGGCTCCATGAGGCTGACCCCTTCCATCTCCCAGACAGGTCTCCCTGTGTACCACCATCTAACTTCCTATGGATAGTAATTTAACAACCAGGAATCAGGAAGCTGGTGGGTCAGTGATTACTCTGTGTTCTGTTCTTTGACCAAGACAAGTTGCCACAGACATCTGGCCTTCCTTCTGATGCAAGGTTTGAAGTTTCATTTCAGCTAGGTCATCTGAGATTGCTATTAAAATGTCCTGGGAGTTTGCAAGCTCTCAGAAGGAAGATTGAGATTCAGCTGCAATCATTAACATCAAGCAGCATTTATAAAATATCTGTGTCAAACTTAGCATGGAGGTGGGGGGGTCTCAAATGTGTTTACCCAAAATAGAACACCTTCCCCTCCCCACCTCTCCTAAATGAAATAGGCAAAACCAGAGCCGCCATATACAGTTGTGCACAATTTAGGGGGTGCCATTTGCGATGTTTTCTCTGTAACCATAGGTGGTGCCTGGGCAGCACCCCAAAATATAAAGCAAATAAAATCAGTATTTTAGTGATATAAAAAATTGTACATTCTACTTTTGAACCTTTATTTAAAAGCCAATCAGTGGTAAATACCCTTTCAATGAAAATTAAGGTCCTAAATTGTGAGTTGTGGTTGAAAGTTGCCCTCAGCGGCATCTCAGATCATGCAGATAAGCAGTTGAAATCTCAGAAGCATTTTATTTTATTTTTTAACATCTTTATTGGAGTGTAATTGCTTTACAGTGGTATGTTAGTTTCTGCTTTGTAACAAAGTGAATCATCTGTACGTATACATATATCCCCATATCCCCTCCCTCTTGTGTCTCCCTCCCACCCTCCTTATCCCACCCCGCTAGGTGGTCACAAAGCACCGAGCTGATCTCCCTGTGCTATGCGGCTGCTTCCCACCAGCTATCTATTTTACATTTGGTAGTGTATATATGTCCGTGCCACTCTCTCACTTCATCCCAGCTTACCCTTCCGGCTCCCCGTGTCCTCAAGTCCATTCTCTACGTCTGCGTCTTTATTCCTGTCCTGCCCCTAGGTTCTTCGGAACTTTTTTTTTTTTTTTTTAGATTTCACATATATGTGTTAGCATATGGTATTTGTTTTTCTCTTTCTGACTTACTTCACTCTGTATGACCGACTCTAGATCCATCCACCTCACTACAGATAACTCAATTTCGTTTCTTTCTATGGCTGAGTAGTATTCCATTGCATATATGTGCCACATTTTCTTTATCCATTCACTCAGAAGCATTTTAAATCAAACAGATCCAGACACTCATAAATAAGAGTGGCAGGAATCACAGATTTTGAAATTTAGATAATCCCTGTGGAAGAGGAGAAGGGAATATCTATCAAATGGAGGTACTGTTTAACCCAGCAATTCCACTTCTAGGATGTTATCAGATGTACTTTCTTGTCTTTTTTTTGTGTGTGGTACACGGGCCTCTCACTGTTGTGGCCTCTCCCTTTGCGGAGCGCAGGCTCCGGATGCACAGGCTCAGTGGCCATGGCTCATGGGCCCAGCCGCTCCGCGGTATGTGGGATCTTCCCAGACCGGGGCACGAACCCGTGTCTCCTGCATTGGCAGGCGGATTCTCAACCACTGCACCACCAGGGAAGCCCCAGATGTACTTTCAAATATGAAAAATGATCTGTAGACAAGAGTTATTCGTTGCTACATTGTTGGTAACAGCAAAAAATTGGAAACAACCTAAATGTCTGACAGAGGACAAATCGCACAATGGAACACTTGGCAGCTTTCACAAGGAATAAGGAAACTCTCTCTGTATAGATGGAATGGTCTGCAGATATAGCGTCCCAGGAAAACAGCAAGGTGCAGAAAAGGGTGAATAATATGTTACCTTGAGTGTGTGTGTGTTTATTTATCTGCTTTTATGTGCATAAGAAATTTCTGGAGAAATACCCAAGAAACTAATATCACTGTTTGCCTCCAGGGCAAGATACTGACTACATGGGCAGGGATAGAGGGCATTTACTCAATATCTTTTGTACCTTCTGAATTTTGAACTACATGAATGTATTACCTAATCTAATAACAACAAAAATAGTAATATTAATAATAGCCAGATTCCCACTCCCCCCCACCCCCCCAAAAAAACATATGATAATCACTGTAGCAGTCTAAAATACAATATTCTCACAGCATAGCCTGACCCACTGCTAATTCACTTTGGTGGTGCAGCTTCACACCAGGATCAGCTCCACTACTGACAAGACAGCATAATTTAGTGCTGAGGTTTAAATCTTGCTTCTATTACTTATTAGTCTTGTGACCTACGGCAGGTCTACTTAGCTTCTCTGTGCCTCAGCTCCCTTTTAAATAAGTGATGGTAAATCCTACCTTGAAGGGTTATTGAGAGGACTGGAAGAGTTGCTATCTGTTGTGTTCAATGAAATGTTTAAAAAGAACACAGTAGAATAAAGAACCCCACTGTGCTTGGCATCCATTATCGAGGTGTGCAGGGGCTGCAATGGTGTAACTGATAAGAGGGAGCGTATAAGTGTAGCCCTTGACATATAGTAGATGCTTAATAAACATTAATTCCCTCCTCATTCATACTTAATTGGGCTTCCAGGGGCTTTATAGACTCTTTCTGAGCAGTAATTCCTACTGGACGTATTTGTGATCTCTCCATTTTAGTCTGCAGATGGACCCTTTGAGCTGTGTTAGACTGGGTTAGGGTGCTTTTAAAATGAAAACAACTATTTGGTTGTATTAGTTCCATGTCAGTTTCTTGGGCTTATCTAAGTAAACATTTCCATATTTTTTTTGCCTAAGTTTTATATGGATTAAATTGTTGCAGTGGAAACGTGCCTTGCTGTAAAATGCAAAATCTGTGGCTCTGACTTCAAGCATAAATTGAAGAAAGGTGCAAGGCAATTATATGAATAATTCTTAGAAAAGCAGAAATAAGAACAAAAGTAAATAGCCAACATTTTTAGAATATTAGAGGCTGTGCCCAGCACTCTACAAGCTTTATCCTTAACCCTTTGAGTTAGTTATTATGATCAGTCCCAGTTTAGACTTGAGGAAACTGAGGCAACTTATTCAGGGTTACAAGGTAGTAAATGGCAGAGATAGGATTTAAACTCGTCTGGATAATTTCAGTTTCCAAATTTTGTGCATATACCTCTCCTTCTGAGGCAAATCATCATGAAACTAAATTTGTAAGCCTTAAACAGAAACTGCTGATTTTAGGATATAGTTTTCTAAGTAAGGAAGGGATCATCATCTGTTTGATTTCAATGAATTCTTGGGTCCTTGTGTGCTGTGTCTCTTCTGTTCTTAGTTACCGTGTGAGTTAGGGATTGTTCTCATCTTTCAGGCAAGGAAACCAAGACTCAGAGATGTTAGCTAACTTGTCCAAGACAGCACAGCGAGTGGAGGAGAAAGCATTTAAACCGAGGTCTGTCTAGTTCCACAGCACTCAGACTTACAGTTCTGAAGAACTTCTAGTCATCTTCAGTCTTGTCTTGTTTTTCCTGAAACCCCCTTCTGGTGCACAGGTTCAAAGGAAATTCCATAGGAGGTCCTCGAAATTTGCCTCATGGAGTTGTTTCTCCTGGTCAAATACCTATGTGACTCAAAGTAAAAAACAAACTTTCACATTACGATAAGTCTCTGTCTCTCTGGATCTAGATTCCATCTACCCTCTCTCTATCTAATGTAATATCTCTCATTAGAACCTACATTTGTGACGTGGTTCTGGTAACAATGCAATAGTTTCTGCAATTCTTTATAGTCTGAGTTGTCAGTGCCTTAAATTAGGTGGAACAGAATTCCTTTCAGACTATGAGTCTCTGACAGGGTTTGTTTGGATTCCCTTGACACAGCTGTTTACAGTCAGAGTTTCCGTGTCTGAGAGCCCAGAACCTGAGGGGACCGACAAGTGGTAACGGGGAGACCCTCACGCAAAGAATGCTCTGGGGAGAAGCCCCTGAAGGGAGGGAGAGAGGCTGGATTGGTGGCTGGAGCCCTGGGTCCCCCACGGTGCTTTGCCATTGCCACCTCTGGGATTCCGTATCTGTAGAAGGAGGTCGGGTCAGATGGTCTCTTAAGTAGGTATGAAACCAGGAGCTGGATTATGATCTCTGGCAGAAGGTGGAGGTATTTTCCACATATGAGAATTGAGTGCTTATCATGTGCCAAACAATATGCTGAGCACGGTTGAGGGATGATTTGATATAATCCTCACAACAGCCCTGTGAGGAGAGGTTCTGCTAGTACCCTTATTTCACAGATGAAAAATCTGGGACTCTGAGAGCTTCACTCATTTTACCTGCGGTTCCATAGGCAGTAAGTGGCAGAGCAGAGGGATTCAAACCCAGGCCACCAGGCTCAGGAACTTGCCCCCTTAACCACTTAGCTCTCCAGACCTGAAGCTAATAGAATGACCCCTCATATTCTGCTGCCCAGAAAGAGCTCATTCTCTGAAAATGTGCTCACGTGCGTATTGTAGTCAAAACTGGATCCGACTGTGCGTACTGTCTGGTAATTTCTTTTTCTCTTAGCAATACGCTTGAAAGTTTATCTTCATTTCTAAGATAACCCCTCACTTCCCTCTTGCAGGGGTCTCCCTGTACAGCCAGGCAGACTGAGGGGTGTGGTGCTGAGAAGAGCACACGAGCAGCGTGGAAGGAATGCACTGTTAAAGGAACGAGCCGGGGCCTTTAAATGACCCCCCCAAACAGCCAGATCCTATTCAGCAAGGGAAAAAAAAAAAGAGAATTTTCTTGGCTGTGTTTTGTAGCTTCCATTACCTTAACTGTCATCAAGAACAATGCTGAGTCAGGGCCTGAATGATCTTTTTCTCGGCTTGGGTTCTTGTCTTTGGCTTGCTGCCATTCTTTGCGTGCTACAAGGCATGAAGACAGGTCTCCACCAAATCTCTCTCTCAAGGAAGGTGGTAGATATTATACATATTTTAGTAAGGAGCAACATAGCATGCGGGTTAGGAGGATGCATTCAATCCTGGCTCCAACCCTGTCGAGCCGTGTGTCCTTGAGCATGTGATTTAATTCAGAGCCTTGGTTTCTTCGTCTGCAAAGCACGGATTCTGAGACGGCCTCCCTCCTAGGGCTGTTGTCAGCTGGAATCTGATGGGCATGAGCATACTCTACACGGTGCCGATACCGCAGGGGCAATTCCACTCTGTGCTCTTCACGGCCGCCTGGGATCATGTTGCTATTCCCAAGGCTCTTGGTGAGGCTACCTGGGACCTCTCTGACTCACCACTTAGTGTCTGGTGAACTCTGGGTCTTGCTACTGACCGGGCTTGCTGGGGACAAGGGCATAGCTCTCCCTTTTTCAAATGTTCAGATCTGTCCTCCTCTTCACCGGGAATTTGTCTCAGAGGGAATAGGTGCAGGGTACCTTCTCAGGGATACATTAGCATCATGATTTTCTTTTCTTTTCTTTTTTTGGCTTCCCTTATTTCCCACTTGCTCTTTCCTACCAAGCAGAGGGAATTATGATCTATCCTGGGGCAGGGGAGGGGGAGTTGTTGGACAGCAAATCTGTCTTCTACCACACTCTCTTGCAAATCTTTTAACTAATTTAAGGAGAGACTTTTAAAACCCAAAAGCCAAGCATTGATCCCTATATTTGCTATGTTTCCCTTTTTCAAAACAGTATCCTGATATGGTAGCATGGCTTTATTTTATGGAGAATGCTGAGCAACTCAATCTCTTTCGTTGCCTGGCTAATACCTGTACAGGTTGCTGTTTCAGGATTCTCATGTGAGCACCACCAAGACACCCCCAAGAGAAGCCTGTGAGCTTCTCAGTCTCTGGCACCCAGCACGGTGTCTGTCTTGTACACAGTAGGCGTTTCATACATGCCTATTGGATGACATCCTACCTTACCCAAGAGATATTCTGCTCCAAGTTGTTAAATGTGATTTTTAAGGTCCTCAATGGTAGTTTTTGTCCACAACAGAGTTTATTCATAAGTATGAATTTTTTGAGTTTTAAATTAGTCCTTGAGTTATTAAAATTAAAAAAATTTTAAAACCTTGCATTTCATAAGCTTTTAAGTTTAGATTACAAATCTTATTAGTTTGTTGATAAGTCCAGCAAGCCCTAACAGTCACTTTTAAGGGGCTTTTGATTAATGTTTTATCCCACTTACAAACTTGATTGAACTCCTTTTAAACTGCTTTTATAAATTTAATATACTCAATTTCCTTTTAAGTACTATGATAGTCTGACTTAACAACACTTTCCTGAATATTTAAGTAACTCCTGTAAATCTAATACATTAAACTTATAAATATGGTAAACCTTTAGTTCTATTAAATTATTCAGGTCTGTAATATACCTATTAAGATTTGAACTTAAAAATCACAAGTCTAAATCAAGTACATATTTGAAATTAGAATCACAAAGATGACTCCTTGCTTCATAAGGCCTATTATCTTAAACATCAGAGAAGTATATAGAATACATAAACGCCAAAAATGCAGACTCCTTAACCTGAAAATATTAATACTACACATTTGAGATTCTTAAATATTTCTATACTTATTTTTAAATCATCCTAGTGGTAAAAGATACTGATGCACCAAGAAAATAACTGTGTCATCCCAAACAACCTTCCTTTTCTTTTATTTTTCTCCTCTATAAATTTGTTCCCCAACCAACCTGGCTACGTGTCAATGAAAGCCTTGCCATCAACTACCTTGGAGATCTCGGCAAAAGCTATTGACCTCATGGGGTTTCTGTTTCTCTACCCATAAGAAAACACATGGGGTAGGGTTAGATGATCTCTAAGGTCTTAACCGTGTAATTCTGGAATTCATATTTTTATGTTTATTCACAAGTATGGTTTTCCATTTAGGCTAACAGGAATGGACAAAATTACTAAATTGGAGCATCTACTGCTAATGGAAAGCTACCATCGCAGAGAATGCCCACCATTGCACATACTATGTTTGCAATCTGATTCTACTCAGGGTCACCCATTTGTTTGCATGGACCCTAATGATCTTTAGGCTTTTGACTTCAGAGCACAAGCAGTCAAGAAGTCACATCTGGGGCTTCCCTGGTGGTGCAGCGGTTGAGAGTCTGCCTGCCAATGCAGGGGACACGGGTTCATGCCCTGGTCCGGGAGGATCCCACATGCTGCGGAGCGGCTGGGCCCATGAGCCATGGCCACTGAGCCTGCGTGTCCGGAGCCTGTGCTCCACAACGGGAGAGGCCACAACAGTGAGAGGCCTGTGTACCACAAAAAAAAAAAAAAAAAAAAAAAAGAAGTCACATCTGGGGCCATCTAGAAAGAGTTTTAAAACTAGAAGGATTCATTTGCAAAGTATATGTTCCAGTTTATTTTGAAAATCATGCCCCTCATTGATGGCTCAGGTCATTGCTACTGCTTCTGAGTACAGTTTGGGGGCTTGAATTAGACATCCTTTTGTTTAAATCCCAGATCCACTCTTTAAAATCATGTGACTTTGTTGACCAATCTTATGCAAACAAATTTGATAATTTAAGATGAAATGAAAATATTCCTGGAAAGATACAAATCACTGAAACTAATTGAAGAAGTAAAAAATCCAGATAGACCTTTAAGAAGTAAAGGAATAATACCAGTACTGCACAAACTCTTCCAAAAAATAGAGGAGAATAAGGCATTCCCAACTCATCTGTGAGACCAGTATGACTCAGACACTAAAGCCAGAAAAAGACATCATAAGAAAGGAGAACTAAAGACCAATATCCCACATGAACATAGATGTGAAAATCCTCCACAAAACATTAGCAAGCCTATCCAAATACAACAATTTATCAAAAAGATTATACACCATGATCAAATAAGATTTATCCCAGGAATGCAAGGTTGGTTTAATACCCAGAATCAACTAATATAAAACACCAAAAACAACATGATCATCTCAATAGATACAGAAAAAGCATTTGCCAATATCCAACAACTCTTAACAAACTTTGAATAAAAATGAACTCCCTCAGTCTGGTAAAGGGTGATATGAAAAACCTACATTGAACATCATACCTAATGGTGAAAGACTAAATGCTTTTCTCCTAACATTAGGACCAAGGCAAGGATATCTGTTGTCACCTCTTTTATTCAACATTGTATGGGAGATTCTAGACAGCGAAATCAGGCAAGAAAAAGAAATAAAAGGCATAAAGACTACAAAGGAAAAAGTAAAATTGTTTTTTTCACAGATGATATGATCCCTTATACAGAATATTCTAAGGCAGCGGTCCCCAAGTTTTTTGGCAGCAGGGATGAGTTTTGTGGAAGACAATTTTTCCACGGACCAGGGTGGGGTGGGGGGATGGTTCAGGCGGTAGTGCGAGCGATGGGGAGCCATGGGGAGTGGCAGATGAAGCTTCACTCCCTCACCCACTGCTCACCTCCTGCTGTGCAGCCCAGTTCCTAACAGGCTGCAAACTGCTATAGGTCTGTGGCCTAGGGACTGGGGACCCCTCTTCTAAGGCATACACAACACACACACACACACACCCCACACAGAAAACTGTTAGAACTAACATACAAGAGAATCTTCAAGACCATGAGTTAGGCAAAGATGCAAAAGAATCAAAATTCAAAACTTTGCATCTCAAAAGATACCATTAAGAAAATGAAAAGACAAGAAACAGATGGGCAGATTTCCCTTGTGGCACAGTGGTTAAGAATCCGCCTGCCAATGCAGAGGACACAGGTTTGAGCCCTGGTCCAGGAAGATCCCACATGCTGTAGAGCAACTAAGCCTGTGAGCCTGCACTCTAGACCCCGCAAGCTACAACTACTGAGCCTGTGTGCCACAACTACTGAACCCTGCACACCTAGAGCCTGCGCTCTGCAACAAAGAGAAGCCATCGCAATGAGAAGCCTGCGCACCGCAACAAAGCATAGCCTCTGCTTGAGGCAACTGGAGAAACCCCACATGCAGCAACGAAGACCCAACGCAGCCAAAAATAAATACATTTCTAAAAAAGAAAAGAAAAGAAACAGATTGGGGGAAAATATTTGTAAAACACACATCTAATCAAGGACTCATATTAAGAATTTACAAACATATAAGTACAGTTGAATTATAAGATAAATAACCAAACCATGGGCAAAAGATATAAACAGACATTACACACACACACACACACACACACACACACACACACACAAAAAGAGGCTAAGAGGTACATGAAAAAATGCTCAACTTTATTAGTCATTAGGGAAATGCAAATTAAAACCATAGTAAGATACCATTTCATACTCACTAGAATGGCTATACGAAGTAAGACAGGGCTTCCCTGGTGGCGCAGTGGTTGAGAGTCCGCCTGCCGATGCAGGGGACACGGGTTCGTGCCCTGGTCCGGAAAGATCCCACGTGCCGTGGAGCGGCTAAAAAAAAAAAAAAAAAAAGTAAGACAGACAATAATAAATGTTGGTGAGAATTTGGAGAAACGGGAACTGCTGAGGGGAAAGTAAAAGGGTACAGCCATTTTGGAAACATTTTGGCAATTTCTCAAAAAGATAAGCATAAATACTATATAATATGCAATTACATTCTTAGAGAGAAATGAAAGAAAATGCAAACATAAGTCTACCAAAAATTGTGTACACAAATGTTCATAACACTGTAATTCATAATAGCCCCAAACCAGAACAGCCTAAATATCCATCCATTGGTGAGTGGATAGACAAAATACAGTATATTTATACAATGGAGTACTGTTCAATAATAATAAAAAAATGAACTACTGACTCATGTTAATCATAAGTGAACCTCAAAAACATTATGCTAAGTGAAAGAAACCAGACACAAGACACCACATATAGTGTGATTTCATTTATATGAAATGCTCAGGATATAGAGACAAAAAGTAAATTAGTGGTTGCCTGAAACTCATAATATGAATGGGGATTAACCTTAAATGGGCATGAGGAACCTTATTGGAGGGATGAAAATGTTCTGGAACTGACTTATGTTGATGGTTGTATTATTTGGTAAAGTTACTGAAAATTATTGAATCATACACTTGAATTGAGATGATTTTATGATATGTGAAATATACCTCAATAAAGTTGTTAAAGAAAATCATGTGACTTTGGGCAGGGGACTAACTTCTCTATGCTTTAGCTTTTCATCTGTAATATGGGGATAATGAAAATATTTACTTTATAGGGTCATTGGACAGATCAAGAAAGAAAACAAGTATATAATATTTAAAGTTAGACTGCCTATCACATGATAAACACTCAATGAAATACTAGTTTCTATGATTATTTTGAAATATCAGCAAAAAGTTCTGAAGGAATAAGAGGTTTGTTTCATTTATAAATGATACTGATATATTAACAACCACTTGAAAAGACATGAATGCTTATTAAATATATATTACTAAGTGAAAGAAGCCAATCTGAAAAGGCTACATACTGTATGCTTCCAAGTATACAACATTCTGGAAAAGGCAAAACTGTGGAGACAGAAAAAAGATCAGTGGTTGTCAGGGGTCGGGTGGAGGGTGTGGGGTAGGATGAATAGGTGGAGCCCTGAGGATTTTTAGGATCGTAAAAATACTCTGAATGATACCACAACGATGGACACGTCATTATCCATTTGTCCAAACCCATAAAAACGTAAAACACCAAGAGTGAACTGTAATGTGAACTATGGATCTTGGTTGATGTGTCAGTGTAGGTTCATCACTCGTAAAAAATGTACCACTTTGATGGGGATGTTGAGAATGCAGGAGGCTATGTATGCGTGAAGGCAAGGTGTGTATATGGGAACTCTCTATACCTTCCTCTCAACTTTGCTGTGAACTTAAATTATTCTAAAAAAGCAAAGTCTTAATAATAATTAAAAAAACCCACTTATCCCTTTTCCAACCCTAAATTTTCTATCTGTAGCATGGAAAAGCTGGTAGGAAAGGGGAAAATAACTTGTGGGAGACAGAAAATTGGGCTTAACAGGTCAAATAGGCAAAAAAATCATTTTAAGGGATAATAAAACTATAAATATTTGTCATTTCTTTTTATGAAATTCCAACTTGGTAGAAGTGAAAAATTTTGTTAGCCAAAGAAAACTTCAATCAAGACCCAGTAAATGTTTTCCTTCTTTATTTAAGATGTTTAAGTATGTGAAACCTTTTTATGGTTCCAAAGTCAAAATTACACTCTAAAGTACATCAAGAAGTCTAGCTTCTATACTCATTTCCTCTACCTGTTCCTTCTCCCCTCTATAGGTAATCTTTTTTTTGGGGGGAGGGGGTTTGCAATTAACTCTCAATTTTTTTCTTTTTTTAACCTATAAAGAAATCCCCTTTCTTACCAAAAGATACCACAATATAAACCTTCTCCCCCTGCTCCTTGTTTTCACTTAACAATATATCCTCGTGATTATGCCATGTGGTAGACATTCCTCTGTTTCAGTGGCATAGTCCTCCATTGTGTAATGCACCATGGTTTACTCAGCCAGCTTCTTGGTGATCACCATTTAGATTGTTTTCAGTTTTTTACTATTATACATAATGCTGCAATGCATAGCCTTGAAGTCGCTGTAAGTTTAAGGTGCAAACTATGAACATTCCTTGGCATCTGAATGAGTTTCTCCTTTGGCAGGCCAAGCTAGCTATGGCTTATATAACTTATCCAATGCTATTTGTGATGAAATTCCATTTGGACTACCTGTTGGTTTAAATCACCTTGAAATTATTTAGTTTTCTATGCTAAAATATTTTGGAAACAAATCTTTGATACAGATGCCATTTGTTATTGACCATCTTGTCAATATGTAAATCCAATATGTAAATATTGGATTGCTTCCTGCATTCAACCAAATTGTTTGACTATCTTTAATTAGTATTTCTGGGACTTTCCATTTCATTGTATTAACATTTTCATTATTAAAGTGGGGAAAGCTGGGGTCTAAAAAAATTTATCAAGTCAAATGTCAGGTATCTGGAGTTTGCTAGAGCCCTAGATATATTTTGCAAAGGCTTTTTAAAAAAATATTTATTTATTTGGTAGCGCCAAGTCTTAGTTGCGGCTTGCCAGCTCCTTAGTTGCGGCTCACCAGCTCCCTAGTTGTGGCATGCGAATTCCCAGCTGAGGCATGTGTGTGGGATCTAGTTCCCTGACCAGGAATCGAACCCGGGCCCCCCTGCATTGGGAGTACAGAGTCCTAACCACTGTGCAACCAGGGAAGTCCCTGCAGAGACTTTTAAATGTCTTGAGTCTTTACAAACATTTCTATTTTTAAAAAATAAATTTATTTATCTTTTTATTTTTGGCTGTGTCAGGTCTTCATTTCTGCGAACGGAATTTCTCTAGCTGTGGTGAGTGGGGGCTACTCTTTGTTGTGGTGCACGGGGTCCTCATTGCAGTGGCTTCTCTTGTTGCACAGGCCCTTGGAGCCTCTTAGAGCACAGGCTCTAAGTGCATGGGCTTCAGTAGTTGTGGTGTGCAGCCTTGAGTAGTTGTGATTCTCGGGGTCTAGACCTCAGGCTCAGTAGTTGTGGCACATGGGCTTAGTTGCTCTGCGGCATGTGGGATCTTCCTGCACCAGGGCTCAAACCCATGTCCCCTGCATTGGCAGGCAGATTCTTAACCACTGCGCCACCAGGGAAATCCCCAAACATTTCTATTTTTAACTTTTATTGATTTTTTTTTTAATACAAGTCACCTGTATTCACTGGAGAAAAATTAGGAAGTTTAGACAAGCAGAATGAAGAAAGACTACCTAAAACCCAACCCTCGGTGATAACCAATATTAGCATTTGTCTTTCTAGAATTTTTCAAAGAACATAACAGCTTCTCTACCCCAACACACATGCTTATGTAATTTTCCATCCCTTGTCCTATATGTAGTTTAAAGGAAATCTCATCTTTTCTATTTATTAGGTTTTTTCCTTTAACTTTGCTGTTTGCTTTGCATACCATATATATTTTTTTCTGTTTCCCCATTATTGTTAGCTCTTTGTATATCTCTCTATAGTGTTTACCTTGGAAATAGAAAATCAGGTTTTCTTTTTTTCTGGATAAATAAATTGAAAGCTCCCAATATTTGTTTCCCATGGTCTTCTAAGTCCTTGAACTGCCCTCTGTGTTTGCACAAGGGCCATTTACTGATTACTAAAAGGAAATAAGTATATGAGACCCAGCGGAGACCTGTTCTTGGAGAGACTGGTTACGCAGAAGTGTAAGTCAAGCAGATTCTCCATGACCATTACTCTTCTATTCAAAAGATCCACTGGAAAAGACTTATTCCTGCAAGTGCTTTCTGTGCTCATGATTGCCTATATCTTGTTCTAACTACTAAAACAGAATATCTAAGTAAAACCTGAGAAGTTTTATTTACCAAAAATAATTCCCGAGAATGAACTGAAGTTTAAATTTTTCTTTTTTTTTGCACACTAGAGTTGTGTACCTAGGGCAGAGGTGGGACATTTTTCCCTGCCATGGGTCACTGGAATCAGGGGCCACATGCAAGTATTTTAATTACTGTGTTTTATTACTTTTTTTTAAAGGAAGAGGTATATATGAACGATAAAACTACCTGATCATTTATTTAACAAGTGGGAACAGAAAACATTAAAAATTAAATTTTAAAATATGTTTTTATGTCATTTTATAGTCAGTTAAACAGGATGGTAAAAACAATGGTGAGATATAAGTAGAGAGAAGCAGAGAGTAGACCAGCAAAAGTGAAAAAGGCAGATAAGAGGGGTAAAGGGTGGGGAGACGTAGACTAAATACCACTGCTCAAAGCAGGAGAGCAACACATGAAGAGAGAAAGAAGTTGGTTAAGAAAGTCATTCAGAGAGCAATTTGACAGTAGCTATCAAATATTTACGTTCCTACCTCTTTAACCCAGCAGTAGTACTTCTGAGTATCTATATGACAGAAATACTCATGTAGGTATGCAGGGATGTTTAGTGGAGCATGTTTATATCAGCAAAAAAACTATGTGCAATTTAAATGTTGAACAGTAAGAAAATGGTTAAATAGATATAAGTACATTCATTCAGTGGAAATATAGGCAGTCATTGAAAAGAATAAGGTAGAGGGTATGTAATACTGATGTGAAAAGATAGGCACATATGCAATAAAGTAAAAAAAGTATGTTGCCAAACATTATGTGTAGTACGATTCCAATTTTGTAAAAGCAAAACGTGTGTATATATTATATGTGCATACCTTGGAAAATAGTCTAGGTTGATAAACTTAACTGTTGATAGTTTTGAATGGGAAAGTTTAAATAGTTACAATGGTATTTATTAGTCTTTGAGAAGATGAACATGAGAGAATAACTCATGTGTCTGAATGCATTGAGAAGAAATTTCACAACTGGGATTGAGTTATTCTCTGAATTCTAGCAGCAGCCCAAAAAAATTCAGTTTAGAGCTGAGCCAGGCCTGAAGCTCTTTCTCGTTTCTAGTGTGCACCATTGAGTCCAGACCCAGGTAATTCTGTTCTCAGATATTAATAGACAATTTTCATTACAATTGTGGGATTTGGGGGAAAGCCATTGAAGGAAAGGGGATTTTCTCATCTGTGATTTGGGGATAATAGTAATCCTTGCCTTAAATAATTATTTTGAGTGTTAACTGTAGTAATATATATAAAATGCCTAGCTCAGTGCCTGGCACATGGTCAGGATTCATAATGCAAGCCACTATTGTTATTAATATTTTGGAGAGGTTTAGGATCATATTCCCATTTTTCTAGGCCTTCATTTTTTAAATTTATGATTCCTTGTAGCATTGAAAGCAATTTGAAATGTGGAATTGGAAGTAGACAAAATTACCTAAGATTTTATTCTAGGCCATCACAGCTTATGCTCTATGCCTGTATGAGGAAGAATCTTTTGTTCATTTTGACTCCAATCGCATTATGACTCAATTACCTGATAATTTGTATTAGTCATTAAGGCAGTCTCCAAAAAGTATCTGTTCATTTCCTGAGTATAGACTTTTTAACTTTAATAATGTATATAATAACATATAATTTTGGACATTTTTATTACTTTTAAATGAAGCAACTTTCAACACATTAAATTTATTCCAAGAGATGACGGTTAGGTCATGTTCTTATCTGCTTTCTTGAGTAGATTTAATATACTTCCACATTCTTAAAATGTATTTATAATAGCTTCATAATTACAAGTGATGCTTTTTAAATGTGTTGTCTTCTCAGAAAACAGTGACTCTGACTTGTAGTTTTTATGAATTTTGCTATTTCCTTAATGATTCAGCCTCACCTGCTCATAGGAAGAAAAAGATCAAGTTACACAAACAGCCCGTTCAGATGTAGATGTTAGGAAAGCCAGGCGGCGTTGAAGCGTGGTTACCATGCATGGCAGGAATGAGGCCCTTGTGTTCCTGGTCATATTTATTTAATAATTTAATTTAATAATTGAGAAAACTATGTACTTTGAAAACAATCTGCCCTTTAGTGGAGACATGTAAATAAGACATTTGTATTTAAAATTTATTTTTTTTATTTTTTAATTTTAATTAAAAAAAAATTTTTGGCCACACTGTGTGGCACGCGGGATCTTAGTTCTCCGACTAGGGGTTGAACCCACGCCCCCTGCAGTGGAAGCTTGGAGATTTAACCATTGGACCGCCAGGGAAGTCTCAAGACATTTGTATTTTATTTTATTTTATTTATTTATTTTTTGTGTGGTACGCGGGCCTCTCACTGTTGTGGCCTCTCCCGCTGCGGAGCACAGGATCCGGACGTGCAGGCTCAGCGGCCATGGCTGACGGGCCCAGCCGCTCCGCGGCATGTGGGATCTTCCTGGACTGGGGCACGAACCCGTGTCCCCTGCATCGGCAGGCGGATTCTCAACCCCTGCGCCACCAGGGAAGCCCAAGACATTTGTATTTTTGAAACAACTTTTTTTTTTTTAAATCAAAGGACCAAGGATTCCCTTAAGTGTAATAATAATTCAGTACCCTCTGTCTAATATGCGTTATCATGGTTCGATGCCCGTAGCAGGGTAATATGACACCATATATGGTACAAGTGCAGCTCCTTCCCCATCACCCCCACCACTGTGCCACACATCTGTGATGGGCATCACTAATCATTTAGCAAATGTTTTTCCATTGATCCTGCATGTGACCTCAGAATCCCTTGAAAAACTGAGCCCCAGGTAACCACTTCCAGTTAACTGCTACAAAGGAGGAAGCCTATCAAAATTCCAAGGTTTAGCAAATATTGACAATATATCTAGTAGTTTAGGCAATTCAGCTCCCAAAGCAGTTAGTTCAATTTTTTCAAAAGCCAGCCACATTATTTTTGGACATAATGTAAATAAAAATAGTTAATTTTTGGCAGAGATTTTTAGTTTTCAAACCACTGTTTCAACACAACACTGGTAAAGTTTGCACAACTAACTCTATAACTACAATGTATAAGTAGTATTATGTGAAGAAAAGTTGACTGTGAAACAGCTGACACTTAGGCAGATTCTTATCAGCTAAGTGTGAATGTGCCCCAAACTTCTGCTTTGCAACAGATTTCTCACTGACCTTCCTTCTTTGCTATCCTACAAGCATACAGTATAGATGCTGTTTTCTGCCCCATGAAAATTCATCACCATATCCCCACATTGTGGCAGATGGAGAGATATGTGGCCTGGCAATATTTTGGAGATCTTCCCTGCCTATTCACTACTGCTGAGTAGTTTTATGACTTGGGTTCGTTTAGTATGGAAGGGGAAATAAATCTGACCCTCATGACATATACCAATCAGAGGCATAAAAAGACCTTTGGGGGCTTCTCTGGTGACGCAGTGGTTGAGAGTCCGCCTGCCAATGCAGGGGACATGGGTTCGTGCCCCGGTCTGGGAAGATCCCACATGCCGTGGAGTGGCTGGGCCCGTGAGCCGTGGTCGCTGAGCCTGCACGTCCGAAGCCTGTGTTCCGCAACGGGAGAGGCCACAACAGTGAGAGGCCCACGTACCGCAAAAAAACAAACAAAAAAACCCACCTTTGGTCTCTAACAGCACAGTCAAGGTAAATGGCACTTGGGAGCTGTGGAGTGTGTTTTCTCCCTTCCCCCATACTCTGTTGACATTAGACAGGATTTGCAACAACTGGCAATCGCCTAGACTGAACACCGAGAGATATAGGAACCCCTCTGTCTCCCCTTTGCTGTGCCTTTCTCAGTCTCCTTTGATACCTACAGAAACTGAGCTGGGGAGAAGCAGGGGTGAGACTCTGACCTCCCAAGCACAGTCTCTAAGACGTTAGGCTATGGGGAAAAGGCATGAGAGAAAAACTGTGTGAAATTAACACATGAAATGGAGAGAAGATGTTCAAAAAATCGTTCAATTTTTAAATGGAATCTTCCATTTTGGTAAGGCTTGCTGCCTTACCAACCACCAAGGCCCTGTCCCTGTCCCTGTTGGACCCCATCCTGGGCTTAGTCACCTTAATCTTAGCCCCTGGCTAGGCCTCAGATTGGCCTCTGTGTGTGAATGTTCCTGCCCTGCCCACTCGTGAACTTGGGAGAAGCTGCAGGTGTGGCCCAGGAGTGTGCATGGATGCACTCAGTATGCTCTCTGTGTTCTTCTGCAAGAGCTGCCAGCTCTTCCTCTCTTGTTCATTGCCCTCTAAGGTGACCTGGCAGCCTGAGGCTTAAAGCCGGTACCCCAATTTGGAATTTTCAGGACAGCTCAATTCCTCAGGTAATAAATGTAATGTAATGACTAATTCATTCTCTTTTATTTTGAAAATTAGAGAAGCTTTTATTAAAGTAAATTCCTTACAACAGGACTTTTGATCTGAACTGTCTCTTAAAGTTGTGTCTGATAAATAATTAATGGCTCACTGCTCACACTAGTTAATAATTATTAATGCCTCATTTGCACGTGAAACTAATATTCCATATGGTTGGTACTATCATTTAAGCCTAAGCCAACAGGAGGAGGCATGTTGACTTGAGCAGAAGTTTGGGTTGCAATGGAATAAATAATTGGGTCGGTATCCGTACTTTGATACTCTCATGGCCAGTGCTGGAGGCAGGCAACGAGGGCACATTTTTCATTGTTTGGTGACACTTTTGTAAAGACAGGCTTGTCCTGAATCCCACGTGCCATGAAGATCATTCTATCACGCCACAAATATTTGTTAGATTCCTACAGTGTATATACCACCGTGCCCAGAGCACCTGTGTTAGGTGCTTCTAATGGTTGTTAGGATTGCAGGAAAGAAAACAAAAACTTTGAACTCTGCTTTAATATGGAATTGGTTTCCAGATCCCAAGCGCAGACTATTGTCAATGCTTTGAAACCCCCTGGTTGCTTGACATTTGTCAGAATTTTTCTAACCAAGAGGTCTTTCCCCTGAACCTTTGGTTCATCATCAATTATGGTTATTAATTATGATTAAGTTCATCATCAATATTCTATTAATAAGCAAAGAATATTTTCTTATATAATGGGAGTACCAAAGCTGATTTCTATCAATGCAAGAATATAAAGATTAATATTTGTTCCTTACCATATTGTAGTGGACTTTCATAAATATATGAAGAGCAGGATCTGATGGCTTAGAAAGTGCATCACATAAACGCCAGCTTGGGTGTTTTGCCGGTGATGTCCTTAAATTATGTTCCCTTCTTTTGGTGGTGGTATTTGAGGAGGATACTTCTATTTCATAGATAGGCCATGTACTGATCAAGGTAGGCAATATTATGTTGTTGTAAGGGAGAAGAAATAACTTTCCCTCCACTCTGGTGAGTTCTTGGCTTAGGCCCTGTAATAAAAGACAAAGAGAAAAACAAACAGAAGTTTATAAATATGTACACCTCACGTATACATGGGAGATACCCAGGAAAATTGAGGAACTCTGCGGTGGCTTAGAATTCAGGATAAAATGCCATCTTAATAAGGAAAGGGGAGGAGGAATGTAGGACTATTAAGGGAGAGTAAATTATTTTTAGGAAAGTTGAATGGGCCCTTAGAAGAATAGATGGGAGGTATGACAGTTTGTGACAAAGTTTGTCTGGGCATAGTGTTGACTTCTAGTCTTCTCTCCTGTGATAAGAGTCAGTCTTCCCTGGCAGGAGGTTTATGACAGTTGAGTTTGTTTTGGAGGATTTGTCTTTAGGCAGATAAGGAGATAACAAAGAAACATTCCAGGATGTGTCAATCTTATGCCACATCCATGTTGCTGACATGCTCTTTCGTGATCACTGTGTCAGGGAAACAGAGGACTGAAGAGTGGAGCAATGACCATGAAATTCTTCCACCAATAAAACGTAGCAGAGGAGATGTGTGCCACTTCCAGGCTCATGGAAGGACTTCAAGGAAGTCACTTGGCCATGTTCATCTTTAAGGAAGTAAGCTCATCCTCCCATGAGCTTGGAAGTAGAGGGTGTCTGAGCATTGATGAAAAGAATGCTTGCCTGTTGGCCGACCTCAGGCCATTAGAAAATCCAGAAGAACTTTTGTCTTTCCTTTGACTAATGAACTCGAAAAACAAATAAATGTCCCTGAATAAAATTTTCTTTAGTGTGAGGGTGATGAAATAAATGTGGGAAATGCTTCCAGATTATTGAAATGACTGTGTCACAAAATTAGAAGTAACTATTCGTAATCTATATATGTTGGTATCTTCAGAAATATGAACTTATTATATTCCTTAAGGGAGATCATATTTGCACTTATTCTTAGAGGACTCATGTATTGTGGTTGGCAGAATGATGGTGCCCTAAAAATGTTCCCGTCCTAATCCCTGGAACCTATGAATACGTTGTGTTACAGGGCAAGGAGGAGTTAAGGTTGAAGACAAAATCTAATCAGCTGACTTTAAGATAAAGAGATTATCCAGGATTACTTGGCTGAGCCCAAAATAATCCCTAGCATCCTTTAAGGTGGAAGAGGAAGGTGGAAGAGGAGGTCAGAACCGAGAGATGGCAGCACAGGAAGACTTGGGCTGATACTGCTAGCTCTGAAGATGGAGGAAGGGGACCATACGCCAAGACTGGGTAGGCTCTAGAAGCTGTAAAAGGCAAGGAAATGGATTCTCCCCCAGCGCCTCCAGAAGGAATGCAGCCCTGCTGACACTTTGATTTATCCTAATGAGACCCATTTTAGACTTCTCACCTCTAGAAATTTCAGATAATAAACTTGTGCTGTTTTAAGCCACTAAGTATAGGTAATGTGTTTTAGCAACAGTAGGAAACTAACACATGTGCCATGCCTTCTCTAGAAGAAAGGTTAGGGCAGAACAAGTATTCAGAGGAGTGACTGATGGATGGCTTTGGAACAGGTGACGGCTAGGTTGATATGCTAGAGGATGACTTTGTGTATGATGCTTTATTTGGCTAAGAAAAAGAAGATTGGAATTATGGATAATGTGTACAACCAGACTACCTTGAATCTAGGGTGTAGTCAAGGTGAATAGCAAAGTTCCTCTTTTCCAAGGATTATTGTGCTTGCCATTAAAAAACCTGTTTTTGCATTAATGCATGACTCTACAGGCCCTCTGTCTAAACATATATATGTGAACATATACATACATATGAATATATATAGCATATATTTCGCTCCCTTGAAGAGATCCCCAAAGAATGTAAAATACAAAAAAGTTGTTATTTAGAATAACTGGCAGCTGGAACACATACAGAGAGGCAAGAATTTGGCTCAGAATAAAAAACTGTTGAAGACTGTTCAGTGAATGGCCCGAAAGATTACCAATGGTAGACACCCAACTAGATAGGTTGTTAACAATCATTATCTTTTACTAGATCCCCATAGATAAGCATCCTTTTCTATTTTGTTTGCTAAAATTCTGCACTGATCAGAATTAGAACTACTCCTAAGCTCCTTTCTTTCTCTGCTAACCTACGCCACTTACCATTATTTTCCTCCTCACTTCCTCTCCTTATTACCAGGAGCCGTGTTCTACTTGAGAGTGTTATATTTCGGCCATTAGTAGCTGCTTTACAATAACGATAGAAAAAGATTGCTAATAGTTCTATTATTTATTTATTTCACTCCCACCTTGTTCTAAAAAGAATTTAAGGTGGGTTGCAAAAAGGCAGGCAACACAGCAAGATGAAACAAAGATTAATATAGCGAAGAAATTAAGACAAAAGGAAGATAAAGGTGGGAAGAATAAGAAACTGGGAGTACAAAATATGCTCCGTGAGGCTCTGAGCCCTTGCCAGGCATGGACCCCAATTTTGGCCCTGGCTTTCTAGCAGTCAACTCAAAAGGGGGAAAGTGATCAGTGACATGAGTCACAAGTCAGTTAGTTGGTCAGAAGCAGCGCAATAATTCCTGGAATTTAGACAAGAGAGGAATGTCTCTCATAAGGCTCTGAAATGAGGACCTTTGTGGAATTCCCCACCTGGAAGAAACAACAAATTCCTCAGGGCTATGTCTTGTTACAGCCTTCAGTATTGGCCTGTGATGTCATCCCCCAGCAGAATTCATCAAAAACTCTCTACCGGGGATCAGAGGGACGTATTCCGGATACTCTATGCATTGCTGGTTTAACCAAGGCACAGGTTAAGAGAACAGGGTGAGCAACTCCATAAACATTTCTTCTCAGCTGGACCCTGCTGGAGTTAAAAGTGTGTATTCTTTCCTGTGCTTCAGTGAAAGGGTGAACAGTCAAAGCATTTGCAGAGAATCAAGATTTGGGAAAGAGCTTCAGTCTCCCTTTTTTGTGTTTGGGAGATTTAAGAGGGGAACCCCTCAGGCCCAGCAGAGACACCAGGAGGAAGGAAGGGTGCGTGGGTATGTGTGACGTGTTACAAAGGATTGGAGGTGGAGTGGTGGTGGTGTTGGGTCTCAGGCTTCTCTGGGGTGTGGACAGTCCTCTCTCAGCAGCAGAAGCAGTTCAGCTCTGGAACTTTCTTGGTGGTCCAGTGGTTAGGACTCCACGCTTCCACTGCAGGGGACACGGGTTCAATCCCTGGTCAGGGAACTAAGATCCCTCATACTGCGTGGCCGAAAAAAAAAAAAGAAGCAGTTCAGCTCTTTATGCTGTTGCCTTCAAGGGTGCCTGGGTCCAGGAGTCACTGGGCAGAGCAAGCTCCCCTCCGTGTGCTGGGGACCCGTAGCCATCGGTGAGGATCTGTCTTCATCTCGGGCTCCCTCCCACATGCAGGCCTCCTCCGGGGCTCCGCGTGTTCATCTGGCACCCTGACATGTTGTAAACAAAGATCACTGATGCTGTCCCCCAGCAGCCCAGCACCTGTCTCTCAAAAACTTCTGAGGCCTCAGTGAGGTTTGGGAACCCCTCCAGGCTCCAGCAGTGGCCCCTCACATTTTTCTAGCGGCATTGTCCTTGTACATTTTTGGCAGGAAGAGGAAATAATGAACATGTGTTATTCCAAAAATACTCCAATTCATTCTTCACACTACAGTCCCCGTGATCTTTCTAAAACATAAATCTCATCATGTCACTTCCCTGATGAAAACCTGCACATCCTTTCCATGCCCCTCAGGATAAAGCTGCAGGTTTGAGTACGGTCAACCAGACTCTCTCTCTAGAGAGAGTTATCTCTAGAGCCTCAACCCTCTCCATTTCTCCTCCTTTCCGCTTGTCACCACTGCTTCTCTACAGTTGTCCACACTTCCATCCTTTTGGCTGACTTACTCCTCCTTTTATTTCAGGTGACAGCCCAGAAATTAATTCCTGTGGGGAGTGGTCCTGGAGGTGCGTCTGCTGGGTGCTCCAGGGGCATCCTTTGCTTTCTCCAATACAGCATTGTGTTAGGAAAATGCCAGCTGCAGAGACAAACCCCAACATTTCAGTGGCTTGATGCAATAGAATTTTATTTCTCCCTCATCTAACCATCGAATGCAGGTGCTCCTGGCTCTCAGGTGGTTCTCTCCAGGGTTATTCAAAGCTCCAAGCTCTTTCCATATTGTTGCTTTGCCATCTTCTAGGGCCTCTGAGTCTTCAGCATGCACCTGCGGCAGGAGAGACAGGGCCTGGAAGGCACACATGCACTTTACTGCTTCAATGTGAGGGCGTCCCTTGTCCCTTCCACCCTGATTCCATTGCCATGAACATGGTGTCATGTCATTGCCAGGGGCAGGTACTGTCCACTGACAGTGTTATAATATGGAAGGAAGAGCACAAATTTTGGTGGGCACACAGGCTCCTCAGGAGCCTTATTTTAATTGCCCGTGGCTCGACTAGACTCTGAACTCAGTGAGGGGAAAGAAGGTGACACTCACTGTTAGATCCCTTTGCCAGCACCGTCACTGGCACTTTGGGGCAGAGAGTGACTGATAAGTGCTTGGCTGGAGGAGGGAGTGGGTCATGTAGACAAGTCCTCCTCTTGAATACCCTCCCCCATACTGTAAGTGCTGGGGGGCGAGAGCCAGCAGGCAGATAGGTGCTCCTTGTTGCTGCTGCCAGGCAAGCCCCTCTAAAACGGGCCAATTCCCTTCCCAGAAAGGCATTCACTGTGAGCAGAGAGGTTCCGTAATCACAGGTGCCCGTCAAGGCATGAGCCTCCTCTTGGATGATGGGGCCTTCTGATTAAAGACTTGTTATCGGTACTTTACGGGGCAGAGAGAAAAATGTGCTGCTGTTGCTGTTGCTGTGATGCTGGAATTGCAGCTCCACAGCACATCTGGCACCTGCCTCTGAGTCCAAGGAGATGGGTGGCGAATGCTTTTTTTCTCCTCTTCTTTATAAGTCAGCTACATCTTTAAAGTGTCTCTTCACAAGCCATTTTTTTTGTATATGTTGTTATGAGCATATAATAGTAAGAAGGCAATCACCTATCATATTGTCTGGGTAGAAAAGAAGTAATCAATAGACATGATGTCTAATTGACTTATGAAAAGGGAAGAGTAGAATTCACTAACTGAGATTTTTCTGTTTCTGAAAATCCTCAGGTAGGACAGTAGTGCCTCAACTTGTGAAACTGGGACCTTCTGCTTTACAATTTGAGGCCCAAATAGTGACCCAAGGTTATGTCACAAATGAAAACACTGGAGGGTCCTATCCCCACAGTCCCATATGGGGAGGAAGTCTGGTACTCCATTCTGCAAGGTTCCCTTCTTCTAAGTCAGGAAGCCCAGGGTTGACTCAGTCCAAAGGGTTCAGTATTCATTGCCTTTGGTGTGGCTGCAGAAAATCCAGAGGTCTTGGTGATATAGTTCAGCACATGCTACCCCAAATCTGACACATTGGCATACTGAATATTTCAAGCAGGAAGCTCACTCCGACCTTCTCCCCCCTTGCCCTTCTTCCCTGAAATCGATCATAAAACCTTCCTGTGAGAGGTCCCCTCCCTATACCTGGAGGAAAGGAGCATCCTTATCTCTGAAGACAAAGGGATGCCAAAAAGAACCCGAACAAACAAGCCTTGCTAAGTTTCCCCCAGTTTACTGCACTTACACTCCTTAAGTTATCCTATTCCTGCATGACTGTCCACTTGCCATCAAACCTAGCATAAAAATACACAGGTCCAGCTGTTTTTGGGGGGGTTTCATTTCATTGTGAAGGCTCCCGTGTAAAACTTACATTAGATAAATATGTGTGCTTTTCTCCTGTTAATCTGCCTTTGTCAGTTGACTTTTCAGGCCCAGCCAGGGACTCTAAAAGGATGGAGAGAAACTTTCTCTTCCCCGACACCGGGCAGCCCCCATCCAGTGCAGGGGTCATGGCGGAAGTCCAGCAGTACGTTGCTGTCGAGGGTCTTGCCACTTTTCTCAGGGTTTGGGGGAAGGCGAAAGCCTCCTTTCCCCCTTGTCAGTGGTCCCCTCAGCTGTGGGCACTGCAGGCCAAAGGGGCAGTAGGGAGCCAGGTTACAGCTCTCCAGTGAGATGGTCCTGTTCAGGGCAGTGACGTGTCCATCTCCAGGACAGCTAGGGCAGAGCAGAATGGCCTCATCTGATGCATCTCTGCTCATGGTCAAAGAGCCAGCCCCCTGGACTTGGTTCTGTAGACCCCGAGGGTCAAGCTGGCATGAATCTCACTGCCCCTCCCTAACACTCAGTTTTGGCTACAGCCATTCCAGGCCTTAACAGGTGCCTGTGACTTTGAACCTCATGGTTGTTCTTGGTTCTTTTCCTCCAGGAAGGCCCAGGATATCTGACCCCTTCCAGGGACCATCCTTCTCCAAACAGTGAATTCCTATATCCCCTACCGCTAATAAAAATCACTAATAGGGCTTCACTGGTGGCGCAGTGGTTGAGAGTCCGCCTGCCGATGCAGGGGAAGCGGGTTTGTGCCCCGGTCTGGGAAGATCCCACATGCCGCGGGGCGGCTGGGCCCGTGAGCCATGGCCGCTGAGCCTGCGCGTCCGGAGCCTGTGCTCCGCAACGGGAGAGGCCACAGCAGTGACAGGCCCGTGTACCCCCCCCCAAAAAAAAAGAAAAAAAGAAAAAAATATCACTAATATTTACGAGCACTTTACTACGTGCAGGCATTGTTTTAAATCTTTTACACGGATTAGCTCATTTAATCTTCACACACACACACAAATTAAGTACGCCTTAATTTCATCCTCATATTATGTAGAAGGAAATTAAGGCACAAAGAAAGTAATTGCCCCAAATTAGGCAGTGTCCAGTTTGAACCCACACTCCACAGGCCAGTTTCTTCACTTGCTCCCTGCTCCCTCATTTACATAAAAAATTCAATTTTTCTCAGAACAGAGATGGGCCCCAGGCCACTGGACTTTCCTGCTATTGTCACCAGCAAAGCTCACTGGGGTCCCCAGGAAAAATCAGATGGAATCTAGGTTATAATGTCTAACCTTTTGGGTTTAGTCTAGTTTCACTTGCCTACAGGGGGCTGTGTACAGAGGCCTTGCACCTAACACATCGGATTAGAGTTCCCTGCACAGAACCCATGCTCCTGACACCCCAAGTTGGCTTACCATTTGCAGAAGTGCTACACAGGATACCTCCATTCAAGATGGCGTTGTCGTCAGCAGAGATGCTGCCCCTGGCGCTGAGATCTGGAGCCGTGAGCAACGCGCCTGCGCCCAACCTGTGAGAACGCTGCCCCTTCCTCCGCAACCAGACCCTGTAACACAGGCCTGCCCAGGGCCTGTTTGGCAGAGTGTGTGCTCTATAGTGGGAGCCAACACCTGTCCATTCTTTTATCAAAGACTAAAACTTGACTTTGTGTCTGAACCAAACTCAGTCTCATTCTGTTGGTGCAAGCAATACCAGGCAGGAGGACCCTTCTTGGGACCCGGACTTGAAAGAGTCAGAACATTACCATTGTTAAAAATGTACAAAATGAAGAAGTTAAAAAATACAGAGTAAATCCCTCAACCCCCACCTAATCATCCCTCACCACAGGTGATGGCTTAGAACAGCTGAGTATGAGTCCTTCCAAAACTCCCAGCCTTTGAGAACATGCCCATGTGTTTCTACAAAACCAGAATCATTTCTACAAAGCAAAGAGTGGAAGAGCTGGTGGTGTCTTTTGCAGAAGAGTATTTTGCAAGAAAGCTCAATCTCTGGGCACTTTGCTGTGCTTATAATTCAGATAGGTCTTCCTGACCACCTTAGTAAAAGTAGCACCAGTGATATAGATGGAATGCTTGTGTCCTTCCCAAATTCATATGTAGAAACCTAATCGCCAAGGTGATGGTATTAGGAGTTGAGGCCTTTGGGCGACAATTAGCCCACTAGGTATTAGGGTGGAGTCCTCATGAATGGGATTAGTGCCCTTTTAAAAGAGAACCCAGAGAGTTCTCTTACCTCTTCCACCATGGGAGGTTACAGTGAGAAGATGTATGAACCAGGACGCAGGTTCGCATCAGACAGAGAATCCACTAGTGCTTTGATCTTAGACTTCCCAGCCTCCAGAACTGTGAGGAATAAATGTTTGTTGTATAAGCCACCCAGTCTCTAGAGTTCAGTGATAACAGCCTGAACAGAACCAGGCACGGTACACACACAGAACTAGATTCCCCATGAGCCCCTAAGTTTATTGCATACTAGAGAAAGGATTTGCTTTGCTTCATGTCTTGTGCTCTGTATGCTAGTGGAATGAAGCACGTGCTCTCTTAGGCACTGCGTCAGACCAGGATACTGGAGCCATTCTCTTCCCTTTGCCCAGTCTTTCCATCTGAAGTAGGGCAGCGCCTTCTCACTTGCATGTGGCAAGTCATGCTTTCTCCTGTGAGATGCTCCAGCCGGACCTAAAAGGCTTGAAGCCTGGAGACTAAGACCTTCTGCTTTCTGGACTTTAAGACCCTAGGAAGAGTTACCCCAGCCTTGGTAGGCAGCTTTTTGGATTTCAGTTTTCCCTGGGAGGTGTAATGTGGGAGGTCCCGTGTGCTTTTGGAGCGTATGGTGGCTGACAGTGTTCTTTCGCAGGCTTCCAGGTGTTTACCACAGCCTCTGGAGAGAGGGAGGGAGGGAGGGGTCACTGTCAGGAGTGGCACATGCTTTGCTGAAGGTGACTCAATGAGGCGGGGCAGAGCTGGCACTAAGAGCCCTCAGACCCTGTACTGCCCGTCCCTCCTCACATCCATTCAACTGCCTCTGCTAAGTGGTACTTTTAAATGGAGATAAGGATGCTCCTAAGGGAAATTTCCTCCTCTTAAAATTTATTGCCCCCCCCCCCCCCCCCCGTCCCCAATTAATGGTCATTCTGGCTCCTTAGACTGTAATATAATTGTGATCTGTTTGGTGGAAAAAGATTATTCTATTTAAGTGTCAAATTTACAAAAGAATTAAATTAGGAATTGATTTTTTAAAAACTCACCAAAAGCTTTCTTTAAACAGAGAGGTACCTTGGAGGCATTTCACATTATCTGATTTACAAACACTTGATTGGCACACAAACTTTCAAGGAAAATACACTGTGTAGAGGGGAAGGTAGACAAGTGTGATTTGCATGGGCACAACTTGTGTGCTGCTTCCAAACCTTGTACAGATCCTGTGATTTGATCTATTGTACTCTATATGTTGTAATCACCTGTTTTCCTGTCTGTTATTGCCATTATAGCGTGAATCCTTTGCTGGCAGGGACCACATCTTAATCATCTGTGTATCTCCAATATACAGTAGGTGTTGTTGACAGCTGAGTTCATGTCTTATTTTCTTTCTGTCCTTGGCACCTGATTTGGGGACTGGCATTTGGGGGCACTCAGAAAATATTTATTGAACTGAAATAGCTAAATACAAGTTTCCCTCTTTGGAAGTAGTATGGATTTTTGTACTTGTAAAATTCCTCTCATTAGTATAGCCCATTAAAACAATTATTTCATGTTCCTGGCCATAGGCTGTCTGTAGGAACTCTGGCTTCCCACTGATGAATTCATTTATAGAATGTCTATCATGTACCAGGCACTGAGCTAGTAGGTAGGGATACAGTGAGCAAGGCACATGGGATTTCTGCCCCTGTGGAGCTTATGGTCAAGGCGACAAGGTAGAGGGAGGAGAAATAACAACAGCATGGTAAGTCCTAGTAAGAGCTGAGGGCAGGAATGGAAGTGATGTTTGCACTAAGACCAGAAGGACAGGGAGGAGTTAGGCAGGCAGTGCAGATGGGAAAGGGGTCTTAGGTACAAGGAATTGAAATTTGGCAGGGCCAGAGGCTAGAGAGGAAGCCTCACATAGGGCAGAGACAGTGGGGAGGTTGGCCAGGGTGGGTTGGCAGAGGCTGCATTACCTACATGCAAGACTTTGGAGTGGATACTGAGGAGGGGGAGGGGAAACATGAAAGGTGACTCTGGCTGCAGAATGGAGGATGAATCTGAGAGATCAATACTTGGATCAGTTTGGATTTTTAATGTCCAAGAGAGTATTTATTGTGGAGATAAATGAAGACCAGCCAAATGAGAATAAGCAAAGGTTATTTTCTCTGAGCTTGCTATACCAGGGAGTGAGCCACCATCACCTGCGTTTTGATAGAACCTCAAAGGCAGGTAGAGGAGTGGGAAGGCTTTATAGCTCAAAAAAGGGGAAAGCTTGAGTCTCATTATCAACAGGGAGAACTACAGTATTTACAGTTGCAGGTATTTAAATTAGAGTTGCAAATAAGAGCAATCACTTTCATTAATGTGTATTAAATTCCCCTAAATATTTATTCTGAATTATATAATCAATCAATTAATTGTAATGGTCTAAGACACACTGAAACGGAGCAGGACCCTACTGTCGCGTTGCCCCCCATGTCCGCCTGCCTTTTGTCTGTGGAAAAACTTTAGCCAAAGAATAAGTTTAATCAGAGAAGTGAGAAAATGCAAAAACAAAGGGAAACAGTCCAACAAGAGTAAATAATAATAGTTTAGTCATTAAGCATAACTCAGGACCTTTAATTCCTCCTCAAGGGCTATAGATAATATTCTGACCCATATCCTGTGAGCTGTCTCGTAGATACTGAAACCCCGACCAGGTGGAAGAAGTCAACTACATGATGACCAGAGTGTAGCCGTGACATAAGCTGCCACAATTCCAAGAACTGGCTTCAAAGAAATGGGAACAAACTGACCCTGGAACTGAAGACTAACTGTACCTAAAACAATTAAGATGACGCTGATCAGACCACCGATGACCAATTGCAAGATGACTGTTGGAGCTGACTGCACTGTTTCTGCATGTAGCCCCCTCCCCCTCAGCCTGTAAAAGCTCTTGCCCACCGATTGTCAGTGGAGGAAGTCAGCCTTTGGACAGGCGTCTGCCCTGCAGCAGACGTCTGCCGCACCCCTACTGGTTGCTGGCATCTGAAATGAAGCAAACTCTCCTTTCCACCCACCTGGCCTCTTTCTTGGCTTTTGAGCTGCAAGCAGCCGGACCCCACTGTCGGTTACAACATTATACCACATTTATAGATTTATTTAATATACCTGACTTCTTTAAAGCATTCCACATGCCTGACTGGGAGGACTTACACCTTTAAAAACTTAAAAAAAATCCCAAATCTGAAATAAATCACATAGATTCAGCAACATGCATTACTAACTGTTCCTTTTTTTTTTGGCTGCGCCCCGTGGCATGTGGGATTAGTTCCCCAACCAGGGATCAAAACTGAGCCCCCTGCAGTGGAAGCACGGAGTCTTAACCAGGGAAGACTGGACTGCCAGAGAAGTCCTAACAGCTCCATTTTTAAATAACAAATGTACACAGGTTGTCCTAAAGATTACAAAACTTAGTTCTCTGATGACCAGTATTAAACTCAGGCTAAGGTACTTATCTGTAAACCATCTCAGTTTGTAAAGTCACTTAACGCAAGTAAGAAGAGCAGTTTTGCCACCTCAGGCAAGCCAAGGGTACTAGGTAAAAAAAAAAATGAGGACCGCAATATTGTTCCTTACCAATCATATTTGAGACTGGGACCTGGGACCTGATACTACATCCTCGTGGATAATTCCACCCATGCCATTGGAAAACATGCCAGGCCCTTGGTTAGCATCAGTTTCTGTCTTCCACTGTTGGCAGATGCCTCCCGGCCATTCCTTGCACTGGGATTTATTGCAGCTCTGTGCATTCTATTTCTCTGGGGAGTCTTTCAGCATCGCTGATGATTTCCCTTAATTTCCTTCAACTCTTGTCACCATTTGATTGGATTAATCTCTTTACCATCTCATTGGATTCCTTATATATTTTGCTTGACAACCTCTCCAGGGACTCCTGTTAAGAGGTTGTCCTGGTGAGAGGCAGAGGGGTGGTGGCCTGAATATAGGGATGGAGAAGATTTCAGAGCTACTTAAGGCAGAAGACAGGTAAGATTTAATGACTGATTAGATGTTGGGCAGAGGGTGTTGAGGGGAGAGGAAGGAGTCAGAGAGACTGCCCAGGTTTTTGGCTTGGACAACTCAGTAGAAATATGTTTTATGAAAAATCACTGACAGGTATAAAACATTAACTCCTTATATGTGACAGATTTAGTTAGCCAAACATGGATTACTTTGTAAACAGGCAGATGCAGCATGCTAGGGGCAATGAGATGGGGCAAAGAGACCCAGGACTAGGAGTCAGGAAACCAGGTTCTTTTCCCAGCTCTGCCAATGACTTTCTAGTTGCCTGCTGGACAGAGCCTGTCTCTTACCCAGGCCTCCCTTCTCTTGTAAATAAAAACATACACTAAAAGTCGGAGTCCTATTAGCTCTAAAATACATAAATCTGCCAAATAAGAGGGTTGGATTAGACAAAAGTTCACAAGTTTCTCTGATAATCTGATGAACACCCCTCCTTCCTTCCACCCTCCATACTCACAGATTAGATGGTCTCTGAAGCTCTTTCATGCTCTTAAATTTTCTAACTTGATTCTTCGAACAAAGACACGCCCTCTTCAGCATTTTAAATCACCTTATCTCTGCCAAAGAAACAACGATAAAAATGGTGTTGACTTTCTTAGTTGCTGTATTCTTTCTTTTCCCTTTAAATTACCGGGCCATCTTCTTCTTTTTTTTTGGCCATGCTGTGAGGCATGTGGGATCTCAGTTCCCCGACCAGGGATGGAAACTGTGCCCCTTGCACTGGAAGCATGGAGTCTTATCCCCGGGCCATCTTTTTAGAGTGGACATCCTGGGGCAAAGGCTGTCTCAGTCTTTGTATTATAATGCAGTTGGATGCTTAACAATGCCTAATTATGATAATATGGATTATGCTATAATGTCACCTGTCAAACTTGAGAAGTTTAGGACACATTCATAATATTTTAAAAATCTGTACCAAATAGATGGACAACATTTAAGGGAATATACAGTGGAACTTGTGCTTTCATGTTACAATAGAGGGTTAATGAAACATCCCCAGGAATTTGTCTCTAGGAAGTCACGTCTCACAGAATATCAGAATATATATATATATATATACAAAATATGTATATTCGATATATATGTATTATGTGTAATATAACAGTCTTGTATATATATAAAACTATGTTATATTATATGTAATATATATTTAATATATACATTATGTATATTCAAGAATTTTTTGAACCCTTAATGATAATAATAATCTTTAGGCCTAGGTAATCTTATTATATTTTTAAATAAATTTATTATTTTATTTTTCTCTGCATTGGGTCTTCGTTGCTGCGTGCAGGCTTTCCTCTAGTCGCGGCGAGCATGGGCTGCACTTCCTTGCGGTGCACAGTCTTCTCATTGCTGTGGCTTCTCTTGCTGCGGAGTGCAGGCTCTGGACGCGCTGGTTTCAGTAGTTGTGGCATGCGGGCTTAGTTGCTCTGCGGCATGTGGGATCTTCCCAGATCAGGGCTCGAACCCATGATCCCTGCATTGGCAGGCAGATTCTTAACCACTGCGCCACCAGGTAAGTCCTCTAGGGGATCTTATTTTTGAATTGTTTGCCCTTGTACTACAGAGTTTGGGATTTATAGAGTTATATAGGCATGTAGCTCAAAGAGACAAGTTCTTCAAGCCTGATTAAGAAAAGGAGTAGTCCCCAGTCTGTCTTGCATCCTTTTTCCCTTCCCCAGAGGAAACCACATTTACATTTTTTAACTGACTGAAAAAATTTTCCTTCCATATCTATGAATAATATGGTCGTGTTGCTCCTTGTGTATTTTTCTCTTTTTGGCTTTTTCTATCGACTTCCCACTATGGAAGATGAGGATTTAACTCTTGCTTCTTCCCGTCCCTGTCACACATGGTCACTTTCTGATTTATCATAATTTTAGTTAAATCAATGTTCAGTGTTTACATATTATGACCTGATATGTTATTCAGAGCTTACCATGTAGAAAACAATCACTTTTCTTTTCCGGCACAATTTTGTTTTCTCTCAATAACTGTCTTAAAAAAATTTTTTTTTGCTTCAGTTTTCTCTGTATTTATTTCTGCTTCAACCCAGTAGTGCTTCTCAAGCTATCTGTGATGAAGGACTAGCTTTTTTTTTTTTTTTTTTTTTTTTTAGTACACGGGCCTCTCACTGTTGTGGGCTCTCCCGTTGCGGAGTGCAGGCTCTGGACGCACAGGCTCAGCGGCCAGGGCTCATGGGCCTAGCCGCTCCGTGGCATGTGGGATCTTCCCATACTGGGGCACGAACCCGTGTCCCCTGCATTGGCAGGCGGACTCTCAACCACTGCGCCACCAGGGAAGCCCAGGACTAGCTTTTTTTTAAAAAAAATTTCTAATCTGTTACAGATAGATGCTTTTATAAAATATAATAAAAATATATTTCTAGAACGGTTCATGGATACCCCGGGAAACTGATCGTATTTACTTCGGTGGCACTGTCAGATTGCCTGTTAATACATCTAAACATATTGCATATTCTGTCAGTTTCACCTTCTTGAAGAAGGCTCTTTGGCACTTTCTGACATGCCACTATGAATTGGTTACCTTCTGTATACCAAGGTATACAGTTGTTTAACAGGTCTGGATTCTCCTCCTTAAGCCTCAGGCTTCTCTTTGCCCTGCTTTTTTTCTGGTTCCCATGTCTGCCTCATTCTTGATTTACTCCCTTGTTTTTATGGAGCATATCCTGCAATAGCTTCCTGGAAAAAGGTGTGTGAAAAGAAATTTTTTGAGGCCCCAATGTCAAAAAATGAAAATGTTTTCTTGTCACGCTCTTGACTGCTTGTTTGGCTGAGTATAGAATTCTCAGTTGGAACTCATTTCTGTTTAGAAAGCTTTCTTGTTTTCCAGCTTCCAGTGCTGTTGTTAAAAATTGAAAGACTATTCTGGTGCCAGACCCTTTTTATGGGACCTGTTTTTATTTCTGGAAACTTGTAAGATGTTTTACATGTTGTGGACTGACTTTCATTCATTAGACTGGGCACTTGTGAGCTCTTTCAGTTCTAGGAAATGTTCTTGAATGATTTCTTTTATTCTCCCTCCTTTTCTTCTCTGCTTTTATTTTCTGGAAACATTATTTGGACATTGGACCTGCTAGACAGGTCTCGCAGGTGAGGATTCTCCGTGTAAATGGACTTGGTTCTCTGCTTTCCTCTCTGTTGACTTAGGGATCAGCATTCTCTAGGCTACTAAGTTACCTGCCTCCTTTCTCCTTTTCCAGATCCTGGTAGTAGTTTTTTAATACTAAATTTAGTAGGGTCTCAGGAGAGAGCAAAAGTAGGTGTGTTCAGTCTGCCATCTTTACCCAGTGTCTGGTGTCTGCTTTCCATTGTGTTCTGGCTTTGAGCTGTCTCTTCCCTTCCGTTGAGTAATGTATTCGGTGAGGATGTAGCTGTTGCTTTCCAAAGGCCTTGGTGCCAGCCCCATCGACATCATTTACCAGCCATGTGACCTTGGACAAATCACTTCACCTCTCAGAAATTTCGTTTCTTCATCTGTCTAATGGAAGGAATAATAATACCTACCCCAGTGATTGTGGAGAGGTAGCACTCAGTACACAAGGTCACCGTTCCATAAATGGCACCTTGTGTTGCTGCTACTGCTTAGGCTTGACCCTGCCCCCTTCCTCCTCTCTCTCACAGACTGTGAACTAGAAAGTTGAACTGCCATGGACGCTAGGCTGAAGTAAGACTCCTAAGTGGGCTCTCCTAACGTTAAGGGGAAACGTTATTTCAGAGACTTGGTGGCGTCAGGTTTGGATGCCCAGAGATTCATCTATTGGTTTTAGCTATTCTCCCAGCTCAAAGAATCTCCCAGTATCCTCTCTCCCCAATGCAGACCTTATCACGGAATCTCTTGAGCCTTCATGAGCCTTCAGGCGTGGTCTTTGGACGATGTCCAGGTGTCCTCCTTCATGTCCAGCCACAGGGCCCCACTCACTCATGGCTCCCAGAACCCACGCTCTTGCCTCCATCCTTGTCCTTCTCGTTCTGTTCTTTCAGCCCTGCAGACCCCAGAGCAAAGCCTGCTTTTCCTGCAGGAATTAGGTCAGTTTTCACCCTTTTCTGGAAGCTTTTCCTGACCTCCCCCACCCTGACCCCTGTTGCTCAGACCCCACTCTGGGTTAGTGTGTCTTATGTACTTCATTATATCCTCTGGGTGCACACCTCTGTCACAGCACTTGTGACTCTACTGTAGCTGGTTACTTATCTTTCTCATCTGCAGAATTGTAAGTGTTCTGGGGATAGAGGATGGGACATTCTTATTATCTTATTCTTAGCATCCAATATGGTGCCTGGCGCATCTTAAGTGTGTGCAGTTTTTGAAGTAAAATAAAATTTTTGAGTGAATGAATGAAAAGATCTAAAATAGTAGTTTGGTTTGTGCATACTTAAAAGAATGAAATCCTTGAGTCAAGGAACTGAAAAATGCAATTCTCTTTGCAAATCTTCAGAGTTCAAAACCTTCCCCCAAATAACAATATTTACTTGGCTTTGCCCTACCAGTTTGAGTAGGGAAACTATGATTGAGGTGTTGTAAATGCTCTGATCCTCCTCTTCACGCTTGCCAGCTACTCAAGGCATCAGCACAAGAGCAATCACTGTGTTACAATGGTCCAAAGTACACACAGGCAGCTTTGTAACTTCTCTAATCAGCCCAGCAGTAATATTTCAGTCACATTTCTGGGTGCTCATTGCCCTTCTTAAAATAAAAACTATCTGCATGGTGTTTCCAGCCAAATGAAGACAGGGCAAGCTTTACATGCCTAATGAAGGAACAGCTCAGAAGCTTAGGGGAAAAAAAGGATTTCGGTCACATCAACATGCACTGCAGACATGTGAGGGCAGGGACTCCTGTTCATCTACCAGTAGGTTCAGTCAGCCTCAGCTTTTATCCTGGTCACTCCTGAAGGAACCTGGATTAACATAACGAGGGTTCTTATGAACCAGCTCATTATCATGTTACCAAACTTCAGGGCCCAATAAAACACCAGACTTTATGCTCAAGCAGTACTACTGACAGACATTTATTTAATGAACTATTTTCTGCTTACAGATGGAGATTGAAGTTGTACTCACGTGCTCTAAATGTCAGCCTGCCTCTTTAGACTTAGAGAAGGAAAGAAAAGACAAAACATGAAGTGCTGGAACCTTGTTATCCCAAACTTGGGCATCCAGCTTCTGGGGATAGTTTCATTTCTCTCTTGGCTTCACTGATGGCAGAGTAGCCAAGACAGGGATTCTGTATACAGAGGAAGTTACTGAAGCAATTCACCAATCAGTGTCTGATTAGTGCTATAGTTTCAAATATAAATAAACAGCCCTCTAGATTTCAGGTGAGAACTGGACTCTTCAAAGATGGTTTCTCTCTGTGCTTGTAATGAGTGAATTGGACACTCTTGAATTGCAGTTAATTTTATATACTAAGTATATTTTTCATCTCTCAATATGCATTCACGTTTTACCAACAGAAAGTGAAGACCTATCCATAGCAATCTTTTAGGAAAGTCAGAGGAAACTGGCAAAGCAAGATCAAAGCTGCAAAACTGACAATGAGGAACAGTGATGGCATTAACAGCCTTATTATTATTAAATGGAATAAAAAGTCATTAAATGCATATGAACTCAAAACAAAATTGATCACAAGAGTTAATCATCCTCATCAAGTCACATTTCTGTACCTCTGGGTACAAGTTATCACTGCTCTTGGACAAAGGCTGTTCATCCCTTCAAGGGCAACAGACTCAGAGCCGGAAGCAGCCCTGGTTTTTGGTTGGGGCTGAGAGAGAGGAGAATCCTTGACCACATGGATTCCATTTATGTTGCTCAAGACATCAGTGGTTCCACTGACTCCAATGAATTTGGACTCCTAGATATATTAAAAAATAATCTCTGTCACCTGAGGAGATGTAACATGTCTTGTATTCCAGGTAAATTGGATTTAGTTGTTTAGTGCTTTGAGCCACATGTGGTCAAGGAGCTTTATTGAATAACTACATTGATTGATTCACAATCCTTTGGCTGTAAGAAAGGCACAAGAGAGAGCTAATAATGGCCAGCCAAGTGTGTCCATCCCACTCATGGCCTCCCTGGACAGGAACCAGTGGACCAGGGATCTCCTTGAGGCATCTAAAGTCCCCAGACTTGATCTGATGTGGCTTTGCTTTTGCTCATCACCTGTAAATTGGACCTAAAGAGGCACTACATTTTACACATAAAAAATACTGGCTGGGCTTCCCTGGTGGCGCAGTGGTTGCAAGTCTGCCTGCCGATGCAGGGGACACGGGTTTGCGCTCCCGTCCGGGAAGATCCCACATGCCGCGGAGCGGCTGGGCCCATGAGCCATGGCCGCTGAGCCTGCACGTCCGGAGCCTGTGCTCCGCAACGGGAGGGGCCACAGCAGTGAGAGGCCCACGTACCACAAAAAAAGAAAAAAAAAAATACTGGCTGATTCTTCTGTTTCATAAAACTAAGGAAAACAGTAACTATTTATCCACTGCCTGTTCAGTCCAGGCACATGCTAGTCATTTTGCTCATTTGAAATCAAATCTTCACTTCCTCAAGATACATTTTATGATTCCCATTTTACAGATGAGGAAACTGAAACTCAGAGAGGTGAAGTGACTTGCCCAAGATCTAGTAAGTTGTGCAGCTGTGGTTTAAACCCAGGTCTATCTGATTCAAAGGGCATCTTCTTTCTACCCTGAATCAACAAGATTGTGTGTGTGATATATCAATATTTATCAATATATCTATATAAAATTGGTACCATAATCTAAAACTGGAGGAAGTCTGGATTTCTAAAAAAAATTAAACATGAAATTACCATAAACCCAGCAATTCCAGTCCTACGTATATACTCAAATAATTGAAAACAAGAACTCAGATATTGGTATACTAATGTTCATTGTAGCATTATGCACAGTGGCCAAAAGGTGAAAACAACCCAAGTGCACATTAACAGATGAATGGATAAACAAAATGTGAGATGTCTCTATCTCTGTCTCTATCACAGATATCATTCAGCCATAAAAAGGAATGACGTTCTGACATATGCTACTACATGGACGAACCTTGAAGACATTATGCTAAGTGAAAGAAGTCAGTTGCAAAAGGACAAATATTGTATGATTCCAGTTATATGAGGTATCCAGATAGACAAATGTACAGTAACACAAAACTTACCAGGGCCTGGGGAAGGGGGAATGTGGAGTTACTGGGTTACGGAGTTTCTGTTTTGAGTAATGAAAAAAATTTGGAAATAGTTGTGGTGGTTATACAACATTGTGAATGTAATTCTCCCCTCTTTTTAAAAAAAATTTTGGCTGCACCTGCAGCACATGGAGTCTTAGTTCCCCAACCAGGGATCAAACCCCTGCCCCCTGCCTTGGAAGGCAGAGTCTTAACCAAAGGGCCGCTGGGGAAGTCCCTGCAAATATACTGAACGACACGAAATGTACACTTAAAAGTGATTAAAATGGTAAACTTCATGTTATGTATATTTTACTATAGTTTTTTTAAAATTTATTTATTTTTGGCTGCGTTGGGTCTTTGTTGCTGCGTGCAGGCTTTATCTAGCTGTGGCGAGCTGGGGCTACTCTTCGTTGCGGGGCATGGGCTTCTCATTGCAGTGGTTTCTCTTGTTGCAGAGCACGGACTCCAGGCGCGCGGGCTTCAGTAGTTGTGGCTCGCGGGCTTACTTGCTCCGCGGCATGTGGGATCTTCCCGGACCAGGGCTCAAAACTGTGTCCCCTGCATTGGCAGGCAGATTCTTAACCACTTCGCCACCAGGGAAGCCCCTATTTTACTATAATTTTTTTAGAAGTTTGGCATGATGAGAAGAGTCAAGCTGATGTAGGTGTGAATTCCAGACCTGCCTCCTGCCGGTGTGAACAGGGAGAATGACTTAGTCTCTGAATCTCCATTTTCTCTTCTTAAAAGTGAAGGTGATACTGCCTAACTCACTAGGTAGGTAGGATGTAAGTCATCGCGCCTGTACTTAGCACCATGTGTAAGCACTCAATAGATGTGGCGGTAACAGTGTGGTAGGAAGTTATTCCCCTTGTTGGCTCTGAACTGCCACACCAGAAACTTA
This sequence comes from Kogia breviceps, assembly GCF_026419965.1. NCBI lineage: Eukaryota > Metazoa > Chordata > Mammalia > Artiodactyla > Physeteridae > Kogia > Kogia breviceps. Next base: position 35,309,879 of record NC_081319.1, on the reverse strand, counting down.
AACACACAAAGAATATTTCTCACCACACACACTGAGGGACAGTTAAATGATAACTGAGATTTTGTTCTTGTTTTGGAAGAACTTTTTTTCAACAGAATGCCAGTGAAGAACCAGGTGTTTGCAGAATGTGTCTGTGTTAAGTTAAATGAGCCTTTTTTGGATGGCAGATGGGAACATAAAGCTGTTTGAAACCCCACGGGTCTTTTCTGGTTGATTTTCATATGACTGGAAAATTATTTGACCACAGGACAGAGGAGCTGGCCAAGTGTTCTTGCTACCGGTTCCTCGGCTGCCATTTAAGGAAAAGAGGAGGTGTTTTAGAGCAAAAACACGTAACCCTTGAAAATAGGAGGCTTGTGCTGGTAGCCTCTGAGAAGGCCTTTAATTATGGCATTGCTGAGGTGGCATGCCTGTTACAGGGCTCCAGGACAATTCCCTTCAGCTGAGTGTCCTTGTCTGTTGTGTCATGTATGGAGAAATTGAGTTCCATGGTGAAAGCAGTGGAAGAAACCTACCAAGTTGGAAAAGACCTACAGAAAGCATTTAAACACATCTGCTAGACTGTTTGATTTCTGTCTTCCATAAAGTGGATGACCAATCCTTGCTCCCCACATACATGAAATCTGCTTTCAGTGCACGTTAACATTTTCTAGAATAAGTTTATGCCAAATTCTTATGGATATTGACTGTAGCTCCCTAATAAAACACAGCTATAGACCTGGAACGTGTCCTTTGAACATTTGGAAGCAGCTCTACAGGCTCCTTTCTTTTCTTGAGACACATATGGCCACTGAAAAATAATGGGCCTTTGTATTTAACTCTTTGTCTTTCAAGGAACTTTTTTGTGGAGTTGAATTTAATTTATTTAGTGGTTCCCTAATGATCTGCAAGACTGAACATACTTCCTAACAGTCAACCTTAGCTCCCTCCATATCCCCTGTACATGGTTTCTGGTCGCCTGGAAGTAAATAGATTTTCATGTGGTACTTAGTGTCTCATCCAGGGCTGATGCCTAATACCTGCCCCTTTTATGAAATTAATTAGATACTTTGTATAGAAACACAGACTAATCACCACAGTCCAACTGCTCATAAATAACTATTGTTACATTTAGGCATATAACTCACCAGACGTTTCCATACATGAACATCAATTTTTACCTTTTACAAAAATCAGATTATACTGTACATGCTTTTTAAAACTCTGCTTTGTCAAATACCAACATATTGTGAACATCTATGCATATAGTATTATTTTAAATGGCTGCTTAGCTTTCATCATATATGGATAAAATATATGTATTCCATATATTTTATTTAACTAGACTTCAACAGTTGGATTTTTAGGTTACTAATTCTATGTATTAGGTTAAATTAGGTTCAGCTTTTTTACAGAAAACTCCACAGAACCATGGCTTAGATAAGATGGATGTTTATTTCTCCTTAATGTGAAAAAACCCAGAGGTGGGCAGTCCAGGGCTGGTACAGCAGTCATCAAGGACTCAGGCTTCTTCTATCTTTTTGCTCCATCATTTTTCTGGATCTCTTCCATTCTTAGGGTCACTTGTTGGCCCAAAATGGCTGCAGGAGCTCTGGACATCACATCAACGTTCTACACAGTGCACAACAAGGGCTTAATTTCCAAAATATACAAACAGCTCATACAACTCAACAACAACAAAACAAACAACCCAATCAAAAAGCAGGCAGAAGATCTAAATAGACATTTCTCCAAAGAAGACATACAGATGGCCAAAAGGCACATGAAAAGATGTTCAACATCACTAATTATTAGAGAAATGCAAATCAAAACTACAATGAGGTACCACCTCACACCAGTCAGAATGGCCATCATTAAAAAGTCTACAAATAACAAATGCTGGAGAGGGTCTGGAGAAAAGGGAAGCCTCCTACACTGTTGGTGGGAATGTAAATATGTAAATTGGTGCAGCCGCTATGGAAAACAGTATGCAGGTTCCTTAAAAAACTAAAAATAGAGTTGCCATATGTTCCAGCAATCCCATTCCTGGGCATATACTCAGACAAAACTATAATTCCAAAAGATACATGCACCCCTATGTTCATAGCAGCACTATTTACAATAGCCAAGACATGGAAACAACCTAAATGTCCATCAAGAGGTGAATGGATAAAGAAGATGTGCCATATATATATATATATATATATATATATATATATATATATATACATATATATAAAACTCAGGCATCAAAAAGAATGAAATAATGCCATTTGCAGCATTATCATGCTAAGCTAAGTAAGTCAGAAAGAGAAAGACAAATACCATATGATATCATTTATATGTGGAATCTAAAATGTGATACAAATCAACATAACTACAAAAAAAAACAGACTCACAGATATAGAGAAGAGACTTGCAGTTGTCAAGAGGGAGGAGGTATAGGGGAGGGAAGGAATGGGAGTTTGGGATTAGCAGAGGCAAACTATTATATATAGTATGGATAAGCAACAAGGTCCTACTGGATAGCACAGGGAACTATATATTCAATATCCTGGGACAAGACAAACCGTATTGGAAAGAATATGAAAAAGAATACATACATACATATATATACATATATATATATATATATATATATATAAAACTGAGTCACTGTTGTACAGAAGAAATTAACACAACATTGTAAATCAAATATACTTCAATAAAATTTAAAAAAACACCACCCCCCCAAAATCCCCAAAGTTCTAGGTAATACAGAGGAGAAATGAAGAGTTCAAAAGGCTCCTCCCCAGCCAAATTAGCTGCCTTTAAATAGCCTCCCCGGAAGTCCTGTATAACACTTCTGCTTTCTTGTAGTTGGCCATACTCAGCTGCAAGGGAGGCTTTGAAGGGGACTTAAGAGTTCTATTGCTAAGAAAAGGGGGAAGAAAGGCTATTGGGTAGCAACTAGTGGTTTCTGCCACACCGATTTTTGCCCTTATAATCAATGCTGTCATGTATCTCTTCTAGCTAAATACTTTTACACATCCATAATTGTTTCTTTAGAATTTATGTTGCAGAAATAATTGTGCCAGGCAAGCACATTTTAAAATATTATTACTATTTTTTATTATTGCAAAGCAATGTATGTTTGTTAAGAAAAATCCAAAATAGTAGAAATGTAAACTGTTTTAATACATATTGCCACTCTGAAATGTGCCAATCCACATTAATTAGCAGTGAACCAAGGGGGCAATTTCCCTATATTCTTACCAGTTCCCTCTGGCCCTGTTGTCTTATCAACTAATCTAATAAGTAAGAAATATATTAATTTGTACTTTGATTACTCACCAATTGCTTTTTGAGATCCTTTGCTTATTTTTCTAAAGGGGTGCTCATTAAAAATAACTTAAAAGGGCTCACATATTTAATAGTTACTTGATAATTACTATATGTTCTAATACTTTTTCAAGTTGTCACTTCCTTTTAAGTTGATTTACAGTGTTTTTGTCATGTAAAAAATTTTAAACTTTATACACTCAAATCTATCTTTTCCTTTAAGCCTTCCCCTTTGGCATAAGTGCTAAAACTTAACAGGAATAAACTATTTTTTTATTTTCTCAAATTAACAATTTCCATGTTGCATTCGGAATTAAAGTCTAAGCGCTGAGAGCCAGCAGTTAAAATAGGCAGTCAGTGAAGAAGTAACCTCATTTCTTTTCTCCTGGCACAGAGCCTTGTGCCAATTACCTGAGGGGAAAAATCTGAGTAGGAACATCAACAATAAAGCAGCATAGGTGAATCTCACCTGCAGTGCTTATGTTTCTGATGACTGAAATGTAAATGACATATTTGTTTCAGTAGAATCCTATTTTTCCTTTTACTTACATTATGCCTAATCTTAGGGAAATATTTCACAAGCTAGACACCTAACTATTAATTCAAATGGAGCCTCCCTGTGTCTGAGAAACTATGGAATTGTGGGAAGAACAGGAGCCTTGAAGTCAAAAACCTCAGTTGAAATCCTACCAACATTTATTACTTACGGAATTTTAGGCAGGTTACGTACGTGACCTGGACGGGTCTCAGTGTATTGGGGCATTAAAAGGATTAGAGAAGATAATTAATGCGAAAGCACCTAGGACCATAACTAGTTCGTGGTGATGAAGACCATCAACAGATGTTTCCCCAATCTGCCAAGAAACTGAAGACTTTAAGTGTATCCGTGCTTGATATTGTCCTTGGTACTAAGAATTCCTTTACAAGGCAAATAATCACCTTCTACTTTTTCTGTTTGGTCGTTCCTATTTTCAAATATTAGGGTAGCCAAAAACTAACAGGACCTCTCTAACCTTCCGTGCTCCTACCCTTCTACCTTGAACCCAGTCTTAGAATACCTTCCCTTCTTCCTTTGCCCTCAAATCTACTCCAGTTCATGGGGGATTAGGGAGGGGTGGGGGAAATAGTTGAATAGGTGTTACCCAAGGCCGCAGAGCTAGCAGGTCAGTGAGCCAGCAATCAGCCCCACATCTGACTCCTTCTCTTGACTTTTAAGAATTCAAATTGTTCAGATCTCTTTTTTTTTGAGAGTTATGTTGTATTCGGAGGGAATTTTTAGGACTTCAACTCCGGGAGGCAGCATCTCAAGTAACCCTGAGAGAACTGCTCCAAGGAGGTGAGGTGGGGAGCTAGGATATATAGGAGTTTTACAAAAAAGGGTGGGTAATCGGAACATCAAATTGTTCAGATCTCTGAGACTGAGTGGGATCTTAATATCCTTGAGGAGGGGAGGGCCAGGGGCTTTTGTTTATTCTCTGGCTGGACCTGAAGAAACTGAGGCCCAGAGAAGGAACAGACTTGTGTGAAACACGCAGTCAGTGGTGGAGCTGAAACCAGGGCTGCAGCTCCTGCAGCTCCAGCCCATGCCCTCTCCCCGAGTCCTTCAGTGTTGATGACTGGACACGATGGGTCGATGGGTCGCTCACAAGTTTGAGGGGCAGAGGTCAAGACATCATTAGTTGCAGCCTGGAAAAGAGCCATTTTGTATCCAAGGGGAATAATATGCCAGATGAATAGGAACATTAGTGATTTTCATTTGCTATGAGCTAATTTCTCTCGAGAAAGGTGAGTGGACTTTTTAAAGCCATATGCTGGCAGATTTCATTCTGTGCTATTTCTGAGGTCTTGGCAGCAGAGCTGACTCTCCATCCCAGATCTCTGAGAACTCCAAAGAATACAGTGCAGGGTGTTCCTGTGAATTCAGATTTTGAAGCATCAACAGAATCTGGGTGCTATGGATGGAATGGGGATGCATGGTGAGCTGCTCAGGACCCAAAGTCCACATCGGCTTCCAGCACATGGGCTGATCTCCAGTCTGAGGACTCAGAAAAATCATTCATGGGCCTCTTACTGCTGAGATGGGTGTTGAGGGAGCGTGGAAGTGAGGTTTGCTGGGAGTGGGTGACCAACCATGTGCCAGCCAGATTCCCCCAGCTGTGGGGAATATTGTTCATAAATATCAATTATCAATTACCCATCTGGGCCTGGCAGGTTCCATGAGTTTACAAGCAAAATACCCATCATAATTTCATAGCTGGAATTCACTGATCTGGAGCTTTTGTTTACTCTCCAGGAAGTTCGTATAATGCGCATTTGTGTGATAAGTGGGTGGGTTGTGGTGCATGCTGGGAAAATAGTTTGACTCACACATTTATTAATAAATTTAGAATTGAAAAAAATTACTCTGGCACTAGCAAAATAAGCTCTGGCTCCTTTATCCTCGTGGAATGCTTAAGCAGTTTAATTGGTTCAATTCATCCTGGCTATAATACCACCCTCACCTCCACCATCCCTAGCCCCTACCTGGGGACACATAGGGTAAAAAGCTCTTGGTACCAGTCCGGAGTTCATGTTCACTCTCTGTGTTGCAGAAAGGGACCTTGGGAACCACTCTCCCCTTGCATCACTGTCTTCCACATTTTATCAAAGTGCCTGGCTTCACAGTGATGATTGTTAACTAAGGAGCAGAAGTCCCAGGCTGGGCCTGTGGTTGGAATTCTGATGGTTTAGGATGTGTCCGCTGAGTTAGGGGGGTCAGGTGGCCAGCCTGTGTCTCTCTGCAAGAATGAATTGATATGGACAAGAGAGACTTGCTCAGAGAGGAAGTTGTATACCGGGGAAGAGATGGGAATGTGGCAGACAGGAGAAGAGGGTGTATGTTTCATGCATGAGTTCTCCCACAGGGACGCTAGACCTCATCTGAGCCCTTTGGAGAGGGCTGCAGGCACAAGCCAAACAGTAGTTTTCATTAGGATGGTGGCTTGTGGCAGCACAGCTGAGGCACTTCAGGGCCTAGGAGACTCAGGACATCACAGAGTGGGACAGAGGAGTGCCTCAGAGAGTTGCTTTGATAGTGAAAACTTCAGTGAACCTGGCTTGGCCTTGGCATCCAGAGGGCTATCACTCTGGGACTGTCTTCAGACATGAGTGTTCCCATGGAGGGTAGCCAGCTGCAATGGTAGGGATGAATCCAGCCCTCACTTGCCTTTGGAGGGAGCTGACATCAACTAGGGGCTCAAACAGAACACCAAAGGGATGTCTGTGACTCAAGCAAGATACCTCAGGTTCTCTCAGAAGTAACTAGATAGGACTTTGCGTGGGACAAGACCCGGTGAATTTGGGCTCTTAACGACTGGCACAGTGCCTGGGGAAGCTCAGGCTGTTCTAAATTCTCTGGCTGTTTTGAATTCTCTTCCTTCATCAAGAAGAAGAGTAACCATTTCATTTAGAATGGATAAACATTAAGGTCCTAATGGATAGCGCAAGGAACTATATTGAATATCCTGTGATAAACCATAATGGAAAAGAATATAAGAAAAGAATGTATATATGTGTGTAACTGAGTCACTTTGCTGTGCAGCAGAAATTAACACAGCATTGTAAATCAGCTATACTTTGACAAAAAAAATTTTTTTAAATAAAGAAGAAGAGTAACCAAGGATTATGGGGTATGTGGCAATGATAACAGTCTTGGTCTTGAGTCCTTATCAACTGTCCTTTCTGGAATCCAACACCCACTCTGGAATTCTCTTCCAGTTGTCATTAAAGTGTTTCACCTGCTCCTTCAGGGCTGCTCCCTCTTTCTCACTGTCTTCCTTCTTCCTTATACACTGGCTGTTTCACCTAAGTGTCCAGTTTCTCACATCCGTGGTGGTTCTTCTGCCACTGTAGACCCTGATGTCAAACCCATCCCTGCCAAGGTAGGGAGCCCTCTCTCCATCAGAGTTGAACTTTTATTTGGCTCTTCAAAATAGTATCTTTTGCTCCCTAATGTTCTTATAGCCTCCCCATTCAATGAACTTAAGAACAAGTTACTGCCAAGCATGATTGCAGGACACGTGAACAGTTTTACAAATTGTCTCATGGAAAAGTTCTCTGTCCACTCATAGTCAAAGAGGGTCACCTCACATGACACCATAAAACTCCTAGAAGAGAACATAGGCAAAGCATTCTGTGACATAAATTGTAGCAACATTTTCTTAGGTCAGTCACCCAAGGCAATAGAAATAAAAGCAAAAATAAACAAATGGGACCTAATCAAACTTACTTTGCACAGCAGAGGAAACCATAAACAAAATGAAAAATCCTACAGACTGGGAGAAAATATCTGCAAACGATGCAACTGACAAGGGCTTAACTTCCAAAATGCACAAACGGTGCATACAACTCAATAACCAAAAAACCAACAACCCAATCAAAAAATGGGCAGAAGAATTAAATACACATTTCTCCAAAGAAGACATACAGATGGCCAATAGGCACATGAAAAGATGCTCAACATCGCTAATTATTAGAGAAATGCAAATCAAAACTACAATGAGGTACTACCTCACACCAGCCATCATCAAAAAAATCTACAAATAATAAATGCTGGAGAGGGTGTGGAGAAAAGGGAACCCTCCTACACTGTTGGTAGGAATGTACATTGGTGTAGCCACTATGGAAAACAGTATGCAGGTTCCTTAAAAAACTAAAAATAGAGTTGCCATATAATCCTGCAATCTCACTCCTGGGCATATATCTGCACAAAACTCTAATTCGAAAAGATACATGCACCCCTATGTTCACAGCAGCACTATTTTCAAGAGCCAAGACATGGAAACAACCTAAATGTCCATCAACAGATGAATGGATAAAGAAGATGTGGCATATATATATATATATATATATATATATATATATATGTATATATATAAAATGGAATATTACTCAGACATAAAAAAGAATGAAATAATACAATTTTCAGCAACATGGATGGAACTTAGATTATCATAATAAGTGAAATGTCAGACAGAGAAAGACCAATACCATGTGATATCACATGTGGAATCTAAAAAAATGATACAAATGAACTTATTTACAAAACAGAAACAGACTCACAGACTTAGAGAATGAATTTATGGTTACCAAGGGGGAAGGGTGGGGGGAGGGGATAGTTAGGGAGTTGGGGATTGACATGTACACATTGCTATATTTAAAATGGATAACCATATACTACCAAATGTAAAATAGATAGCTAGTGGGAAGCAGACGCATAGCACAGGGAGATCAGCTCGGTGCTTTGTGACCACCTAGAGGGTTGGGATAGGGAGTGGGGGAGGGAGACACAAGATGGAGGAGATATGGGGATATATGTTTATGTATAGCTGATTCACTTTGTTATAAAGCAGAAACTAACACATCCTTGTGAAGCAATTATACTCCAATAAGGATGTTTAAAAATATAAAAATAAATAAGTAAATAAATAAAATGGATAACCAACAAGGACCTATTGTATAGCACAGGGAACTCTGCTTAATATTACATAACAACTAAATGGGAAAAGAATTTGAAAAAGAATAGATACATGTTTATGTATAATTGAATCACTTTGCTGTACACTTGAAACTAACACAATATTGTTAATCAACTATATTCCAATATAAAATAAAAAGTAAAAAAAAAAGAAAACAAATTTATGGTTACATAAAGGGAAAAGGGGTGGAGAAGAGATCAATTAGGAGCTTGGGATTAGCAGATACAAACTACTATATATAAAATAGATGGACTACAAGATCCTACTGTAAAGCACAGGAAACTATATTCAGTATCTTACAGTAAACCGTAATAGAAAAGAATATTAAAAAGAATATACACAGATAGATATAGATATATAGATAACTGAATCACTTTGCTGTATACCAGAAACGAACACAACATTGTAAGTCTATACTTCAGTAAAAAAAAAAAAACATCAAAGAGAGTCATCTCAAATATCCTCTGCTGTAGGAGAATTCTCTTCCCCATACCACTCTGCTCATTGATCATTTTCCACACATTTTAAAATTTTATATTGCTCACTGTTTAACATTTTTCCTTCTAGAATGGAATGCCATGAAACAATCTAATACTCTCTTTCAGAAGATTTTCTGTATGACATATCTGGCAGTTGCTTCTGTTTGTTTAAACTTAGAAAAATCAATGATTTCAAACTGAAAATTCAGTTAAAATTTACTTTGTGATAATGTTGTAGGATAATATTGCCAGAGTTTGGAAGCAGAAACAAATGAGGCAGGAAAACAAGATAATCAGGAGGATGATAGAACAGGATCTCTGATTAATGAAGCACAATTACATGGAATAAATACAATATTGACTTTTGGGTAAAAATCACCCACAGAGGGCTTCCCTGGTGGCGCAGTGGTTAAGAATCTGCCTGCCAATGCAAGGGACATGGGTTTGAGCCCTGGTCTGGGAAGATCCCACATGCTGCGAAGCAGCTAAGCCCATGTGCCACAACTACTGAGCCTGAGCTCTAGAGCCCGCAAGCCACAACTACTGAGCCCACGTGCCACAACTACTGAAGCCTGCACGCCTAGAGCCCATGCTCCGCAACAAGAGAAGCCACCTCAATGAGAAGCCCGCGCACCACAACAAAGAGTAGCCCTGGCTCGCCGCAACTAGAGAAAGCCTGTGCACAGCACCAAAGACCCAACACAGCCAAAAAAAATAATATAAATAAATAAATAAATTTATTTTTTAAAAAAATCACCCACAGAAGGGGAAAAAAAGGAGGGTGCTTTGTCATCTTTCCCTTTCGTTTCTATTTTTAAAGATATTTTCAAGTTCTCTGAACCGTATTAGTTGTTGCTGTTGTAGTTGTTTTTAAAATACAGTTCTGACTTAGATGATTGGTACTGCTTTAAACACCTCTGGTATTCCCTCTTTGGAAGTGTTTCTTCTGAACTCCTATAGCTCTGTGTCAGGTCCACTCTTTGGTCATTCCTCATTTTCTACATGGTGTTATCGGTATTTGTGTCCATGTCTTCACTCCCTTGTTTCACTGTAAATTTATTGAGTGTAGACCCATACTTGTATATGTGTTATTAACACTGAATTTGCTGGTGGCATGAGTGGGTGGAGTTCTTGTTTCAAGAATATGTTTTAAAATTTTTGAGTTATCAAATATATTATAATGAGGATTTTTCACATGGAATGGATGTTTTGGTGACCCTGAGATGGAGAATACGTTTATATATCTGATAATTTGTAAACAGAAAGGGTGTTTCAGCTGTAAACCATTTTTTTTTCCTTTTTTTGGTTACTTGTATTTGTTTATGGTTCTCAGGGCACATATAAAGTGGAAAGACACACACATATACGCACAAACCCTTGAAAGAAGTGGGGTTCCCACGGTGCCCTTGTGGGGGGGGGAACAGATGTATTCCCAACACCAGCACTGAGTAGAAGTTTTGATGTTCCCAGAGGGTTGGGGATCGCAGCTCTCAAGGGATGAATTTGGTGCCAGGGCCCTGCTGGTACTTAGAGGTACTTAGAGGGAGAAGGGAGGTCTGGCTGTGGCCCTGTTGATCAGTAAACCCTCCCAACTGCACTTCTCCAAAGGAGAGCACAAGGGAATGCAGAGATGGTTCCTATTCCCTTTCTGTTTTTATTTATCTTTTGGTGTTTGATAAACTTGAATTTGTCTGAGAACTCTTTACCTGGTATTTAGCTTAACCCTTTGGAGCTCAAGGATTCTCTGGAAATTTTATTGTGTATGTGACCTTACAGAAAGAATCTTGGATAATCCTTTGGCACTTTATGGAAGACCACTGCTAGAGAAGTAATGCTGAATTGGACTTGCATACTCTATTTTTTGAACTTCTTAGTTAACATGTAGAGCAGAGGTCAGGTGCTCAGGGCCTGGAAACAGAACAGCTTTGGATTTGGGCTCTATCATGTACTAACTGTGCAGAGGCCAGTTTACCATGAAGCTGGTGACAATTAAATTTCAGATTCACTTCCTTCCTAGAGGAACCCTAGCCACGTGACCAACAGAGTCAATCAGTTAAGACTACTGTCTCTTTCCACTCTGATTTCCTCTTGGTCTCTGTTTACCTTGTGCAGAGTGGCACTGGAATGCCCAAGGGCATCTTGGGGATCTGAGTAAGGGGAAGATGAATGGAGAATATGCCATTTCAACTACAATTTGGAGAGTCATTTTGGAATGTGTCAATAAAATAAGTGAGAAATTACAGACTCCTGATTTGAATATAAGTGAATGGTACTTTTTTTGTGGCTATCTTTAAATTCACTAGAGAACTGAAAGAAAATTCATTTAAATATAAAAACATGAAATAGAACTGACACAGATGAGCAATAAAATCAGTAGACACTGAGAAGCAAATTATAACAAAAATTTTCAGATTATATCCAATGCACTCAGCAGAAAGAAAAAATTCATTCATTTAGCAAGAAAGAAATATTGACTAGAAATAATGAAGAAACACTTGTAGCTTTGATAATCCAATTAACAAAGGGGGCTGAATTATATGAGCACACTGGGGAAAGATTTAAATTATGTGCTAATTTGACTCAGAACAAAGATAACATGAAATTCGTAAGTCTCTGTAGTGAAGATGTCTGTTGACAGCAAACAGGTTAGTGAGTGTTGTTTAATGTGATGTTGATTCAAGATTAATTATTGACAAGAAAACTTGAAATGCTCTGAAGTCTTAGGGCTCAGATATGAAAGAAACTTGATAGAGCTTGTCCCCACCTTTGACAACAACCCTAGGGATTTGTCTGCTATCATCTCTATTTTTTTTTTTTTTTTTCCGGTTCGCGGGCCTCTCACTGTTGTGGCCTCTCCCACTGCGGAGCACAGGCTCTGGACGCGCAGGCTCAGCGGCCATGGCTCACGGGCCCAGCCGCTCCGCAGCATGTGGGATCCTTGCGGACCCGGGCACAAACCCGTGTCCCCTGCATCGGCAGGCGGGCTCTCAACCACTGCGCCACCAGGGAAGCCCTATCATCTCTAATTGAGTGGTAAAGCTGAAAGATATTCCCTTAACTAAAAATTTTGATCAACCACAATAAGGGAAGGTAAATTATTTTTCTGTTCTCTTTATAGAAAAAAAAATGCAGCCAAAAAATATAAGCAAAAAATATAACAGAGGTATGTCAGACAGATGATAAAAATCAGTTATTTTTCCAGATTTTATGATACTTGTAATACTTTTACACTTGTAATTTGTTGCATTTTCTTTCCTCATTCTAAATAAATACCTACTTACATACATAAATTTATATTTGGAGTTATGTATTCTTTTCCTTAAAGCAGGAATCCTCAAGTTTTATAAGTTTCAGGCTCCACAAAACTGGATCTGCCCTAGAGCGAGGATGACCCTGAAGAGGTGAAGTGCATGTTCTGAATCTCAGTTTCCTCATGACAGACTGGGGATCGTAAAGATTCCTGGTGAATAGGTCAAGAGGCTTAAATGAGATCATGAGGATGAAGTATTTAGCACAGAATCTGGGACATGGTAAACACTCCTATGAGTATCATCCCTCCATTCATTCAGTAGATGTGTATGAAGTAGATGTGTATGATCAGGCACTGCAGATTCAGCAGGGAACAGGATGGGAAAAAGTCTCTGTTCTTAAGAAGCTTATATTCTAGTTTAGTCTAATTATTATTGTTATTTACTACTCTCATTATTGGGTCTCTTTATACTCCTACTCCTCCTAAAAGGGTTGCCAGCTCCTTACCTTTTCAAATGGAATGAATTAAAGTACATTTGTTTTGAAAATTATGTGCCATTCTTTAGATATGTGGTTCCCCCCGTGATGGTGCAAAACCAGAGTTGGAAACTGATGACTTGACATCCATTCTAATCCTGAGGTGGGATGAGGCTGGCTTTTACAGCCTGCGACTTGGCATTCTGAGGGGTCAGTGATGGAGACGGCACAGCTCGGCGGAGCTCATCATAGTATCTTGAAAGAGGCCTGTCTAGAGGCTTTCACTCCTAACTTCCCTTGGAACCTCAGGGTAGAAGAGACCTCTTGGAACTAGGACACAGAGCTCACTCACTCCTTTTTGGAGCTACCTATTTTTGTAGGGTTTTCTGGGGTAACTCATCATTTTGGAAATACTGTTTTCTGCACTAATAGCTTCCCCAAACACAGATTTCTAAAGCTGGCGAGGGGTCAGGAAAGGAGGCAGCACATGTTTCTGAGGACCAGAGGGTTGGCTCTCTACTTGTACTCTTTGAGTTCAGGCATCTGCTGAAATTTATTTATAGGTTTACAGAAAGGGTCTTGGTTATTCTAAAGCAGAAGCCCAGGGTACTGGCTTTGGTCCAGTTTTGGAAAGCTGAAATGTTTAACTCTTTTTGTTTTATTTTAGGAGTGTGCGACACTGGTGGAATCAGTTGAGGAAGCAGTGATTGGTGAGCACAGCGCTTTTTTGTTAATATGAATGACTTGGTTAGAGGTCTGATAGTATTTGGTCACTTAGTGGCAGCTACCTTCAGTTATTAAGATTCAAATCTAGAGAATCTACTTATTCTCTTCTTGTACTGTGAATCTGTTTTTGACACCTAAAATCCCACTAATAGTCCATGAGTTCTGGATGCCTCATTTTGAACAATCCCAGGTACAGACTGTGGGCTCCTTCAGGGCAGTAACATCATCAGCTAAGTCCTAGGAATCAGGAGGTTATCTGGTACTTAGTAGGTGCTCAATAAATGTTTCTTGAATGAATGAATGATGAATGAAGGACGACATAAGTTAACAGCATTTCCAAAATGGAGGAGGCCTCCACTACCAAAATAAGTTCATACGGTATTCATTTAAGGCATGCTAAGGAAGACTCTGTTAAATAAGTTTACTTCAAAAATAAATGTTGTGTTTTGAGAATCAACCTGTTCCTGTGTGGATACAGAATAAAGTGCTTTACAGCTGTAGATGCATTTCTGTAAACGGGAAACATTTAAATAGTGTTAAGGTAATTGAGCTGTTTGTTAAGAGTCAGGATAGGCCCATGACTTAGCCAATGGGATTTAAGTCAAAAAGCCTGGGATCTAAACCCTGCTGGGACACATACTGGTTCAGTGGTCTTGGCTAAGTTACCTAAGATCTCTGAATTTTCTCATCTATATAATGGGAATAATAATAATGGATTTCATAGGGTTGTGAGGAAGATTGAATGAGATAATGCTTGGCACAAAGCAAGTGCTCAGTAAAAATGTCTCCTCCTCCTCTTCCTTCTCTTTATCCTCCTTTGCCCCCTGTTAACTAACCTGGGCATTGCTAATGTCTCCTGATCACTTTCTCAGCTGAACTCCCCTGGAAACAAGTTAGAATCCAGGGAAAGTTCCTGGAGGCCACTGTTCAGCCCCACCTGGCAGTAATCTTGCATCACCTTTGAATATTCAGAGAGGAAACAATGATTTCTATCCCTATATTTTACGAAAGTGTCCAGCACTCACAGTTTTGCTCATTTAGTTACTGACTATTCCCCACCTACACCTATCCTCCCCCTAAGTTGTTGGATTTCACAAGTATTCCAAATCCTCTGGGACTGCTCTGAGCTCCTTTTTTTTTGGTTGTACCAGGCATTTCCCAACCAGAGATTGAACCCAGGTCACCAGTGGAAGTGTGGAATCCTAACCACTGGGCCACCAGGGAATTCCCTCTGAGCTCCTTTTTCTTCTTGGAATGCAAGCCTACTTTTATTTTCCTTTTCAGGGATTTTACTGGGTGAGAAACTGGCACTGAAGGCAGTTTCCTAAGGGCTTGGGCCTTGAAGGTGACTGACTTTTTAAAAGCTATTAGTGACGTAGAGAAGCCAAGCAAAACTCGTCCTTCTGGAGGGAGCCCACACACAACTCTCTAAAGCAACCCTTTCTCCTAACTCCTCCATGACTAGCCAAGGTCAAGCTCATCCGTACCAGTGGCTGGATTTTGCTCATTTTGTATATTATTTATGTAACATGCAGATTGTGAGGGAGTGTGGATGTAGATGATTCATAGGCACAAGCAGTTGGAAACAGATTGCAGAAGCCCAGTTCCGTTACTTGGGTGTCCCCCACGCCCTGCCCCCCAAGATGCTTGATATGCTCCTTCTTACATGCCCTGCAGCTCTGTTCCAGCTAAATGCAGTCCTAGGTCTCCCACATCCCTGTAGAGGAGGGGGCCCACAGACACTCCAGAGGCTCTAAACCTATAACAGATTCTGGAGACAAACACACCTCCCAAAATGTAATTCTCATTAAAAAAACCTAAACCATAAAATAGCATAAGGAATTCTGAAAAAATTATGATGACTACTTCAATGCTTATTTTTTGAAATATCAAGTTCTTAAAAAAAAAGTTTCTCATTTTTGTGTTGCTGCCATGATTTTCTAGGCTCTGCCTGGCACCTGTGCTTAGCTTGCCTAGTGGGCAGCCCGGAGCCTGGTGGGCATGCCATCCTCACATGGCTGAATTGCAGAGGAACCTCTTCTCCACTTTTTAAAAGTTTTGTCCCACCCAAGAGACCTGCCTTCAGGTGACATCCATCACTATGTGGTGCACTGGGCAGAGTAGACTGTGAAGGTAGACAGGCTTGGGCAGGTGACTCATGAGTTCTATGTATTAGTTATCTACTGCGAAAATAATTCAGTGGAACAAAACCCCCCAAAATCTCCATGGCCTACAAAGCATTTATTGCTCATGATTCAGGGTGATCACCTAGGCAACTATGTTGATCTTAATAAGCTTATTTACATATATGGGGGTTAGCTGACCACTAACCTAGGATGGCCTAGGCTGGGGTAATGGTGTCTCGACTCTGAGCCCCATATCTCCCATCCTCCAGCATGCTAGCCTGCACCTGCTCTCTTGGCAATGGCAGACCAAGAGTGAGAATATCCCTAGTTTATGTTAATCTCATCCAAATAACACCCTCACAGAAATATCCAGAATAATGTTTGACCATATATCTGGGCACCAGGGCCCAGCCATGCTGACACATAAAATTAACCACCACAGGTACTACAGGCATGGGTCTATAATTATGAATTCAACAAATATTTAATGAATGTTAAATACAGGGCTACTGTATGCCTGGAACTATGTTTATCCATTGGAATACAGCAGTCAATAAGTCATTAACCCTGCCTTCAAAGAGCTATTTATTAAGTGTAATTAAGCAGGTAAGAAAACCAAGCACAGCAAATGCCATGAGTTAGCATTTGTGCAGTGTGGTGACATACTGAATGGAGGTTTTGCATGTGCATTATCTCATTCAATCCCTGCAACAAACCTGGTAGGAAGGCACTGCTGTCTCTATTGTACAGATGAAGAAAATGAGGTTTGGAGAAATTACTTGAGCTGTGTGGAGGTCACAAGGCTAGCAAGTGCAGAGCTCCAATTGAGTTCATCTCTGCCTGGTGCCCAAGCCCAGGCCATTGGTGGCTTCACCATCTCACTTATGTCCTCGTCCTACGACTTGCCACAGACGAGAGCACAGAGGAGGAGCGGGACAGTGTGAGCCTGAGGTCAGCCTAGAAGTTTGTGGGGGGAGCTCTGCTGCCCTCTGAGACACACGTGCCCCCTCACCCCTGCTAGCTGGTTGGCGTTGCCACTTCTGGAGCCTCTGGGATGTCGGTGGCAAACAGGCCACCAGCATTATCCTGGAGTCTGCAAGTCCATCCTGGGAAAGAACACTCTCAGTATCCTCATCCTTTAAAGGAACAAATGAGTGTGTGTCTGTGTGTAGGTAGAGGGATGGAAGATTTGAGCCCCTTCCAGGGAAGCCACCTCTCATCCATTCTGCTCAGGGACATGCTCTGGCTGAGCATGTGTACAGACATACATATGTAATATTTTCAGACTTTACTTCTCGCAGCAGGGGTGCAGATGGACTATGCTAACAGACATTGGGGAAGCATGCTCCCCACGTAGGGATTGCTCCTATGCATGTTTAGAGCAAGCTATCCACTAAGGGGCTTCTCTCTCTAGAAATCAGCTCTGGGCTGTGCATGGCTATGCACACGTTAGCTGTTGGCCTGGTGTAGCTGGCCAAAAGCCTGACCTGGCCCACAGATGAAGAACCGGCGGAGGCGAGGGAGAAGGGGGCGCTTTATGTAAGTGGTTTTTAGACAGATGGAGGATTTATTTTAATTGCATAAGAAGCAGTCTTTCTTGAGTAGAGATGTAGGTCCTTTTGCAAACCTGTGTTAGACAAAATTTGCTGCTGCTGCTGCTGCTACTTTCCTAAATGCCCCTCTATTTCCCTGATAATTGCTCATCAGTGTGTCAAGTTGCATCTGAGCCATTTGCTGTCTATAAAGACGCTCAGCAATTCTCAGTATATACCCCACTCACTGCAAGTTTACTCCAGTCCTACGAATGCCACCTGTAGAGCCTTGAGCCAGGTTGTAGCTGATCCAGTGGCTTTGAGAATGGACAAGTGGATATTCACAACATGGGGCAGTGAGGAGACTGAACAAAGCAAGTTCAAGTTGTGCCCCATAGATGGTCCAGCTTCAGGGAAAACCCATTGATCTCCATATCTTTGCCCTGTTAGAGTTCACCCTTGAGAGAACCTCCAAGTTCACCCAGAATAAGCACCCACAGAGTTAGAGGAACCTGGCTTCCAGCATCTCCATCTTCACAGCTCATGCTGGGAACCATCTTTAGTGGCCTTTCCCTTGGGAACCTGGAGGAAGGAGAGGCTGGCATCCTGGATATGCTTTGGGTTAAAGAATTCTGACTCTAACAAGGAAAACATCAGCTTGGATCATCTGGCTCCTATGCAGCTATAATCAAGATGAAATCACTTATGCCAGCTGTTAATTTTATCAGTGACAAGCGAGTAAAGGCTGATCTCTCCAGCAGGAAGCAGCTTTTTTGAGCTCACAGCTCTGTAGGATGAGATTTTCACAAGAAAGAACAAAGAGGTTTGAGGTGTTACATGCGGAGATCCTTTGTCCTAACTAGTTACGTGCTGGGCGGAAGGAAGTTCACCCCAGGTATGGGTTTGTGTAGGCACTGCGCCAATTTTGCTAATCTCTATAAAGCCAGCACCCTTCACTGAGAGGCACACAATACGTGTTTGTTAGATGGATGAGTATTGAGACCAGCCAGAATGGAGGCAGGCTCAACCAAAATAATCCTAACCAATTTGGAAACAGTACAGTGTGTGAAACCAAGTTCTTGTGCAGGTTGCTGGGGACAACATGGCAGGGGACAAGAAGGGGCACAGAGTTTCTCAGCCTCTGTCACTGGCCCCCCTCCACACCGCCAGTCACAGAAATTCCAAGAATTTCTTCTCTGGTCTGTCCACTCTCTGCATCTTGGAACGTTTGCCTTACCCCAAAGGAGCACATTGTTTTTCATCTCTGTGGCTTTGCAGGTGTTGTCGCTTCTACCTGGAGTGCTTTCCCCACTTGCCTGGTAGACTCTCTCCAGAACAAACCTGCTTGGATTTCTGTGCTGGGTTTACTTGTGACCTCGGCAACTTGCCCAAATCATCTAATAATTTTCATCTGGAGAACAGGAATGAGAATAATAGTACCCAAATCAGAGGACTGCTATAAGGGTTGAATTGGTAGGTGCACACAAAATACCCAGAACAGAGCCCGGAACATGGCACTTCGTGCCCATCAGCTGCCATCTCTCTTGTGATTCGTTCCTCTTCTGCACCCCTGTCAGGATTGTTTTCTTTTCTGTCTACCCGCACTACTTCATTCTCTTCTCTTTCCCACTCAGCACCTTGGCTGGCCCACTTTCTTATTCAACAACTCTCAGGGGCTTGCCAATTCCCACCCAATTACATTCAAAGCTCCTTAGCAGAATTCAAGGCTTTCCATTTTCCAGGCCAGCGATTTTGATGACGTGTTTCCCCACTATTTCCTGATCCACACCTGATCTTCCTGCCTAAAGGTGCTCTATCTTTGTCCCTAAGCAAGTTCTGTGCCCTCTCACCTCCTCCCTCTGGCTGGCCCTGTCCTTCCCCACCTCTGCTTGCCCAGACTTCGGCGCATGGGGGTGCAAGAGCAGCAGCTTGCATGCCAGCGTTGGCCTTCCTTGATCTTCAGGCTTCAGGTACTCTGGGCTTGGTTCTGGAGGTCAGATCCTGCACTCACATTCAGAAAGGCAGTACATCCTCAGATCTATTGGGAGGTACATTTGTACATTGTAGCCAACTGAAACTCATCAGCTTTCAAGCTTATAAAAGGTTAATGCTGTCTCCTCACCCAAAGTGCCCTGATTTGCTGGCCTCCTTGTGACATTTGTTTTATTACACTGAATTTGGTTACTTCAAGGGCCAGTACTGGTCATTCTGAGGGATTTTAATTTAGAAAATATGAAGGAGACCACTTGTGCTATAGACAGTCACTGCATCTTATTGTCCCTGAATACGTATGGCTTTTAAAATCACCATTTAATGATTCATATATGGCAGAAAGTGCTTATCATATAATGTTAGGTGAAAGAAATCAGAATACAAAATTGCATTTACAATATGATTATAATTAGGTATGAACCATGTGGGTCAGGACTAGAAGAGGCCGGAGGCAAATGACAATAGCTTGATTTGCTGGGGTGATGGAATTAGAGACAACTTTTTCTTCTTTTTTTACTATTGTGTAAATGCTTTGCCATTATGCAAAATACCAATTAGTAATGTTAATAGCCACCATTTCTAATATTATATTCACAACGTACTAATAAACACGTGCTCAGTCTGAACTGCTGAGCTCTGTATTATCTCACTTAATCCTCCCCACACGTCTGTGAGGTGGGCCTGTTTACCCCTGGTGCACGGGTGAGAGAGGAGGATTCTCCCCAAGTGGCACAGATGCTGAGGGGACAGCCGAGTGGCCTTCCGCACTGTGGCTCCTGTCACTTTAAACCTGTACTCTTATCTACTGCTTCTTTCTTATCAAAACAAAACCAAACAACTTCTCATGAATCAATCATACAAGCTTATTACAGAACAATTAGAGAATACTAGAAAGAAAAAAACTTTTAAGATAAAAATTAGTCTGAATGACAAAACCTGGGAAATCCGTTGTAATCTGTGGACATGCCTTCCAGGTCATCTCCTTTCACGGCTGCCACTGTGATCCTCCTGCAAATGGCTCACTAGGAGCTTTGGTATGTTTTCTCCATCTGGGAGGTAGAGAAAGAGGAGAAATATTTGTTCTTAAACCATAGTCTTTATTTATTTATTTTTTTGATGGCACTTTTTAATTGAAGTGTAGTTGATGTACAATATTATATGTTACAGATGTACAGTATAGTGATTCACAATTTTTAAAGGTTATACTCTGTTTATAGTTATTATAAAATGTTGGCTATATTCCCCATGCTGTACAATATATCCTTGTAGCTTATTTTATACCTTATAATTTGTACCTCTTAATCTCTTATCCCTGGGTCACCCCTTCTCCCTTGCCTCTCCCCACTAGTTTGTTCTTTATATCTATGAGTCGTTTCCTTTTTTTTTTTTTTTTTTTTTTTTTTTTTGCAGTACGCGGGCCTCTCACTGTTGTGGCCTCTCCCGCTGCGGAGCACAGGCTCCGGACGCGCAGGCTCAGCGGCCATGGCTCACGGGCCCAGCCGCTCCGTGGCATGTGGGATCTTCCCGGACGGGAGCGCAAACCCGTGTCCCCTGCATCAGCAGGCGGACTCTCAACCACTGCGCCACCAGGGAAGCCCTGAGTCTGCTTTTTTGTTACATTACTATCTTGTTGTATTTTTTAGGTTCCACATATGAGTGATATCATACATATGTCTTTCTCTGTCTGACTTATTTCACTTGGCATAATGCCCTCCAAGTCCATCCATGTTGTTGCAAATGGCAAAATTTCATTCTTTTTCATGGCTGAGTAGTATTTGATTGTATATATATGTACCACATCTTCTTTATCCATTCATCCATTGATGGACATTTAGGTTGCTTCCATATCTTGGCAATTGCAAATAATGCTGCTATAAACATTGGGGTACATGTCTTAAGCCTTAGCCTTGGGGCTAGAGCCTAGAAAACTCATGAAACTACTGCTGAGTGGCAAAATTTCCTCTCTTGATATCTAAGATGGGATTGACTGAAGAAATGGAGTTTGGATGGACTGAGTCTACCCCAATGACAGAATTAGGCAGGTGAAGAAACATGCTATGCTCGTGTGACTGTTCTAACTCTCATACTTCCATGATCTGGGGAGTAGATAGATTATAGGAACTCTTGCAAATCTTTAACTAAATTTTGATCTTTAAACAACTTATGCATATCTGGAATGGAGAATGGAGACCACTTTATCCTAAAATCTCTGTAAAATTATAAAGCAATTAGATAGTGCTCAAAGCCTTATGGTTTTCCATTGTTAGTGCTATCAGAAGATAATCCAGAGTTTCCTAATATTTTCATTTGATTAAAACAGTTAATAACTTCCATACAGTTTAGGGTTATTTTTAAAAAATAAATGCTTTATTAATTTAGCAATGATTTCAATCTTTGGCATTTAGTTCTATTGTACTGACAAAATTTATGAAGGATATGTGGGATAAGAATGCAGATGAGCTGATTTATCTTTTAGTCAATTATTTATTTACTTATTAATTAACCTAGTAAATATTTATTGAAAAACAACTCTAGGAAAATCCTTCCTTGTGCATTTGCTATAAAATTATAGTCAAGGGCATTGTCTATTATACATATTAATGTTCTATGTATGAAATCCACATGAAAAGTTTCTTCTAGAAGTAAGTTCCAGAAAAATACTTTAGTTCATTTGCATTATACCAAGCTTTCTCTTTTCTGATAATAGCCATTTATCATTGTGTTTCCCATTTTGCCCTGGCTTCCAGGAAGTTCAGAGATACTCTTTTTTTTTTTTTGGCTGCCTTGGGGCTTTGTTGCTGCCTGCGGGCTTTCTCTAGTTGCAGCGAGCAGGGGCTACTCTTCGTTGTGGTACGTGGGCTTCTTATTGTGGTGGCTGCTCTTGTTGCAGAGCATGGGTTCTAGGCACACAGGCTTCAGTAGTTGCAGCACGTGGGCTCAGTAGTTGTGGCGCATGGGCTCTAGAGTGCAGGTTCAATAGTTGTGGCGCATGGGCTTAGTTGCTCCGTGGCATGTGGGATCTTCCCAGAGCAGGATCGAACCCATGTCCCCTACATTGGCAGGCGGATTCCTAACCACTGTGCCACAAGGGAAGTCCCCAGAGATACTCTTTTTTTGTGTGTGTGTGTGCGGTACGCGGGCCTCTCACTGCTGTGGCCTCTCCCGTTGCGGAGCACAGGCTCCGGACGCGCAGGCTCAGCAGCCATGGGTCACGGGCCCAGCCGCTCCGCAGCATGTGCGATCCTCCCGGACCAGCTCTGAACCCGTGTCCCTTGCATCGGCAGGCGGACTCTCAACCACTGTGCCACCAGGGAAGCCCCCCCAGAGATACTCTTGATAATCAATCACAAGCATCATATTAACCTCGTGGTTGATATATTTATCCCTTTCTCCTTTTTATGGCTCTGATTTTCTGCTTTATTAACATTGTTATGTGTCTATTCCTTTGACAACCCACCTCAATTCTTGTAGACATCCTCATCAGATGCCTATCAGTTGGAACTAGATAGAGGTGATGGTTGCACAACCTTGTGAAGGAACTAAATGCCACTTTAAAATGATTAATTTTGTTAGGTGAATTTTATGTCAATAAAAAATTTTTTTTTCCTAAGAAAAGCATATTGGTGACCAAATGACTTTGATGATGATAATGGTGATGGTGATGACTAGGCTCTATTTGAAAACAGAGTGTTTCCCATGATGGCCAGTGGGAACTGTGGGAAAGTCATCCAGGGAACCTGCCTCATTACTTTAGAAGAGCAATAATTAACACTGGCATGTGTTCAAGGCAGTCACACAGCTGGCTTGGAGAATGAGAAATCTTTCCCTTATCTCCATCCCTTCTCCAGCCATCTTTTAAAAATTAAACAATTACAAAACAACTTTGTTATTTAAATATTACAAAACAGGAATGTTTCTTGTGGGAAAAAATCACAAGATAAAAGCTACCCATACTTCCAACAGCCAGATAGAATCACTGTTAACATTTTGTGTGTATCTTCTAGACTTCTATATCGATTCATTAATGCATACATTCAATTATTCATCTATCCATCTTTCCAAAGGGTGGCTCTCAGGACACCAGTTTCATGATTAATTAAGTTTTAGAAAATGGCTCACTTTAGCACCTCCTCTTGGAAATTCATGATGCTCATTGGCATATTCAAAAATTTGAGAAATTTAGTAGCAAAGCTCATTTCACTGTGGTTAATCTAGAGTTTTTCCAATCTACTTGGGCATGGAATCCTTAATTTCTATAACTCAAGGAACTAATGCAAGTTTTCATGGAAGACAAGAAAGCTGAGGAATACTCAGCTTAAGTCCTAGACCATATTTAATCTATACAGTTGTACTAGAGAGACTGCCTGAATTGATTCTATGGTGTAAATATCTCCCATGTCAACACACTCCTAAACATAATTTTTAATGACTGCATAGAATTCTATTGAATGAAGGTCCCAAGGCTTTCAGAATCAATATGTTATTGCTGGGGGTTTGGATTTTTCCCATTTTTGTCTCTCATAATGAGCCAACGTTATTATTGCTAACTAAGGCCCACCCCCTAAAACATCCCATCACATGAAGGTCAGTTTTCCTAAAGAGTAATATCTGCACAGATTCTCCATGAGTGTTTTTTAACCTCTAGTAAAAGACCTGTTACTCAGGAACACTCCAGAAAAAGAGAAAGGATAAAAGGATAAACAGTAAGAGTAGAAGGGTAGGAAGAAGGGATGGTTTTGCTGCTGAATTGGATTTTTAAAAATTAAAAAAAAATTATTTTACCTTGTGTATCTGTGACCAGAATTCTGACCTAGCTCTTGGCCGCTCCAAGAGGAGCCTGATGTTCTAGGACGGCTGAGCTTAAATTTTCTGGGGGTTATGGGTCAGGAGCCTCAGGCAAGGGTTAGGAAACTCATGGAATGTGGGAGCAATTTGTGAGTAGTGTGGAATCAACCTTTCTATGAGTATTTAACCTTATCCTTTTTTTTTTTTTTTGGCTGCATTGTGCAACATGTGGGATCTTAGTTCCCCGATCTGGGATTGAACCTGTGCCCTGCAGAGTCTTAACCACTGTACCACCAGGGGAGTCCCTTAACCTCATCCTTAAATTGTGGGATAAGCCTCACTGGTATATGGAGGGATTCAAGATGGTGCAGGAGATGATTTTTAGGTGGGTTTCTATGGGCACAGATCACGTGATGAGAAAGACGTTCCCTTTTCAATCCTAGTTCAGTCCTCCTCATGTTTTTTAAGGAGCCATTCTCAGTCTGATGCTGGGATACCCTCTAACTTCCTCTGTTGACAAGGAGAGAGACTTCAGGGTTAGATCAGGGTCAGAGCCTTGGCAGTGCCATTGTTTCATTTTCACTGTATTCATTTAAAAAACTCTCTGTTGTAGTTATCTCCTGGTTATGGCAAGAAATCCTTATAAGATTTCTTTAAAAATAAATGTCAGTAAAGAAAGCAGACAAAGCAAGTAGATAGCAAAGAAAATTATAAGTAAACAGTGATACTCAGATATGGCAAAAAAATCATGACAAGTAACTGAAATTTGGGGGAAAAATGAGTTAACTGAGGTCTCCTGGCCCCTGGCCAGTGTGAGCTCTTTTCAACTGTATCTTTGTATGATTATCATTCATGGACCCATTTTGGGTCTTCAGTCTGGCTTTCTTTCTTCCTTCTCATCTGCTTTCAACTGCCTGGAGGAGCCAGGAAAGATTTCACATGGTAGGGACATTTAGCTGGGTTTTAAAAGGTGTGAGCATTTGCCACATAATAGAGAGTGGATATAGAGATGCCTCAAGGGGCCTGACTCTCTTCCTAGGTCACAGTCAGCTTTTCCTTTATTATAAGGGAAATTGCTTATAATGGGAATAAATAACACTTGGGGCAGTAAATATAGAAGAATTCACTGAAAAACAGTTTGGCCAATAACAACACTATCTGGGAATTGGAGATATATTTCTCCTTTCCCCTTCGGTAGCTCGGAGAGCAAACATCCTTAACAGAGACCAGCCAACAACAGTAATAAAAACTAAAGCCCATGCACAAGACTGAGGGGAGATGTGGGCTTCGACCAGGGCAAGGACTAGAAGTGGAGCAGAGGAAAGAAAGGCAGGTAGAAGCCTGTGAGGCATAGGTGGGATTTTTGTTATATTAAGCAAGCAAAAGCTTACGGCAGGAACAAAGTCTGCCTTTATTTTTTATGACAGAATCAATAGAATCTAATCAAGTTTTGAATGCAATCAGAGTAAGATGAGACATACCAAGTAGGTTCTAGTAGGCAGTAACTAGAACATAATTGTGTCCAGAAGGGATTACCAGAGTGATGTTCCACATTTCTCTCCAAGCCCCTTGGAGAGGGAGACTCTGAAATTGAGAGAGGGTGACATGGTGTGGGTTCACGTCCCCAGAGTTTTGATGCCCTGTTTTTTTTTTTTTTTTTTTTTGTGGTACACGGGCCTCTCACTGTTGTGGCCTCTCCTGTTGCGGAGCACAGGCTCCGGACGCGCAGGCTCAGCGGCCATGGCTCACGGGCCCAGCAGCTCCGCGGCATGTGGGATCTTCCCAGACCGGGGCACGAACCCGCGTCCCCTGCATCGGCAGGCGGACTCTCAACCACTGCGCCACCAGGGAAGCCCGATGCCCTGTTTTATGTTGATTTTTTTTCTTCTCTGTAGGAGCTCCTGTGAGACCAGGTTTTCAGCTGAGAAAGGAAATGAAAGAAAGCTGCTCTTCTGGAGGGCGGTAGTGAGGGTGGTCACAGGTCACTTTCCAGGGCGCACAGACTCAGAAAAGAGAGGCTCGGCTGGAAAGCACTGAGGACCGGGGGCTCCAAAGGTGGTGGGTGACGGTCAAGCGCCTTCGTAATCTTCATGCACACTCTGCCCCAAGTCACCCCGAATACAAAAATCCCAAGCAAAACCAGAGTGCTTACCGTGCTGATGCAGCTTCAAGCTCCCCGGGTGGCTATGCTGGTGCAATCCACTTAAAACAAGAGGGCGGCTCATCATGCGTTGCTCGAGCCCCCAGCCAGGTGCCCGTCATAAGCACCTCCCCAGAGAGTGCTCCTGGAGCCAACACTGAAAGGTGATTGTGAGTTGAATTCAGTGATTCTACGAGGTACACGAGAAAAAGAAAAACCACGTACGGACACAGGCTCTAACATCTTTCATTGTACAGGATCTGGCTTACAATGATTGGGTGCCAGGCCCTGCGTAGACAGGGCTGGTTTGGAAGCCGATCCTTGCCCTTGAGCCCTCTCCATCTCAGTGGGTGACCCAGACACATAGTAATGTAACCCCGTCAAATTGGGCTGTGATGGGGGCCCCAGCATTGGGGTGGGGGGAAGAGAAGCAAAGATAAGCAGTGATCACGATTTTGACGTTGATTTTAACGCTTAAGAGTCGTCTAAAGCCACACAAGCCCCTGGGGCAGGGGTGGGGAGGTATCATTCCTCAGGCACAGCGTCAGCGTTCAAGAAGCATTTGTGAACATTTAGAGGAAGGAATAAACGAGTGTCTCTGGTGAAGAAACTGGGCCTCAGAAAAGAAAGAACGTGCCTGAGGTCACACAGCTGATACGTAGCAAAGCTGGAAATCAGACCTAGGAACCTCATCCTCTTTCTTTCACACACACACAGCATTTGCTGGATGGAGGAGTGAAAAGAGCTAGAAAACCAGACAGTCACCAGGAGAAAATGATAGGAACCAGCCAAGGTTGATTTTTAGAAAAGAGAGAATCGGCCCTTGCTTGTAGATGTCTGTTTCCTTCTCATTCTGACAAGATCGCAGCAGCCAGAGAGCACGCTACTAATCTGTAATCATATTTGTCTTTAAAAACACAAAATTTTAAAAAGCTGTGTTGCTCACTCTTCACTCTCTGATATCTTAAAGGGTAGCTCTGGGGCTGTGATCTCAATGAGCCCTCTAAGAACATTCTCTTTTCAGCCCACCTGGTTTGCATATTTGATTTAGAAACAACTGATGAAGTCCATTTGCCATATGGGTAAGAGAACTTTTTTTAAGTAGGTGTTCTGCATCCCTCCAGCTCCAGGAGCTGTTGTCATAGCAACATTGCCCCCTTCGACTTACAGAATGCACAGTCCATGGAACCAATGGCAATGTAGGTCACCAGTGAAAAGGGGATTGGTGGCATCGCCTCGGTGCCCAGTTTGGCATAGCTAGGGGCTCAGAGTGTTCTCTACTAGGACTGACTGCAGAGGAGTGGGTGGGGGAAACAGGAGGTACGGAAACTGTGAGGGGAGGCTGGCAGGAGCTGGGCCCCTGCATGGAGATTCAGAACGTCCCAGAGCCCAGGGTGACCTGTCTGTGGTCACAGCTGAGGGAGGAGGAAGTGGAGCGTTGGCGGCTCATTGTCTCTGCTGCCTGGTGGGAATTGGCGCCCCTGCAGTTCAGAATCCCTTCCGAGTTGGTTCATGAAGGCCCACATCAATTATTTATACAAAAAGTTTGCCTGCTGGAGACCTCAGTTTCATATACAGCCTGGAAATGTATTCAAGGATACATTTTATATGCATCCTGCCTCTAGCTAGCTAGCTAGCTAGCTAGCTAGTTATCTATCTATACATCCATCCACCCACCTTTTGTCAAAAGGAAATTCAAAGAACTTTACTAGATACGGATATTTTATTGAATGAGAAATGAAATGTTCACAAACAAGGAGATGTCAAACCCGAAGACTGTAAGAAGCTCAGAGGCTCATTACAGGATGGTTTACAAAGTGAAAATGAGGAGTGCTTAACCTTACAATGACTGGTTGTTTCAATGAGGTTTTCCAGATGGCAGAGGATTGGTTAAAAGTGATTATCTTATATCATTTTAGGAGGATGACAAGTTTTATTTATGATTATCAGAGGCATTTACAGGAAATACATGAAGTTTTCCTTTATGTTCATGAAATAAGCTAGAATAAGTTTTGCTTGGCTGGTTTCATCTACTTGGGGGATCCTCAAGCCTGGTCTCCATTTTATGATCTTTTAACACCGTCCATCCCTCCATCCACCCATCCATCTAATCTATCTATTGTTTGGTATTAAGTTGTAGACATGATATAATGCCCTTTTGCTTCTAAATACTGAAGTCTATTTCCTAAAAATAAGATAATTCTCTTATATCACCATAGTATATTTAACAACATCAGGAAATTAACATTTACACATGATTATTGTCTATGTACAAATCTTATTCAGATTTTGCCTATTATCCCCATAATGTTCTTGATGACAAAAGGACATTCTGTATCACATGTTGTATTCACTTGTCTTGTCTATACAGTCTCCTATAATCTGGAATAGTTCCTAGTCTTTCTTCCTTGACATTGATAGTTTTAATGAGTGCAGATGAGTTATATTTTAAAAATCAGGTGTATCGAGGTATAATCTTCATACAGTAAAATTCACCCTTTTTAGATGTACAATTCTCAGACCGATGATTTTTTTTAAATAAATACATTTATTTATTTATTTATTTTGAGCTGCACTGGGTCTTCGTTGCTGTGCGTGGGCTTTCTCTAGTTGCAGCAAGCGGGGGCTACTCTTCGTTGCGGTGCACGGGCTTCTCATTGTGGTGACTTCTCTTGTTGCGGAGCACGGGCTCTAGGCACCAGGCTTCAGTAGCTGTGGCATGTGGGCTCAGTAGTTGTGGCTTGCGGGCTCTAGAAGGCGGGCTCAGTAGTTGTGGTGCATGGGCTTATTTGCTCTATGGCATGTGGGATCTTCCCGGACCAGAGATCGAACCTGTGCCCTCTGCACTGGTAGGTGGATTCTTAATCACTGTGTCACCAGGGAAGTCCCAGGCAAGTGATGTTATGGAATCGCCCTTACTTTGGATCTGTCTGATGTTTCCCCATGATTAGATTCAGACTCTGATCCTTTAGCAGAAATACCACAGAAGGAATGTTGCATTTTTCTCAGTGCATCATATTAGAAAAGCACATGGTATTGATTCCCCTCATTACTTGATGCTTTTGGAGACGGTGGAAATATTCTGTTACTCCCCAAACTTCTGCCCACTAACATTTTCATCAATGATGATTCTTTCCTGAAAGTTCTTAATATGGTGGTTGCCAAATGGTGATTTTCTAATTCCATCATGCCTTTTATATTTGTTTGTTGTCTTTCTTCTGTCAGGAGGACAACTTCTCCCCCAACTAATTAATCAATGAATTGGCTTATTATCAGCCCTTGCAGCTGGGCTGTATTTTGACATGTCCCCCGTCACTCTTTGGGCTCTTCTTTACTTTCTGTCACAACAAGATGTTCCAAATTCCTTTTGTATTTCTGTGCCCCAGATCTGGAGTCCACTGTTTCTTCAAAGAAGGGTGTAGTTTTCTGAAGGTGCATGTTTCCTGAAGTCATTTCAGTCTTGAGACTCCTTCCAAATTCATGTGGTAGAACCAGAAAGTGGAGACTTTCTAAGTAAAATTTATTCAGGATACGTATCTGGCTCTTCTCCCTCCTTAATTGAACTTGAAGCAGCTTACCAAAAAATTTCATACAACAAAATGTATGAACTAGCAATTTTCAAATGGAAAAGTAGTGACTAAGAGGAGGAAAACAGATGTGCTACCCACAAAAGTTGCTGGGCTTGCCCAGAAAAACTTGGCATTCAACATTCTGGAAGCCAAATTGAAGGAGGAACTGCATTGGAAGAAGATGCCCAGAGCTTGCGGACACCTTCAGGGACTCTGTCCTGCTGACAAGGGCAGGTGTGGCAGCAAGGAGACGGGCTCACGTTGCACTGTGGGAATAAAGAGGCTTTCTGGATGGCGTTCCAACTATGAAGATGTGGAATGAGCCACACAGAGAAAGCAGCAGTTCCAGTTTTTTTTTTTCTTGAAAGCATTTGGGGTATGTTTGAGCTTTTGGACCAGCACTCAGTGCAACCCCACAGTTAGAAGAGAACTGGTACTTAGGGTCCCATAATCACTCCTTCATTTCTCAGTCAGTGATGTTCTATTGAATGTTTACTAAGAGATGTGCAGCTATCAAGCCCAGTGGAAGTAGAGACGACTAAGATTCCAACCCTCACCACTGGGTCCAATAGCAAAGGAGGCCTGTCCGTGAATAGTTGTACACCAGATTCAACACTAATTGTGCTCCGAGAGGTGCTATAGGAATTGAGAGGAAACTACAAGACATCTCTTCCAGCCAGAGGAGTGTTTCACAAAGGAGCTGCTATGTTGTTAAAACATGGAACTTCAGATCTGCAAAAGGGTCTTGAGGGGAATCCTGGCCAGTGGCCCAATAAGATGCTTAAATCTCTTCTACCATTGGACCTTGTGGGTGAATTGTCATTTGCTAGAAGTAGGGGTCAAGTAAAAAACTGCCAATGAAGGGAGTTGTCCATGTATGACCAGGCCTCCTATAGTTCCTTCACTTATTAATTCACTTGACTATTATATTGAGGCCCTATTACATTCCTGGCACTGGGGTAGACGCTGGGTGTACAGTGGTGAGCAAAAATGCACTCAATTTCTGCCCTCACAGTGCTTGAGATCTAATAGGAAAGACAGACATTAATCAGATTAATTTAAAAATACATGTATTATTAAAAATTGCTCCAAGTGCTATACTGAAAGGTATCTAGCACTTCCAGAGCAGGAGATGGCTGTCTCGAGAAAATGACTGTTAAGCCGGGTCACTAATGGGGCAGGACAGGGGCATCCCAGGCAGAAGAAATGGTGTGTATAAACCTTGAAGGGATCAGAGAACATCTGAAGAGGGACAGACCTATGTGGCTGGAGGAGAGCAGGCGGGAGGTGGGCAACAAAGTATGAGGGGCCGAGTGTGCAGGTCCATGGCAAAGGGTCTTCCAGAGGAAGTGGGGAGAGGCATGGGGGTGAGGAGAGCCAGGCTGATTGGATCATAAAGCAGGGAGTAGAGGAGTGAGCCTAGAGCAACAGTTCTAAGAGATGAAGGAGGTGGGAGGTGAGCTGAGGACAGAATTATAAAATAACTGGCAAACAGGTAATAATAAAAAAAAATAGCATCTCCTATTAGTGAATGCCCCATCTGACTAAGAGGAAACAAGTTTCTGAGACTTCAGTGATAGAAAACATGGTACAGGGAAGGCAGGGTCTGTATCTATTAACACAGAGCTGAAAATAACCTAGGACTTAACGATTCCATTTCTCACTATCTACCCTATGGAAACACTCTCTCTTGCATGAGGAGATACATCCAAGGATGTTCACCGCAGCAATGATTATAATCACAAAAGAACTGGAAACAACGTAAATACCCATCATTGTGGGAATGGGTAAATAATCTATAGTAAACCCTTACCATGCTATGCTGTGCAGCAATGGAAGAACAGAATAAATCTCTGTGTGCTATGTGGAAACTCTCCAAGACGTACAACTAGGAGAAAGCACAAGGCAGAACATTAAGTCATTGGTGTACGTGGAAAAAAAATACGATTCCTCCACCCTTGTGAGTATATATATAGTTCTAAATGCCCAGAAAAATGTATGGAAGGGTTCAGAGCAAACTGGAAACGGGAGGAGAATCCTAGGATTAAGGTTAGGACCCCTAGGTGGGATAGGGGAGATTTCAACTTTATCTGTAATGTTATAATTTTATTGTGGAAACTTTCAAACATATAGAAAAATAGAAAACTATAATAAGCTCCCAAGTACCTGTCAACCACATATTCCCTCCTTCAGAATTACTTTAAACCACACTCCAGACACTGTATTCCATTCATAAGTATTTCTTTCTTTCTTTTTTTTTTTTTTTTTGTGGTACGCGGGCCTCTCACTGTTGTGGCCTCTCCTGTTGCGGAGCACAGGCTCCGGACGCGCGCAGGCTCAGCGGCCATTGTTCACGGGCCCAGCCGCTCCGCGACATGTGGGATCTTTCCGGATCAGGGCACGAACCCGTGTCCCCTGCATCGGCAGGCGGACTCTCAACCACTGCGCCACCAGGGAAGCCCCATAAGTATTTCTAACAGATAAGAACTCTTTAAGAAAAACATAACCATAATACCATGAACACACCTAAAAGTACTAGTAATAATTCCTCAGAATTTATCAAATACCCAATCAGTGTTCACATTTCCTTTTCTTGTTATTACAATTTGTTGTTCAAATCTGGACCCAAATGAGCTCCATACATTGCAATTGGTTGATATGTCTCTTATGTCTTTTTGTGTACTTTTGACAGCGTATCTCCAGGATAGATAGCTAGAAGTGATTTTGTTGGGTCAAAGATCAAGGGCATGTGTAATTTTGCTAGGGTTGTAGTCATTTACATTCCCACTGGCAATGGGTGAGGGTGGCCATTTCCCCCAGAGCCTCACCACCAGACTATTCTGTCAAACTTTTGGATTTTTGCCAATCTGATAGATGAGAAGTGGTATCTCATTGTACTTTTCATTTATTTAAATTAGGTTTCAAAAGAAAATGAGCTCAGGGAGAATTCTAAGTCTATAGAGGAAAGAAGCAATTTGCATAGAAATAATACTATTGCCAGCTACCATTCAGCACATATATTATTTTATTGTACTCAATCCTCTCAACCCTACAAGGAAGGTAGAGTCCAGAAGCAGGAACCTACCAAATTCAGACTTCTAAGTGAGCATCCTTCCGTCAAATACTTTGATTACTGAAATATTGCTTTGCACAATTCACTGTGAGAATAGACTATCTTGTTTTAGCCTTTCAACAAGACCCCAACGAGCAAGGATGGTCACTCACATTCTAGCCACTCTCCAGAGGAGGAGACCAAGTGACAGGTCATCTCAGGGACTCTCCAAGGCTGTGAAAGAAGCCAGGACCAAGATTGCAGTTCCTTCAGGGAACGTTAGCCAGGATTCTCTACAAAATGGATTTTGGTCAGAGTTTGAACTTTAGGAAGAAAGGTCCTCACTTGCTTCCCTTAGCACCCTGAGGGCTGGGACCCCAATTTCTCCAACTTCTGTCCTCTTCACTCCTCAGCACCAGGCTTGGATTGGGGGATACAGTGGGGATCGATGTGCAGGGCCCTCAAGGAGCTGAGAGAGGAAGAGAGGGAGGCATACAATTAGATGACTAAAAAAGAAAGTCACAAACCAGTGCACACGCATATTTACCCAGCACAGTTCAGAAACACTGGACTAGCCTCAGAAGAGGTGGGTTTGAGCTCTGGCACTGTCACTTCATGGCTGGGTGGTTTGGGGCAAGTCACTTTCCCTCCTTAAGTCTCAGTCTCCCCCTCTGAAAAATGGGGCTGATGATCCTTTTGTCAGGGAGATGCTGTAAAGATAAAGTGAAATGCATATAGCAGGGCCAGATGACATGGTTAGGGCAATGCCTGGTGCAGAGTATACGTTCAGGAAACACTGATAGAATCTGATCCAGAAACTGGACAGCTACATGTAAAAGAATGAAATTAGAACACTCCCTAACACCATACACAAAATAAACTCAAAATGGGTTAAAGACATAAATGTAAGGCCAGACACTATCAAACTCTTAGAGGAAAACATAGGCAGAACACTCTATGACATACATCACAGAAAGATCCTTTTTAACCCACCTCCTAGAGAAATGGAAATAAAACAAAAAATAAACAAATAGGGGCTTCCCTGGTGGTGCAGTGGTTGAGAATCTGCCTGCTAATGCAGGGGACACGGGTTCGAGCCCTGGTCTGGGAAGATCCCACATGCCACGGAGCAACTAGGCCCGTGAGCCACAACTACTGAGCCTGTGCATCTGGAGCCTGTGCTCTGCAACAAGAGAGGCCGCGATAGTGAGAGGCTAGCGCACTGCGATGAAGAGTGGCCCTCGCTTGCCACAACTAGAGAAAGCCCTCGCACAGAAACGAAGACCCAACACAGCCCTAAATAAATAAATAAATTTTTAAAAAAAGTAACAAATGTTCAAGTACAATTGGTGTCTTTTTAATAAATAAATAAACAAATGGGACCTAACGAAACTTAAAAGCTTTTGCACAGCAAAGGAAACCATAAACAAGACGAAAAGACAACCCTCATAATGGGAGAAAATATTTGCAAATGAAGCAACTGACAAAGGATTAATCACCAAAATTTACATGCAGCTCAATATCAAAAAAACAAACAACCCAATCCAAAAATGGGCAGAAAACCTAAACAGACATTTCTCCAAAGAAGATATACAGATTTTCAACAAACACATGAAAGAATTCTCAACATCATTAATCAATAGAGAAATGCAAATCAAAACTACAATGAGATATCATGTCACACCAGTCAGAATGGCCATCATCAAAAAATCCACAAACAATAAATGCTGAGGAGGGTGTGGAGAAAAGGGAACCCTCTTACACTGTTGGTGGGAATGTAAATTGATACAGCCACTATGGAGAACAGTATGGAGGTTCCTTAAAAAACTACAAATAGAACTACCATACTACCCAGCCATCCCACTACTGGGCATATACCCTGAGAAAACCATAATTCAAAAAGAGTCATGTACCACAATGTTCATTGCAGCTCTATTTACAATAGCCAGGACTTGGAAGCAACCTAAGTGTCCATAGACAGATGAATGGATGAAGAAGATGTGGCACATATATACAATGGAATATTACTCAGCCATAAAAAGAAACGAAATTGAGTTATTTGTGGTGTGGTGGATGGACCTAGAGTCTGTCATATAGAGTGAAGTAAGTCAGAAAGAGAAAAACAAATACCGTATGCTAACACATATATATGAAATCTAAAAAAAAAAAAGGTTCTGAGGAACCTAGGGGCAGGACAGGAATAAAGACGCAGACCTACTAGAGAATGGACTTGAGGACACCGGGAGGGGGAAGGGTAAGCTTGGACAAAGACAGAGTGGCATGGACATATATACACTACCAAACATAGGGTGGATAGCTAGTGGGAAGCAGCCGCAT
Source organism: Kogia breviceps (assembly GCF_026419965.1). Classification (NCBI taxonomy): domain Eukaryota; kingdom Metazoa; phylum Chordata; class Mammalia; order Artiodactyla; family Physeteridae; genus Kogia; species Kogia breviceps. Next base: position 35,274,599 of record NC_081319.1, on the reverse strand, counting down.
GGCACAGGGAGATCAGCTAGGTGGTTTGTGAGCACCTAGAGGGGTGGGATAGGGAGGGTGGGAGGGAGGGAGACGCAAGAGGGAAGAGATATGGGAACATATGTATATGTATAACTGATTCACTTTGTTATAACGCAGAAACTAACACACCATTGTAAAGCAATTATACTCCAATAAAGATGTTAAAAAAGAAAAAAAGAATCTGATCCAGTAAGCCTCAGGACAGCTAGAAGTGAGAGGATCTTGGAGGGCCAGCATTTATTCTTCTCATTATCCTTGGGAGCTGCGGGTGATAAGGAGCACTGTGCCTTGCCTTGCTCTGATCAGGGGCAAGGCATGCCCTGGAACCCAGCCTTCTGACACCTGGTTCAGGCCCTCATTGCCACACTGGACCAGGCCAGCCCTGGCTCCTTCAAACACGTGTGTGTTCGCAGTTCACTGCCATTTCCTTTCCACTAGTGCTTAAGCCCCCAGCCCCACCACACGTACCTTTTAGAAAATGGAAGAAAGAGCTGCATCTGCGCCTTTGTCTTTGAAATAGGTTTTGAATCACTTGCTTTGCTTTACTGGGTGGATCGTTGGTGTTGTGTCCACCTCCCGCTTCCTATCAATCACGAGCGCCTGCAAACGTTCATTTCAGGCTTGTGAAGAGGGGAGTCAGTTTAGTAGAAGATCCTCAACCCCTCCACACACCTCCTGCCCCACAGAAACTCAAAAACAACAATGACCACCCTCCCTCCTTCCCCCAAGTCTAAAGACATGACCTCTTCCCTCTCCAAGGGCTCTGGGACAAAGAGCTGGAGAATGACTCTGGGCTCTGGCAGGACTTCAAATTCTTCTTTTTCCCCAGTAGAAGCTCAATAATTCTCAAGATCCAAATTTAGAAGCTTGTATGGAGAGCCCCGAGAAATCAGTGGTAAGACAGCCAGGCTTTCTAACTTTTTTTTTACCTCAAGAAATCTAATAAAGCTATTGCACAGTCATTTCCCAAGGTCAATTTTCAGCTTTTAATAGTTTTAATGAGCTGTTTAAAAGGTTCCTCAACTTGTGCTCATCCAAGCTTGCACATGTTTGGGAGCAGAGAGGAAAGGAAAGGAAGGAAGAAGGTGGGAAAGACGGGTTAGTCTTGCTAACTTGGGGACAGGAAGGGGACCAGCTCAAGGGTTAGCGGGTTAGCGCCTCTACAGGACGTCCCAGGGATGCTAACGGGACCACTGTTGCACCTTCACAGTCAGATCTAAATAATTCAGGGACCTGAAAGTCAGCCTCTTCTATCTCCAAGCAGGACCCATGAGCGCCCCGTAACCCCTGGCCATCTGCAGGGAGGTGGAGGAGGAAGCAGAGTTAGAGAGCGATCATAAAGGCGGTAGGAAAGATGACAGAGAGGAGCCTCAAGTGGTTAATGAACATGTGAAGGGGCTGAGGAGGAGGAAGGAGAGAGAGAAGGAAAAGAGGGCGGAAGTTCATGGGGAGTGGTGCTCCGGGCATAATCCGGGCCTGTGTATTAGGTGGTCTGATGCTAATAATCACAGTAATAATTGTGGTTCGGTAGCGATGCTCAGTCCTGTTCATGCGCAGTTACCGTGTTCCAGGCTCGAGGCAAAGTACGCTATAGGTCTTCACTCCTTCAATGCTTACAACTACTCGGGGAGTAGGTTCTACTGTTGTTCCCTTGATGCTGTTGAGGAAAGCGGTGGGTCACAGAGGAAAGGTCACTGGTCAAATGTCATCCAGTTAGTAAGGCTGATTTGCATCCAGTTTGGCTCCAGAACCCAAGATGATACCCATGACTGTTACTTTGTCCTGAGAGCAATATGAAAATTTCAGAAAAATCCAGATACCTCTATAAAGAAGAAGATAAAAATACGCCTAAGCCCACTTCATAGTCATAGTGGCAAGAGCATTTTGGTGTTTGTGGCACGTACTGTGGGCTGTCCACCAAAGCCATTCTTTCCTTTTCCACAGGGATGGAATTATAGCCAGGCCTTGGCTGCTGAGCTGGACGGCCTTTCCCGGCCTCCCTGGCAGTTAGATGTGAACAGGTGCTGCAGTTGTCATCGTGGAACGTGAGTGGAGCTGAAGTGGACCATCCACATGCCTGTGGTGACGATGGGGGTGAGTCCTCAGTACTCTTTCTCCTTCCTGATGGCTGGAACCTGCCTGTGCAGCCACCCAGTGCCAACCAGTGCTTGTGATGACAGTGGCAGAGGTGGGGGCCACATAATGCAAGGAGAGGTGCCCAACTCCTGCACCACCCAGCTTGACACTGTTGTATGAGAAAGAAATACAACTCTTTGTTTTTCTGGTCACTGTGTTGTTGCATCTCTCTGTTACAGCAACTTTCCCTGACTATTACAGTATGCTTCCTTTTAACTTTCCTCCCTATGAATATGTGTATGGTCATTTTTTACACCCTGGCCCTCTGAGGTGTTTGTTCTTTTCCTCACATTTCATGGTCCTCTCTCAGGATCAGTGAGTCCAGACTCTCCATCTAATTCCACAACAATATTTATTCAAAAGGATGATCCAGATACAAACCACCCATTCCCTACCTCTCCTGTGATTGGAGAAGACCTTCTGTCTCAGACACTCAGTGGGGCAAAATCCAGTTCACAGAGTACCATCAAATATGTCCAAGGTTTTTAGGACTGTAGGGTAATGCAGCAATCTCTCTACTTTGTGTAAGCGTGAAAACTTATCCTTGTATCTTGTGCTATGACATGCAAAGCCCAAGCATCCTAGTTTCCTAATTTTGAGGCTTTCATCAGCTCTATGTCTTAAGTAGGGCCCAGGAGGTCTATTTTATAGATTAAGACACTGCGAGTCAGAGAGGATCTGGTTTTCTGGACTGCAGCCCTGGTTAATGATGGACTTTGAGGGCCAGAACATGTACTCAGCTCTTTTGATTTCAAAACTAGAAAATTAAAAATAAAATTTGAAGGGACTTCCCTTATGGTCCAGTGGTAAAATATCCACCTTCCAATTCTGGGTATGTGGGTTCAATCCCTGGTTCGGGAACTAAGATCCCACATGCTGCAGGGCAACTAAGCCCGCATGCCACAACTATTGAGCTCACATGGCTCAACTAGAGAGGCTGCGTACCACAAACTACAGAGCCCATGTGCCCTGGACTTCACGCACCACAACTAGAGAAAACCCACGCGCCACAACTAGAGAGAAACCCGAGCAGACCTCACACAATAACGAAAAGATCCCGCATGCCTCAACAAAGATCCCGTGTGCCACAACTAAGACCTGACGCAGCCAAAAAATATAAGGAAAATAAATAAATATTTTAAAAATAAAAAATTGAAAAATAAAAATTGTCAAAATTTAAAAAAAATTTTTAATTTTCTTACATTTTCAAAAGTAATTTGTGTTCTTTGTACACACTATTTCAACAGTGGTCAGAATAAGCCTTTTATAATGTAAGTCATAAAAAGACAAATAACCCCATTTTTTAAATGGGCAATGATTTGAGTAAACATTTCTTCAAAGATATACAAATGGCAAATAAGCACTTGAAAAGATGTTTAGCAGGGACTTCCCTGGTAGTGCAGTGGTTAAGAATCCACCTGCCAATGCAGGGGACATGGGTTCTACCCCTGGTCTGGGAAGATCCCACGTGCTGCAGGGCAGCTAAGCCTGTGCACCACAGTTATTGAGCCTGCGCTCTACATCCTGCAAGCCACAACTACTGAGCCCATATGCCACAACTACCGAAGCCCATGCACCTAGAGCCCGGGCTCTGCAACAAGAGAAGCCACCGCTGTGAGAAGCCCGCGCACCGCAACGAAGAGTAGCCCCTGCTCACCGCAACTAGAGAAAGCCCACACACAGCAACAAAGACCCAATGCAGCCAAAAATAAATAAATTTTTAAAAAATAAAAAAAAGAAAAGATGCTTAGCAGCATTAGTAATTAGAGAAATGCAAATCAAAACCACAATGAGATGCCACTTTACACCTGCTAGGGTGGCTATAATAAAATAAACAGGAAATCACAACATTGGCGAGGATATGAAGAAACGGGAACCCTCATATATTGCTGATGGGAATATAAAATGGTGCAGCCGCCTTGGGAAAGAGTTTGGCAGTTCTTCAGAATGAATTGAAAACTTATGTCTACATAAAATCTTACAAATGTTCATAGTAGCATTATTCATAATAGCCCCAAAGTAGAAACAACCCAAATATACATCAACTAGTGAACAGATAAACAAAGTGTGGTATATCCATAGAATGGAATATTATTTGACAACAAAAAGGAAGGAAGAGACTTCCCTGGTGGCACCGTGGTTAAGAATCCACCTGCCAATGCAGGGGACACGGGTTCAAGCCCTGGTCCAGGAAGATCCCACATGCCGTGGAGCAGCTAAGCCCATGTGCCGCAACTACTGAGCCTGCACTCTAGAGCCCACGAGCCACGACTACTGAAGCCCACGCGCCTAGAGCCTGTGCTCTGCAACAAGAGAAGCCACCGCAATGAGAAGCTCACTCACTGCAACGAAGAGTAGCCCCTGCTTACTGCAACTAGAGAAAGCCCACGCACAGCAATGAAGACCCAGTGCAGCCAAAAATAAATTAATAAATTAATTTTTAAAAATACTCTTAGGGCTTCCCTGGTGTCGCAGTGGTTGAGAGTCCGCCTGCCGATGCAGGGGACATGGGTTCGTGCCTGGGTCCGGGAGGACCCCACATGCCGCGAAGCGGCTGGGTCCATGAGCCATGGCCGCTGAGCCTGCGCGTCGGGAGCCTGTGCTGCGCAACGGGAGAGGCCACAACGGTGAGAGGTCCACGTACCGCAAAAAAAAAAAAAAAAAAATTCTCTTAAAAAATAAAAGGCAAGTACTCATACTTGCTACAACATGTATGAACCTTGGAAACACTATGCTAAATGAAAGAGGCTAGTCACGAAGGGCCACATATTGTATGATTCCAATTGTATGAAATGTCCAGAATAAGCAAATCAATAGAGACAGATTAGTGATTGCCTATGGTTGGAGGAAGGGGGACTAGAGAGTGACTGCTAATGGGTCTGTGTTTTGGGGAGAAAGGTGCATGCAAACAACGTTCAGAAATTGGATAATGGCGATGGTTGCACAATCCCGTTAATATACTAAAAATCATTGAATTACATATTTTAAATGGGTGAATTATATTATATGTAAATTATATCTCAACAAAACCATCTAAAATGCAAATTAAATTCTGTCACTTCTTTTCTCTGACCCTCCTTAGCTTAAGACCCACATACATCTTCATGACCCATGTCACCCTGCAAGGTCCCTGGTAACCTGGCCTTCAGTTTCTTTTCTGACTGCACCTGCACTGTGCCCAAGATGTGCCAGGAACACACGTGCCACAGGGCCTTTGCCTGGGCTGTTCCCTCACCTGGAGAAGACCCTTCCCATGTGGCCTCCTAAAGAGCTCCCGTTTGTCTGTCGAATCACCTGTCCTGGAGCCTTTCTCTAGCCACTCTGTTTAATATTACAATCCTGCCCCACCTGGCACTCTTTACGTTTCTGCTTTATCTAACATACTATATAATTTATTATTTTATCAATATTATATTTATTGCCTGGCTCTCTCCAGTAGAATGTAAGCTCTGTGAGATCCAGGATTTTATCTGTGTTAATCACTGCTGTAGCCCATCACCCAGAACAATGCCTGTCACATAGCAGGTACTCAATAAATATTTGTTGAATAAATGACTGGGAATATATGGGGCAAATACTGCTGATTATTCCTAACTCCCTTCCTCCATACCCACCTCCTGTGACGGAGGCTGAAGGACCTAGGTCTTTACTTTCCCAGTTTACCTTCAGCTGTGGGTGCCCAGAGGACCATGCTGCCAGGGAGTTTCTAAGTAAAACATTTATTCCTCAATTAAACAAAGAGGCCTCTTAGGAGAGGAAACCAGTGTCTTGTCTGCATCTACCCTCAGCTTCTCACCTTTAAATGTTGATGTAAGGGCATCTTTCCAGAATTTTTTTTCTTTTCATTTACATACTTTTTATAAAATTAAGAGTAGGATTATCCTCTCTACACACCGTTTGAAAATCTGCTTTCTCCCACTTACTGTGTCATGGACATCCTGACTTGTGTGTCATTCTGTCCCCCAGAGGGGAGCTCACTTTATCTGTGTTTATTCATCCACTCATCTAGCACTTACTTAGTGAGCACCTACTATAATGAGAGTTGGGCAGCACAGATCAAAAACAATGGCATGTCTAGAGGGGCTGGGATGGAATGACGACAGGCAGGACCTGGCATGGAGAAAGGCCAGGATCTGACAGGGGAATGCTGCCGGAAGGGATTCAGGGCCCAGCTCCAGGAAGGAAGGTGGCGCATCAGTAACGGTTGGTCATGAGTCTGCAGAGGCAGAGGGGCCCTTTCTGATCAGACTCTCACTGCTTTGATTGCAGACACACTCTACATGTGCCTCCACCAGGAGCTGTCTTGCTGGAAACAATACATATACCTCCGAATCTGGGAGAATCAAGCCATGGGGTTGTCTCATTCCTGTGCTTTTTGCATAACGCAAATATAATTAATCATGTCTACAATGGTTTATAGTTCAGCATTTTTTTTTCATTTTGAACAGTCTAATTAAATTCATTTAAACTTTATAAGTAGCTATTTTAGAATTTTACTTTGTACCCCCCACTGGTGCAGTGCTGAAAACTCATAATCAATATGTCTCAAGGTAGCTACTGCTGTTTTCAAAATGAATATTAAAAGCTGTTCAAGTGAAAAGTATTATTGGGTTACTACAACTTAAATTAGCCATAGAAACAACTGGAGAACTGTTTCTTGTTCCTTTGTCTTAAAAATGACTGGGCTTTAAACAATTAGGATGGGAACTGTGATGAGTTGAGCAAGAGCCACTTGGCAAGGTCTGTACCCAGGATTGTGGGGATGTGGCAATTGTGTGTGCTTCTAGGACACAGCTCTGCAGGCAAAGCTCTCTGCTGCCTGATTTGGAAAAGAAACCACATTCATCTCTGTATCTCAGACAAAAGCCCACTTCCTGATATGTTGTGCAGAGCTCATTTTAATGGTGTAGCAATTAAGTTAGAAATACGTGATGCTTATCCCTTTTATGAATGCTCAACTCACCTCGTTTACAAATTCTCTGTGAAAGTCAGAGAAAAATTATTTAAAATAAGGATTAAGAAAAAACTCTATTAATAATGAAAGAAATTCAAAGGAAGGCAACAACGAGATGCCATTTTTCTCCCACCAAATTGTCAAAGATTTATATCAATGATTAATATTCTGGAGTTGGCAGTGGTGCTGGCAGAAGTTTGCACAGGTACAATCTTTGTGGGAATAATTTTAACAGTTAGTAACAAGAATTTGCATTTTGGATAACTTTTTGTTTCTGAGGGCAGTCTTCATGTGAGTTTGAACTAGAAATCCTACCCCTCGGATCACATTTTGAGGCAGTACAGAGTTTAAGCAGATATGCAGATAAGAGGATTTATATTCATACAGTCCTTATTGTATACAGTCGGCCCTCCATATCCATGGATTCTGCATCTGCAGATTCAACCAAACCCAGATGGAAAATATATATTTTTTAATTCCAGAAAATTCCTAAAAGCAAAAGTCAGAGTTTAGGAAATGCAAAAGTAGTTATTCTGGTTATTTCTCCAGAATATATTTTTCTTTCCCCTGATTTTTTTCTTTTTTGTTTTTTTTCCTTCTCTTGTCCCCCACATTCTTGCTTTCATCTAGGAGTTTGCTTTACTTCAAATCTGCTTATTATGTCTAGAATAAAAATATATATTATTAGGATAGCAGGGCATATATCTTTGCTTTGCTTTGTAAATCACAACTGTGTTCTCTTGTTATGGAACAAACACCTGTGTTCTATAAAATGCAGTCTTTTTAGAGCAAAGCTCTTAAATCTCTGGGACTTTTTTCAGCTTGTGTTTTGCTGCACATGACCTAACAAGCTGCCATTGTAGGACATCCAGAATGGAGAGACTGATAACTGTCATAATAATGACCATGGAATCTGTTGACCTCCCATCACCATTCCTTCCTCAGCACTTTTAGTTCCTGTGGGATGAATCAAGACTTCTCCTCCTTCTGCTATATTAATATACCAGGAAAAGTTCAATCCAAATGGGTATCAAGTTGGTGTATTTTTGGAGACACTGGTATGTCTGTTATTATCAGACCAACTGCTAGTATTGTGTTGCATTTAGTCTCTGGTTGCTGTCTTATTCAGTGGATCTTTTTTAGAGCTTTGTGGGTGAGCATATTGGTGGCATGCTGATCAGATTTCCAGGCTGCCATGGCTCTGTGAGGAGAGCTAATAAACTGGGTGAAAGAATAATGAGCCAAAGCAATGTTGACAGTCTGGAAAGCAACGTGGACCGTCACAGAGACCAATGCAAAGTCCAACTCTTGAGTACAAATGACAACTTGCAGGAGGACAGCAGGTGAGGTACTCAGCCTAAGCATCTGGGAAAGAGTCATGCGTTGTAGCAAACGGCAACCTCAAGGTGTGTGATGGCTGCCAAGAAAGTGAAATTGGGCATGTTAGGATGGAGAGGGAACAGCTCTGTCCTGGGCCGCTGTCACCGGGGGCTTGTGTTGAGTTTTCTTCCCCACACTTGACAAACACGGGTCATATCGAGGAGACAAGTTACGGTGGTAGGGCTGAGGTCGGGACTTGAAATGTCATAAGAATCTCTGCGGAGGGAGCCTAGAGACCTGAGGTTCTGGTGAGCCATTATTGGTTGAAACATGTTCCTCTGCAACTTAGGAAAAGCTCAGCTAGCAACGGTTAGGTGATAAAAAATGTGATTATCTCACAGAATGAGACATCTGGAAGTTGTGACTTAATGATAACCACCTGAGGGCCAGGCTCCTAGATTTATGTTTTGCGTCTCTGGCATGTTGGCTTCTTAGGTTTGTCACCTTACGGTACCAAGATGATCACCATGACTCCAAGCGTCAGGCTTCACCCACCACATTCAAGGCAAGGAGAAGTGGGGAGAGGCAGACCCACAGGGAGCTCTTCTTAAACACCTCACCCTTCCATCAGGAAGCAAAAACTTTTCCAGAAGTTCCTTAGCAGGCTTCCCTTATATCTCACTGGCCAGATTGTGTCACTTTGCTGTCCCTTTGGCTCTTTAGTTTCAAAGACTAACTAGATCTGGGTCTGGGGAAGAGATATCTTTCTTTGAGCATTTTTCCGCCCATCTCATAGCCAAACAAAATAGGCATTCTTTTAGCTCAGAAGAAAGAGATGTGAGGAACGGCTGTTGGGTGGGCAATCAAGTGTATCTGCCACTGGGTATAGCTTCATTTTCAAATCGGAGAAGATATTTCTTCTTGTTATGCAGAAAACGGTTTATGAGTCTCCAAACACAAAAACTGGGCAAATGTTGTGTCAATTGGTAGAAGTTATAAGAAAGCCAATTTTTAGTTTTACTAGGGTCAAGATTTTCTGATAACTGTAGTTATCCAGAAATACTTAGAAGGTGCTGCTTTTATGGAGATATGAAACAGAATTAGTATCTACCTGGTAAGGACGTGGTAAGGGGGATTCTTGTACCAGCTGAGGGCTGTGGAAGGTGGGGAGAGAGGGTGGGCATTTACACTGACCTGTGAGAGGGCGGGCATTTACTGAGAGCATACGAATCTAGTAATTAGTTTTTCCCCTTTGACTGTTCATTAGATAATTATACTAATTGGAGATAATGTTTCTACTAAGTGAGGTATAATTTCAAGTTGAAAGGTATTCTTTATCTTTAGCATCATTTTGTGAGACACAGAGTTTGCCTTGGACTTACATCTGTACTTGGTTTGTAACTGTTACTTTTACAAGGACAGAGCAAGGAAGGACACATTCCCTTTGAGTTAGGTTATGGATAACTTGCACCCTGGCCCGCTAACTGGCATCGTAAATACCAACTCCCGTGGTCCCACAAATATTGTTGGAGTTGCCACACTGAGGCAGAGTATCAACCAGGCAGAGCCACCCTCTTACACCTTTGATATTTTATGCCTGAGAGAGAAGCAGCAACCTCATATGGATTCGGGTATCAAAGAGAAAAGGGTGAATCAAACCAACTAAAAGAACTTGCTAAATTTCTCTCCAAATGAGAGATTTCTAGTGGTTTCCAGTATTTGAGGGAAACACCATCTCTTGTCTATAAAGAGATGACTGGTCGTATAAAGTGTGGATCACCACCTCCTACCATGAAGAGAGACCACGTGGCCAAAGAGAGGGGCTGAGGCCTTGTCTGCTGTGGCCGGTCATGCTATCTGGCCCAGGTCCCACTTCCTCCAAGGCCCCTGGACATTTCTTAACCTCCTATTCTGTGCCACAATCCAGAGTCCATCCTGTAACTCCTTCTCCATTTCATTTAAGCTGGTTTGCATGGATTTTTGTTATTTATAAGAACCTGAGAGAGATCCGATACTTAGAAAGGCCTAACAGAAACTCATATGAATTTTTAAAAGAATTCTTTTCAAAATACAAAATTATAAATGTTCATTATAAAAATATATATATAGAGAGAAAAACCTATGTCTCCAAATGTGAAAATTCCAATACTTCTCCTTAGAGATAACTGCTCTCAATAGTTTAGAGGCGAGGGTATGACCAAGTACAAGCCAGCAAGTATTTACCTTTATTGGCTCTTACTGAACACATATTGTTTTAAATCACTGAGTCATTTCCACAAGGCCATGGGGTAGGATTACCTCAACCCTCATTCTAAAGATGAGGGAATTTAGACAGAGAGGTTTTGTGGGAAGGCAGGATTTGAACCCAAGCAGTCAAGCTCCAGACCCTGGTCCCTTAATGAAGTTGTTGGGCAGGGACTCCTCTGAGGCTTGACTGGGATGGGATCCACTTCCAAGCTCATATGGTGGGCAGGTCCTGTGGGCTCTTGGACTGAGGGCTTCAGATCCTTACTGGCTGTTGGCCAGAGGCCACACTTCAGTTCCTCATCATGTGGGCCTCACCGTAGGACAGTTCTCAAAAAGGTAGCTGGCTTCATCAAAGTCAGCACAGGAGAGAGTCTGCCAGAAAGATGGAGATTACTATCTGATGTAACCTAAACATCTCACCACTCTTGCCATAGTCTACTAGTTTGAAAAGTCCCCAAACTAGTCTACATCAAGAAGAAAGGATTATACAAGTGTGTGAATTCCAGGAGCCAGAGATCATTGAGGGTCATTCTTAGAGTCTGTCACATTACTCTTATTTTTAGCTTTCACATTTTTGACAAACCTCTGGTAATGGCTGGATTGGAGCAGTTGGCTTAGGGTAAGGCCAAGAGGGCACCTTGAATTGGAGGCAGCCAGGTTCACAGCTCAGGGCAGGGATGGTCTGATCCCCACTCCCTGATGCAGGAGAAGGAGCTGGACCAGAGAGGGAAGGCTGGATCTGCTCACCTCTTCTTGCCTCTCTGCTGCTGGTTTCTCACCTGGGGACAGGAGCCCAGGGAAGGACCTGAGAGATGCCACGAGCACCTGCCACACCCAGCAGCAGGCAACTCAAGGTCTAGGAGACCTTGAGTTCTTCCCCACTTCCCTGGCCTCTAGAAAACATGGCACAAGGGACGGCCCTCCTGGGGAGGCGTGAGTCAGGGATGGACAAAGAGATGGGAGGTGTTGGCTGCAGGTCTCTTCCACTCATGTGCATAGCGGAGGGAAGGGGGAGAGGTAAGGTTCTCCCTGACCCGTGTCTTACAGAGAATTGTTTTTGTCACTGGACATGCATTTGGATGTCTTCCTGGGCCAGAACACAGGGATCCAATTCATCCTTTTTTCTGGCTGCTTAGCATTCTACTGCGTGGATGGCCTGATAGAACTTGAGCTCTAGGTCTTTGGAGGCCATCCCATCTTTGTTTGAAGGGCATCATTTGTGGAGGACCTTGGGGTGGGCCCCTTGGGCTGTGCTGTCGTGGAAGTGTGTGCTCTAAATATAAGCCTCCTCAAAATAGTCTTTCCGAGTTTTGTATATGTGTATCCCCCAAGGACTCCAAATGGGGCCTCCGAGGCCTTCTATTAACAAGGATGGCTCCCAGCTGTCTTTGTGGAGGTCCTGGGGCCATTGAAGGAAATGCAGCCAAGCCCCTGCTGCTCCTGGGAGGAAGGAGGAACTCTCTGCATTAGAAGAGGCAGGTGTGTGAAACCCTGGCTGACATCCCTGTACTAGCTCATCTCCTACCAAATGAAAGGAGGTGTTATTTCCTTTTAAACAGGCTCACCTTTTGCCCCCACACTTGCTTCTGTTTCATGTTCAGCCGGCTCTTTCACTATGCAAGCTACAATTAGTGATGTCTGTTTCATGTGTGCCACACCAATAACAGGCTGAAGATATTCTTTCATTTCCCCCTTCGCTTTATTTAGAGTTTTAATAAATAACCTTTTCCCTCATCCTTTTTTCCCCTAAAAAATCCAAAATCATATGGTGTGATTTCTGTATACAGCTCAGTTCCCTTTCACGGCTGTCCGGTTTATTTCAAGAGGTTATAGTTTTAGCTTAATGATTAATAATAATAGCCATTATTTACTGAGGTTTTAGTGTGCACCAGGCTCTGTGCTCAATGCTTTGTAGGATAAAGTGCCTGGAAGCTTCATCACAGAGAGCCCTATAAGATATTTTTGTCATCCTTGTTTTACAGAGGAGGAAACCCAGGCTGAGAGAGGGCCTCACTCAAGGTCAAGAAAGGTCAAGAAAGTGCCTGGATCTGAAGCCACCCCTGCTTAGAAATCCCAAACTCATACCGAATTATTGCCCTAACTCCTCTGAAGGTTCACAACAGGTCCCGCTAAGAACAAGGTTATTCAACTTCTCAGGAGGACAAGGAGAAATTGGAAAGCCTCCAGGGAAGGTCCTGGAAAGTGATTAAGAGGATGAGAGTAAGACTGGTGAGAAGGCTCAGAGTAATAAGAGTAATTTAATCTGGAGAAATAAATTCTAGGGGCTAAATTAATGGTATACTGCTAATGTCTTCATGAGAATCAATTAAGATATTTTTAAAACAGGAACCAGTCTGCTAGTTTTATTATGTAATATCAAAGGAAGGATTTAAATATTATTTTATTTAATGAGCTCAACAAATATATAGTAAGCAGCTGCAATGGCCCAGATACAGAGGGAATAGGACAAGCAAGGGCCCTCCTCTGGTAGGATTCACATTTTGGTGGCAGGGATGGGGACAGAGGGAAGAGAGACCAGCTGTGAACAAGGAAACCATATACACATACAGAATCATTCTAGTCAATGATAAATGCTGTGAAGACACCAGGATAAAAGAATGGGAAAGCCAGTGTCTGCAAATGGGCTTCTCTGAGGAGGGTACTTTGAACTGAGAGCTTTAAGCCATGTGAAGCTCAGGGAACAGGGCAGAGGTGGTGGAGAATGATGGACCATCCACTGGGAGATCATGTTGGAGCCTCATCATGCTGGGCCACGGGAAGCAGGGAAACAGAGGAGTCACATGTGTGAAGGAGCCCTCCCCAGCAGATGGTAGGGAACGGATTGTAGGAGGTCAGAGTGAGAGATGCTGTGGCAGCTCAGACCAGGATGGAGGTAGAGGAGGTGGAGAGAAGTGGACCTTTTGGATCCATCTTGCATTGTTAGCACTGATAGGAAATCATAGTGGATGAGACATAGGGAGGGCGCAGAGGTAAGAGGGAGAGAAGACTCAGGCATGACCATCAGGTTTTTGGAAAGAAGAACCAACTATTTATTTTGTTGTCATTTTACTAGGAGAGAGATCTTTTGAAAGTATCTTGCTTGGGAGTTTTCAGCTGATACTCCTGGGCCATCGATTCTAGGTACCATTTTGTATCTCTTTGTATTTTCTAGGGAGAAGATACACACCTCTCATCTGTTTCTTGGAGGGGTGAACCTGGCCCTCCCCACCTTCCAACAACAAAAAGGTTGAGTCTGACCCAGGCCAAGATCTCCCCACCCCCACCTCATTTTGCAAGCAGGGAATCTGAAGCTCAGCGTCGTTTGTACGAAATCACCCTCATTTGGTCCTTCGCAGAGTACGAGGTCTCCTGACTACTTAGCCAGGGTTTTCTCCACTGTATGGGCCGACCCCAGGCACAGGGGTGCAGAAGTTTGAACAAGCAATGATTCTAACCCTCCTATCCTGGACTAACACAAGGTCCTTTCTATTTAGAGGTCAGTTCTCAGAATTGGCTGCCTCAGCTCCAGCCATGTCAGTGCCTTCCCTCTGGCCAGCCTAATAGAAATTTAAGGAAGTTTCTTTCTAAGAAACGTCCCCAATATTCAAGTGTGTATGAAATGCAAGGAAGATCCAGGTATGACTGGAACATAAATTAGGCAGCAGTGACGTATGTGCATCAGTCTATTTTGGGGTGCAAATCACTAAGGCTTTGGGTCCGTAGAAGGGTGTTAAGCTCCTGCAGGAAGTGTTCCCTAAATATTTTTTCAGTAAGTCCTGAATTATAGTCTATCAGATAGGATCTTGAACAGAAATCTCAGTCATGGTAATACCACTATATACTTTTTTTTTTTTTTTTCTGTACGCGGGCCTCTCACTGTTGTGGCCTCTCCTGTTGTGGAGCTCAGGCTCCGGAAGCTCAGGCTCAGCGGCCATGGCTCACGGGTCCAGCCACTCCGCGGCATGTGGGATCTTCCTGGACCGGGGCACAAACCGGTGTCCCCTGCATTGGCAGGTGGACTCTCAACCACTGCGCCACCAGGGAAGCCCACGTTATATACTTTTTAAAAGCAGGAGTTAAAGTATTAGAGTAACCAAGGTGAAATGAATTCGTGTTTCTTCTCAGTTTTGACTTTCTGCAATTCAGGCACACTTTAGAGGTCAGTCTCTAAAGGTCAGCTAAAGGAAACAGAAGAGAAAAAAAGAAGTTCCTAAAAAAACAAAAAAGACTTGTATTAGGAAGACAAAACCACGATGTTTCTAAAAGTGTGGATTGATAAAATGGAGACTTCCTCCAGGAGATTTTCAAATGAAATTTTAAAAATCTTTATAATGACCGTTTCTGTAACCTGGAGAGCAAATGCACAAAATAATGAAAGTATTACAATTATAATGCTCCTTACCAGAAGCTTAATGCAATGTGGTGAGAATTTAGACAGTGTCCACAGCCATGTTTCTTATGGAATCGTAACTACCTCAAGACCTTTGGTCGAGTTTTATGGTATGGTCAACTTTTAACCAAAACTGATAAGAATTTCTAGGACAGACAAACGTCTTCTCAACTAAACTTACTCCACTAGAATAGTTAGATGTGCTTTTTGTGTTGAGGCAGGTAGTTTGTCTCAAAGAGGCCTCTGCTTAAAGGAATATATGTTATTTGGGAAATGCTATCATGGTTAACCATGAATTACATGATCAAGCTGGTTGGTTGATGAGTCGTTTTGGCAAAGATCTGAGGGAATGAGATATACAACAAATAAATTCTGACAAGTTAAGAAAGGGAACAAAAATCCTGAGGTCGGGGGGCTGCCTGGGGTGGGGAAGCTCTGCAGTGAGGAACACTGGAGTGACTATTTGGGGTACTGAAAACCAAGCTAGTCTCCAGGTCTGGCCCTACTAGGACTCATTGAACTTCTTTTTGCCAACTGCTTAGTTTCCTTTGAAAGTACATAGAAGCTTGAAGTTAGTTTGCTTTAAGCTTCAGGCATGATGTTTATGACCCAAGGAGTGTGAGTTAGGCTCTTACTGTTCAAATGGCTAAGTTTGGGTCTCCAGATAGGTGGCATTCTACCAGGCAGGGGCTCACATAGCACCTAGAATTCAGTCACCTCTGAAAATGGAGCCACTTCCTCCCAGGAAGTGATGTTATCCACATTCAAGTCCTGGAGATGAGCTAGTCTATCTCCATTTCTGCACTTTTATCTTAGCTAGCCAAGTTGTAGAACTGTGATGTTTAAATCAGTAAAGCACATTCTGGGAGTAAAATGTTTATGACATGAAAGTAAATTCACCTCTAAAAAGGGATAGTTTCTCTCACTCTTAGAGTTTGTACAGTTTCCCTGGATGTATATTTAGTTTTAGTGCCCTACCCACAAAACTTTGGGAAAACACACTATACACTTGAAACCCCCAGATAATGCTTGTTGAGTATTAGTTTAGGCTGAACAGATGAGTAACCTGCTGCTCAGAGAGCTTAACTGCTTGTCCAAACTAGAAACAAATGAAATTAGGGTTTGAACTCAGGTCTATCTGGCTGTAAAACCAACCACATTTCTACTATCCCATGCTTGATAAGAGCAAACTTCGGTAAGTTGGTAGCTATGGTGAGAGCAGAACAGGAAGATGTTTCTGACATCTGGAGAGGGAGGAATTCCTTCGCATTCTTTTTTTGTCTCAAAAACCTGTGGCTCGGGCTTCCCTGGTGGCACAGTGGTTGAGGGTCCGCCTGCCGATGCAGGGGACGCGGGTTCGTGCCCCGGTCCGGGAGGATCCCGCGTGCCGCAGAGCGGCTGGGCCCGTGAGCCATGGCCACTGGGCCTGCGTGTCTGGAGCCTGTGCTCCGCAACACCTGTGGCTCACTACATCAGTTTTGAGTGATCTGGGAAATGCTCTTTCTATCTCACTGCCCCCATCTGTCCGAGTAGACAGTAGAACCAGATTACCTGTCAAGACCCTGCTGGCCCTGACTTAATGTTTGTTGGACCAGAGGAGAGCCAGTGGGCCATTCTGGCTGTATGTTAGATACGGGTTGGGTTTGCCTTTGTATCACAGATTGGCCAGGTGTCCACCAAATCTGTTTTCTCTTCTTAGGCACACAGCTGAATTGTATTTCCCAGCCCCCTTGCATCTGTGTAGGGTCATGTGACTAAGTTCTCACCAATGAATTCAAGGGCTGACTGATGTGTCATTCTGAGGCCAAGGCAGCTGAGAGCAGTTATGCCTTGTCCGGCTCCCCTTTCCCCTTCCACAACAAGCTTGGAGATGATGTGATGTGGATAGCGGCATTCCCAAGATGGAAGAAGACTGGATTCCTGAGTCAGTGCTTGGTGGAGAGCTGCCAAGGGAGCTGCCCAACCAGGACATCTCTGCATTAGACTTTGTATGAGTAGAAAATACGACTTAATGTTAATCCAAATACAACTTTAGATATCTTAATGTTAAGATATTTGGGATGCTTGTCATAGCAGCTATTGTTAATCACTTTGACTAATACAGCCATCCAGTGTCCATTTCCCTTTCTGAGGGACATAGCATCATTTTCTGTCCATATGCTCCAGAGAATATGTAAGTAATACAGGCCTGGTCAATCGGAGCATTGCATCCCCCTAGCCATAGAGATTGGTTTTAAAATGGACATTTGAGCCAAGCAGAGCCTTTCTACTGGATCTGAAGCTATGATTAGAATTCAAGCTGCTGAGGGCTTCCACATGAGGAGAGTGTAGCCTTAGAAGAGAGCAGAGTCAAGAGACAAGGAGAGTGAGATTGGGGTGACCTACTGGCACTGACTAAGACCCTGGGTTCAATCACACTTGATCTGCCCAAGGTTATTTCAGTTGCCTAAACCAATAAATTTGATCCCTCTTTTTATTAAGTTATCTTGAGTTGGGTTTTATGGTCACTTGTGACCAAGAGTATTGACTTACACAGGCAGTAAAGATGAGGAGGGTCAATTTTCTACATTTTCTATGTCACCCATCTTTGTCCACTCAATTTCAGAAAAAGTAAATGAATGAATGGCCATAGAGGCTGGAGTCATGGGCAGAGTGAACTACAATTCAGCCAAAACACTAGGGCAGTTGGTAAAAGGTCTTAAAGTTACATCACTGAGTCATTTTCTATATAACATTTGAAAATGGGATGTAATATAGCAAATGATTATAACTTTAAGTTACATAATGCATATATATTACAATACAGGATATACAAATAAAGGCAAAACCTGTAAATTATTTGATGGCTTTCTTTGACAATCAGCAGTAACCTAGCTTGAATTCTTTCTGAATGCTGAGGCTCAGTTATCATTGCAGGAGTGATTGTACCATTATAGTTAGGTTTGATTTGGACGCTTTAGTAATTGTGAGAGAAGAAAAAATGGTCTTTATAAGGCAGAAAATAATATATATATTACAGTAAGTATTTTCAGTATTGAGTTTTCCTTGGTCCATTTCAAATTCATATGATCTGTGATAGTTCCTTACTCAGCCAAATTCAGAATGAATGAATGAATAGCAAAATTGCAAAATTTAGGACTGAAAACTCAACTCAAATTGGTTACTAGGAGAGAGTAATAGCTCTACTAAACTGAGAAGACCAGATGTGAGGTCAGTATTGATCCAGATAGTAAGATGCAATCCTCCCAGGCCCATTTCTCCCAATTCCTCCAGTTTTTCTCATGGACCAGCATCTGCAGGCTTCACTCAGCAGTCATGGCAGGCCAGCTTTCTCTTGGGCAGCAGCAAGATGGCTAGAGAACACCTCACCAAAAAAGATACATAGATGGCCAATAAGCAGAAAAAAAGATGCTCCACATCATATGTCATCAGGGAAACACAAATTAAAATAACAATGATAGGACTTCCCTGGTGGCACAGTGGTTAGGAATCCGCCTGCCAATGCAGGGCACACAGGTTTGAGCCCTTGTCCAGGAAGATTCCACATGCCACGGAGCAACTAAGCCCGTGTGTCACAACTACTGAGCCTGCACTAGAACCTGTGAACCACAACTACTGAAGCCCGCGTGCCTAGAGCCTGTGCTCTGCAACAAGAGAAACCACCGGAATGAGAAGCCCACGCTCTGCAATGAAGAGTAGCCCTCGCTCTCCGCAACTAGAGAAAGCCCACGCGCAACAATGAAGACCCAAAGCAGCCAATAAATAAATAAATAAATAAATTTATTAAAAAACAAAACAAAACAATGATATACCACTACACACCTATTAGAATTGCCAAAATCTGGAACACTGACAACACCAAATGCTGCCCAGGATGCAGTAAAACTACTCTGTATGACGCTATAACAGTAGATATATGTCATTGTACATTTGTCCAAACCCATAGAATGTACACCACCAAGAGTAAACCCTCATGTCAACTGTGGACTTTGTGTGATGATGATGTATCAATGTGGGTTCACTGATTGTAATAAATGTACTACTCTGGTGTGGGATGTTGATGGCGAGGGCAACTGTGCATGTATGGGGCAATATGAGAAATCTGTTTTTTCCTCTCAGTTTTGCTGTGAATTGAAAACTGTTCTGAAAAAAATAACCTTTTTAAAATAAATTTATTTATTTTACTTATTTATTTTTGGTTGCATTGGGTCTTTGTTGCTGCACGTGGGCTTTATCTAGTTGTGATGAGAGAGGGCTACTCTGTTGCAGTGCATGGGCTTCTCATTGCCGTGGCTTCTCTTGCTGCGGAGCACGGGCTCTAGGTGCGCGGGCTTCAGTAGTTGTGATGTGCAGCCTCAGTAGTTGTGGCGTACGGGTTTAGTTGCTCTGCGGCATGTGGGACCTTCCCAGCCCAGGGCTTGAACCTGTGTCCCCTGCATTGGCAGGCGGATTCTTAACCACTGTGCCACCAGGGAAGTCCTGAAAAAATAATCTTAAAAGATAGCTACAGAGTTCCAGACTTTAACATTATTGCAATGTACTCTCAAGGCTGAGAGAAAGGGTCTCTTGAATCAGCTTTTGCAGAAGAAGAGAAATCTCTTCTTTGCTGGAAAGACTCAGAGATTCCTCCTCATGCCCTTGTGTTTCACTGACTAAGTGCTGTCACCAGAGGGTCAGGAGTACTTGTTGGCCTAAGCCAATCTGGGGTTTCAGCATCACCTAAATCACATGGCTGGGCAGGAAGGAGGATGGTTTCCCAGGAAGAGGGTGAATGAGTGATGGGTAGTAGATAACAGGTGTTCTCTGTAAAGGGGAAGTTTATTTTCCTCCCTGAAACTAATATCCCCATTTCTCAAAGTTCTGTAGCATTTCTCTGAAAAGTCATTTAATTTTGGTCCACTGAACTTGTCCCTAAGGGACACAGAGAATCCACAATAAATATTACTCAAAGAAAGACCATTGGTAAAAGTAACAATAGTTGTAATGTTAAGTCCCCATGTTTCAGTGGCTGAACACCTCAGAAGTTAGTTCTTGCTCCTCTAAAGGGGCTGGATTGGCAGGTGGTTTATCACACTCTGATTTAGAGATCCAGGTTTCTTCTGTCTTGTGCCTCAGCCAAAGACCTAGAATTCTTCACTTCCAGATAATAGATGGGAAAAAGAGTGAAGCATTGCCTGTAGGAGGTTTTTCTATATATCACTTCTCACATTCTGTTGGGCAGAACTCAGTTTCAAGGCTATGCCTTAACTGCGAAGGGAGACTGGGAATGCAGTCGAGCAGAGTGTCCAGGGGAAAAAAAAGCCATAAAAAAGAAAAGGAAGGAAGACAATGAAAGAAATTCCATTCACCTAGTGCATTTGCTGATAAAGAAAATCTTTATCTAAATTAAAATGTATTACTAAAACAATAGGTGAGGATAGCTGCAGATTACATGCTAACATTATTTAAAATTTGTTAAAAGTTGATCCAAAATTAGATAATAAGGACCTACTGTATAACAGGGAACTATACTCAATACTCTGTAATAGCCTATATGGGAAAAGAATTTTAAAAAGAGTGGATGTATGTATATGTATAACTGATTCACTTTTCTGTACACTTGAAACTAACACAACATCATAAATCAACTATACTCCAATAAAAATTTTTAAAATAAAAAACATTAAAATAACTAAAGTTGATCCATATGGAGCTGACCTGCATAAATTGCAATTTCACATAGTTCAACTTAATGACAATTCAACACGAAATCTAGGAAATGGTGACGCTAAAAACATATTGGAGGCTTCCCTGGTGGCTCAGTGGTTGGGGGTCTGCCTGCCGATGCAGGGGACACGGGTTTGTGCCCCGGTCCGGGAAGATCCCACATGCTGCAGAGTGGCTGGGCCCGTGAGCCATGGCCGCTGAGCCTGTGCGTCCGGAGCCTGTGCTCTGCAATGGAAGAGGCCACAACAGTGAGAGGCCCACATACCGCAAAAAAACAAAAAAAAAACCATATTGGGAGTAACTTGTATTGAGTATTCGGGGATCTATTTCTGAAACAACTTTTCTGAGGTATAATTTACACATGGTAAAATGCTGGTAATTCAGGTGTATAGTTTGATGGGTTTTAACAACCTTATTACATTTTTTGATAAGGAAAGTGTCCAGGGAAGTAGGTCCATACTGCCACTATAGAAAGGAGAGTGTTGAGGGAATGTCTGGAAACTTCTGTAAAACAATTTTTCTTTCTTTGAGTTTATTAATAGTGATGAAGGAATTTTGTCCAAAACCCTTAGATTAATGCTTCAGTTTGCTTAAGTAGAATAGATGTGACTTTAGCCTGAGTAGCAAGAGTACTTCCAGGCTCCAGGATGAGCATAAGTACCACAATTCTGATAAACCACATACACCATGGTTAAGAGCTTAGGCTTTGGCATCAAATAGATCTGGGGTTGAATTCTGGCTCTGCCACTTTCAATCCATGTTAACATGGTATTCTGAGCCTCAGTTTTCTCTTCTGCAAAGTGGGACTAATAACAGCACCTACTTGTTAGAGTTAGTATGAACATTAAAAGATATAATGCATGAAAGCACTTAGTACAATGACCAGCACCTAGTAAGTGCTTAATTTCCATTAGCTGCTATTATTAGTTATTTATCATCCATTAGAAAAATACCCATTCTTGGAGAATAACTGATTTTATACACTATATGCCACTGAAAGGCCCCTGAAGAAATCATGCTCAGCTTGACTCCTGCAGCCTTTTTTATTCACCGTCCCATTATTTTTTATAAGATATTTTGAATTCCCTGTGGAAGCAAGAACCATAGTAACAAGCTTTCAGCTTCATTTTGCTTCTGAGATGATCATTAATGGAGTTATTTTGATACTTTTTTTTTTTTTATGAGACAGCCTTAACCTACAACTACAAATGCTTTTCCAAAATTTCCTGATTTATTTTTCTGTTCGGCTGAACTTTTGTGTCTTTGTCTTTATTTGTTTTTGATGAATGGATGATGTTGTCTTTAGATGTTCTCAAACATCCTGGGCACATTAAAATCCCCCCAATGGCTTTCATCAAATGGAGCGCAAGAAGGGGAAATCCAAGAAAGGCTCTGTTTCCTGAGACACCCATGCACCTGCTAAGGGACTGGTGTTAGGGAAATTACAAAGTCAGCCTCTGATTATAAAGATTCTTCCTTAAGGAAAAAAAAAAAAAAGCAAAAGAGAAACACACATTTACTTCAAAGAACTCCTGTCTGAGTGAAGGAAAAGTAGCCTCATTGCTTTGATCCTTTCACTGAGAGAAACAACATGAAAAGAAAAGAGAAAACAAGACTCAAAATATGGGCTTTTGTTGAGAGCATCATTAGGAGTGATTATTGGCTGCAGTAAACACATATTGCATTTCTGGAGCATTCAGTGAGGTCTTGCCAGCTTCTGCCTGGAAGGCCAGGCCGTTGATTCTGGGCCACACTCTGTTTTTCTAAGAAAGAGAGCAGGTCTCAGATCTCCTTGACCTCTGGTGAGTTCAGAATTTAGAAATAAACTTGGGTTTTTTTCCAAGACTTTGGTTTGTTTACCTTTGGTTAACACTGTCTGATTCATTTTTCCCCTTGAAGAGAAAAGCTCTTCAAAAAGCTGATGAAAAACCTTTTTGCACATGGGCTTCTTCAAAACAACATTGTGATGAGTTAAGTGCAAACAAATCAGGATCAGATGAATTACATTTTCCCTTTAAAACACAGACTTGAAGAGATTTAAGGGGGTGCGGAAGTGTTCTGTAAAAGTGTTCTTCAGATCCAGAGTCCTGAGTGGCAGTCAATATGGACAGAATTTGCCTCTCTTCTAGGACAGTATTTCTCAACTGGTGTGCATGGCCTCAATTCCCTCCAGGTAAACCTTCAAATTTTGATGAATGTGTAAGGTTAATTTGTCCTACAGTGAGGAAATTCCCAACACAGTGACACTGAAGAGGCAGAATAGGAAGCTGATTGCACAGCTACTGCTTGCTGCAAGGAGGTACCAGGTACAATTTAACAGGAAACTGGCACCAAAGAAAGATTGAGTAATTTGGGGACTGTGTGAGATTTTTGCTTCGTGAGCATATAAGGGTGTGGTCAGGGCAAGACACAGCTCTCCTCAAAGAACCCTGCAATTTCCATGAAGGCTGAAGCTCCAGGGTTCCTCTAGAACTGGGTGCCCATTGCCAGCATGGAGTTAGCCCAATGACAAATCATTAATGGTCACATGAAAGAAAGATTGAATAAACCAGTTATACAGCAGCCAAGGTTGATCACATTAGGCAGGGTCCTCCAGAGAAGCAGAACAATAGGATACATATTTATATACAAAATATATATTTGATTATACATAATATTATAAAAGGAGATTTATTATGATGAATTAGCTCAGGCAATTATGGAGGAAGAGAAGTCCCATCATCTGCCTTCTGCAAGGTGAAGACCTAGGAAAGCTGGTGGCATAATTCAGTGTGAGACTGAAGGCTTGAGAACCAGGGGAGCTGATGGCATAAGTTCCAGCTCAAGGGCAGGAGAAAATTAGATGAGATGTCCCAGTTCAAGCAGTGAGGCAGAAAAAGGGGCGGGGTGGCGGGGGAAGAATTCCTCTTTCCTCTGCCTTTTTTTCTATTTAGGTCCTCAACAGGTTACATGATGCCCACCCACACTGGGGAGGGTGATCTACTTACTGAGTCAAATGCTAATCTCATCCAGAAACACCCTCACAGACACACTCAGGTATAGTGTTTAATCCAGACACTCCATGGCCAGTCAAGTTGAAACATAAAATTAACCATCACAGTGACCAAGAGACTAAGCTCTGTCAAGAGGCCTACTTTCAAATTAGGACAGAAAACCAAAAGGCTAAGAACCTTTGCTTTGAGCAAGATCAATCCCCGTCTTTTCTACGGTCTTTTCCTAAAATGTATGTATTTTCTTGCTTTACCTCCTCTCCTGGCCTGGAAGCTTGTTGAGGGCAGAGTACATGTCTAACTTGGGTTTTTCCTCCCCTAGAGTGACTGGTGCATGACATGTGACACTAAATGATTCTGAACCCATGAAAGAATCTAAGCCATCATCATCTTCGTTACATTCATCATCACCATTTTTTCTCCTTTATTGCTTTCATTTTATGTCAAGATAGTGTCGTTCCAATTTCTAAGTACAGTCATGGGCATGATCCCATTGGAGGTACATGTTTGTGCTGTCCATCTGCTGTGGTTAGAATTTACAGAGTGGTCTGCATTGGACCTTCTTTGCTTGCCACTCTTCAGTTCTTGCCAACGGCTCTGTTGGTGCTCCAGGCACATCTTCAGGCATGGGCAGCTTTAGATGTAGCTAGGTGACATGTCTCAGGAAACAAAAGCTAGTATTTATTTGTTAAGTCACTTAGCAAAAATAAATAATTCAAACAAAAGCCAATTTTTAAAAAAGGGACTGAAGTTACATTGTATTTGGTTGGAATACTGTGCATAGACCCTGTTGTGGTCAATGTTCACAGTGCAGAAATGCCCCAACTGTTAAATGTCATATTCATCCCTTATCGCTCTTTTTTTTTTTTTTTTTTTTTTTTTTTTTTTTTTTTTTTTTGCGTTACTCGGGCCTCTCACTGTTGTGGCCTCTCCCATTGCGGAGCGCAGGCTCCAGGGCCATGGCTCACGGGCCCAGCCGCCCTGTGGCATGTCGGATCTTCCCGGACAGGGGCACGAACCTGTGTCCCCCTGCATCGGCAGGCGGACTCTCAACCACTGCGCCACCAGGGAAGCCCCTCTTATCGCTCTTAACATGGTAACAAAGAACTGATGGTGAAAGCAACCTTCCCATCCCACTGAGGTCAGGGCAAAGAACGATATATTTTGTTGCAACAGGTCTTGCCTTTGAAAAGAGCCACAAATGCCTTTATTTCATCATTTCTGACTCTTTCCTGGTTTTCAAAGGTCTTAACTCTCTTCTTTCTCTTTGGCTTCTTCCATTGAAAGTATAAAGTAGAGGTTCATGGAGTCCTATAGCTAGCTCTTTTGTCTTCAGATGACTTATTTGGGTAAACTTGGGTGAGTAAATTCAAATAATTCCTACTCAAAGGAAGAGAGCTGCTTTGAGCCTGTTCTGAAATGAACAATGTTTGTGGCCTTTTCCTTTTAAATATTGAAAACTTATTTTTAAATTTCTATTGTTTTTCTTTATGGGGCCTTTTAAAGCAAAAATGATCTGAGAACCACACTCTTACCACCACCAAAGTGTGGAGTTTTAGTATTTGTATTACAATATTACCTAAATGTATATTGCAGAAAAATAGATATAAATTTATGTTTGTAGTTCTTATAAACAATAAAAGAAAAAACAAATTTATAGGTTAAAAACCAATCAATCAAGTGAATAAAAAACTAACAACATTAATGTGAAAGATGATATAGTTTTTCTGGAACTAAATCACTGCTCAAAACAAGATGCTGACCACCTTGGCTTTTTGGGAGCTTTTTGGGCACAAATGCAGCCCTTCAGTGTTATGTCCAACTTGGTTCTTTACTGCCTAGCCCTTGACAAAGTAGTACTATTGGGTACCGAGATAAATGTAACCACAAATGCAAATTTGGGCTTTGGCACTGCCTTGTATAGGTTGGATATCCAGGTAATACAGAATATGCTAGTATTAATATTTTTTATCATCAACCTGAAAACCCCAAGTTAAAAACTTCCCTTTAGAAAGTTCATAGGTATCTATAAATTCATCCCAGTAACCCAGTAAATATAGGTGTAGAGTTAAACTATTTAACTCAAGCTTAGAATGAAAAGGTTTTAATAACACAATGAACATTTTTAGGATGATTTTGTACTTGTATAAGGACTTCATTCAGCTTACTTATCATTTACCAAATGGGGAATGAGTGTTTCAACAGGAGCATAAAAGGTCTTTGAAGGAATTCAAGCTCTCTTTTCCTTTTTTCTCCTTCTATACAATCAGTATAGGCTTGGTTATGCTGCACTAACAAATAACCCCCAAAGGGCAGTGGCTTAACTTAACAAAATGCATTTCTCCAGTGCTGGTTGGAAGTGGGTCTCTGCTCATTGTTGGTCCCTTAAGGATTCAGGCTGATGGAGGTCTGACCTTGAAATGTGCTTCCACCATCTTCCTGGCTAGGGGATGGGGTGTAATGACTCATGCTTGGTTCTCTAAATTTCAACCTAGAAGTGACACAATTACTTGTATCCATAAACCATTGGCCACAGAAAGTTACATGGCCATCCTAACTTCAAAGAAGTAGTATAGTCCTACCACGTGCTCACAGAGGGGAGAACTAGAATGTTTGTGGCCAACCCTAGTGCCCACTACCTCTTCCTTTATCATCTCTCACTTATTACAGAGGCAGGACCTGCAGGAAGAGGTATTGCCTCTGATGTATCTGTTAGGCTGTCTGGCTTTGTTATCCAAAAATGCCCCTGCCATCTTAGAAAGTAAATAGTGTGAAAATAACAAGGTCTATTTATTACTTCTGAAAAAAGAGGAAGAAGTACATAGTTGAGGAAAGGTTCAACAAAAATGCAAATTTTATATTTAAAGAATTAATAAACATGATACAATCTTCCCTCCTAGAATAGAGCTTGTCTCAAATGACTCTGGTAGTAGGAAGGTAAGCTTTGGGATTTGAATCCTGTAGTAGATACTGGTCAACAAACAGGGCTCCAAAATCCTTTGAGGTACATGGATCATTCAGGGGTGTTTGGTAATTATGAATTTTTTGGTAACTATAGTTATGGAGGAAAAAAAACCTCCATGAGTATTTAGTATTTTCAGTTTTATACTTTATTTTTAAGTGGAAGTGGGGGTCAAGGATAATTATGCATGTAGTTTGTATTTAAATAAGGCATGTGAGTGGAAATATTTAATTTTCCTCTCAGAAATCAGTTTCAATCGCAATGTTGAAATGTGCCATTAAGAGTACCTCATGCTATGATAATTAAATATTATGTTTTCCAAAGATGCTAAATGATATCTCCTGAGGGTCTCAAAATTTGCAAGTGTCTCTCTTTTATATAATGGGTCTTTGAAATAAACAAGCATAACTATTTTATAAATTGAGGATTTAAAATGAAAACTGGACATACTCATGCTCTCAAGATATTTTATTCTATTATAAGACCAATGATAAGTCCTTAACTGTCTGGATACAGTACATAAAGACTAGAAATGTTTCTCTTTTCCAATAGACTATGTTAGATACGCTACTTTTTAGTTTTATTTTGGCCATTATATTTTAATAAATGAAATTAGCCTCTTTTGTGATAGGTGATATAAATTTAGGTGGAAAACATTGTTCTACTGCCTTTGATGTCTAATTATAAAGTAAAGAATATTCATTGCAGAAAAATCAGGAATTACTGAAGAACATAAAGAGCCCAGCCGAACAGAATTAAAAACCTAGTAGTAGGGCTTCCCTGGTGGCTCAGTGGTTGAGAGTCTGCCTGCCGATGCAAGGGACATGGGTTCGTGCCCCGGTCCAGGAAGATCCCACATGCCATGGAGCGGCTGGGCCCGTGAGCCATGGCCGCTGAGCCTGCACGTCCGGAGCCTGTGCTCCGCAACGGGAGAGGCCACACAGTGAGAGGCCCACGTACCACAAAACAACAACAACAACAACAACAACAACAACAAAACCTAGTAGTAATCTCCCTACCTAGGCGCAAGCATTTAACATAGTATTTTTCTTACCAGTCTTTCCTTTAGTGTGTGTGTTTGTGTGCTCACAGGTGCTTAACTCTATTGGGATCATGTGAGGAGTTCTGTTTTCTACGTTTTTCATTTAACATTAGAATATTTTGGGGGGTGGTGGTAGTGCGGAATTTATCAGGTTCTGTTCCAAAACCTTTTTCTCAGAATTATGCACTCTGCACCCAAATTTCAGAACACTGTTCTTCTTGGGATAAAGGCAACAATCCTTATGCACTAGGATGTATCCAGCATGATGCTTTTGGGAGCAAGCATTAGAAAACCTGGCTGAAATAGGCTTGAACAACAAGAATGTTTATTATCTTGCATTATGAGAAGTCTAGAAGTAATTCAGCCTTCAGGGTTCCTTGATTTCGTGACACAGCATGGTCAAGGACCAAGGTGCTTCCCATATCTCCTCTTTGCTGTCCACCCAATTGGCTTTATCCCATGGCTGACAACAGCAATTAGGTCAACAGGCTTCCTGCTTTATGCCTAGAGGGTGAGAGAAAGGCCTCTTTCCCATCAGGGAATGAAATACTGGGCTTCCCTGGTGGCGCAGTGGTTAAGAATCCACCTGCCAATGCAGGGGACATGGGTTCGATCCCTGGTCTGGGAAGATCCCACATGCTGTGGAGCAACTAAGCCTGTGCGCTACAACTACTGAGCCTGTGAGCCACAACTACTGAAGCCTGCACTCCTAGAGCCTGTGCTCTGCAACAAGAGAAGCCACCACAATGAGAAGCCCACACACTGCAACAAAGAGTAGCCCGCACTCACTGCAACTAGAGAAAGCCCACGTGCAGCAACAAAGACCCAACACAGCCAAAAATAAAAATTAATTAATTTTTTTAAAAAGGAATGAAATCCCTCCCATCATTTGGGGGTCCAGATGGTCCAGTTTAGGGTAATTGGCACCATTAGCAGTTGTCTCATGTGGGGTTTAAACCTGGGATAGGGAAGGATTGACTTAGATCTGCTGGAACCCATCCTTGGAGCTGAGGATGCATCATTTAAGCTGTATGGAGGAGGTTGAATACCTAAAGAAATTTGAATTCTACTGGGAAAGGTAGGATAGATGCTGGATAGGCATCTGATATTGTTCAGCAAAAAGGCCCCTTATAATGTCTCCCTACCCTAGTCATGTTCTAGTCTTACTTTACACCATGTTCTCCCACCTCTTTCTTGATTCCAGTTTCTAATGAGGCGGTCATCTTCTCTATCTCAGGGCCTTTGCACATGCTATTTCCTCTTCCTGGGCTGCTCTTCACTTCTCTCCTCGTTTTTCTTAGTTAACTCCTCTCATTCTTCAAGGGTCAGCTCAGCACTCATCCTGACTAGGGCAAACCCTTTATTCTTCTCCTTTCTCGCACTCATTAGTGTTTAGTCTTTAGTGAATAGTGTGGTTTTTTTTTAGGCTAGTATTTATTTTTTCCCACTGACATTAGGCTTCCTCAGGGCAGAGAATGCACCAGTTTATTTCCTGGCCCTAACATAGTGTCTGAAATGTGTAAGGTGCTCAATATAAATTTTCTAAATAAAAAATGAGCAAACGAAGCTAATTTTAAACAGAGGTTAGATCCCAGTATATCAAGATGAAATTTAATGTTCAAAATACCAAGTAAGTGCTTATTCATTTTTATTTCAAGTGTTTTCTTACAGAGTAAAGGAGATAGTACAGTAGGAGGTGTTCAGGATGTGGAGGCTGGGGGTTAGAGAGGATGTACCAACTGTTTGCAATACCAGGTGATTAAATGAAAACTTAACACATTATTGTGGCAAATCTCATGGGATTTCTTAGGACAAAAGATAGTCCCATATCCCCTTTTCCCTTGGTTACTTTGTCACCTGAGGAATCTCCTTTTTTCTATGAGAAAAGAGATAACCATGGATATAGATTATGATGAGAAATAATATAGTCATGATATGGAGTTTCTTGTGGGTAGTATTTTTCTGTTTCATCTAATGAAAAAATATAGGTGTTGTGTTAAGAAATTAAAGAGGGGCTTCCCTGGTGGCGCAGTGGTTGAGAATCTGCCTGCCGATGCAGGGGACACGGGTTCGAGCCCTGGTCAGGGAAGATCCCACATGCCACGGAACAACTGGGCCCGTGAGCCACAATTACTGAGCCTGAGTACCTGGAGCCTGTGCTCCACAACAAGAGAGGACGTGATAGTGAGAGGTCCGCGCATCGCAATAAAGAGTGGCCCCGCTTGCCACAACTAGAGAAAGCCCTCGCACAGAAAAGAAGACCCAACACAGCCATAAATAAATAAATAAATAAATAAAAAGAAATTAAAGAATTTGTTTCAAACCTTTAATATTCATGAAGAATACTGTTTACTAGAATGCTAATAAGTCAGTAGGTTTCAAAGAATTAATATCAAACGTCTATCAATAAAAATACTAACACAAATGGTCATGGAGGGAATATATAGAAGAAATCCATTTTGTACAGAAAAACCATTGCTTAGTATTTTCCTATATATTTAAACACTGTGTTTATATTATTTTAATGTCTGCCTACTCTCTCATGTCTGAACGTATCATATCTAACCTTAAGACATTTCATTTTCCCCCCATCTCTTGCTTTGTAAGTAATTCTCAGATGACCATCTCAGCATAAATCCACATTCCAGGTTATGTCCTCCAGAGACAGATCCTCAGAAATAGCATTACTGGGATCTCTCCGTTTAATGTCCAGCTTTGAAAGCCTGTGAATTCAGTGTTCTAAAAGTGAGTTGGCTTACCACCGGTCTGAAGTTGGAGAAGAATAAGCAGGGGAGGGGAGGTGTCTAGCTCAGGACATTGCACTGATTCACTGGCGACATTCAATAAAGGAGGACTCTGCAATTGTGGCTGGGGTGGGGACACTGGGATCTGCCCAGATATGCCAATTGTCAGAGAGATGGCTGTGTCCGAAAAAACAAGGAAATTTCCTGCCCAGGCCCCAGTGTGTGAGAACTCTGAGGGAAACTCAGGTGAAGTCAATGTCAGCATTTTACCTTTAAATATTGGACCTGGAATGTGATCAATCAGCAAGCCACAAGGGAGGAAGTATAAATAAAACATGTCCCTTGCAAAGAGGGCAAAGCTGCAATTTGCCAAGTGCACTGTAATTGTTTCTGGTTAATTATCTCAGTGGTGAGCTGGGAGCACCAAAGGCACACATTTACATCCTTATTGTGGATAAAAATAATGCCACTCCTTGTATGATCCTGATTTTGTTGTTGAGATGCGGACAATGCATTCCCATGTCCCTTGGATGGTAAGTGATTGATGGTGACCTCATACAGCTCCACTTTTTGGATAGTCAATTTTTTTTTTTTTTTTTTGGCTGCATTAGGTCTTCGTTGCTATGCATGGGCTTTCTCTAGTTGTGGCGAGCAGGGGCTACTCTGTTGCGGTGCGCAGGCTTCTCATTGCAGTGGCTTCTCTTGTTGCGCAGCACGGGCTCTAGGTGTGCGGGCTTCAGTAGTTGTGGCTCACAGGCACTAGAGCACAGGCTCTGTAGTAGTGGCGCATGGGCTTAGCTGCTCCACGGCATGTGGGATCTTCCCAGACCTGGGCTCGAACCCATGTCTCCTGCATTGGCAGGCGGATTCTTAACCACTGCACCACCAGGGAAGTCAATTTTTATCATCACTGTAAGTACTTATAGTAATTATGTTACTATAATTATTATATATTTAAATATAATAATTATATTGCTATAATCAATAAGTACTAATAATTACAATAATACTAAATGCAGTCACTGGACTAAGTAATTTAGCACATGTATTAGTTCACTGAATGCTCAAAACAACCCTAAGAGGGAAGATTTTTTCCCTAATTTTCAGATTTGGCACCTGAAGCTTAGAGAGTTTCAGTGACTTGCTCAAGGTCACATAGCTCACACTGAATCCCATTTGTTATGCTGGGATCCAGATAATTTTCTCTTAAGGACTGTAGCAGACACCTTGGTGCCCCACCTAGATCTCCTGGGACCCTTTTTACCATTCACTGCACCCTTCCCCCAATTGCTGGAGGTGCTTTTGTTAATAGTGCACACATGATGTCTTTTTGGGAGCATTGCCCTTCAAAGACAAGAGCCAATTTTCCTGGAAGTACCTGAAAATAACGGCCCCCATGTTGGACCAACCCATAGCTAATAACTAGCTGGTGTAGAAGTATAAAAGCCCAGCAACCTCGTTTTGAGGTGATTCAAGTTCTGTAATGCAGTTTGTGGTTGGACTTGGAGCTCTCCGCAGGATCAAGCTATGATTAGACGTCACCTGAAACTACAGTCTTGCTTAATTTCTTCTCCTTCTCTATCCTTCTTCCTTCCTTCCCATACAGGATCTTTGGAGATCACTCCCTTAATAAATGCCTTTTACACAAACCCCTTCTCAGGCTCTGCTTCTAGGAAGCCCGACCAAAGACAGTCACTACACAAAGTGGGCTCCTGGTAAGTCTGCTGATTTGCTGAAGGTATCCTTCCCACTGAAGCAGTATCACCTTGTCTGTATGACCTTGGGTAAGTCCTTTACATCTCAGGGCCTCGTGTCCCTTCTCTGAAAGATGAGAGGAATAAATTGGATGGTCCCCAGAGCCTCTTCTAGTTCTGAGAACCACT
Source organism: Kogia breviceps (assembly GCF_026419965.1). Lineage (NCBI taxonomy): Eukaryota > Metazoa > Chordata > Mammalia > Artiodactyla > Physeteridae > Kogia > Kogia breviceps. Next base: position 35,242,204 of record NC_081319.1, on the reverse strand, counting down.
GACGTTTCCACTTTCTAAAAATCCAGAGAGTGTGAACTTTTTTTCCCCACTGTCTCCATCTCCACCACAGGGGACTCCTGAAGAGACTGGAGCTTACTAGCTGCTTCTGTGTGTGACCCTAGGGGCAGGAGTATCCAGTTCTGGAAAGTCTGGAACATCTTTAGGAAGAAACGGTATTCCTAGGTTAGGCAAGAAGGGTGGCATCCCCCTGGGCAGGCAAGTTACTGTTTGGGGTAGGGGTGCGGAGGGGGAATATTCCATGCTTGGAATTGTAAGGTGAACATAGGGAATAGATAATAGGATTTATCAAGATGCAGGTCACCAGTGACTTTGACAAGAGTAGATTCAATGCAGTTCACCCCAACTGAAGTGAGTTAGAAAATAATAGGAGGTGAGGAAGTGGAATGAGGGTGACAGGCCATCCCTGGAAGGAGGAGGGCAGTGCACATGGTCCAGCTAACAAGGTCGGTGGACTAGATATAAGGATGACAGGGTCCCGCTCTTCCAAGTGTCCTTCTAAACAATCATAAGCTGTGAAGGAGAAAGGGTAGAAAATGGGATGATTTAAAGGAAAAGGAGAAGTTCTGAAAATGTTGTCTAGGGCTGGGAAGCAGATCTCCTAGTGAAACTGCCAGGCGGTGTGAAGATACAGAGGTATGTAGTTGTAGTGAGACCTGTTAACATGGAATATTTCCCTACAGCCAAATTCAGCTGCTCATGTGCAGAGTTGGGGTGGTATGGGTTTAGCTAGAATTGGGGTTTTGCTAAAGTGATTTGATAAAAGTGATAGAGAGGTAGGAATCTGAGGACAGAGTGAAGAAATTAATGTAGCGATGGGCTGTGGTACCTAAGCAGAGAAGTCAATACAGAAAGGATATGATGAATAATAAAACAGCCAAAAGGTAAATGGACTTCAGTTTCTGGTGGATTCAGAGAATGTGGGTGTCACTGAGTAAGTGAGGTGGAAACACAGGAAGTGATGTTTAGCAAGTAGGATATTAGGATGTTCAGCAGCTGAGATGTTGAGGCAGTCCAGATATTGGAAATGACAAGGTCTAGGGTGTGTTGACAGATGGTGTCTGAGGTGGGGTGGAGGAAAAGATCACTGGAAGGGAAGATCAAGGAACAGTGCTAGGGTGCTACATGATCATCTGTGTAGGTGCTGAAGTCGAAAAGAATGGTGAAAAGAGTAGAGGTAGAGAGGAAGAACAAGGTGCTAAAATCTTTAATGAAGAGTCATAATGGTCTAAACTAATTGTTTAGGTCAAACAATTCTAAAAAAAAGTGTCTAAAAATGGAGGGAGAGAGTGGTCTGGGCACCACAGGAGTTGGGATTTTTGAGAGAGAAAGCAGAAGGGGTCTGGATGTGGCAATGAGGAGCAAAGAGGACACCTACCCCACCTTTGGGGCATAAAGCAGTTTCCACCCGAGAGACTGTCAGGAAATCTGTGCTCTCAGTGACAGCCAGCTTTCAGAAGCAGGCAGTACTCAGAGATTCCTTAAGATCCCAGACCAGACAGTACAGTCACCAGGGGAAGAGCAAGTGAACAGGGAGCCATGCCACAAGATTTCCACCAGGAGATCATTTGTCAGGCTGTTGTGAAAATGGAAGATTGGTGCTTGGCATCAATCCTGACCTCCTTCCAAAGTGCCTTCCTGTCCTGCAAAGGCTGAAATGGGGAAGATAGAATTTCCCAGACTCCTCTGTAGCTAGGTTTCCAGATGTGCTCCAACTTCAGCCAAACAGATGTGCTCAGGAGGGAGTCAGGAGACAGAGATGAGAAAGAGGCCATGCTTCTACAGCTTCTGCTGACACTAACAGTGATGGGGCTGTGGCTGGAGGTGCTGGTGGGGGAAGCGGTGTACAGGGCACCCATTTGGTGCTGCAGATTGTAGCAGGCAGTGAGGTTGTGGAGTTCGCAGCAATAGTGGAGATTTCCTGACTTTGGTGGCTCTCTGACCATGGTAGTAATTGCATGGGTATGGGGCCAACAGTTGTAAGAGAAGTTTCTGGATCAGACAGCTCTTCCTTGTCATAGAAGAGGCAGGAGTCTTTTGGAAGGTCCAATTCTGCCAGTCTAGAAAACTTAAGCTAGGGTCATTTTCTTCAAGTCTCTAATGATTCTGTAAGCCATATAATACTTTAAAATAAATTCTTTCTGCTTATATTTACTAGAGTATACTCTACGCTCTACAACCAAACCCTGATGGGTATATGGGCCTAAGTTACACAGTAGAAGTGAAGATGCTCTAAAAACATAAAGTACATAGTGCCCTCAATATAAACCACTGGTTCACTAGGGAATAAGAATGTACCCAGAGCAGCTCTTCTTGAAAAGAACCTGCTCTGCGCAGGCCATCACCTCGAGTCCTCTTATAGCCCTGCAGAGCAGAGGTGATCATCCCATTGTGTAAATGAGAGAATTACAGCACAGAGAAGCTGTTTTTTTTCTAAGGTTACACAGCCAGGAGGCGACAGAACCGGGTTTGCTAAACTGTCAGTACACCACGCTGCCTCACTGGGTAGGGACTGGACAGCTCTATCTCAGACACAAGGACCTGGCAAAGTTCTTAAGTAAAGAAGAGTGATTTTTGTGCTAAGACATATCTCTGAGGATATTTTCCCTCTTAAAAACTTTAGTAAAGTTTGAGTAACTATTTTATGCAAGATTAGACATGCTTCTGTTTTGGCCATCATACTAACGGACAAAGATTCCTAAATGGTAAGGATTTGAAGATGAGATAAGAAGGGCTGTTGGAATCCCGTGCTCCCAATGATAGGGAGAGAAAGAGAGGGTCATTGTAGCAAAAGAAAGAAGGGCCTGAGAGCTGCCATCGAAGGTGTTGAACCCGGCTATATGGAGAGGCAACGAGACGGATGCTCAAATTAGGACTTAAGTTCCAACCAGAAGACAAAGGAGTCCTGGGTTGAGCAAAAAAGTGAGAGATGGAAGGGGAAAAGAGCCAACCTCCCTAGAAGGTGCTCTGTGCAAGAGGCCACCATCCCAGCTCAGAACTGAGGAGAGTCCAGCAGTGTTGGGAGAAGGGCAGGAGAGAAACCAACAGAGGAAAGAAGGTAGGAAAGTAAAATAATCAAGAAAAAAAGCATGCAAGATGTGGCCGAGCTTTACCTGGCTCCTCAGCTTTTTTTCTGCCAGAGAGCGAGGAGATTATGACTCGTCTGGTTTGGCAGCACAGCCTCCTGCTCCCCAGCCATCCCTTGATCTACCTGTCATTAACCTAATCTGGGGCTTCCCTGGTGGCGCAGTGGTTGAGAATCCGCCTGCCGATGCAGGAGACACAGGTTCGTGCCCTGGTCCGGGAAGATCCCACATGCCGCGGAGCAACTAAGTCTGTGAGCCATGGCCGCTAGGCCTGCGTGTCCGGAGCCTGTGCTCCGCAAAGGGAGAGGCCACAACAGTGAGAGGCCCGCATACCGCAAAAAAAAAAAAAAAAAAAAAAAAAAAAACCTAATCTGAACACAGCCTCCAGGGCCCCGTGCCTTCCTTGAAGGTAGCACTTCCACGTCGTCCATCTCTTGCTTTTCCATTTCTTGAGCCGTTAATGCTGCAGGGGCTTGGACCCAGGTTAGGTTAGGCTGGACCAGCCGTGCAACGTTGGGAGGGTTACCCAGTCTCTCTGAACCTCGGTTTTCCCATCAGTAAAATGAGAATGATAATCACGCTTGTTGTACAGCTTAAATCAGATAATACATGAGAAAGGTCCAACCAAGGGCTTGGCACTCAGGAAGTTCTCAATAAATGCAAACTTTTGTTATCTTTATCTAACCTCCTGTACTTTCTCTCTATACTCTTAGCTGGTATTGGGCTGCACCCTGCAGGCCTGCAAGCCCTGTACTTGCCCAGCTTCAAGACGAAAGAAAGAGCCCAGAGTCAGAGACATCTATGGTTTAATGGATAGGGAGATCTTACTTGTCTGAAGCAAAGTGCTGCAGTGACACCCCACCATATGCGGCAGACGGTGGGCAGGACATGGTGGCAGTCTTTGCTCCTGGGGGGAAGGGGAGGTTAGTTAGCAGTTATAGGGGGAAGTGACGTCAGGTTGGCTCATTGGTTGCCAGGGAAACCAGCAGAGGGGCACACCCCTCACGGGCCCTTTGATAAGCTATCTCAGTGGAGATGTTCTGATCTAAAGCTAGAACAATCACCAACTGGGGCAGAGGCAAGTATGCAGGACGGTCAGTCACGTGAATAGGGTGTAGGTGAAGCAGGCACTGGTGGAACAGCGGATGTACAGAGAGCAAGAGAACAGCCATCCTGAGTGGCCTGACAGTACACTTCAGCCCTACATACCCTGCAGGACCCTTAGAATCTTTGTTTGCCCCTCTTCTGCCATACCCCTGGGGTTAGGTACATAGAGGGGCACAGCAGTCAGACACCACAAATACAGTATAGACAGCAACAGCCAGAGAGCATCAAGAGTAAGACACCTGGTATGCTCAGAACAGTCATTTGCCAGGATGTGGGCATATTTTGGAGACAAGCACTTACCAGGTCAATGGAGGGGGAGTCAATGGCAGCAGCGTCCTGTTCAGTTATAAGGAAGGTAAGGCCATCCCTAGTTTTCACAAACCCAGAGCCCCTCCATGAGGAGGGGGAAGGCCCCAGCTCTAAAATAAACATTCCGGTGGCCTAGCCAGGAGTCAGAAGTCACAGTACAGGTCTGCCACCCCATGTTACATTGAGTGACATTAGTGGTGGACCCATTAGGTCTTTCCAGACAAAACCCAGTTAATCCCAATAGTTGGACTCATGTGTCCAAAAGTCAGCCTATTCCTTTCCACCCAGCATAGTCCAGAGGTGCTCATGGGCAGTCAGATGTACAGCAATGTTTACCAACAGGGGTCCTTCTGATGTAGTGGCATGTGGGACAGGAAGATGGTGAGAGTCTTTTTCCCCCATTGTCAGTCTTCCCCACATGGTTGCATTAGTTGGGTCTATTTTTCATGGAAGCCTAGAGGAGGATGACAACGGCATCTCACTGTAGGCCCAGCAATTAGACTCATTTCACAGTGAGGCCATTGTTGCTTCCCACTCCTCAAATAGATTTCCTTCACTCAAGCTAGAGGTGAAATGTAAGACATCTAACAAGCACAACACAGGGAAGATCATGACCATTAAGCAAAATACAAGCAGTAGCCGCATTCTGAGATAACACCACCCCTGCCTGTGGTTTTTTGTCGGGTCTGCAATACAGTTCCATTAACTCAAGTTTTCAGTAATACAGGAATGTGTCTAAAATCACATCTACAATGACCACCTAGTTTTACCTTGGATGTCTGAACCACAGCTACTCCATTTTGACTTTCAAATGCATTCCCCTCCTCAGTGGCCAAAGCAGATGTACTATGCATGTTCAATGGGCCACAAAACAGGCGACTCTGTCACATGGTTTAAATTAAACCATTTATAAGCCAGAATTACTTCCCCATACCTCCACATGTGAAGATTTTTCCATCATTTCCCTTTTTGATTGCAAAGCTTTCAATAAGCCAAAGTATTTGTCCCTCAAAGCCAGGGTCCTGCCCTGGGTCTGGATTGTGTCCCTCCATGTCCCTCCAACTCCATATTGGCCTAGTTATCTTCATTGGGGGAAAACTGATCAGATAAGCTCAGAAGTATGTCAACAGGGAAATATTTTAGAGGCTATACATTTTATCAACTATACTGAATTTTTACAAAAACGTTGTATCAATACATGTGTTGTTAGCAATAGACTTAAAGCAAGTAGTGTTACAGATCATGAGTAGTTACACTCTGTGACTAGAGAATTTTCTTTTCCTCCTGAATATCAGGGCAAAAGTGTGGCCCACACAATAAATTTCATAAGCCTAGACCTCAGTTAACAGGACTAGAATTTAATATCCACTGAAACATAATCTTTTTCTGTCTAAAGTTATCCTCATCTCTACCGAACACAGTCAAATCAAGACTAACTTGTCTGCAAAACAAGTCTGGTCAATTGGCCACATAGGCTTCTCCAAACTGGTTGTGGTGGAACTCCTCAGAAGGAATCTCAGACTGAATATCCGAAAAGCCTCCCAAGGCCAGGAAAACCATGCCAAAGGCCTGCCATCAAGCTCTGCCTCAGTAGATTTCTCTCTTCCAGAGGTCCCCAAAATATCGAGATTTCTGCACATGCCAGGAGACAGTCTTTCCCATTCATCTCACAAGGATGCTCGGAACCCAAGCATCTCCAATTTCTGGAGGGACCAGGCAGCAAGAAAAGAAAAATATTTCAATTTTACCCACAGGCAAAGTTTACCAAATTGCTGTAAGTCATAACTAACTTAAGGGGAAGGGCATCCCTATATCTGGAAAACACAAACCAAAACACAAATCAAACCCAGTAATATCCCAGACAAAATCCATAAAAATTATAACCATATTCACCAGTTCACTCAGTAACCAGTCCTTTTGTTAACTTTTTATGAAGTCATCAGATTTTCCATTAGGACTCTTTAATTACTTACCTACTTCAGCAGTATGATCTGAAATTTATCAGAGACCTGTATTTGTCAAAAGTTCTTCCTATGAATATTCTTGAAGATGAGGAACTTTTGCAAAAGCATCAGAGTACAACAATAACTGTCTATAAATGACAAAGGACTTAAACTGACATATTAAACACCTGATTACAATGTAATCAATAAAGAAACTTGGTTACAATAACTAGAATTATGACTGATTATAATCTCAACCCTTAAAAACCTTAATCTCTGGCAAAAACCAAGAAGCAAGTAATTGTGCACTGTTTGTCATACCAGCATCTCCTGATTGGGAAACTTATGCTTTAGTCTTCCTCCCCTAAGAAGGCAAAGGTAGGTAAGCTTAGATCTGCCCAGCAATTAATGTTCCAATATTTTAACCTATTTGAAATGACCCAAATCGTCAGTTAATTCTCTTCATTTAACATAGTTTAGTTTCAAGTTACCAAAATCTGGAGAGACTATTTTAGATAGACATTCCCAAAATGTAATTATTCCTATAGAGTTTACCTAAAAGCTCTTACCTTACTTATTTTTACTTAAAGTTTCAAACTATCAAGTTATTTTCCTTGCTTACAAATTTGCAACAGATATAATGAGGTCTTACTTGATCTCTAGTAAACCTATGTACAACAGCAATATTATACTTAACACTGATGACTCTAAAGACACGTTTAGTACTGAATATTTTCTAGATCATGTGAACCTGAACTTCATTCTGGCCAGTTTCTTTTATATTTCTGAGAATTCATATAAGCAGGTAATTTCTTTTATGCCAATTAAACAGAGCTCATCCACAAATGAATCTTGGCAATGCCATTTGGAGGCAGAGACACCTCATATTTATAAGGTACACATAGACATACATATATCTATATAGACACAGAGACCTCACAGTTTTCCTGCTAGAGTTTAAAAGCCCTTTTTTTAATTCACTCTCAGGGATTAAAGATCCTAAGATCCCAGGTAGATCATTTACATCATATCTCAAAGGCACAGGAAGAGAAATACCAATTCCGTCCAGAAAGCTAACTTCCTCTAATGGCATATGCAAAAACCAGTTTAAGAACGTCAAAAGATTCCCATCTTGGCCATTTTCAGAAATTTTTTTCAGTTTCTAAATAGCAATTCATTTTAAACAAATAATAGTAATAGACAATAATGCCTCCCTTTCAGAGGAACGTGAATAGTAATAGACAAACATGCCTCCCTTTCAGAGGAACGTGAATCAACATTCAACTTAACTTTCACTGCAGCTGTCAGCTCAGCCTCTATGGCCTTTCTTAATATAAAAAGCAATGGTTCACGGGGCTTCCTTGGTGGCGCAGTGGTTCAGAGTCTGCCTGCCGATGCAGGGGACACGGGTTCGTGCCCCAGTCCGGGAAGATCCCACATGCCACAGAGCGGCTGGGCCCGTGAGTCATGGCCGCTGAGCCTGCACGTCCGGAGCCTGTGCTCCACAACGGGAGAGGCCACACAGTGAGAGGCCTGCGTACCGCCAAAAAAAAAAAAAAAAAAAAAAAAAAAAGCAGTATTTTAATATCAAAAAATCAAACAACCCAATCAAAAAATGGGCAGAAGACCTAAGTAGATATTTCTCCAAAGAAGATGTACAGATAGCCAACAGGCACATGAAAAGATGCTCAAAATTGCTAATTATTAGAGAAATGCAAATCAAAACCACAATGAGGTACCACCTCACACTGGTCAGAATGGCCATCATCAAAATGTCTACAAATAATAAATGCTGGAGAGGATGTGGAGAAAAGGGAACCCTCCCACACTATTGGTGGGAATGTAAATTGGTGCAGCCACTATGGAAAACAGTATGGAGGCTCATCAAAAAACTAAAAATAGAGTTACCATATGGTCCAGCAATCCCACTCCTGGGCATATATCCAGAGAAAACTAATTCGAAAATATACATGCACCCCAATGTTCATAGCAGCATTATTTACAATACTCAAGACATGGAAGCAACCTAAATGTCCACTGATAGATAAATGGATAAAGATGTGGTATAATACACAACTCAGCCGTAAAAAGTAATGAAATAATGCCATTTGCAGCAACATGGATGGACCTTGAAATGATCATACTAAGTGAAGTAAGTCAAACAGAGAAAGACAAATATCATATGATATCACTTATATGTGGAATCTAATATATGATACAAACAAACTTATTTACAAAAGAGAAACAGACTCACACACAGAAAACAAACTCATGGTTACCGAAGGGGAAAGGGGGTGGGGGAGGGATAAATTAGGAGTTTGGGATCAGCAGATAAAAACTACCATATAGGGCTTCCCTGGTGGCGCAGTGGTTGCGAGTCTGCCTGCCGATGCAGGGAACACAGGTTCGTGCCCCGGTCTAGGAAGATCCCACATGCCGCAGAGCGGCTGGGCCCGTGAGCCATGGCCGCTGAGCCTGCGCGTCCGGAGCCTGTGCTCCACAACGGGAGAGGCCACAGCAGTGAGAGGCCCGCATACAGCAAAAAAACAAAAACAAAAAACTACCATATATAATATTGATAAACAACAAGATCCTACTATATAGCACAGGGAACTATATTCAATATCTTATAATAAACTATAATGGAAAATATGAAAAATACATACGTGTGTGTATATATATACATGTATATATAAAACTGAATCACTTTGCTGTATACCTGAAACGTTTACAAATCAACTATTTCAATTTGAAAAAATGTTTGAAAAATTCTGAAGAAAAGATCTGTTTAAGAATACTCTCAAATTTAAGAAAAAGGGAAAAATAGACAAGATATTAATAAAATTGTTGCATTTTTATTTTCTGCTTTAAAAAGAAAAAAAAAAAAGCAATGGCCAGCCCACAGCTGTCTTATTGTCTAACTTCTTTTTTCCCATTGTAATTGTGGCCAATATCTCCACAACAGCCTTAGGGGTGTCTATGAGTTCCTCGTACTCTTTTGGCCGTCCCCATTCATCAGGGACATCTCAGTGCTAACTTGGGAGTTCTCCTCTGTCTCCTGGCTGCTCCGCCAAATGTTTGGCTGCACCAGGCAGGCCTACAAGCCCTGTAGTTGCCCAGCTTCAAGACTGAAGAAACAGCCTGGAGTTGGTGACAGAGACATCAATGGTTTAATGGATGGGGGAGCTTACTTGTGTGAAGCAATGTCCTGGAGTGACACCCCACTGTGAGCGGTGGACGGTGGGCAGGATGTGGTGGCAGTCTTCACTCTGGGGGAAAGGGGAGGTTACCAGTTAAAGGCAAAATTGATGTCAGGCTGGCTCATTGGTTGCCAGGGAAACCAGCAGAGGAGAACGCCCCCACGGGCCCATTTGATGTTATCATGGTGCATGCAGGTGTTTTGATTTAAAGGTTAGAACAATCACCAGCTGAGGCAGGGTCAAGTATGTAGGAAGGTCAGTCCTATAAGTAGGGTGAAGGTGAAGGAGGGGATTTAAAGAGAGCAAGAGAACACCCATCTTGAGTGGCCTGACCATAGAGCTGGTGAGATAGAAAATAATAAGACTTAAAGAATCTGGATTCCTACTTGGCTCTACCACTTAACTGTGTGATTTGGGGAAGTCTCTAGACCCTCTGGGCCTCAGTTTTTCCATCTATGAAATGGTGGCACAGATGAAAAATTTCAAATGAATGAGATCTTTGACATAATCATATAATTTCTATTCTGGTAGAGATACTCTTGGAAAGTCAGAGCTAATTCTTCCCCTCTTTTCGGGTTGAAGCAGTCTTTATCTTGGACTGTGCACTGATCCAGTGCTGTCACACAAACCATTCACTGAGGACTTCTTTACGCTAAACCCCCATTGCTAGGATAATCCGTGTCTGACTCTTCCTTGAAATCTCTACAACTCAAATACAACTGCCTTTCCTCACCTGTTGGTCAGGTGCTAGGCTGGCTCATACTGCCTTGTTACATTTTGGGGAATTCTATGAGTCACTTATTAAGCACAGCCATTATAAAACTTTATATGTACTTGCAATTAAATAAGTTATATTAAAAACAAAGATAATAAATACTCAAAATGCATCACTTCCTAGTTATACATTTTATTCATGGTCATGCTCTTGAGGTTATTTGCATCTATTTTAGCTGTATGCTGGTGTGCACAGCTCTTCCCAACTCTATGTTCAGTGACTTCATGTTGGTAGCTTGAAATCAGGCATGGCGGGATATTTATACCTCGGAAATCAGCAGATGTTACAAATCAAGGCTTCCTCCACCTCCAAGAGCTGGTTGCTAAATATTTGACAGCACCCCACTGCCTTTAGGCACCGGGAGAAGACGGGCTTCCCCAAGATGCGTTATTGGCGAACGTGTAAGCCATACTCAGTTCCACCAGCAAGTCAGTGTGGCCTGCAGGCTGGAAGCTGTTCTGTATTTGTCACCGATTTATTAATATAATTTCCTCCCAGCAAAGGTTTCCCAGTCTGTCCCTAAAGAGGCAGATACACTTGATTCACCCACAGGCCTATTATCATTACTGCATTCCTGTTTAACTCTTTACAATTTAATTAATATGGAGCAGCTAAGATGCTCCTTTTCTCTCTCTCTCTCTCTCTCTCTCTCTCTCTCTCCTCGCTCGCCTGAGGTACTGTCTAAGCAAAAACTAGGGAAGTCCTCATTGCTTGGGCCACTTGCTGCTAAGGGCAGATGGCATGTGGACAAACTGGGCTTCATGGGAAAACAATTCCACACTTCCTCTCACCCCTACCAAGAAGACAGCGCTGAGACCCTGTCTCTGCCCTGCCAACCGTGAAATGGAGGGACGCCAGGCATTCCACCTGCTGGTCCCTCTACCCAGAGGGATAGGATGGAATTAGTTGCGATATCCTGGAGAATATTAATCAGCTGGCCTATTCCTATCTCCCATACCCATATCTGGGCTGCCAGAATGGGTAGAGATAGAAAAGTGGGAGGCAGCTTTAAAATAAGACCCCAGTTATCATTGCAGACCAATATCTTGCCGGGAGCAGTAGACAGGGAAGCCTCTGAATGTTGCTGTGTGTCCCCTAACTGGCTGATGTGGGCTGAGGAAGGGCACAGACATGGCTTGTAGTAAGGAGCTGGGAGTGGCGGGAGATATTTTCCTGGTGCATTGGGAAGAAATTAGCTTTTATATCTGAAATAAACCCACGGAAGCCAAGTGACTTTGAGGCTTGGGGGTACCATTGGCAAACAGAATGTTCAGTGGAGAAGTCCTGGCTCAAGTGGGAGGGGCCTCAGTGTGCAGACGAGGTTGAGGGGATGGGCTTTGGAGGCCAACATTTAGGTTTGGCGTCCTGGTCTGTCCTTACCGTCTAAGCCTCCATTTCATCATCTTAAATGGAGATAAGAATAATACATTTGCCAGTTAGAGTTGTTTTGAGGATTAAATGGAGAATTTAAAAAGCTTAGCAGAGGGCCTGGTGCCTTGCAAGGACTTGATAAATACTGGGGCTGGGGCCAGGGATGGGAGAGGGACATTTCACACTAAGATCTTTTGTACTGGTTCCATTTTTTAAGATTGTATGTTTATAGTACCTATTTTTTAAGGTGAAAAAAATAATGCTACATAAGCAGAGTTTTAATGGATTGGGAAAAGGATGAGAAAGGTCCACAAATCTCCCTCCTCTCTAAATATCATTTTACCTCATCTGTAAAATGGGGTAATAATGGCACTGACATCACAAGGTGATGTGAGGGGATGAGGGCTCAGCCCCGTGCCTGGCATGTGGTTGTTGCTCTGTAAATGAGCACCCCCATCTCCCATTAGTGAAGAGCCTATGGCCTGAGACCCTGCATACAGCCTGCTCTTACGGTCCCACGTCTGCCATCCTCAGAGCCAGCACTGAGGGTGGCCTCTAAGGAAGAGAACCCCTGCAGCTAGTCCCAGCAGGAACCTCAGGGCTCAGTGCTGAGTCTGAGCCTCTTCTGCAGGTTGGCTAAATTCCAGTGTCACCAGTGTTCCTGGAAGGTGGTCAGCAGGCAGGTTCCAGAGGTGCTGCTGGCTTGTCCTGACTCTAGTTACCTGCAGGCAAGGATGCAGGATTTAGGAAGACAAAGGGAGCTCTGGCAGCTTTTTGTTTGGCAGGGATGAGAGGTTTGGTGAGAAAGTTAGGAGACACAGACTAAAAGTGGGAGGGAAGATTGAACAGGTGAAAAGCTTTCCATTGCAAGTTATAGGAAACCCACCACAACCTGTCTGAGGTAATTGAAAAATCCAGGGGCATATCAATTTCAGGCTCTGTTGGATCCAGGGGTTCAAACAATGTTACCATGTCTCAGTTCTGTTCTCCCTATTGGCTTCCTCTGAGACAAGCTGACTGCCCCTGGCTCAGGGTCTGCACCCTGGTGGGTTCCAGCCCAGTGGGAAAGCAGAGCCCACTTCTCTCTCAGTCACCATTAAAGTCCCATCACATCTCTCTGACTTGATCAGTTCCCAAGCCCACTCCTGAACCAACGATTCCTGCCAGGGGAATTTGATCAGAGACTGATTGAACTCTATGCAAAACACATGGGCTGCAAGTGGGAGTGAGGTGAGCTCACCAGAAGGAAATTGAGTTACCATTAACAGAGGAAGGATAAAGTGGCGGGAACACAGCAGCATCCACTACACTTGCCAGCTCAGAGAGTCTGGAGTTAATGGGGGGTCGTCCCGAATCAAGTCCCAGAGCCTCCTGGGCTTTCCCGCTGTGGGGCTCTGATCAGTGGCTTTGGCCTGGCTTCTCACTTCAGGGCCGACCTCTGCACAGAAGCACCACCCTCCTCCACCAGGCCAAGGCAGCTGCGAAACTCACCCACCCTCCAGCCTTTCAGGAACGGTGTCCTCACTATCCTCCCTAATGTGTCAGTGGGAAGCTTGTGCCTGACTCCCTGGGGGACATGTGAGATGACAGAGCTACAGAGGGACACGGCTGCATGGTGGTCCTGAAGACTGGACTCCCCCAGCCCCGCACACTGTGACTGGGTCCCTGGATTGGACAGAGGAGCACAAGAGTCTCTGCCTCCACTGACCATATGCTGGCCTGGCCCTGAGCAGCAGCAGCGACCACGGTGACCAAAGACCAGAGCGCTACCTGAATGTTCCAGACCTGGCATGACCCGAACCTTCAAACAGCACTGGTAGGAGGAGAGGGGTGCTGGGAGGAGGACTCATCCTGATGAGTGGGAAATTGGACTGAGATTTAATTTGATTGAGAAAGATTAAAGTAGCAAAGGGCTTCCCTGGTGGCCCAGTGGTTGAGCTTCCGCCTGCCAGTGCAGGAGACGCGGGTTCGAGCCCCGGTCTGGGAAGATCCCACATGCCGCAGAGCGGCTGGGCCCGTGAGCCATGGCCGCTGAGCCTGCGCGTCCGGAGCCTGTGCTCCGCAACGGGAGAGGCCACAACAGTGAGAGGCCCGCGTACCGCAAAAAAAATAAATAAATAAAAATAAAGTAGCATGATATTTACGTCAGATTCAGCCCTCCCTGACCAGTATGGATCCAACCCCTCCATTCTGCCCAGCACTGGGTCGGATGCTTTTACATAAAGGATCCTATGTAAGGGTCTTCCGTCCTTTACACTCCCTGTAGTTGGGGGTCTGTAAGGCTTATGTAGTTGAGGGCCTTGGACCCCTCTAGTCCTTGAGCTCCTTAAGGGCCCTGCCTCATGCCCTGCTGATCCCGGGGCCCACGCCAAGCATCCGTCCGTGTTTGTGGGATGAGCAAACAGGTGCAGTCTGTAACGCTGAGGTGGTGTCCAAGAGCATTTGTGTGTGTGTGTGTGTGTGTGGTACGAGGGCCTCTCCCGCTGCGGAGCACAAGCTCCGGACGCGCAGGCCCAGCGGCCATGGCCCACGGGCCCAGCCGCTCCGGGGCATGTGGGATCCTCCCAGACCGGGGCACGAACCCACGTCCCCTGCATCGGCAGGTGGACCCTCAACCACTGCGCCACCGGGGAAGCCCCAAGAGCATTTTTAAGCTGGTTTCCTTGCAGGGGAGAGTGAGTACTCGAAGTATTCGTCTCAATCTCCTGTCTGTGTAGAAATTAACAAAATGACTACATGTGTGCTCAGCTGTCTGGTCGGCACTTCCTCTTTGAGCAGAAACTCCTTTCATGTATAATCTGCCACAAAAGCCTTCCCAACTTTGTCCCCCACCACCATCTGAGACACGTGCCCCCACCATGGCTCTCTTGCCAATAACACCGCCAAAGCTATAACTGAAAATCAAAGAACATTTTTAATGAAAAATGTCCCTTTACACCCCTCTTGCTGCAAATCCCCTGCAATAATTTTGAGACTGTTAGTGACATTTAAACCCTTCTAGATACTCCTATGCTAGAGGGAAGCTGTTCCTGTAACACAGTCTCAAATAGTAAAAAAAAAAATCTCTTTACATTTCACCTGTGACCTTTCCTTTCATAAAATGTCAACAACATATACAATAAATGTTTGAAATTTCCAAGACAGATTTTGGTGTTTGGGTAAGCCAGCATTCTTGTCATTATTCACATTCATTATTCAGAAAGTATCTTTGGAGTATCTCTTTTATAAGTTTAATTTGCATATGCATATCTCTTTTATACTTCATGCTATCTGAGCATGGCACACACTCACTTTTCAAAAAAAAAAAAATCCTCTCACATTCTGATACTATGGAGGGGGATTTCTTAAATTAAGCATCCTGACAAACTGATCTTCCTTGGCAAGGCAAAGAATGAGTGGCTGGCATTTGAAAAAAAAGTTAATTGGGAACAAAGCAAGGTTTGCTTCTGCATGGATGAGTAATAGATGCCCCTTGACAATCTTGTTTGGAACCTACATCTAAGAATTTTTAAGCACATATTAGTGCCAGAACTTTGTCTGCCTTATCTCGTTTAATTCTCATAGCATCCCTGTAAACTAGGGGTTATCGTTCTGTTAAAAAAAAAAGTCAGGCCCAAAATGGAGTCACTTGTGCTAAGCATCACAACAGCAAACCAAGACTTAACACAAGACTTAACTTAACATGTAACTGAAGTTACATGCTCCCCCAGGAATGCAGTCTTAACCCTCAGTCTGGAATTTTCTGGTCAGCACTAACGAGGTAATCTGCCACATAGTCCCCTTCTGTCCCCCATAGGGTAGGTTCCCTAAGCCCCAAACAATCCACTCTTTTCCTCCTTCTACCTATAAAAGATTTTCATTTTGTACAACTCTTTTGAGTGTCTTTTTACTTGCTAGATGGGATGCTGCCCAATTCATGAATCACTCAAAAAAGGCAATTAGATCTTCAAAATTTACTTGGTTGAAAGATTTTTTAACAGTTTCCATTTTACAGATAAGGAAAGTGAGGTTTAGAGAGATGGGTTAACTTGTCCACTCATGACTTGGGTCATAGGTGGCAGGGCAGGGTCCTGTTCTCCGAGCTGTCTGAATGCAAACCCCAGGCTGTCTCTCCTTGGTTGCTCTACAGTTCACAGGGGAGATGGTGATTGACTGACATCAAGAGCCCCACCCAATCCACCTGAATCAGAATTGGGGTGGGGGGCACACCCAGGCATCTGCAAAGCCCTCCTCATCCTGGGTGATCCCATGTGCTGCTGGGGTTGGTGGAGAATGACCATCCTGGGAAGATGCAAACTCAAATCCAAGGGCAGCACCTCGCTAAAGCGAGGAGGCTTAGTTTGAAACAATTTTATCTTCCCCACATAGACTTGGGTATAGTTCTGCTGCTTAGGCAGGGAGAAAAAGCAAAGATGTTAATGCTGAAAAGGGAATGGCTTGATTTGGGCTGAAGAAACAGGCAAGATGTGCTTTCTGCTGGGAGGGGAGGATTACATTTTTTTTTGTTCCCCCAATTCCCCCTCCCTTCTTCTGGTAACAGTGCAGTGTTACACTGTTTGGGGGAGACAGCCACCCCCACCCCTCACTATGGTGCATGAGCTGCTGCACACATAGACACGTGACCCAGGCCTGGCAATCAGGGCATGATATCCCCCAGCTCAGGGATTGGTCTAGGAAGGAAACATGACCCAAGCCAACCAGTCAAGTTCCATCACCTAATCTGGAGATTTTTGCCTGGGTTTCAAAAGAGATGCACACTTTTTTTTTCCCTCTTAGACTTGAATCTGTGAGAGCCTGGAACTGCTAGGAGCCATCTTGGTTTCACAAGGGAAGAGTTTATCTGAGAATGGAGCCAACTGGGAAAAGACAGGGCTGAGAAATAGAGGGAGACCAAGTCTTTGAGCTTTGGACCCAGCAGAAGCTATGCTTAGAAACTTCATAGTTATAGGAGACAATACATCCCCCTTTTTGCTTAAGATGATTTGGATTGCATTTTTTTGTCACTTACATCTGAGAAGAGTTCTAAGTGACCCAGGATATCAGACATCAGACTCACATAAATCTAAATAAAGGAAATATGCTGCTCTGGTAGTAATTATATCTAGTCTTTCATTCCATAAACATTTATTGAGCTTCTGCTACGTGCCATTCAATCTCCTATGTGCTGCAGGAGATTCAGAAGCAGCCCTCAAGGGACAGATGGCCTGATTGAAAGAGGATTTGAAGCAGAAGACAAGGGTAAAACAAGGTGGGAAGGGAAGATGCCCCAAGAGATGCAGATCATATGGAGCCAGGGGGGAATGCTCATAGTGAGGAAAGGCTTCTCTTGTAATCACGGGACTATATCTTCCTGTCTTCTGAATCCCAGATGCTCAGCTCAGCTCCTGGCACAGGATGAGCGCTCAGTAAATCCTTAAAGGATGAATGAATGGCTTTGTGGAGGGTATAGCACTGAGGAATAGGGTAGCTGAACCCTCGAGCCAGGCCTCAAGGCAGAAAGGTGGGAAATCACAGACCCCTGCCCATAATTCATGCTGACTGTATGGTCTGGTGGAAGAGGGAATGCTTTACTGTTTAAGAGCAGAGGTGTGAACTCCGTTCAAACTGCATGTTCAGCAGCCAACTGATTTCTATCCTTTAGGTTGTATGGGAACTTCCTAGATTGGTCTTTGTCCTTAGATTTCTTGATTAATAGTTCTTTATAAAGAAATAAAATCATTATTGATTCTTTTCCTGATTATAATTTTTCTGTGCTTACAAAATTTATATGGGATACATAAACATATAAAGAAGAAGCAAACTGTTGTAATCCTACCACTAAGAAATAATCACTGCTAACACACACACACACACACACACACACACACACACAGAGAACCATACTGATTTAACCCACCTTAACATTGTATCTTATCTTTCCTTGTCAACAAATAGAGCTGTACATTATTGTTTTAATGGCTGCTGAGTATTCCGTTGCAGAGATGAACGAAAATTAAATGAACTAATTTTCTGTTGTTGGATATTTAGGTTGATTTGAGTTTTATGCTATTACAAAAACACTGAGTGAATGAACATCCTTATAGTTAAGATATTGCACATTTGAAATCATTTCCTTCGGGTAAACTCCTAGAAGTGTAATTGCTGGGTCCAAGGAAATGCATGCTTTTAAAGCTCTGTGACACACATTGCCAGTCTGACTTCTGGTATTTACCCCCAAAAGAGCCCAGCCCTCTGCCCCATCTCCAATACTGAGTGTCATCATTTTTCCTTCTCTTTTGCCCATCTGAAGGGCAGGGAGGTGTAGCCTTGGCAACAGTGTGGGGCAAGGGGTCATGTTGGTCTCTCCTGTCCCTTTGTATAAAGCTCACTGACAGGGACACTTTTCTCCTGGACATGGGTCTGACCAGAACAGCAAGTTCTCTCTAGGAACCTGGCTGCTACGATTAGAGAGGCTGGCAACCTCATTTTTCCAGTCTCAGATTCCAGAATTACCTCCTTCTCCCCTTAGTCCCAGGCCAGTGCTCCTCTGACCACTTAGGATGCTGGGTTCCTGGAACAGTGTGGAGACAGAGGGAGTGTGAAAGGTCCTATTAGCAGACTGGAGAGAACTGGGCATTCTCATGTCTCTCAGTGGCAGCTCAGGCTTTCATCATACCACCGTCCAACCTGCCTTCAAAAGATCCAAGGAAATCAGGGATGATTACAGCATGAGTTTTGTTGGAAAAAAGCCTAGTTTATTCTTGCCACAATTACTATTTTCCCCTCTTTCTCCCCATGAAAATTTAATGCATCTTAACTGATGGGCACTCCTGCCACTGTACCACCTCAGGGGAAGCCAAATGATAACCAAGAAAAGACCCAGCCCCCTTAAACAGGAGCTGTGCTCCTGGGAGGCTCTGCACACTGAATCCAGAACCAGTCTCCCTCCTTCATTTGACAACTAATTACTGAAGACCTGCTCTGAGGCACACCCTGGGCTAGCTCAGAGCTAGTTCAGGAAGATCATTGCTCATGGTCTTCGAAGGGATTTTTCTCTAACTCCTGAAGCTCAATCAGACTGAAGCCCTATGGTGTAGTAAAAAAAATCACAAGCTTTGGAGTCATGGGGACCTGGGCTCCATGCTTGTTTGAGTGCTGCTGACAGCCATCATTTCTCCTCTCCAAGCCTCAGTTTCCTCATCCATGAAATGGGAATAGTAATGAGCCCAACTTCGTAGAGCTGTGAGAATTCAGCAAGGTGATCCATACAAAGTGCTTAGCATAGAGCTGGAAGCATAGTGGGCACTCAATAAATCTTAACTCCATTATGATTATCATCTGTAAAATGGAGAGAATGAGCCAATCATATAGGGCCAGTATAAAGATGAAATTGAATAAGACATGTTAAGTAGCTGGTACCTAGAAAGTTCTCCTAACATAGTCTTAGGGCCATTTCTATATTAGAAATATCATTCTCAAGGGGTAAGAGATGTGTAGGGGCAGGAAGATTCAGGTCTAATGGAGCTGTTGAATTTTGAAATGGAAGTTGTAGGTTTTGACTTTTAAAGGCAGACTTCTCTTCTTGAAAGGTCTCCAGTAAACGTACAATGGGGAGGAAATAATTGCTATTTGAAAAGATAAAATGTCTCTAGTTGCTTTTTGAATGATAAGGTAATAGTGGAATTCATCTGGAGAAAAAGGGAGGGAGAAAAGCTCTTGGGAGATGAGAGAAAAGGGGCCAGTGACCCAAGGCCCAAAGAGACTACAACAAGTAAAAGACAGTCTTGGCCAGGGGACAGTGGGTGGATTTTGGGGAACTGTCCATGCCCAGTGTTCAGCCCCTGCACGGTGCTGTAATTACCTTCTGTTGACTCCAGATTTTATACGGGTCAGTTACACACAGAGCCTTAATTGGTGGCACTTGGGAAATGAAAGGGAAGTGGCTTTGCTCATGCTTGAGCAAAAGGGGGGAGGTGTGAGCTCTAAGCAGGAACTCAAGAGCAAGAAGGGACAGGAACATGTGTCCTTGAGCTACTGGGGAAGCTTTTGGACATGTGAACAACAGTAGGATGACAATGTAAGTTGTCTCTGTTGGGTATTAAAGCCAAGAGTGACTGTCCCAGAAGGCTGAGGAACTCAAATAAACAAATTCAAATAAAACTTCGGGATGATTTGCTTATTCAGTAGGTTTCCAGGAAAGTCTCCTGGAATCCAAAGTACTTGAAAACAAAACAAAACAAAATGCAACATATGCATGAGTGTCTGGAGAGTATGTCGTGCCAATTTTTTTGAGAAGCCAAGGTTACTGGCGATTTCTGCTACAGTAGAGAGATGAGCTTTGACAGCTCAAAACTGTGTGTACAGCAGTCTTGAACATGGTTTCCGAAGTGCTTTTCCAGTCCCAGAGGGACCAATTTGGCACTCGGGGCACACAACATTCTCCATGTGCCACCTCAAGCCTTGGCATGGAAATCAAGGAAGAGGAGCTTAATGATGAATTACAACCTTCCCTTTGGGTATAAATTACCTGTCACTTAAAGCCCAAAATAGGAAGTCCTCCTTTTTTTGCCAATTGGTTGTATAAATATACACTAGCCCTGCCCAGATTTGAGCCACCCTTGGAGTGAATGGGTGTTTGTTTAAGAGGCAAGAGTGTCCTGGATTTTCTCCCCTTTATAATCTAGCTGGATGATTTCCCCCTTCTGTTTGGCACTGCAAGGAATTGTTAAATACATTATACAACAGAATGAGAAGAAAGAAGAGGGAAGAACATGGAAGGTAGAATCCATGACCTTCAAATCAGGAAGAGGAAAATGGGAGAAACAGGAGCAACCTTTAGTTTGAAAGGAGGGAAGGAAATTAGAAAGGGGGATGACTAGGCATGAGGATTTGTGACAATAATGTAGACATAGATGCTCTTTTATGAGAACCTACTATGTGCTAGCCCTGGGCTAGCAAGTACGGCAAGCAAAAGCAGACTTGGTCCCTGTTCTCATGGCTCTTACCCTCTGTGGTCTACAGCACTGGGGAAGAATCCCTGGCACAGGTCATGTCCAATAATAAGCTAGGACCTCTCCTATGTCACCTGGCACCACTCTCTTCCTTATCTTTCCCCTTCAGTCATTCTGGAATCCTCTGCTCTTCCATCCCACCGGGCTCTCTTGTTTTCTGCTCCTCACATAGGCTCTCCACAACTTGGAGTGCTCTTTGCCTGGCTCGCTCCGTTTCAACTCAGCGGAGATTCTTCCTTCTTGGGGAAACTTTCCTGACCCCAGATTAGATTTGATTCTCCTGCTATATGTTCCCACATTCCCCTGGATGGTTTAATTAGTAACTACTGGCCTCAGGTCTGTCTGCCCCACTATTCTGTGAGTCTATGAAGGCTAGGACTGAGTCTATTTTGTTTTCGGTGCTTAGCCCTGGGCTTGGCACATGATGGATACTCCATAAAGAGGGGGAGGTGAGAGCTTTATTTCTCACAGCCTAGAAGGTATGGCTCTTAATTTAATTTTTAAACCTTAGGTGTTGGTTCTTTTTTGTCCTGCTTCTATGACATCTAGGTATTTATTAGTACATTTAGTTTTTGCCCACATCATTAAGGCAAAAAAAAAAGAGAGAGAGAGAAATGCAGCTAAAGAAATAGGTGCATATTCTTCTGACATAATAAGCAGGTTTTAAAAGAATGGAAATTTTTCTTCAAGGGGAAAACAGAATTGGTAAAGATGTTGCTCTAAATCTCGAATTTGGACAGACACTATTTTAAACTCTATAGTATTAATCTATAATTATGGCTTTTCTCATTTCTCACATGTGAAAAGGAAATACATATTGTCATTGTGACTTAAGGTTACAATGCTTTATGAAGGCTTTAAGCCCAAGGACACTGAAAAAGAGAAAAGTCTGCACCAGAAAATGTAAGCAAGGAAATATGCTTTCTTGATGCTAAACCTTCTGTGATTCTGATATTAGTGTGGGCAGATGCATTTTTATGTAAAGTGCACACACGTGAGTGCCAGATTGCACCTAGATTTACTAGCCTGCGGGAAAACTGACAAGTGCCATACCTTCTACTGCCTAGTCAACTAAATGAAATACAGTCTTTTTTGACGTGGACTTCCAGAAGCTGCAACTGTCTGCAAGTGGTCTACGAAGGGTTAACACAGCCACAAGCGAACATGACACTCTGTTTATAGCTGATTTTATTATCTTGAATGGTGGCTAAAATCGCTGATAACCACTGAGAATCGTATGGGGCATGAGAAGAGGTTCGAGAGCATTTGAAGAACCACAGACCAGGATTCCTGACCTAAATCCACAGCTTACAAAGGAGGGCACCTTGGGCAAGTCAGTCATGCCCAAGCCTCACCTTCCTCTCTGTAAAATGGGTTTAATAACAACCCCTAGGCTTTAGGATGCCCAGCCAGACCTGGGCCTAGTAAATGCTCAACAGGAGGAAGCTGGTTTGCCGGGTTTTGAGGGCCACAGGTCCCAGGCCTGCGGGCACAGTTATGAGCCAGATGCTCCAAGCCAGTCCCTCTAGTTGAGTCTCAGTTATAAAGACTATTAACAGGGTCGGAAGACTGTTTTCTTCCACTTCAGGTTTGGCTTATTAGAAGCAGGTCCCTGAGGGGATTCCCAGTGCCATTAGGAAGTTCCGATACTGTCCTGGGTACAATGCAAAGAGACTTCTAGGGGTTAATTTTCCTTCACCTAAAGGCACTTAAGAGAATGTTGGGGCAGGGGTAAAGAAGACTACAACGAGAAAAACAATGAAAAGAAAGGGGGAGAAAAGCAGTATGCCAGGCTGACTAGCTCTTACAAAAAAAAGAGCCGGATCCCCAGCGGCTTTGCCCGTTAATGCCAGGGGGCTTAGAGACGAAGCGCATCCACACCGCGTCCCCAAGTCCATCGGGGCGCGCAGGGGTTCCGGGATGGCCGAGTGTGCGCCGAGGGGTGGCCCGACACAGCCTTTAGATGCCCTCTCGGGTGATCCCTCGGGGCTGCTCGAGCGGCGCTAGTTGACCTGCTGTTTTCTTTATTTCCTTGCTAATAGCTTTTCTTCCCCACGCCATCTGGGACCCCAGGAGGAGCGTCCCGTTTCCTCCCTGCAGGGCACGTTCCGACTCTCTCCGCCTCTTTCGCATTCGGCCGAGACCTGGCTTGTAGGACCCGTCCTTAGCGTCCCAACCCGCGGAGCAGCAGCTACCGTGTACGCCGGCCGTAGGACCCCAGAGACGGGGTGCACAGGGCGCCCCCTGATGGCAGTAGCGAGTCTTCCTGGGAGCGCCCATGGCCCCGCCCCTCGCCCCCGAGTCTGGGGCTCCCGCAGCGGGTGTGTGTGTGAAGTCTCCCAGCAGTTCCAGAAGATTTGAAGCAGTATCCCTGGTTTTATTAGAAGGAAGCAGAGCTGTCAACATCCCATACAGTGCAGAGACGGGCAGTAAGGCGATTTCCGCCAGCGTTGGACTATTCCTGCGTTCTCTGATGGATGGAACGCTTTCTTCCTGAGCACTTAATGGCGACGGGCTCTGACCAGCTCCGAATTGCTGAGCTATCACTGTTTCCTGGCCATGGGAGGGTGACTTGCCCACAGTCCTCCAGGGTGGGTGCATCACACCCTGGGATCAGAGCGAAATGGCTCAGGGACCTCCCTGAGTAGCTCCAGGCTTCCCTGGAGACCATTCCTCGGATTTTTCTCTCTGGGAATTCGCTTCCCTTACTCCCAGCAGGTTTGCATCGGGGTGACCGCGTCCTGAAGAGAGGGTGGGGGGACTCAGTTGATCTAAATCCATCAGCACATCCCACCCCTGGCCATAGGGATTGGGTCAAGGAAGGGGTGTGACCAGCATAGGCCAATCAGGGCCAGGGCCAGGGTAACGGCCGCACCATCGGAGGAGAAAAGGTTCCTTTGACTCAAGGAGAGGTGATTAGGAAATATTGAGACTGGAGGCTGAGGGAAGTGGGGAGAAAGCCAGCCCTGGTGACAGACTCAAGGCTTAATAATTTTATTTAAAGCTACACACTTTTTAAAAAAATTTATTATTTTTTAAAAATATATTATTTATTTATTTTGCGGTATGCGGGCCTCTCACCGTTGTGGCCTCTCCCGCTGCGGAGCACAGGCTCCGGACGCGCAGGCTCAGCGGCCATGGCTCACGGGCCCAGCCGCTCCGCGGCATGTGGGATCTTCCCGGACCGGGACACGAACCTGCGTCTCCTGCATCGGCAGGCGGAAGCTCAACCACTGCACTACCAGGGAAGCCCTACACACATTTTTAAATGAAGGGAAACTTAATATCCTTATCATAAATGACAAAATGGTATTGTTTGACATAAATGAGTATATTGAAGATAAAGCCATATTATTAAATTCTGGTTTGATCCTGTTTCTTGCTACAGCTGTTGAGCCTAAGGCTCCTTCTCTCTTCCTTAAAATCAGATTCTAGCAAGTTATTAGGGAGACGTCAAATGAGCCTTTCTCCCAAAGTAATATGAAGAATTGAAAGACAATCAATTTAATAACATGTCCACCTTCCACTAAAATCACCTCACAGGCTGCCCTTGGTATGTTTCCATATGTGAAGCAATGTTATGTGTACTCAGTAGAGGTGATAGAAACACATTAAATCTGGGAGGTTCTAGAAATATTGCTTTTTGAAGGATCTATTCAAGATAAGAATTTTCCCATATAAGGCTCAGAGATGTTAAGTGACTTGTTCAAGGCCACAGAACTAGTGCAGAATCAGGTACAGAATCATGATCCTTAATGCTCTTTTCATTAAACTCTCTCCTCCTGGGAAAAGGAGAGACTCATTGGAATAACAACTGAGTGCCAGGCACTGTGCCTGATACTTAGGGGCATTGGATAAATATTTCAATATACAGTTACTGAGTTTTTTTATGTGCCTGGCACTATTCTAAGTCCTAGTGCACAAAACATATAAGCCTTGCCTTGCTGGAACTTAGAGTTTATTGGGAAAGTGATATTAATCAAATATTATATAAATATTAAAAGTAATAAAAATATACATATTTGACAATATTGTATACAATCTAACTAGATAGATCTTTGTTTATAATCTAAACTTATTTTTTTCATTCATTAAATCTTTAGTAATGTCTGCCAGATGCTAGACATAAATATAGCCCTACCATTAACTTTTTTAGGAAAGTGATTTAGCCCCTTTGTCACAGATTCCTCTTCTGTACATTATAAAATACCTACTATCAGCCTATGCTAAACATTGGGCTTTATGGGGAAACTTTGTCCAAACCTGCATCTTATATATTTTTGGTGCTCAAAAGTAAAATAAGTAATTCTGTAAAATGGGAATGTGCATTTGCACAAAGACCAATTACACTTGCATTTTAGGTGAATGAACCCATAATCCCACCATGCGCATATGGTGGATATGGAAAGCTAGACAAAAATGGGATAACTAACCTTCCTAGGATCTCTCAGCTGGTTGGCTGTGCAGGGAGCTTGGATGGTCTCACTGTCAAGGGCTCTGCTCTGTCCCCTGGCTGGGGCAGGGGTAGGTGGAGAGAATAAAGGGTGACAGATAGGGAGATGTGCAGCCTAGGACAAGTCACTTCTCTTTGGGTTTAGATTCTTTCATTCAAGGACAAGACACTGAAGGACAGTTCATTCTTCTGAAGTGCAGTTGGCCAAAGGGGTATGTGTGCAGGCTAAGAGCACACAATTCTTGAATGATGCTGACTTCCCTGCGCTGCTGCTTGCTGCACAAGGATTTAACCCTTCAGGACCTCTGCTTCTTCCTCTAACAATACTTGTCTCAACCCAAAAGAGTTGTCCCCAGGACTTGGTGAAGTCATCCATAGGAAGCAGGCAGCCCAGTGGCCAGCACGATGTAGTAAGTGCTCAGTGGATATTAGCTATTACTATTGTTTTTCTAAAAGTCATTTTCTCTTGAATAAAAGTAGACTTTTGTGCATGGTACTTTGGAGGCTGGAAGCATGGGTCCTTCAGAACACCCACCTGACAGGTGCAGAAGGACACAGCAGACTGCACACTGCTGTTCTGTACTCTGCATAATTAAGCAACTGGTTGCTGTGTGGTGAAATCCTCTCAGGCTTTCCTTAGTTTTGGCCTTTTAATTGTGGATGATGATTGCATGGTGACTGTTGAGATGAACTGAGCTCATTGAACCTGCTTTACTCTAGCTAAGGACTGCTGACGATTTTGTATAAATCTCCTCAGGAACTGGTAGGGATTCAGCCCTTGGTTGGTTGCTCGGTCTTTCAGCATAAGAACGGTTATTGGCTGCCCTGCCAGACCCAACTCCCTGGGGAGCTGGACTGGGTTGTTCCCCATCCCTAGTTGGGCCAGTCTAGCAGTTCAAGAGTCCAGCCTGGCTTCCATTGCCCCAGTCTATCAGTGTTCCCACTCAGGCGCACAGGGTAAAGGGTTGGCTCTGGAATACAGAGCAAACTCCCTTGGCCTCCTGGGAAGAGGGCTGTGTGGATGGGGAGTGGGGGAGCTCTTGGTGAGAACATGCACCTTGCTGTGGGTATAGTGTGGTTATAACTTTCAAATACGTAAATATTTAGTATATGGACTTCCATTTGTACTCTTGGTTCACACCCATACATTTAGAGCCAGGCTGCCTACCACTGCCCCCTTATCCCCTGCCCCCAATAAAATCTATTAGGCCTCTTGAACTGCCAGGGGGATACAATCTTAAGGTAGAAGAGACAAAGAGGTGGCATTTCCATTGTGTATCTAATGTGATCTCCACCATGGCCTCCCTCTACCCCAGCTCCTGGATTTATCACCATGGTACCAACTGCCTAGACCATTGACTGGATTAGCATATATATTTTACATGGAGACCGTATCATCTGAAACAATTGTGAGTCACCTGCTAGGTTGAGCCCCACATTTCAATATGAATGTGTCCATGGGAGAGATGCTCTGCCATGCATGAATTTATTAGTGCATCAGTTATCTATTGCTGTGTAATAAATTACTCTAAAATTAGTGACTTAAAAAAACAACACTTATCATCTCATCTCATTGTTTCTGTAGGTCAAGAATCTGGGCACAGCTTAGGTCTCTCACAGGCTGCAATCAAAGTACTGGCTGGGGCTGTGGTCATCTTAAGGCTTGACTTGAGAAGGACCTGCTTCCCAAACTCTCTCGCATGGTGGTTAGGAGGATTCAGTTTTTTGTGGGCTACTGCATGGAGTCTCAGTTCCTCCCTGACCATCTGCTGGAGGACATCCTTAGTTTCTTGCTGTGTGGGCCTCTCCGTAGGGCAGCTCAAAACAGCTTGTTTTATCGGAGTATCGATTGAAAAAAAGGCACAATCTAAAAGTCGTTTCATTTGGCGGACAAAAGTGAGAACTTAAGCCCAGAAGACAGCCTCTCAAATAGCTCTGAGGAACTGCCCTGAAGAGGTAAGGGGGGAGCCAGGATATATAGGAGTTTTGCAACAAAAACCAGGTAGTCGGAACATCAGAAAATTACTGTTAATTGAAGAAAACCAGACATCTCAAGTTAATGAATTTAGCGCTTTTCTATGTATGGGAAGATGTCAAGAGTCTGGGTTCATTGAATTCCTTTGATATGCACCTTAACTGTGTAGGGCCAGTATTCTGCTTTTATCCATCCTGAATCCCCTCAGGGTGCACTGTTGGGGGTGGTCACGGGACGGGGCGGGGGAGGGGTGGTGGCGGTGGGCTGCTGGTTTGATGGCTGCAACATCCCTTGTTTACTGATATGGCAGGCAACATTCTTATTCCACAAGAGGGAGAGAGAAGTATGAGCAAAATAGAAGTTGTAGTCTTTTGCAAGCTAGCTGGTCTTGGCAGTGACATGCCATCACTTTTACTGCATTCTATGCCTTAGAAGCAAGTCATTAGGTCCAGCCCATATCCAAGGGGAGGAGATTACGTAAGAGTATGAATTCCAGAAAGCAGAGATCTCTGGAAATGATATAAGGAAACAATATGCTGCCCATCACAGGTAGTTCTGTCCATTCACTCATTCACCCTAGAGCTTTCTAGGCACTGTGCATTGGCCTTCTTCATAACTAATAACACTAAACTAGTTAATCTCAGTTACTCAGAACAAAATTTTATGTTACATGAGGAATTTTTAAGGATTAGAAATTCAGATTAGTATTATTGCCACTTTCACAACTTATAAATTTCCACTGTCTCTGAGGGAAGTCACATTAATTAATTTTCATTTTCATGTATATAGAAAATTCTCTTCCTGATTGAAAACAAAAAATAATTCTGATTCACTCTGTGAAGCTAAGACGTTTACTAAAGGAATAAAAAACATAGCTATATACATGACAGGCGAAGGAGAGAAATCTTTAAATAAATAAGGTGATGTAGTTTTATTCACCTAACCAAATTATGGTAATTTCATTAACTCTTCAATCAAATTCTAAATCCTCATTCTATTTGCCAAAGTAAATTTGTTTAACGTGAAGCCTTGACATCCTTTAAAATAATTATGCTTCTAAATGAAAGTTTAATTTTTAATCATTTGCTTTGCTAAAATAGAAGCAAATGAGAGGATAATATGACAATTTAAAGGATTTGCAATAGATCCCTTGGAGCTGGAAGAGACATGAATTTTTCCTGAGTGCTGCTGATTAGCAGAGGAATTTAAAATAATAGAACTACTTCCTCACAATGTTTGCTTCTGTGATGGAAGTAAAACCAGAGGGAATTAGAAGCCAGCAGAGGTGAGGGAGGTCCATGCTCCCTGATCAATCTCTGACCTTAATGGGCATTGCCTTCTCTTCACTATGGTAGGTCCTCCCCTCCAGTGGACCACAACATTCAAGATTCAGGGCTCCGTAGTGCAAGTCCCATTATGAAAAAGAGCCAATCCCCAGCAAAACAGAACGAAAACCAATTTCATCTTAGGAGGAAGGAGGTAGGTGAGACTGTGTATTTGCAAATAATGAAGTCTATACAATAGGTGCGGCAGGTTAGTTGGTTTTAACTTTTGGCTAAAAGGCATGATTTGGGGTTTGTTTGCTTTTTAAATCACTGGCCAGCAGTTGAATAGAAGGCCTGCCCAGTTCAGGTTAGGAATGCAAATTCATTTAAGAGGTGTTTTTAACCAGAATTCCTAACGGATAAATGAAAAACAAACCATCTCTTAATTAATAATGCTCTAGATGATGGGTCTTTTGTAACACAGTTTTGCAAAGAAACAAGTTTTTTTCTCTCTCTCCAAGAATTGTGAACTGTACTGATTCTCTTTACCTCCTCACATTCCTCACTGCTTCTCACGGCAGAGGGCACAATTTTCAATACCACATGTGCTTTTTTTTTTCCTTAAAATAAAATGAAAAATGTACTTGTATTTCCAGGTTGTCTGGCTGCTTCAAGGCATTGAGCTCAGAGGTGAGGGCTCATTTTGCAATGGCCCTGACTTGTAATCTATAGTTTGTTTGATTAACTGTCTCTGGTCCTTTTAAAACCAGTGAGAGTGCAGTGACATTCACGGTAGTCAGAGTCGTTAGGAGTTCATATATGACTTTTTAAGAAAGCTATCATTATTTATTGCACAAGCAATCTTATAGCACTGTTCATATAAATCAAAATGAAAGAAAAAGCAAACCTTGGGCTTCCCTGGTGGCGCAGTGGTTGAGAGTCCGCCTGCCGATGCAGGAGACACGGGTTCGTGCCCTGGTCCGGGAGGATCCCACATGCCGCGGAGCGGCTGAGCCCGTGGGCCATGGCCGCTGAGCCTGTGCGTCCGGAGCCTGTGCTCCGCGGCGGGAGAGGCCACAGCGGTGAGAGGCCCGCATACCGCAAAAAAAAAAAAAAAAAAAAAAAAAAAAAAAAAAAAAAAAAAAAAAAAAAAAAAAAAAAAAAGCAAACCTATTCCAATTTTTTTTTCATTTTCCAAGTTCCCCCCCAAATTCTGGTTATGCCCAGAAGTATTTTTCACAGTTATAATAGTAGGATAGATAAGGCTTTGTATTTTACTTTTAAACTTGAGGTATCATATACATTTTATACACATTTATTTTACTCTTCACAATTAAAATGCTAATATCTGCATAATATTCCTTTGAATATTGTGAGACCACAATTCACCTAATCATTTTTCAATTCTGAACATTTAGATAAAATATACTATAGTTTATAGATATTGCTACAAAGTATATTTTTATTGCATAATTTAAAAAATTCTTTTGGGTTATTTCCTTGGTATAAAGTCCCCAAAGTGAGGTCAAAGGGTATGAATATTTTTATCCTTTATAGTATAGTCCAAATTTGTGTTCTTAATGAGTTGTACTCATTTTCACTGCAATTTTTGACCATATATCAGTTTTACCAGTTAGCACCGGGAATTCTCATTCAAATCTTTTCCTTCTTGAATGGGTGGAAAGTGGGTGCATTTTGATATCATTATATCATTCTTTGTCAATAGGTACATGGAAGTCTTTGCTCTCTGGGGAAAGAAGCAACCTAAAGAAACATTATTTAGACAGCATAATTTAATTTTTCATGTTCCCTCACTTTCTCTTGTCCAGTTTTAGCTGGGGTGTTAGAAGTAGAGGAGGCCACAGCTGGGACTGAAGTGGGTTTCAGTGTTGCTGTTCCCCAATTACTTGGTGCCTGTAATTCCTGTGTCTTTGCTTATGCTCTTCATGTAGCCTGGGATGTTCTTTCCTTCTGTCCCCACTTTTATGACAGTGGTAAGAAAAATTCTAAAAGTGGCTCCCAAGATTCCACTGCTCTAATCTCTGGAACCCACTGATATGGTGAGATTTCACTCCCATGACTGTGCTTTGTTACCTGGCACCATTGACTTTGGTAGGCTGTTAGGATGGGCCTGGTCTAATTACATGAGCTTTTTGAAAAGCAGAGAGTTTTCTCTTCTGTAGCAGAAGGAGAAGTCATAGATTTGCAGCACATGGGGAGTTGGACACACCATTCCCGGCCTGAAGCTGGAGGAGGCCACATGCCAAGGAATGTGGACAGCCTGTAGTTGCCGAGCCAGCAAGGAAATGGGGACTTCAGACCTACAATGACCAGGAACTGCATCTGGTCAACAACCGGAATGAGTGTGGAAGTGGATTCTTCCATAGTGCTTCCAGATCATAGCCCAGCTGGCCAACACTTGGATTTTGGCCTTGTGAGATCCTAAGCAGAGAACCCACTTTAGCCCACCTGGACTTCTGACCTACAGAACTGTGGGATAAATGAGGGTGTTGTTTTACACTGATAAATTAGTAGTGATTGTTATAGCAACAATAGAAAACTAGTACAGGGACATAGAAACAGGGTTGTCAGACAGACTAGAAATTACTTTTAACCAACTTGCTGGGCTTGTTGCTTAAAAGATTCCAATTTGTAAGAATTTCTGAATAAAACCTACGACAGCCTGAACTTGAAAGTACTCCTGTTCTCTTCTGCTGGTTGAGTCATTTGCTCTCAAACCTGCTGATGGCTAGTTGTGTTGGCTACTATAATTACATATTTATATATGTTTAAAAGCATTATGTCAACTGGAGATGTAAGAGAGTGAACATGAAGAGGTTCCACCTTTCTATGAAGATAGCATTGAATGCTTTGGACTGATAAACAGTAGTCACTAGGTCCTTCCCTGGCAGTCCGGTGGTTAAGATTCTGCACTCCCACTGCAAGGGGTACAGGTTCGATCCCTGGTCGGGGAACTAGGATGCCACATGGCTTGACCAAAAGAAAATAAATAAATAAAGTTAGATAAACAGTAGTTGCTAACAAATGCTATGGAATTAGGTGGATGAAGCAACTAGAAACCCAGAAAAGAACTGTAAATGTCTAGAGGGTTTTTTCAATGAGCTTGCTCTGCAAGTATCTCTAAATTATTCCTCCGTGGTAAAGAGTTTGGAATTAGAAATTGTGTGTAATGCATTAGGAGGACAACTTACATAAGAATGCTGACATGGCGCTGCCCTTGCAGGGTCATACCCTTGGCCCTGCATCAGGGAGTGGTGAATGAAGGCACATGACTGTTTTAAGTTAAAATAAGACATTTCAGGCATTGGTCTTTATTTGTATTTGATGATTCCTCTCATTAATTGATTTTTTTAAACTGACCAACTATCTAGTACTTCTGATTATGTCAGGTAAGAGAAACTCTGCTGTAATATTACAACACATACACACATGCACACATGGCAGGTTAAGCAAGTTACAAATCAAATCATGATGTATGATCGCATTTTTGTGAAAAACACATATTCCTAGGGGGAAAAATGGGGATACCAATGATAGTTATATTTAAGTAGTAGAATTATGGGGATTCTGCTTATGTGTATTTTCTACAATAAAAATATATTACTTATGAAATAAGGCAATAAAATAAAATAAAAATAATAACTTGTAGCTAACCTTCAAAGTCAAGATCCAAAATATCCCCTCCCTGAAGTTTTTCTGGATTCATATGAAGCTTCATAAATCACTTATTTCTTTATGCTCCCATAGATCCTTACTTGTATATCTGGTTTCCCACTTAATTAGTTCTGATATTTAGCATGGTCAATTGTGCCTTTCCCTCTCCTTTGAGAGCAGGGACCATGACTTATGAATATCCATATTCCATAACACTGAGCACAGTTTCCACCACTGAGGAGGTACTCATTAAATGAGTGAATGAATGACTTGTGTGCTGGTGTAGTCACAAATATATCAGAAACAAACAAACAAACAAAAAGGCTCTCTCTCTTAGTGTCCTTTGGTAAGCAGTTTTAAAATCATACTCTGGCCTACATGATCCAGATCATCTGTTTCAGCATCTTATATAATCTGAAAGCAAAGGCCATATACCCAGGCCTCGAGCAGAAACTTTCTGGGCAAAATGAGAACAGTTTTATGAAAAACCCAGCACTGGGGGTTTAGGCAGCACACAGATGCTAGCCAGGCTCTGGAAGAATCCACCTATATAGGATGTTCCCTTGACTTTCCCCTCCTGTCCGGCATCTAGACTACCCATGAGAAAGGCCTCTGTGTGTGTAGGGGAACATTTGTCAAGCGTTCTTGAGTTTGCATCTCCTGCAAGCAGAACGACCTCTGTCCTGATTTTGTTAGTGTGATTACTGAAAATGGAGTGGTCTATTAAAAAGTAATGGTCGCCACCACCTGACAGATCTGCTTCTTGCAACATTAGTGTCATGGTGATGTATTGGCAGAATCTCCAAAGTGGAAAGGCATGTTTCCACAAATATGTTGTGTAAACATAAATTCACTTGCAAACATTACTCATTTTCCTTTTATTTTTTATTTGTTATCCTTTAATATTTGCCATTCACCTTTCAGCACACATGTGGCCCTCACTGGAAGGCTCTGATAAGTGACTCTGGGAAAGAGCCAGAGGAACCTCGGTGTTGTTTTATGCATGTTTAGAGTTTTCCCTCTGCTGTTGAGCTGCTTGCAGGAGGGGAAGAGAAAAAAGAAAAAACCTACAAGGCAGGATTGAGCAAACCTCATTGGGCTAGGAAAGCTCTGAGGGGGATCTCTTTTTACTAGAAAGGTAAGTCTGTGTAGTGATTTGAAAACTTCCTGCCATTGGGGAATTGGGGTAGGGGAGGTAGGAGAGATGAATAGGTAGAACACAGAGAATTTTTAGAGCAGTGAAAATACTCTGTATGACAGTATAATGATGGATATACATCACTAAGCTTTTGTTCAAACACATAGAATATACACACCAAGAGTGAACCCTAAGGTAAACTATGGACTTTGGGTGATTATGATGTTTCAAAGTAAACATCATTCTTGGTAAAAAAAAAAAAAAAAAAGTATCATTCTAGTGAGTGATGTTGATAATGGAAGAGATTATGCATGTGTGGGTACAGGGGTTACAGGGAATGATATCTCTGTACCTTCCTCTCAATTTTGTAGTAAAACTAAAACTGTTCTTAAAAGCAAAGTCTTTACCAAAAAAACCCCCACAAAAACAAACAAGCCCTCTGCCTTCATTTAATCTTTCACTGAAAAACTGAATGTTTCTTTTGTTACCTCCCAACATCTAGAAGAACCAAATCAAGAAATGAATGATTTCTCCCTCTAAGGCTGGACTCAGAAGGACTGAGGCTGGACTATGATGTGTTTCCAGGGATTGGGACCAAAACACTCTTTCCCTTAAGGCTATTCCATTAAGGACTTTATAAAATGCATTTAGCTGGAGATGAGGTTTGTCTGCCTGGGAGAGGAGATTAGGAAGCTTGCCCAATAGGCCAACAAGCCTGGTGGACCCAGAGTCCTAAGAGAATGGGATGCCATTGGGAGAAGGGCCAAGGCTGGTTAGTTCAGAAGTATCAAGGACCTGGGCATTCGAATGGAAAGAGGGAACACACACCAGTGAGGACCCCTTCTCTGTTTGTTGAGCCCTGTTTTCATTTAGTCCTGGGTCTATGGATGCCCATCTGTTGGTTTTGCCTTCCCAGGATCCATTCCATCTTCTGCTGATAGCTGCTCTCTGATTTTCCTTGTGGGAAACTCTGTTCACCACTCTCAGATTTAGGTTTGGATGAAGTTGACTTCACCTCTGACCTCAGGTCTGCTTGTGACCCAGACGTGGCGAGGAAAGCAGTGCACCCTTCCAGGCCAGTATAGAGATGGCTGCATGACCCAGTCGCAGATGTTCAATTACTATATTTTGGATGAATTAAGAATTCTTCCTTCTATACATGGAGGACTTTCTTGGTTGAATCATGTAAAAATCTCCCTAGCAACAACATTTCTTTCATTATGCTTAATATTTGTCTCTTTTGTTGTTCTTTTCAATAATAGAGAATTTGTAATGCAGTTGAATTAACACACACAATACTGTAGCAGCCTGAGGGGTTAAAGATAGTTAAACAGCTGGGAGAAGAATTTGTCGTCTAGCTTAATATTCAGAGAAATGTGAAGGCAGGGTACTTTTGGTGGTTGAGCATTCTAAGATAAATGAACCTTATAAGAAATGAGACTTGTAGACTGGTGTCCAATGGATTGCTTCAACCAAATCTGGTTAGCTGTAAACATCATTAGCTTAAAATGTTTTCTCTTACCCCTGTTGTCTGTGATAACATGGGCCTCCTAAAAGGGAAAGTGCTGTTCTTTTACATTTTATCTCCTTCTGGGGGTGTTAAAGCTAGCTGAATTCAGGCTTCCTGCAAGCTACATTAAGCTTGTGTTCCTCCAGGCCAGAAGGGAAATTGTAATGTCTCTTCTGGTTTTAGAGGTTCCAATGGCAAGGCAGATTTCTTCCTAAAATCAGAGTTTAATAAAAAAAAAATAAGATCTAGATCAATCGATTTGTATGCTAGTTTTAAGGCATTTTTTTCTAATACTCTCTCTCCCACTTCCCTCCTCAAAGAGTGCATTAAGTTCTTGATGTCCAAGATCAAGATCTGCAAAATTTAGACGTTAAAATATGAATCTGATGTTGTGTTTAGAGATGACAATTTTTGCAACCAGTTCTTTGGTGTTTTTCTCAAATCTTTCTTTAAATTGCCAGAAAACACTTTTATGGAATAGCTGACCAAGTTTCTTTAAGCAATGACATTATTTTAACAAAGAAAAAAGTGGTGGTGATGATGGAAACTGTTCTGGATTTAAAGAAGGCTAGATTTTAGAAAAGAAATGGTTGGTTGGACCTTATGTGGATCCTAGTTCAAACAAATATTTGCAAAAACTTGGGGGATCAATCGGTGAAATTTGAATATGGTCTAAATATTTGGGACTTCCCTGGTAGTGCAGTAGTTAAGAATCCACCTGCCAATGCAGGGGACATGGGTTCGAGCCCTGGTCCGGGAGGATCCCACATGCCACGGAGCAACTAAGCCTGTGCACCACAACTACTGAGCCTGCACTCTAGAGCCCACGAACCACAACTACTGAGCCTGCATGCCACAACTACTGAAGGCCGCGTGCCTGAAGCCTATGTTCCACAGCAGGAGAAACCACTGCAACGAGAGGCCTGCGCACTGCAGTGAAGAGTAGCCCCCGCTCGCCGCAGCTAGAGAAAGCCCACGTGCAGTAGTGAGGACCCAGCGAAGCTAACAACAAATAAATAAATAAATAAGTTTAAAAAATATTAGATGATATAAGAAATGATAGTTAATTTTGTTAGATGTGAAAATGGTTTTGTGGTTATGTAGGATGTCTGTATTTTTTAGAAATGCTTGCTGAAGTATTTAGGGATGAAATGTCACAATGTCTAATTTAGTTTTAAAAAGATGAAGCAAATATGACAAAGATATTTGTTCAATCTAGGTTATGGTTACACAAGGCTCACTAAATAATTCTCTATTTTTTATGCATGTTTGAAATATAATACAAAGGCTTTTTTAAAGGACAAATAACTTGTCAGCAGATTCCTTTCCTACATCTATTTTAAGAAACCAATATGGGAACCATCTCTGATGGAAACTGTAGAAGAAAACTCCAAATATAAGTTAGGTAGATTTAAATGAGCTTTAAAAAATATTCTCTGCTGTTGGAATATAAAATTATGCAGCATTTATAAGTAAAAGTTCATGAAGCTCTCTTAATTCATCTATATTCTGTGGGTAGGTGGGGATAAATGAATAATAAAAGCACTGCCTGTTGAAGGAAAAAATTTCAACTCATAAATTGAGCTCCATGAAAATTATTTAAAGTACTTGTAAGTATAATAGGTTCACCAGAAATAGTTCTCATTTGCAAGATAACATTTCCTATAAATGAACAGAAAGTAATATATGGTCATTGTAAAAAACACAGATAATCCACAAGAAGAAAAAATCTCCAATAGTTTCACTGCCTGTTATTAATATTTTGACATATGTCTGCCTAGTACATTTTCCAAGCATAGGTAGGTATCTATCTTCCATCCTTCCCTCCCATCCTTCCTCCTCTCTTGCTGATCTCTTTCTCATTCCTTCCCTCCCCTTTTCCAAACTACCATTAGACATGGAAGTAAAACCAGAAACAGGAAAAGTGGCTACACCCAAGTGTGGAATCTACTTGTGATGAAAGCACGTCACTCCTAGAATAAAGCCATCTTTATTTTGGCAACTTACAGTATTTTTAAAATAAGTTTTTAAGAATTCTTGTATATAAGGGTGATTAGCACTTTATCTGAGAGATGAGTTGCAAATACTTCCCTCTGCCAGTTGTCATTTTTAAGTGTTTCATAACTTTATTATTGCAATTGATCATATTTATGAAGATTTCATAAAGTTACAAATAGTTGTAATACAAAAAGGCAGTTATTACAATGTACCATAGTCCGTCAGCATCTCTTGATAACAACAGTATAATTGTTGGGCAACAATATTGCACAGAGAAATCTAAAAACCATACTTTTTTAAAAAATTGAGGCATGGGGCTTCCCTGGTGGTGCAGTGGTTGAAAGTCTGCCTGCCGATGCAGGGGACATGGGTTCGTGCCCCGGTCCGGGAAGATCCCACATGCCTCAGAGCGGCTGGGCCCGTGAGCCATGGCCGCTGAGCCTGAGTGTCCAGAGCCTCTGCTCCGCAACGGGAGAGGCCACAACAGTGAGAGGCCCGCGTACCACAAAAAAAAAAAAAAAAAAAAAAAAAAAAAAAATTGAGGCATAATTTACAAACAATAAAATACACAGATCTTAAGTGCTCAGTTTTATGAGTTCGGCGATAGTATTAACCTGTGCAGACACCACCCAAAACAAAATATGGATCATTTGCTTCACCCCAGAAAGTGTCTTTGTGCCCTTTCTAGACAGTTACTCAGTGCCTCCCAGATGGGCAAGCATTTTCTTTTCTTTTTAAAAATATTTTTATTGGAGTACAATTGCTTTACAATGGTGTGTTAGTTTCTGCTTTATAACAAAGTGAATCAGCTATACATGTACATATATCCCCATATCTCCTTCCTCTTCCATCTCCCTCTCACCCTCCCTATTTCACCCCTCTAGGTGGTCACAAAGCACCGAGCTGATCTCCCTGTGCTATGAGGGTGCTTCCCACTAGCTATCTATTTTACGTTTGGTAGTGTATCTCCATGCCACTCTCTCACTTTGTCCCAGCTTACCCTTCCCCCTCCCTGTGTCCTCAAGTCCATTCTCTACGTCTGCGTTTTTGTTCCTGTCCTGCCCATAAGTTCTTCAGAACCATATTTTTTTTAAGATTCCATATATATGTGTTAGCATAAGGTATTTATTTTTCTCTTTCTGACTTACTTCACTCTGTATGACAGACTCTAGGTCCATCCACCTCACTACAAATAACTCAATTTCATTTCTTGTTATGGCTGAGTAATATTCCATTGTATATATGTGTCACACCTTCTTCATCCATTCATCTGTTGATGGACATTTAGGTTGCTCCCATGTCCTGGCTATTGTAAATAGAGCTGCATGAACATTGTGGTACATGACTCTTTCTGAATTATGGTTTTCTCAGGGTATATGCCCAGTAGTGGGATTGCTGGGTCGTGTGGTAGTTCTATTTTGAGTTTTTTAAGGAACCTCCATACTGTTCTCCATTGTGACTGTATCAATTTACATTCCCACCAACAGTGCAAGAGTGTTCCCTTTTCTCCACACCCTCTCCAGCATTTATTGTTTGTGGATTTTTTGATGATGGCCATTCTGACCGGTGTGAGGTGATACCTCATTGTAGTTTTGATTTGCATTTCTCTAATGATGAGTGATGTTGAGCATCCTTTCATGTGTTTGTTGGCAATCTGTATATCTTCTTTGGAGAAGTGTCTCTTTAGGTCTCCTGGGCAAGCATTTTCTGATTTGTCACAGTAGATTAGTTTTTGTTTGTTTTTTCCATATTTTATTTTGGAATTATTATAGTATATACTTTTTTTTAATACTATACAAGCATAATGCTTTTGAGGTTCATTCATGTTGTTTGTTGCATGTATTAGTAATTCATTTTTAGTGCTGAGTAGCATTCCACTATATGAATAACCTATTTGTTTACTCACTGACCTGTTAATGGACACTTGGGTTGCTTTCAGTTTGGGGCTAGGAGCATTTGTGTATAATTTGTAGCCATGTGTTTTCATTTTTCTTGAGTAAATACCTAGGAATTTCTGGGTAACAGGGAAGGTCTATGTGTATAAAAAAAGGCCAAATTTCCCAAAATGATTGTATTCTTTTATATTCCCTCCTATCAGTAATATATGAGAGTTCCAGTTGTTCCACAGCGTCATCAACACTTACTATTATCTTGCCTTTAAATTTTAATGATTCTAGTGGGTGTGTAGTGGTATCTCATTGTGGATTTAAATTTGCATTACCCTTTTGATAATGATGATGAGCATCATTTCAGGTGTTTTGTGGGTTTTTTTGCCATCCACAAATCTTCATTTGTGAAGTGTCTGTTCAGATCTTTTGTCCATTTATAAATTGTGTATCTTCTTAATATTGAGTTGTAGAAATTCCTTATATATTCTAGGTATGTCTTCTTCAATATTGTCTCTGCATTTTTTTAAGGTTTCTTTCAAAGAGCATGTGTTTTTACTTTTCATGAAGTCCAAGCTATCATTTTCTTCTTTTTTGGTTTAGTGTTTATTATGAGCATAAAGTAATCTTTGACTACACCAGGGTAATAAATGTTTTTATCTTATATTTTCTTCTAGAAGTTTTATAGTTTTAGCTTTTAGGCTCATATCTATAATCCACTTGAGTTAATTTTTGTGTACAGTGGATGCAAGGGCTGAGGTTTATGTTTTTCCATATGGATTCCAATTATACAAAACACTATTATTTCCCCTATTGAATTAACTTGGAACCATTGTTGAAAATCAATTGACCTTATAAGTATGGGTCTGTGTCTGGGCTCACTATTCATTCTATTTATCTTTATGTCTATACCTATATTGATACAATATTGTCTTAATACTGTACCTTTATAAGTTTCAAAGTTGGTTTGTGTAAGTCTTCCAACTTTGTTTTTCTTTTTCAAGATCATGTTGTCTATTCTAGGTGCTTTTTATTTGCATTTTTAGAATCAGTGTTTCAACTTTTATAAAAATGTTTTCTGGGATTTTTATTGTGTCTATGTTGAAATAAGAGATCAGTTTTGGGAAAATGGACATCTTAATAATAATGGTTTAACTCTATTAAGCCTTCTTTAATTTCTCACAAGAATGTTTTGTTGTTTTTGATACAAAAGGTTTACATATCTTTTCTTAGACTTGTTCCTATGTGCCTGTGTTATTTTTTAAATTTCATTTTAATTGTTACTAATATATATAAATGCAGTTGATTTTTATATATTGACTTTGTGACCCTGCTACGTTTACTTATTAGTTTTAGTAGTATTTATTTTTTAGTATGTTTTAAAAAATAGATTCTATGGGGTCTTTTACATATACAACCATGTCATATGAAAATCATGAAAATTTTACTTCTTCCTTTCCAATATTTTTCTTCCCTTATTGCACTGTTAAAAATTACAGTATGATATTAAATAGAAGTGGTAAAAGTAGACCTCTTGCCGTATTTCAATTATAGGGGGAAAACGTAGCCCCCGCTACCTTTACAGGAGGAAAGAGTAGCCCCTGCTTGCTGAAACTAGAGAAAGCCCGCATGCGGCAACGAAGACCCAATGCAGCCAAAAATAAATAAATAAAATAAATAAATTATAAATAAATAAATAAATAAATAAATAAATGAGCTGAGGATCTAGAGTCCTCTTTTCCCAACAGGAAGTTATGCTCATTGCTTACTGGCAACTCTAGTCCATGCTGAGAGAGAGAGAGAGACAGAGACAGAGAGAGACAGAGAACTATTGACAACGAGCACTTAAAACAGTGGCTAATCTCATCCACACTTACATCTGCCTTTGGAATGTATGTGTTTAAATAGATCATGTACTAACCTAAATGATTTTTACATGTCTTATCTAAAAGTTGTTTATTTTCCAAAATGTAGCTTTATTGAATAGTGTGAGGGGTTACTGACTGGCACTGGAGAAGCTGACCTGCAATGAGATGCTGAGGGTGGATTTTCCAAAAACTGGCTTCAAATAGAGGGTTTACCATTTATATTTGAAACCTGATTATTTCATGCAAAATTTTGAATATTATATTTATATTTATTATAAAAGTAATATAGCAGAAAATCTACTTTTTGATTATTGATATTCCTGGAGTTTACATACCTTTTGTCCCCCAGACACGGTCATGAAAACAAATGTTTTAATGTTTGATAGGTATTTGCACAACTGCAATTCAACATTTCAAAAAACAGTTGTCATCAGTGAAAACAACTCAGTGAGGGGAAAGCCACAGATGCCTGCACTATAAGGAGGTCAGGGGCCACTATCTAGGCTACACTGCCATCTGGTCCTGCTGACATGGTCATTTTCTCAACTCAGAAAACATGTATCGGTTCCTCCTGATTTGAAATCCATTCCAGCTCTGAGGAGTGACCTCCCTCCCCCACCTGCCCCCAACAGCCGCTCATTCATTACCACGGATGGACCTTCCCTTCCTACCGTATCATGATTTTGAAAAGAGGTGATGACACATACCTCATATTTTTGGAACATCTGTGTTGTTCGGATGCTGCCTTGCTAATACCTCCAGACATATCCCACTTAACTGTCTGTACTCTCCATACTTATACTTTTACTCTCCATGCTTTTTGTAAGGATTCAAACAATGCCAAAATGCTGAAAGTAAAAAGTGAAAAGTTTCACTTCAACTTCTCAACAATTTCTTCTAGAGGTACCCAGCTTTGATAGTTTAGCATGTGACTCTCTGGTTTGTTCCATGCTTACACACTCAGAAGATATATAGTATGATACAGCCATAGCTATACTTAACACCTATACCTATACCTACATTTAAAAAAAAAACAGAAATGGATTTATACTGCACATATTTTTCTACAACCTGTTGTTTTTTTCTAGTTAACACTTTCACTTGGCATGCGGGCATGTCAGTACACAGAAGTCACCTTATCCTTTTTTTAATGACTTTATGAAAT
Organism: Kogia breviceps; assembly: GCF_026419965.1. Taxonomy (NCBI): domain Eukaryota; kingdom Metazoa; phylum Chordata; class Mammalia; order Artiodactyla; family Physeteridae; genus Kogia; species Kogia breviceps. The sequence continues at coordinate 35,200,472 of NC_081319.1, read as the reverse complement.
TCCATTATGTGGTCAACTGTGATTAATTAACCAGTTCTCTTTGGTGGACACTTAGAAATCTTGTTTTTAAGATTTTCCCAAAGAAATGAATTCAATTCTGGAAAGACATTTTCTCACATCTCTAACCTCCAGAAGGCAGTCTGCCCTCTATGAAAACAGGCAACTTTAGATTCAGATAATTAGAAGGTGTGCTATGCGTGAACACTTTCTTCTCTTTCTCCACTTGGCTTGATGTTTTGAATGTAAAACAAAACCAGAATAGTAGGCTCGGCATATGTTGCAACTGTTCATTTAAGGGCTTCTCATTTCACACGAGCATTCTTCTCTTGCCTGGAGAGTGGTTGCTGAGAAGCTGTGTCACCGTGTGTGTGAGGCCACTGTTCTCCAAGGACAGAGGTAGAACTGGTTTAAAGGAATCTCCTCAATTGAGTGCCAGACCTGCCTTGCCCTAGGACTGATTGCTTATTGCAGACCAGATAACGGCGATGTTATGGTTACTCACAGGCACACATATGCATAGTCACAGACGTGCACAAAACATCACGTCTATGTACTCACATATACAATCACATGTGCGTGCAGGCAGTCACACAGTCACATACACAGACTCGCACACCCCCCCCACACTCATATAGTCATATCGCGATATTCTGCACACATATACATACACATGTGTGGATATGTGTATAATATACATATGTGTGTATATATATATATTGTCATAATGTATAATATATATGTATATATGTGCAGATCGTCTCAATATGAGTGTATAATTATATATATATTTACAATATATATAATGTATACTCACATAGACAGAGAATCATGTATTCGATAAAAAGCGGTGGGGTAACACAACATTGTAAATCAACTATACTTCAATTAAAAAATCACTGAATCTAGTGGGAAGCAGCCACATAGCATAGGGAGATCAGCTCTGTGCTTTGTGACCACCTAGGGAGGTGGGATAGGGAGGGTGGGAGGGAGATGGAAGAGGGAGGAGATATGGGGATGTATGTGTATGTATAGCTGATTCACTTTGTTATACAGCAGAAACTAATACACCATTGTAAAGCAATTATACGCCAATAAAGATGTAAAAATAAAGTGAAAAAAAAATCACTGAATCATTTAAATACACATTTACCCTGCTTTCCATGAAAAAATGTTGTGGGGGTTCCCAGCGTGGGCTTGGGGGTGGACAGGGGAGGGCTGGGGGGAGCACACAGCCTGGCACACTCAGTCCCCACCCCTGAGTAGTAGGGGGCCAGCCGCCTCTAACATGTGTGCACCAGCACATCTCTAGGCTTGGATGAGCTGCTCCATGGCCAGCTGGTCCTTCCGGTTCCTTCTTCTGGGATAGGCCTGTGCCACTCACCAAGGACAACCTTCTCAGAGTTGAGGACAGCTCTTAGATAGAGGGGACACATCTAGCACAAAGTACCCACTTGCCCACCCATTGCCTTTTCCTGTGTTGGGAATTCAAGGGCTCTTTTAAGTCAAGTGGAAGATTCAGAAATGTTTGAAAGGGTCATCTAGTTTGGTGCATTTCAGCTGAAGCTGCCTTAATGCCTGCTCCATGCAAGGAGGTTGGGCACAGTGAACCTGACACTGTCTTCAGGGCTATCTTTTCCAAGGGCTGCATTTCAGACATCTCCAAAGACCAGACTATATCTTCTAAGAGTGGAACACTTCTGGCTCACTGTGGTCTCCTTGGCACAAGTCTGCACCCTGAACACCACTGCGGGCCTGGAAATAATGTCACCATTGAACAATAAATAGAATTCTGAAGCTAAGTAAATTTCTTTCCTCTGATAGCTTAAAAAACAGCATTCAGGGCTTCCCTGGTGCAGTGGTTAAGAATCCGCCTGCCAGTGAAGGGGACATGGGTTCGAGCCCTGGTCTGGGAAGATCCCACATGCTGCGGAGCAACTAAGCCCGTGTGCCACAACCACTGAGCCTGCGCTCTAGAACCCAAGTGCCTAGAGTCTGTGCTCCGCAACAAGAGAAGCCACCTCAATGAGAAGCCAACGCACCGCAACGAAGAGTAGCCCCTGCTCACCGCAACTGGAGAAAGTCCACATGCAGCAACAAAGACCCAACGTAGCCAAAAAAAAAACCCACAAAAAAAACCCAGCATTCAGTGAGCCATTCTCACCGTGTTTTTAAACTTTTGAGAAGTCTTCCTTGTCTCTCTTTTCTTCTTCCAACCAGCATCCTCCCACAGAGATGTGACTGAGCATTTCTCCCCAGAAGAACAGTTTCCCTGATCCTCTCCTTCTTGGCAAATCTAGTGCTTTTTAAAAGGCTCTGTCTTGTGTGAGATGGATGCTAGAGCCTGAGGAAGACGGAAACAGGCAGGAACTTGGGAGAAAGGAATTTCAAGCTGACACCTGTTCTAACCATTTAGTTGATGTTTATTGACCCCCCCGCCCCCCAATAGCAAAGGCTTTGCTGAAGTCATTATAGTCTCAATGATGAAGATGGGTACATCCCATCCAATGGGGGAGACACGGTGTAAACAAGTAAATCACTGTATCTGTAGTGATAACTGCTAGGAAGAAAACTGAAGCAAGGTAAGAGCACAGAGGTGTATGAGTGTGTGAGTATGGGGGTATGTGTGTGTATGGGTGTGTGTATATGTGTTTCTCCTTTACCGGGGTTTGGGGGTGGGTCAGGGAAGTCCTCCCCACGAAGGAAACATTTGAGCAGGGACCTGAATACAGTGAGAAACAGTTATCCAGGCATAGGGCACAGCATATGCAAAGGCCCAAATGTGGGAAGGAGCTCAGCGTTTGCTGGGAACTCCAAGGAGACTGGCTGGAGCACAGTGAGCAAAGGGGAGAGAGCTGGAAGTGAGGCTGTGGCGGGGCGGGGGGTGGGAGTCAAGGGCCTTGGGTGCCTTGGTTAGGAGCCTGTATTTTAATCGGAAACAGAAACCCACTGGAGGATTTTGAGCAGGGGAATGACCATGGTCTGATTTTTGTCTTTGAAAAGATGGCTCTAGCTACCATAGGAAGAAAAAGGAATGTATTTGAGAGGGGAGAGGGGAAGGGATGTCTTTATGGAGGATGGTGTAGAGCAGTGTGGGCTGGGCAGTGTGGTGGTGATGCAGAGGTGGGTTCTATGTGTGTGTGTGTGTGTGTGTGTGTGTGTGTGTGTGTGTGTGTGTGTGTGTGTGTGTGTGTGTGTGTGTGTGTGGTGATGGTGAAGCAGGAAGCTTTGGCACCCCAAGGCAAAGTGAGCCAGGGCAACAGCCCAGGTGTGGAAATCTTTCTGTATTTGCAGAATGGAAGCAGTGATGAACATTTGTTGAATTATTAGCTGCATTGTCCCATTGTACCCTTTATGTCTGTGTGACATCTGCTCTCTGGTGCTGTTGTTCTCCAACTTTTGTGGTTGAAAAAGTGTGGCTCAGAAAGGTTGGGTAAGTTGCCCAATTCTCACGGCTGATGTGAGGGTGAGCCACGACTTGAATGTAGGTTTGTTTGAACCCAAAGTCCATAATGCCACTCAGCTTTACACTACATTTCATGTAAAAGAAACCGCATGCTTGCCAACAGTGGTTCTTGGCCACCAGCATCAGAATCCTCTGAGGGGCTTATTAAAAACACAGATGCCCCTCCACTTCCTGACCCAACTTGAACCTACTGAATCAGAACCTCTGAGGGCTTGAGAACCACCTCTGTAGGGGATCAAGGACTCTAAGTGTCTCACACATTTCATCCCTTCATTCCATCTCTGGCCTCAGTGTCTAAACTGTTCCAAGAGCTATGAACATTTGTCTTCTTATTGTTGTGAATAAGTAATAGGTTAACAAGGCTCAAAAATAAAAATGATTTAAAATTATAGATATTGTGAAGTGTCACTCTGAATCCCGTCCCCATCTACTCTGTTCCTCTTAATCTCCCAACAGGGAGTAACTATTAGTAGTTTCCTGTGTATCTTCCATTGTTTTCTTAAGCAAATAAAAATATGTAATCTTATTTTCCCCCTTTCTTACAGAAAGACAATGTGGGGCTTCCCTGGTGGTGCAGTGGTTAAGAATCCGCCTGCCAATGCAGGGGACACAGGCTCTATCCCTGGTCTGGGAAGATCCCACATGCCGCGGAGAAACTAAGCCCGTGCACTACAACTACTGAGCCCGCATGCCACAACTACTGAAGCCCATGCACTTAGAGCCTGTGCTCCACAACAAGAGAAGCCACTGCAATGAGAAGCCAGTGCACCGCAACATGGAGTAGACCCCGCTCACTGCAACCAGAGAAAGCCCGCGCACAGCAATGAAGACCCAATGCAGCCATAAATTAATTAATTAATTAATTTTAAAGAAAGGCAACATGCCATATACCCTGCTATGTACCGTGCTTTAAAAAAAAAAAAAATACTCTAGAGATCTTTTTTATTTTAATTAATTAATTTTATTTTTGACTGTGTTGTGTTTTCCTTGCTGTGCGCAGGCTTTCTCTAGCTGTGGTGAGTGGGGGCTACTCTTCGTTACGGTGCGCGGGCTTCTCATTGCGGTGGCTTCTCTTGTTGTGGAGCATGGGCTCTAGGCGTGCGGGCTTTAGAGCAGTGGCTCAGTAGTTGTGGCACATTGGCTTAGGTGCTCCGTGGCATGTGGAATCTTCCTGGACCAGGGATCGAACCCATGTCCCCTGCATTGGCAGGCGGATTCTTAACCACTGTGCCACCAGGGAAGTCCCTCTAGATATCTTTTCACATCCATATATAGAAAGCATCCTCCTTTTTAAAACAGCTGCAAACTATTCCATTGTGTGGATGCACCAGTTTCTTTAACCAATTATGTACTGATAGTCAGTTGAGTTGCTTCCAGTCTTCTGCTCTTGGGAGATAATGCGGTAATGAATAACTGCACATGTACATCATTTAGCAGCTATAAGATAAATTTCCAGAAGAGGGATTGCTGGGTCAAAGGTTAGTTAAAGCATTTGTCATTTTGCTCCTTCAGGGTGAACCATTTTGTATCCCCACCAGCAACATCACAGCCTTTCAATGGTGTTCCTAATATAGAGCAATAGATCTTCAACCCCCATTACCATTCTGATATGAAATTGAGACAATATAACCTACTCAAAGTCAGAATTAAAACCAAAAAATCAATATGATGCTTCATCTGGTAATATCAAAGATAAATAAAAGTAATTTATAATAAAATAAGAAGCATTTCACTATGTGAAGTGTTTGTGCCTGTAAGCAGACTAAATAGGAATGCCACATCCCCAAATGCAGACTGATACAGAGGTGCTCTATTGGCGACTCAAGATCCATGAGCACAGCTGCAGTTGGTGAAGTGATTTTCCAAAATGGTAAAACACCAAACAAACAAGCAAACAAAACCTTTTTGGTAAGGTTCTGAACAAAACAGAAGACAACTTTCTCTTTATTACACTGCAGTTGCATTTCTGGAAAATTCAGTGTTTATTAAAACCATGCAAAAACTCCTTTGTACTTATATATAAAATGGGTTTAAGTTCTAGATTCAGGTGATTATAAGCAGACTTTTCTCCTATCTGAATGTCCAGTGGGTCCTTTGAAAGTCCAGTGGGACACAGGATGATTCTCTTTTGTGTGGGACTGGCCTGCTCCCATCCATGAAATTCCAGTAGGAATCCAAGTCATTGTGACAAATAGGGAAGTCCCAGTGATTCTTTATGCTGCCAGGGGCAATGCCCTCTCCTGCTCTGAGAATGGCTGCTTTGGGGTCTCCTCTAGAACCCATTCCTTAGACCAGGACCAGGTGAGCATTTCTAAAACACTCATCTCTGTTTCATCATGTTTCACTTCTGCTCAGACCCCTCCAGCAGCTCTTTGTTGTGGCAGAACAAGTGCAATATCCTCAGCTGATGGGACAGAGTCTGTAGGTCTGCAAATGAAATGTTCATTGGCTGGATTCAATGCTTCATTGAGAGTTGGGTGTTGAAATATAGGCTTTTGGGTGAAAATGGCAAGTAGGATCAGATGCCTGGGGCTGCACTTGGCAAATCGAAGGCTTTCGTGGTCCCTTGTCCTGATGTGGCTGTACGAACCCCCTGCTTTGGTTTGGAGCCCCTCCTTTAAGTGGTTGGGTGTCTTCGGACAACTGGCTAAACCTTTCTGAGCCCCTTCTGTTAAATAAGAGAATGGCACTAGAAAGCTGAGAGATCTCTTTCAGCACTGATTTTTGTGATTCTGGAAAGGATGATAGAGTTAGTAACTGAGAGGACTTCAAATATGTGACACTTTGAGCTCTGATTTTATTAATATCAGATAGTTTAAATTTTTTTATTTTTGAAAGAGTAGGAAGTGTTTAGTGAGATCTTTCTTAAATGTGTTGTGCATAATGCTCTGTTTAAGATGGGCCATGTATAAGTTACAAATGCTCAGGGTGCTGTGATCCTCTGGGGCTGTGATTCCTTGTGCCAGGGCTCATCTCCCGGTTCCTCTCCAGTTGCCCCAAAATGCCTGTGATGTTCACCTGCATAAGGCTGGCAGAGAATAATGACTTCATCATAAAATGTCGTCATGACCTTGATGCCCAAGTGGCCCTCAATATAGTCCAGCAGTCAAGTGGTTGTTTATATATGACTAAGCTGTATTATTTTGCTGTGCCTCAATTTTCTCATCAGTTAATAGGCATAACAATAATATGGACATTACATGTACTTTTTCTTCATGCATACTATAGTTGACCTGTTGTCAAAGTTTATAATTATGCATTTATCATTATGGCTTTTGGAGTAAAGCCTGTCTCCCTTGATAGCGTATAAACTCCTTGAGGGCAGGTGTCTGATTTGTTCACCAGTGTGTCTCCGGCACACCCTACGGTCCTGTCACAGAGATGCTCGACAGTTATTCACTGGATGAATGAGGGAGTGCATGAAGGCCATTATCATATAGATATTACATTGGTAGTGGATTGTAGGCTTACAAATAAGGACTAGTATGCTTTCACTCGCTCACACATTTATTCATTCATTTAGAAAGAAGGCTCCTGGGGTCTTGACAGGAAAATTATTTTTCTCCCAGCCCCCAATTTGAGCGGCAAAGCCATCCGGATCCTTTGCCTTGGGGTCAGGCCGCGCTTGTCTCCGTTTGGAACTGCTAGCACACTTCCATAGACGGAAGGTGTGCACAGAAGCGGAGAATTCATTATAACCGGTTAGTCATCCATGTAGATTGTAGATGCTGCCCGTGGGCTGGAAGCACCTGGCGCTTCCAGGGTGGGGCCTGTTCCCAGAGCTGCGCCCCGAGGTGGGAACACGACCCGCCCACTGAAGCCCGGCCTCTCCCCGCACTCAGCGAAAACACCAAGGGCCCCTGGGCGGTCCTTCTCCCCGCTCAGTCAACTCCGAGATCCAGCCCCACATCTGCTGGGGTAACTTTTTGCAAGGATGTTGGGTAGGAGAGCCGGCCTAGATTCTCGCCTGGAAGCACCAGAAAGAAGCTGGAGCCCACCCTTGCTCTCTCCCCTGAAAGCTGAGGGCGTTGAGGCAGAAAGCTGGTGACGGGGAAGGTCCCAAAGCCCTTGTAGCGGAGTCATACAAACCAGGCGAACCCAGGCGGCGGACGCCCCGGGAGACCCCGCGGCATGAGGAGCGCGCGGCTTGCCGGGGGTCAGTCGAGTTGCGCTCGGCGGGTCAAGGATGACTCAGCTTTGCCCGGGTCGGTCTTTACTGCCGGTCGGCGCGAGGACCCCACAAAGTTCCCAGTCACACCCCGACCTCTCGCAGAGGCCGGGACTCCGAAGCCGGGTCCCGGGCTGAGTACGGCGGCGAGAGAGGCTGCGGGGAAGCCTGGTTCCCCGGACTCCCAGGGCTTCCCCGACTTCCTTCCTCCTCGCCCCCGCCTAGGCTAGCCGCTCGACCGCGCCTCCTGCCCAGCGGGTGGGGGTCCGAGTGGGGAGCGGGTGAGCCCCGAGCCTCAGAGGACTCTCTTATTCCCGAAATGCAGGGAGTCCGCCAGTCAGGATAGACTTGGAGCAGCAGTGCTTCCTCTCCCGACCCCCCAACTCGCCGCAGTCGCGCGGACCCCGGACCCTAGCGGGCCAGAGCGCGAGCTGCTCGGCAGCCCGGCCTGGGTTCAGGCGCGCCAGGGAGGCCCCGCTGCGGCCCGAAACCGGGAGCTCCGCGCTCGTGCGCCAGCGCCGCGCCGGCAGCGCCGCCCTCTGCGCCTTCCCTGGTCGGCGCTGCGGCCGGAGGAGCAGCCGCGGGCGGCCACACAGCAGCGCCCGCGCCAGACAACCGAGCCCCGCTCTCATCCCCACCGCACTCCGCCCCGCCCGACCCAGCCCGCCGCCGCGAGCCCCGGCCCCTTCCTCAGACTTTGGCCTCTTCCCTGCACCCCTTGCCCTCCGGGAAACTGCGCGGCGGGGACGGGGGTCGCGCCACCTCTGTGCTCCGCAGGACCCAACCCGCCGCCGCCTGTCACCCGGCCGGGCCCTAGCCTCCCGCCTGCGCCCCGCCCCCCAACCAGCTCGGGGCTGGGGATTGCGGATTCCGGCCCGGGGCCAGCCCGAGAGTGGCGCCCGCGGCGGCGGACTGCGGAGTTGTAAAGAACTCAGCGGCCGCAGTGGGCCGGGAGGGGCAGGGCGCGCTCAGCCGCGGCCAAGGACACTGGAGTTTGCAAGTCCCCGCCCGCGCGGCGCCTCCCACCCTCCCGCCGCGGCCGGACGGACTCCTTGAGCCGCCGAGGCGGTGCCGGGCGGCCGCCGCTGCGAGAGGCGTGTCTCCCTGCTTCCTCCCCCGCCTGCCTCCCTCTCCACCTCTCTCCCCTCCCTCCTCCTCTCCGCCCTCCCCGCCCCGCTCCTTTTTCTGCTCCCCAAGTGCGCCCTGCGCGCGAGAGGCAGGCGGGGCGGCGTGAAGCAGGCAACCCATCGCGCTCGCCCACCGCCCGCTCGGAGCAGCTCCCCGCTGCCGTTCTTGTCGCCGCCGCTGCTGGCGCGTCGGAGGGAGCCTAGCATGGCCGGGCCGGGCTCGCAGCGGCGCGCGTCCCGGGGGGCCTCGGCGCTCCTGACCGCCGCGCTTCTCTATGCCGCGCTGGGGGACGTGGTGCGCTCGGAGCAGCAGATCCCGCTCTCCGTGTAAGTGCCAGGTCCTGCGCCGCCCGGGGAGGGTACCCTGCCGCCCGCGACTCGCTGTGCCCAAGTTTGGGCTCCTGCAGGTGCGGCCGGCAGGACCTGCCGCGGGCGTCGGCCTCGCCTCTAGTACCTGCCGGCGGGGACCCGCGTGGGGCGGCGAGACTGGGGTGGGATCCCCTCGCCCCCTCCCCGGGCTGCGAGTGAGACCTGGAGAGGCTCACTGCCGGCGACAGCACCAACTTTGAAGCCTGTTTACCGCATGCAACTTCCATGGGCCGTTTATTTACCCCTTCTATGCTATCTTGCCATCTCACTTCTTTTTGTGGAGCGGGGGATGGGTGGATTTCTTTCGACTAATCTTTGCCAGGTGATGTTCAGTTTGGGTGGTCAAGTTCTCAGGCAATTATTCAAATAAAATTAAGTGATCTTTCTGGAGAGCCAGGAACACTTTGCGCATTTTGAACTATGTGACCCACTCGGGCCCCCTCCCGCGCTGCGCTCTGCAGTTTGGTGCTGGCAGTTTCTACCAAGGCTCTTTTCCTTTTTTTTTTTTTTTCTCCAATGTTATACCGCCTGGCTCCTTCAGCCACAGCCCCGTGTGTGCGTATGTGTGCGTGTTGACTGTGACACAGTGTTACATTTGTTCATGTGCCCTTTCTCCCTGTAGGGTGAAGCTCTGGGCCTCTGCTTTTGGGGGAGAGATAAAATCTATTGCCGCTAAGTACTCCGGCTCCCAGCTTCTGCAGAAGGTAAGGTTTCTGTGGTGGCAGGAAGCGATGATTTTTCCAGCACAGAAAATGGAGGCAGATTTAGTTTTCCAAACAAACGTGAACCCCGAGCAGCATCAGTTATCAGAGGTGTCTGTGATACTCCGTTTCTTGGCAATGTACTGTGCAGTGACTTCTCCCTACCAACCGGTTATTTTTAGATGACACTTGATTCTAAACACAAAGAAAAGCAGGATACACACTGGCACTGTCCTGGCTGGGGCTCGGAAACTGAGTGTTTTTGCATGGCTCTCCTCTCAGTGTCGGTATTGCTGTTTCAGTGTGAGAGCAGATGCTCCTCTGGCCAAAAAACGCTAACTTCATCCAAAGGGCAGAATCAGTGCCTGTTATGATGTCTTTCACCTTGCCTGCGTTGGAGGCTGGGGTTCAGTGTATCAGAGAAAGATGCTGCACTATTGTTTGTCATCCCCGCAGTTGTACGATCCCATTATTCCCCAATCATCTAGACTCAGGGCTGGGATGCATTACATCATTACAGATAAGGAGAATGAATGTGGTTATCTTTCCACTCAGCTGCACTGCTGGGTAATAACCTATGAGAGTAGTCCACAAACTTAAGAAATTGGTCTGCATCCATATATTCTGGAGAGTAATGAGAATGCAGAATTGATTATTAGGCTTTTATCAGAAGCTGTATCAATTTTAATTCAAACAGGCAGCATTATGCTTAAAATTACATTGTGAGATATATGGTCTTTCACCCTCCCCTCCAAGAAAAAAGGGGAAAAAATGGACTGGGGAGGAGACATTAGAGGGGTTAAAAGAATTTCAAGTTAACAAATCAACAGGATTAATCCAAGAATTCTCTCAAAGATAGAAAATAAAATTGGCCTTTGGGGATAATTCTCTGATACAAAAAGCTTAAATTGTTAAGTTAACTTTTAAGTATTTTAAAATGTGCTTTTTGGGCCAATGTAACATATGTGTCATGCATGCTGCCTGGTAACCAAGTGCGTATTTTATTTATGGCATTCTGCTTTAGAGAGTAGAGTTTTTGGGGACATTATATGAAACAGTTTGTCACATGAAATCCAAATATCGTAATGAAGCATCAGCCCACAATGGAATGACAGAGGTTAACCTGGCTTAAAAATTGCCAATAGCCATATTCTCTGAAACCATGGAAAGACTGTTATCACAACTCTGTTATTTGGGGATGGAGTTCATTGAATTATAGGGAGTTGATAAAAACTTGAGGTTATGATGTGCCTTTATGGTCAGTGATAATTTACATACCTGTGACCTGCCTCTCAGTTTATAGGAGTTGCCTTTTTTGCTAGTGTTCTTTTAATCTGGACCAGTCTGTACTCAGCTTTGGCATTTTGCCTGCGTGTCAGATGTTTTATGTGAAGAGTTCTGGCCTTTTGCATTGCCTGTGTATTTTGCTTATGCTTTTAAAGAGGAGAACATTTTGTATAACTTTAAAGAAATATTTTTCATCTGCATGTTGTAGTTTAGTTGTAACAACTCTGAAAGTAACCCTTCAGAACCTGTGAACGTTTATTTTTGGTGGGTGGGCTGTGCTTACATATCTCGTATCTCACATTTTGTAGAAGCACGTGAAATATATTTTTTCCTTCTCTCCGAAGTTAACACACAACACACACACACATGCACACACACACACACACACACTGCACAAAATCCCATCAACCATATTATTGGCTACTCTATAATAGCAAGTTGGAAAAAGCTAAAATGCTTCTCTTACCTTATCAGCATCCTTTCTGATACTGTATTTGCAAGCCTGCTTTGCTTTTGTCATGTTTGCAGCTTGACAATTGGGTAATCATTTCCAGCTGTTTGTGGCTTTGTTGTCATTTCTTGCTGTTGCCTGGCATTTTGTAATCTGATGCATGGGGAAGGTGAGGTGTTGGTGGGCATTAGGTTCTGGGGTGGGCATTTGATCTTGCATTTGGATTGCAGTCACCGGCCATGGAGTCCTGCGATACCCACGGCTTTGGCTTGCTAGGCAAGGACTTCCATGAATGATGGGGCAGGGCGTGTTAGACAACTTGGGGAGGTACCTTTTGGCTGTCTTGGCCCATTGCCCCCAAATATGATTGTATTTTTATAATCAGCAAAGAAAATTGATTTCAAGAGCTCAGAGTATGAATGAGAAAGGATGTGAGGTGCTCAGAGTCGGGGGAGGCATAACATCGTTTGGAAAAGCAAGGAGACAGTTGCCTATCTCTTGCTTATTTTCAAGTTTCTGGCCATTTGCATGAGGAATTACTCCTCTGAGTCAAAACTCTATGCACCCTTCCATCACATCACTGCATCCTTGACAATTAAGATATTCTCGAAATGAGTTAGGAAACTTGGTTGGTAAATGCATTAACACTGCAGTAAGGGGACTCAAAGGTGTTGCGTAAGAGTCTGTAATCATACTTTTAAGGCATGGACATTTAAACTTGATTTTCAGTTAAGTAAGGTATATTGTATACCACTGTACAAGTTTATGTACTCTATGTAGTTTTTCTAATTGACACTTTATGTTGTGAATTGATGCGGAATGTTCATTTTTAGAATGGGAGCTTAGTAATTTTTGCACTAAGGCAAAAACTTTACAAAATAGTAATTGTGAGTATAAGTTAAATAGTAATTGCTCACCAATTTTAAAGTGTTTGGAGACTGGGAAAACAGCCATTTTCGAAACAGGTTTTTATTAGGTAATATAATTCGAGGTAGCAGTATTGTCACTGATTTCCTCAATGTAAATATAGCCATTTAACAATGTACCTCACTGCCATGGCTTTAGAAAGGAGAAGATTTCATCAGTTGTTTCTTTGTTTAAAACCATGGCTTTCATTACTTTAGCTTATGATAATATATTTGGTATCCACTGCCAGACTTTTCCTATTTTTTCTATTTTTTTCTTTGCTGAGCACAGGAATAGTAATCTGTTTGTTCCTTATAAAGAGGATATTTTTCATTGTATAAAATTCTGTAGTCCACATTTTAGCAAAGTTTCGTGTTTCCAGTACAGAATGGAAGAACGTAGGACTTGTATATTGGAGTTGGAGTCGATCTTGAGAGGCATTAGTTGTTATAGGACAGCGGGCCCCTGAAAGCAAAGCACTGGAGTGTGGCTGTGTGTCTGTGTCCTGCCTTCTTAGCTGGCAGATACTGCAGGGGTTTCCATTCACTTCAACTTTTAATTAACTTTCCTATTTGACATATTCATGCCAGTATTCAGCTGCGTCTATCTTGCTTCATTTTCCCCAAAGAATGTGCTTTGTGTGGCTTCTTTTGGGGAGGCATAGTTTCATTACCTCTCTATTTTGGGATTCAGTGAGAAGCATTCTAGTAGGTCCAGTAACCTAGGCTGTTAAACTCATGGGCTCCACACCCCTAACATTCACAATAAAAGGTATTAAACTGGCATGATTCTCATTTCATCCTTCTTAGGGAGAATTTGGTAGGAGCTGGGTTTGTCATTCTGTTTAGTTCTGCATTCAGGGAATGCATGTTCATGGGAATGAAGAGTTCCAATTATATTTTCCAGAATCGTGATGATAAATACACAGCGGAAATATAGGTACTGTGTGCCTCTGCCATTAATGCTAGAAAAGAATTGACATTTACTTTGGATGCCTCATGCAGCACTTATCAAACGTGCTCTCCTTGGAATGCATAACCAGGTTTTTGCGTTATCACCTATTTATTGAGAGAGCGGCTTTAATACATGAATGTGATGTCTCTTTCCACAGGACAGAGTCAGCAAAGTAAAAGGTTGGTTCTTTTAAGCCATTTTGATAATTATGACTTTTTATCAATGTGGAAATTGATGGTCTTTTAAATAATTAAATAGGAGTATTCATTTATCAGGAATTGGGTAGCAGTGCTGTGCTGCCTGTAGGAAGCCTGACACTCTATGGATTGCTTTTATTGGGGAGGCGCTACTAAGCTGAACATTTTTGTTGAATAAACACGGTTATTTGTCATCCCACGAGATTAGTGCATTCAACCTGTGCTGCCAGTGTTTTAATTCACGGCACCACTTCAATTACTGTACTTTTCCCTGGCAGATTATTTTTCAAAGTCTTGAAATCTCGGAAATGACAGTTTTCAATCTTTCAGAGCGGTTTATTGGTCTCATTAGCCCAGTCACCAGGACATCCGCAGAGCAGGATAAACCAGTTAGAATTCATTTCGCGCATCTTATCCACACATATATATCTTATTGCATTTGTACACTCATGCTTGGTCACTTGCGGACCAGATAAAGTTTTGTTTGTATGGCTTTGCTAAGTTTTTGTCTGAGCCTCTTTTGTTGTTTTTTTTCTTTCCTTCTTTTTTGCAAAGTTTCTTTTCTGACAGAAATATTTCTGCTTTGCTTTTTCTCTCATTAGGAACTGCTGCAGCCTAAGTTGTTCCAATTTACAAATGCTAGTCAAAATTAAGGGAGATGAAAACATAGGCATGGTTTTCTTGTTAGAGGCAGATTTCAGACTTTTAATTCCAATGTGGTTATTAATTTTGATCAATTACTCAGGTGATCTCAGGCGGGTTTTATTTTAATTTATCTTATTTATTCTAATACCAGTGTGCATTTAGGCAAACACATGAGTACCAAACCACCTAATAATTATAAAGTCTGTCAGGCAAGGGCAAGCACAAATAATGTTTCTAGCTGTGATGAAGACATAGCAGTGTATCATGATGAACAAAAGTGAAAGAAATGTGAAACCATTACCCCAAGTACCTGTGGCCCTGCAAGATGTCCCATTGTCCTGTAGTTTGGATCACATATTTGTGGAAGTCAGGTTTGGGGTTTTAGGCTTTTCAGTCTTTGATCAATCCTCGCCTAGATGTTTAGTGCTCCCACGTACGTGGAGCAATAAATGACTCGGTATATTGGGCTTATCGAAAGAGGCGTACATTCTCACAAGGATCCTTTGTTTCCGGTCTGTCATTAATCCAGATCTATCATTACAGATTACCAGCAAATAGGCTTTTTCTTTATCCAAATACACGTCCTCTGTCGGAAGTGAGTGGCATTTATATTGGGGGTCCCCCCGTCTTTTGCAGTCACAGTGCTTGTTGAGACCCACAGCGTCTTCTAGACGGAGACTCTTTGCAGATTGCATGTTCCCTGGGACACTCAGAATGGACTTAGAGGTTTGCTGTGGCTGAGACTGAGAAAAAAGGAAATAGATGTTATAAATGCCAGCCTATGAATTAGTATATGAGATTCTCCTTCCCCCGACCCTTACTCCTCTTTTAATGTAATTTTTATACAAGAGACATAATGGCCTATGCTTCATCTTCAGTGGCTGCAGTGATGCTTTTGTGTATCATGGAACAAGAGGAAAAGTTCCTCATGTCAGTCTCCTGGCAACATCGATAGAATCTTCATCAGCCCTCTTTGGTCCATTAAACAAAAGTGAGCTTCTCCTTCATGAGAAGAAAATGATGCAGAGGAAGAGGAAGATGCTTGATTTCCCTGAGTATTTACTGACCAGCAAACTGAGGTGATCGTTCCTGAAGTGCAAAGTCAGCCTCAGAGACCCCTCTCTGACACAGTCTAGCCTGGACCATAACTCACCCTCAGCAGATGAGGCGTCTGTACAGCTGATGTGTTTTAGGGGATTTCTCTTTGCATAGCCAGCATGTCTGCTTTTCAAGAAGAAAGTTATTTTACAGGCACAACATTGAAAAGGGTCCAGGATGTCTTCAATAAATGGTAAACATTTTAATTTCCATTTGCTTTGAACAACACTCATTGTGTGCTCATTCCAAGGCTGTTTAAATAAGGCATTACATTTATAAGGTGTATTACGGTTATATGTTGCAGAGCTTCCCGGTTACCCCAAATCAAGATTATGGAAATAAACAACTCAATAGTCAAGCTATTAGTGGGCATTTCAAGGCCATATTGGGAAGGAGAGCATTATCTCTTGACAAGAAATAGATGGCTCTTTCGTCACTTTATGCATTGCTAAGTATTTATCTTGGCACACGATATTGGAAAACAGTACTCTCCCAAGGTTAAAAGAGCTGTTATCCATGTAAACGATCTGGACAGACAAGTTGGGCAGAGCTGCAAATGGCTGTGGGCTCACAGACCAGACCTCTGGTTATCTATTTTGGGTGAAGCAAATGCCAGTAAGTATTTTGGGCTTGCACATGTCATTACCATTATACTTATTAAGTTTGTGCGTGTGTGCGTATGCCAGTAGAAGTGAATGCTGCTCATCACAGAATGCATCAGGTGCTGCCTGCTAATGGGAAAGATTGTTCTTGTCCTCTTGTGCTGCTAGCGAGAGTGGCTTAAGGGAATGAACCAGGGTGCTGGGACAGAACCGAATGACCCAGTCCACCAAGCTCGGTTTGTCCAGCTTCTGAGATTTTATAGGCAGCTGCAGCGGAGGGTCTGCTGAGACCAGGAGCAGCTACATAATTTGTGGGGCCCAGTGCGAAAGCAAAACAGGGACCCTTTGTTTAAAAATTATGAAGAATTTCAAGATGATGATAGCAGAGCACGGGGCCCATTGGGCCTGGGTGAAGTCCCCTGAAGGATGGGCCGTGCGCATTTGGCTTTCACTTTTCCCTGCTGGGTATAGCTCATCCTCTCATTTTATTTTTATTTTTTTAACATCTTTATTGGAGTATAATTGCTTTCTCTCATTTTATTTCAATGTTCTGGCCACAGTCAGTTGGGGAGGCATCCTTTGCCCATCTTTCTTCATCATCATAATAGCCGCAGAGCTTGGAACATTTTCAGAGACACATCTTGGGAGATGCAGTGTTGTTAAAGCAAAGAAAAAGGTCACTGGCCTAGGAGCCTAGGGGCCCTGGTGTTTGTCTTCTTATCTTTTCTGTCGGCATTTCCTGAGTGGCCTTGGGCAAATGGTCCAATCTAATAGTAAAAACATGTAGCATTCACTCTGGTGTACCCGTGTTCCAGGTACCATGATAAGTACTTTACATATGTCATCCCACTGAATTCTCTCTACTACCTGATGAGTCAGGAGCTACCATTCACCCCATTTTTCAGATTTAGAAGTTGAGGATTACAGAAGTTAAGCAGCCTCCCCCAGGTGACCGACCTGGGCTTCTGGAGTCTGCTTGCCTGGTCCCTCATCTTTGTGTGACCCTTTTCCACCTCAGTTCTAGTTTGAAAACAATGTGAATAATACCTGTGTTTCCCTACCTCACAGGTGTTTGGGAGGATTAAATGAGATAACATCTGGGGAATTACTTCGGAAACAATCAAAGCCTGGGAAAACAGCTGAGAGGACAGGGTTTGGAGTCAGATGGACTTGGCATTGAGTCCCAGATCTGCAGTGTGACACTTCTGAACCTGCACCCTCCAGTGTGAGAGGAGACCAGTGCCTTCTACCTTACAGGCTGTGGTGAAGGTTAAATGAAATAAAATACGCAGAGCACTTAGCATAGTACCTGGCATGTAGAAGCTTCCTGCCATCGAGCTGTGGAGGTCATAACTGGTGGTGTGAGACAAAGACAAGCTCTCAAGATAACCTTTATTGAGCATCTGTGGGGCTGGCTCCATAGACATGAATGAGTGAGTGTGTGAACAGGGGAGTGGGCCTGAGTGCTGGCAGGTAGGAAGGTGGTCCCACCTGACAGCTGACAGGGAGGAGCCTGGGGAATCAGGTACTTCAGAGCAGGAGGAGGCTGCAGGGGACCCAGCCTCTGCCTAGACCTTCACTCTTCTCCTAGAGGTCAGCTCCCTTCCCGCAAGAGTCAGGGCGATGCCCACATGAGGAATCGGGGTTGAAGAGCCTCCTCAGGGTCTTCCTGTTACCCCCTCCTTGGCTCACCCTGCTGTGCAGGTGGTGGGTCAGCTGAGGAAGGGCCGAGGGTCCCCAATGCTTGGAGTGAGGCCTGAAGCCGCAGGAGAGACAGCAGGCCCAGTGATTCCCCCACTGTGGGAGTGCATCCAGAAGCCAGCCGTGGACACCTGGTGCTCTCCAGGCATTTCCTCCATGAGAATTCTTCCCACTAGGTTTGGAGGACTCTAGACTTCTCCTAACAGCTTCCTGGGGGAGTGGTGCTGGAGACCAGACGGGATGAGGCACCTCACTGGCAGGGTGTCCTTTCCCCCAGTCAGGTGGCAGGGAGGTGCAGCAGCGCATGGGGACTGCCATCGGCCATCAAGTCATGGGAGGCACTGGAGGGCATCCTGGGTTCTGTGGCCCTTCCTACTGGCCCCGCCCACCTCCTCTTCAGAGCTTCCTTGACACAGCATGTTGTGTTTTGGCCTATGAGCATCTGCAGTCCTCTGTGACCTCCTTAAAGATGTTGAATGAGGAGCTTCCGTGGTGGCGCAGTGGTTGAGGGCCCGCCTGCTGATGCAGGGGACACAGGTTCGTGCCCCGGTCCGGCAAGATCCCATATGCCGTGGAGCCTGTGCGTCCGGAGCCTGTGCTCCACAACGGGAGAGACCACAACAGTGAGAGGCCCGCGTACAGCAAAAAAAAAAAAAAAAAAAAGATGTTGAATGAGTGATGAGTGATGAGTGACACGTGCCACCCCGTTTGTGTAAACATTGGTACTGACTCTGGGGGAGATGTAGTTGCATAATTTTAACCATTGTTTATGCATAAACCATATAGTCAGCAGTGAAAGTCACTGAGACATCAGTTATGAACGTCAATTTGCAAAAGCTTTGGTTGCTCCACTTGGGCCAAATAGTTCAGAAAGTCACCCAAGAACCATTTGTACCTGGGACTGTTACGGAACTACAGGGTCTGCACTGGTGGCTTCTCAAAATCCACCAAGATCATAACCAGCTCAGGTGAACAGACTGTTCATTGGGACTGGACAGGGAGGCAATGGACTTTTGGGGGGAGTGTTTAATGAGCCAAGCATTCTTCATATTAAAGTAGATAATGCAAGGCATCTGCTGTGGTCCTTAGTTGCACTGGGAGATGGCCCAGGTTATCTACCTCCTACAGGCGGGGCTTGCAGCTCAGGGAGGTGGTGCGCTTGCCACGTGGTAGGGCTGGACTCAGAATGGAGTGTTTTGACCCCCAAGCCTTTGACTTTTCTCTGCAGCGTGAGTCACCTGTGTGAGCTGCTCCCACCTGAGCACCAGCTTCAGTCAGGACCTCAGCAGGATGAGAAGGGTTGGGTGGGTGGGGTGCTAGCACCCTCTCTGGTTTCTTTCCCCCAGGTGTGCTGTCCTCAGGTGGGGTTTCAAGAGGTGTTCTTTTGGCAGTGAAGGCTCTGTGGGTGTTGGGCCCCCATGAGGCGGGGAAGGACTTCCCCCGCTCCAAGGGGTCTTGGAGCCATGATGGGACAGGAATGGTTCCTAAGGGAGAGTGGGCAGGTTGACTGGAGGAGCCCTGGCTGGCAGTGGAGAGGTGTGGGTGTCGGGTGCCTTATACCTCTGCTCAGCCTGGAAGGCAGGGCTGCCAAGGAAGAGAACAACCTTGTGAAACTCCCGAGCAGTATTCAATCTCGTCTCAGGCAAGAGAACTCGTCTGATCTGCGAAAAGCAGGGAGCATCTCCCTTCACATTTTCCTCCGAAAGTCAAACCTGCTCTTCATCTGTTTGCTCAGGTCCCTAAGTTTGGTTCGTGAGGGTGTGCCTTTTACACTTGATGGTTTGATGCATTTTCTTGAGACTTTAGTGTTTTGCATTAAAATGGAATCAAAGGTATAATTGGCCCTTAGAATACCCCCAAGTCTAGACCCTCCCATGCTATAAACTTGACCCTGCATTTCCTCCTCCATAACTCTTGGCTCCCAGGAAAGAGTCTGTCTGTTTTAGAAGGATCTAGATTTCTATTACAGTGAGCCATGCACAGCTGAAAAGAGATTTTTTAAAAGAGCATGGGCTTTGAATTCCACTCTGCAAGTCACTAATTTTACCTACCTGGGCTGTGGTTTACTCATTCTATTAGTACAGAATAGAACTAATAATAAAAGCTCCTGTGTCATAGGGCTTTGGAGAGGGCGAAATGAGAGAACACACATGAAGTAGTTCAGAACAATACGTGGCACACGGGAAGCCTTAGTTCTCTGGCTACTCTCTTGTTTATAGTGTCTGCTTCATTATTAATGAAGAGCAAGAGAAACTCCTGGAATTTTAGTCGCTTTGATCCCACAATGAGTTCATAAGACTAAGGCAGTATATGTCACACACATTTAATGTGACGGGGCACAGTGGCAAACAGAAGCATTTATTATGTCCCCACAAAGGTTTCTTTTTTTTTTTTTTGCTTTCTTTCCCTAATTCTTTCCATCCTGTCCCTTGTACAGTACAGGTGGGGCAGTTGTGGGATTCACTTTTGTTCTTGCTATCATGCTGTACTGTAATTTGCAAAGCAAGGTGAGAGAAACACCAGGCAGGCGTTTGGCTCTTTGTACCTGCACCATCCTAACTGCCTTTTCCATTGTGCCTTATTGAGGCAGAGGCGGAAAAATAGTATAAAAAGAACAATAGGTGGGGGAAGCAGTAAATCCACTGGAGGCAGTAGTCTTTGGCCACGAGTCATAACATATGGCTTTCCTCCTAGCCTCCTACCAGTTTCCATTATCAGTGAAAGTTCTATTAACACAATATGCTGCATCATGTACAAACAGCTCAACGAACATAGCTTTTTGCCCCACTGACATAAATGGTGATCATTTGGCTTCTGGGATGGTAAAGCTCAAGTTTGAATGTTCTTTCTTCTCGGTTTTGGCCTGGGCCCCTGTCAGAAAGCTATGCTTTTGAGGGCACACCTTGAGAGAATCACTGTCAGGCAACCAGTAAAAGGTGTGTGTGTGGTGTGTGTGGTGTGTGTGTGGTGTGTGTGTGTGTGTGTGTGTGTGTGTGTGTGTGTGTGTGTTGATATACACAGGCTGTTTCCCTTTGTTAAAAACTAGTAACTACTTTAAAATCCCAGGGTCTGTAGCCAAGTTCCAGTATTTCAGAACATCAGGAGTCATCTATCTGGTCACCCTGAAGTAAGATGTAATCCTCCTAGGAAGGGCTCACAGCTCACTAATCTTATTATTTTTTAATTTATTTTTGGCTGCAATGGGTCTTCATTGCTGTGCGTGGACTTTCTCTAGTTGTGGCGAGCGGAGGCTGCTCTTCGTTGTGGTGTGCAGGCTTCTCATTGCGGTGGCTTCTCTTGTTGCAGAGTGAGGGCTCTAGGCATGTGGGCCTCAGTAGTTACGGCACGTGGGCTCAGTAGTTGTGGTGCACGGGCTTAGTTGCTCCGCGGCATGTGGGATCTTCCCAGACCAGGGCTCGAACCTGTGTCCCCTGCATTGGCAGGTGGATTCTTAACCACTGCAACACCAGGGAAATCTGACAGCTCACTAATCTTTTGAAAAAAGCCAACAATACACATTTCCCAGAACAGGAGTTTCAGAATTTTGGAACTATAGCTAGATTTCCTGCTTAAACAGCAAGATTTTCAGTTTTTTTTCATGAAACAAATGCACAAGTTCCCTATGAGTGATATGAAAAATATATAAACTGAGAAAGAAATTAGAGGATTATTCGTTTTTAAAATTTTACTTTAAAGGGAGGCAGTTGGTCTTGGGAAGGTAGAACTGTGTAGAGGTAAGAGTCTGGATCTGAGACAGGCCTCTCCAGGGTAGAATCCAGTGCTACTGCTGACTAGTCTCATGACTCTGACAGGTCAGTTGTTGAACCTCAGTGTTCTTATCTGTCAAATGGGCACAGTGGTACTAACTTCTAGAGTGGAGTTAAGAGATGCAAATGAGAAGATGCACACAGAATGCTTGGTAATAAGTGGCTAAGAGGAAGTGTTTAGAAAAGGTGGGCTGCTGCTGCTTTTGTGGTTGTTATTATTATTCTTCCCCAGGAGCTCTCCCACATATCAGGACAGGGCAGGTTGGCTGCTGAAGACAGTAGTTTGTGCACAGGGGGAGAGAATATCAGGCCACCCAGAGGTCTTATTTACAGCCCTCCACTAGAGCTTCCCATCACTGAGCCCCACAAGGTCTTCTTAGGAAGTAATTATAATAATGATGCAGGTACTTTATTTGCATGTTGTGCCATGTGCTTTATTTGCATTGTTTCATTTAATTTCTCGCAAACAATTCTGAGTTTGGTTCTGTCATCATCTCTATTTTAGAGATGCAAAAACAAAGACAGAGAATATACCTTGGCCCAAGGTTACCCAGCTCCAAGTGACAAAGGCAGGCTTGGAACCTGGGTCGTGTGAATCCTGTTCAGCTGCCTGGGCTGGGGTGGGGTCTGAGGAGGGACATTTGGGTATTCCCAGGACCAGCATGTTCCCCATGCTTTGATCTTAGCCTGCTGTTGGCTTATCAGGTTGGTTGGTGGAAACTTCTCTGCCCTTAATCCTTTCCCCAACGGACTTCTTAGCTTTTGGTGCATTGTCATTTACTTCCATATTACAGAATTCAAAAGGAGCAAGAGAGGAATGGGGGGGCGGGCCCTGTATGCCCTCTAGGTTTCTATAGTTGTCCCTTTTATTATAATAAAACGATGCTGCTTGTTTTTTGATTTCCTTTGAGGGTCAGCCAGGCCTCCCCTCATTAGGTCTGACTCTTAAGAAGCCTTTCTGAGAATCTCATTGAATTTGGCTAAATTTCCCTTTGTGTATTTCCCATCATGGTAATGGATGATTGTGTGAAAGAGCCAGCTTGGGCTCTGGGACCCTGGTACAAGACAGATCTGACTTTGAGGTCCAGCTTGGCTCTAGTTAGTTTCACTTCCCGGCCTCAGGTTCCTTATCTGTAAAATGGGGTCATGGTGAGGATTAGCTTTGTTAATATGTGGTAACAGTCTTAGCACAGAACTGGATGTCTGGAAAGTGCCCAGTAAATTTTAGCTCCTCATTTTTTGTTATCCCCACTCTTTGTCTGTCTTTCCTGGATATTTGTTGGTGCTTCCTTTTCTTTTTTTTTCCCTCAGGGCAGCCACAGTTTGTTTTTCTGCATGATTGACAGTTAGCTTGAAGGCTATAGCCCGTGGACCCACAGGGTCAGTTTTATTTTGCATGGTATGAGTCTGGCAGATCTGTGCGTGCCCAGGCCATTCTGTGGAACTGTGATATCCTGAGGACCCTTATCTCTTTCAGTGGGGGTGGTGGGTGTGGAGAAGGAGGTAGGTGAGCCAGAGCTGAAATTCCCCGGGGGCAGGCTTGTTCTTTCTGATGGGCGAGGGTCCTCCTTTGGCACTTAGCACAGAGCTACCTTTGGGTGGGCTTCAAGGGCTGTTTGTGGAACGCATGAATGTATGGATAAAGAAAGGAGCCTTTTCCTGGTGTTCACACACTGGTGATGGGAATAACACTCTTATGCACAGGCCAAAACTAAGTCCTTCACAATCCTTTCTCCCTGTACCCTCCAGTGCTGGGGTTTATGAGCCCCTATTATCAGGTATAGATGCTGCAGAAAGTCGGGGCCGCCTCCCAGCTTCAGCAATCCAGCTCTGAAGCCCTGCGGGTGGGTCCTTTGCCCATAGCCTGCTTGGTGCCAGCAGGGACTGCCAGACATCCGAGCCAGCTGGTGCTCGCTTTTCCCAGCCCACAACCCCTCTCCTCGCCCTTGGGGAGCATCCCAGACCATCTCGTCAACACCCTGAAAACACGGCCGAGTCTCCCCACCCCGAAGCCTCCGAGCCTGGCAGAGGGGTCCCAGCGCCTCCGCAGCGCCAAGCTGAGCAGCTGTGGCGGGAGCACCGCAGTGCCGGGCGGGTGTGCGAGGAGCACCAAGTGAGACTGATGGGGCCGCTGCAGCCGCCACCATCAATCTGGGGGCGGCAACTCGGCAAAGGCAATTAGGAAGCTGCTGCAGCTAATTCCGTGAAGCGCTCGAACACCATGTTCCCAGTGACATTAGGGAGAAACGTGAATTTTAATTTCTATCCTTTTCATCTTCACATGGGGTCCTTACCTGGCCTTCTTGGAAGTCCTGCTGGCATCAAGATGCTGCACGGTGTTTGCTGGGCATGATGTCACCTTCTCTGTGCATCTTCCTTTGATTTTACACTTGTTTGTTTATTTATTTCGTACATCCCTGGGACTGGGTTTCTGAGTCTGTGCATTGCAGGGGTTTGGGAGCCGCGTCTTCATCTGCTGCAGCGTCCACAGAGCAGCGATACCCATTCCTGGGCAGCATCCTAGCTGCACCCTGCATCAGCTGTTTCTAGCACCTCCACACAGGAGGAAAACTTGTGAGAGGGCTTAAACCAAGTTTGGGTGATTTGCATTTGTATCCTGCAAGTGCAATTGCCCTTTCTCTTCCCCCTGCCTGGCCCACTGATATGCTGAAAGCCTGCACCAAGCACAGCCCCTTTGAGATAAGGGGGAGCAGCTGGCTGGGAAGCGGGAACTAAATTATATGGATTTAATGGGGGGCAGTTTTGCCAAAAGATGTTTAGTTCCAGCCCCTCCCCTCCTCCCAGTATCAGACCCGACAGAGTATGGCATTTTGAGGTTTTGGAGAGTCTTGACTCTGGCTCCTCCCTGGCACGTTATTCTATGGAGTCCGTGAAGCTTCCTGCATGATTTTTGCTCTGTGGAGCACTCCGTGTCTTATATCCAGAATTTGCTGTGTGGTCCTACAGTCACCGGAATCTGGTGCCCACCTTCTACCTTCCTGCTGAGCCTGATGACTCACCTAGAAGGAAATGAGAAAATCTCTTACTTGGGGCAGATTTTGGGAACCAGCCCTTCCAGTTTGGGGGTGGGCGCTCGGGGTCTGATGGCACGCCCCAGGGGTCACAGGAATGGGCCATGCATGGAGCACTGGCGTTTCCCCTCCCAGCCCTCGGCTTCTGCATTGATCAGGGCACTGAGGCCACCGAGGGAAGGAAGGCTCCACGTCCCCGAGCAGGCTTCTCCCAGGACAGTGGGAGGCAGCCTCTAGCCCCATGTCCCCCTCCTCCCTACCCCATGCCTTTGAAAGCTCCCCTGCTGCACTCCACAGGAAACCTCCTCTACTCTCCAGGCAAGAAGGCCTTTGCAGCATTGCCTCCTATTAAATCACATTTAAGCCTGAATTTCACATAGAGAAAACATTCCCCCAGCGTCTCTCTTTTTTAACAGCCAAAATATTTTGTCCCAATGCGTTGTTGGGTAACACCCCCCCAGTAACACGATCTACATTAGTGAAGTGAGTAGGAGACAGAACAATTAGTCAAGTATTTATTCATTACTAATAAACCCATCTGAAAACACTGAGGCCTCAACTTTCCCCTTTTCCACAGTAGAGTTTCAAAGGACCAAAATCTTCTTTTGGGGGGAGAGTATCATGGTTTGGGAAAATCTTTAGCTGTCCTAACAGACTTACAGGAACACGTTGGCTTTTGACTAAATCTTGAAAATGTTTTCTTCCTTCCTTCCTTCTTCACTCCCTTCCTCCCTGCTTCAACAGACACTCGTTGAATACTCAATGAGGCGTGCAGAGCTGTGTTGGGTGTGAAACTCCCTTTGCTGCTGTGGCCACCTTTCGCATCCTCGCCCTGAATGCTTCAGTGACAGCGCACTGCTCAGTCCCAAACACATCAGGCTGTGTCACGGCTCTGTGCCTCGGCCGAGGCCATTCTGGCTGTCTACACTGCTGACCCTGTTGCCCTTGTCTGGCTGCTGAGCCCTGACTCTAGAGGATGTCAGACTTCAGCATGCAGAAATATCACCTGGGGAACTGGCTAAGATGCATGATTCCAGGGACCCAGCCCAAGAGATTTGGACTCAGTAAGCTTGACCCAGGGCCCAGAAATCTGCATTCTAACAAATGTCTTAGGTAATTCTGATGTGCTCCAGGGACCATGCTTTGATAAATGCTATTATATGCCACCTCTGGGAAGGCTGCTGGCTTCCCCTAAAGAGACCCAGTCATTCCCTCTCTTTCCTCCTGGGAAGAAATGTGCACGTCTTCTCACCGTGGTTTGCTTCCATAACTGTGTGCGTGAAGTCTGTTCCATCATGGGCCAAGTGCGGTGGCTACTCAGCCTCTGAACCCAGCCTAAAGCTGGCACTGGCGCAGCCTTCCTCAGCGTGCGTGGCGTGACTGGAGATTTTCTCTGCAATAGAAATGCGGGCTTTGGAGCAAGTCAGGCATTTTATCTTTTACGTCAGAAGGTACCCAGGAGCATGTCTGATTGTTGAAGCAGTTTATTTATAAATCACTGAGCATAGTTGAAATGGCCATTCTCCAATTTGTAAGACGGAGAGAAATTTGTTGACCTGTCGCCAATGGTTTTTCTTCTTACCGAACAGGTTACTGAGACCTGTGGTTACCAGCCCTTTAACAGAAAATTGTTTGGTGAACATCAATATGAAGGATGCCATCTGCTTCCCATAAAGCCTGCTCCTAATCTCCTGGTACAAGGATTGCACCCCCAGGGGCCTGCTGGGCATAAAACTGCATTTTTTCTAAGTCAGTGGCTTTCAAACTTTTTCGACCATGGTCCACAGTGAGGAATACATGGTTCAATGAATCCATTCCACACAACTTCACTTGGGAAACACAAGTTTTATGAAACCACTTAGTTTTATTCCCTCCAATGCATTCTGGTCTATTTGATTCGACAGGACTCTGTCCTACTGTATTCTATTCTATTCTATTCTATTCTATTCTATTCTATTCTATTCTATTCTATTCTATTCTATTCCATTCCATTCCATTCCATTCCATTCCATTCCATTCCATTCCAACCTATTCTATTCATTTTAGAAGGCTGGCTGTGAACAATAAATTGATTTCACAACCTAATAAATGTGTTACGAAAAAAAAAAAAAAACAAACAGTGCTCTAAATGTTACCAGGGTAAATTTATTGGCTAGATTAATTTTATTCTGGAAGGTGTAGTGTTAATCTTTGAGATTAAAGTTGTGTTTTCGCCAATAAAAATGATAGATGGTGATGGTTAATGTCTTTCAGCCAGTTGCAATGCTAAGCTCTCTGTATAAATTTCATTTCACCTTCTCAATAACCCCATGTGTTAGATGCTCTGATAGCCCCATTTTCTCCGTGGGGACACTTAGGTTCAGGGAGAGGAAGTGACTTTCCCAAGGTCACAAAGCTAATACAAGTGGTGGCATTGGTTCTTGAACTCAGGGCTGTCTGACTGTAACACCTGTATTCCTACCTATGTTTGCATTTGCCTCTTCCTATTGCCAGCAGCCACCTTAATTGGTCCCAAGTGTTACCAATGGGCTGCTGTGTGGGAAACCCAGTTAGCGGCAATATGGGGGTGGCATGATGGGGGGCAACAGGGAGGAAATGTGAGGGAAAGGGTGGAGAGTGGGAGAGGGAAGTTTGGGAAGCACAGGTTAGCAATGGTCTTCAAAACACCTGATATCTTACTTAGCACTTAGAGAATTTACAGAGTTTTTGCATCTGTGTTATACTGGCCTCCTCCTCTTAGAGCATCCATTGCACTGGTATTTGTCATTGTACCTGATGGTCAGTTATTTGTTTTCTCATCTCCTCTCTGACCAGGGGTCATTGTTCAGAGGCCAGGAATGATGCCTTGTCCTTCTTGGCATGCCTAGCACCTGGTGCAAGGAGATGCTGCTTGAGTGTTTGGTGAATGAGCAAGTGCATGAAGAGATCCTTTAATTTAATCCTCACAACTAGCTCTGAGTAATTTTCCATCCTCGTATTGCATTTGAGGAAACTGGGCCCAAGATCACAAAGCTAGTGCTGGAAGAGCCAGGTGGAAGAGCCCCCCCACCCCACAAATGCAGAAGTGCCTGTTATATTCGTATTTATCTATTTTTTGAAGATTAATTTGGTAATCCTACCTCCTCCCAAGAATTTATCTTCCTACCGTCACGATCTGGGTTTGCTGACTTTGTTTCCTATTTTTTCTGGTTGTTTGGGTACGATGTGGCTGGACCAGAGGGTCACAAGGCTAGAGAGGTCAAGGCTCTGCCTGGGAGTCTGAGGTCCAAGTTCTAGCTGTGGCTCTGACACTGCTGAGACCTGGGTCAGCTCACTGCTTCTCCCTGAGCCTGCACTCCATAGAGGTCCAAGGACTCTCGGTGCTGAGACTCAGCATAGTTCCAAAGGATGGCAGATCCTACATTATTTCCCATAGGCTCCACCATGAGATGGGTGGTACTCTTACCATTTTGCCAGTGTCCATCCATCCTATCAACATCTGTTGCCCTGCCTCTGTCCTAACCAGGCACCTGCTGGAGTAGATGGAGGTAGGGAGATGCTGCTGCCCATACCTCCAGGTGCTTAGATTCTCTTAGGGGCGGTGACTCACACCAGTGCAACTCTTCAGAAGACAAGGCAGACTTAGCCAAATGGCCAGGAGAAGACAGAGTCACATCCATGTTGCGGGGAGGCAGAAAAGACATCCCATCTTGCTAAATTCTCCTCTACATTTTTGCTAACGTTATTTCCTGGGAATCTTTGTACCATAGACTTGTTCTTAGACTTGTGTCAGGGAATGGAGTCATCTTTGAATGTAAAAGGCAAAAATAAAAGGGACTAAAATATTTGACATATGATGAAGTTCTGTGATATTTTAGTCAGTGAGTAAATTGATATTTATATAACCTGGTATATTCATTTCCCCTGATCCACCCTCCCTTGAATGTTGACTTAATAACATGCCTGCCTAAATGACGTTAATTACTTTAAACTGCCAAATTAAAAAAAAATAAGCCAGCGTTCATTCAACAAGTGTGCTGTGATCATTTCTGGCTGGAGCCAGGAAAGAAGAGCTGAAGTCTCTGGTGGGAGAGAAGGCTGAGATGTAACCTGACCACCTCAGGAAAGGGACTTGTACATCCTGGGATGTACAAGCTCAAAGGGGCCAGACATAAGCAGTGGAGCTTAGGGTTAAGTTTATGGCACTGGAAGCTGGCTGTGAGTTCGAATCCTGGCTCCACCTGTGACTAGTATCTGGCCTTGAGAACTGCTTAGCTTCTTATTTTACATTTTCCTCTTCTTTAAGTGATTTCTGTCCCACTGGACTGTTGTGAAGCTTACATTAGATCATGAATCTAAAATTTAGCTCAGGGTCTGGCAGTCAAAGGAATCCAATGAATGGCAGCTATACCATTATTTTACTTCTTACCGTCTTGGAGTCATGCACCCATTCTCTGAGGTCACTGGCATTGCTGGATCCAGAGGCCATCAGCTCCCCAGAGCAAGACCTTTGGCTTGTTCATGTCTCTATTTTTGGTTCCCACAATAGTCTTTATCAGTAAATATTTGTGGAGCAAATGAATGAGTGTGGGGAATGAACATTACAGGCTGAAAAAACTGAGCCTCAGAGAGGCTGGCCAGATCATAAAGGACAGAACAGAGATTCCCACCAGGTCTGCTTTGTCCTCAGCCATGACCATCAGCTACTGGGGGCTTGATGGCTCCTCTCTTTAGTGCTAGCTAAATTCCTGGTAGCAATACCATTCGTCCCCTGCGATCTGAAGGTGAAGCGTGTGTGTGTGTGGGGGGGGGGTGTGTGTGCACGCACACACACTTTCCAGGATGGCGTCCAAGAAGATAGGTCATATTAGATGTAGCCTCCTGGTTGTTTAGAAACTAATTGTCTGGTAAGTTTTCATTCTGGGGCAAAATAGCAGACTGGTAACCCTGCTCTCTTTTGGGAAAAACTCCTTAAAAGCTCTTATGTTCTAAAATACTGCAAAGTCCCACTAGGATGTTGAAATAGTTCATACCCATCAAGGCCACATTTGAGGTTCTTTTTCTGGGTCTTGGTAAGGGAAAGCTTTTCCCTTTGAGCTCCATGTGTAGGTGTCATCTTTCTCTTGTATGTTGCAGTGGTGATTTTAAACCTCCCAGCTCACCCCCAAGTCCCTAAGATTCCCAGTGCAATGGGCTGCGAAGTTTCACTGTTTATCTTCTTTCTCAGATCCGTTTTGTGGGCAAGATTGCTAGGTTAAGAGAAGAAGAGAAGGAGAGACAGAGGGGCTGAAGTGTGAAGAGGAGTACTTGCTGTTCTTTTTAAGAAGTCCTTGAATTCAGCCCTTGAGTAGTGCAGTGTAAGTTTGAGAGATGATGGCTATTAACACTTTGCTTCTTGTGTAGCAGCTTGTAGTCCAGGACGTCAAAATACATCAATAACACATTCCTTCTCCATTTCTCCATTTCATGTTTAGGGAGGTGGTACAGAACATCTTCAGAGAGAACATCACTGCCTTGGACCATGGCTGGTCCCTAGCAGGAACAGGAGAAAGTCTTAATTTGATGTTTTTTTGGTTTATTCATTCATTCGTTCATTCATTTATTCAACAAACGTTTTTACCACTTGCTACTCTGTCCCAGATATTGTGTTGGGCTTGGGGTAGAGGACAAGGGAAATAAGACACAGTCTGCCCCCTCATGGAGATTACCGTCTAGTGCGGGAATCAGGCATTACTCAAAGAATTAGACTAATGTGTGCAAGTGTTCCTGCAGTGCTCTGAAAGCACACTGACAGCATGTGACCGGAGGACTTGCTCTGGTCTGTGTCAGAGGAGGCTTTGCTGAGGGGATGAGCTTCAGCAGAAACCTGAAGGGTGGCAGGAATTAATATGACAGAGAGATAGAAGAAGGGACCCTGGATCCTGGTCCAGCCTCACCCCCTTGCCTGGGCTCATGCTTCAGCTCCTTGCATGGGTTCTTGGTCCCAAAGGTCATTCCCTACTTTCTTCTCAACCTTTGCTTCTCCTTGTTCCCACTGCCTTAAACTCCTGCCCTTGTCTCTAGAGCTTCCTGTTGAGTTTTCAGTCTTCATGGTCTCCTTCTTTAATTTAGCCAACAGCTGTTGAGCTCCTGCTCTGCCAGGGGCTCAGTCCTGGGCCCTCAGTTGCTACTGCCTTTGGGAAACCTTTTCCAGTCTCTACCTTTTTTCCCTTTTATACCTCCGTGTGGTCATCAGAGTTGACCTTGGTTTCTGATTCCTGTTGTACCATCATTAGGATCTTCCCCTCCTCTCCACAAGCTGTTTTTTTTTGTGTGTGTGTGGTACGCGGGCCTCTCACTGTTGTGGCCTCTGCCGTTGCGGAGCACAGGCTCCGGACTCGCAGGCTCATTGGCCATGGCTCACGGGCCCAGCCGCTCCGCGGCATGTGGGATCTTCCCGGACCGGGGCACGATCCCGTGTCCCCTGCATCGGCAGGCGGACTCTCAACCACTGCGCCACCAGGGAAGCCCCACAAGCTGTTTGAAGCCCTGTCTTTATCATCTTTGTTTTCCTTGTGGCTCTCTTGGACAAATCCTTGTGATGATGATGATGATGACGACATACAGATACGTGTTGAACGTTTGCCGAGAGAGGGACAGATTCAAAACACCTAATGCACGTTAACTCATTTAATCCTCACAGCAACCCTGAGAGCAAGTTACTCTATTATTATCCAGATTTAACCAATGACAAAACCGAGGCACAGAGAGTATTAATGACTTTCACAGAGTCACTTGGCTAGGAAGTGATAGAGCCAGGATTCCAGCTCAGGCATTTAGACTCCCGTGTCTCTGTCTGTAACCACTGCACCACACTTCCTTCCTAGCACGGCCCTCATTAGTCAAGTAATACATGTGAAATGGTGACAGGTACAATACGTCCCTCTCCCAGAGTGTGCACAAGTACAGCAACCCTGAGTAATGAAGGAGTAACTAGCTAACGCTGGTCCTCCAGGTGCCAGGAGAGGCGGGGTCATGACTAGATTTCTGTGCTTTAGAATTTGTTCCCATTACAGGAAGTAGGGAGCAAGGTTTATGTGCACATAAACCAGTATCATGCCAGTATCCCTACTAGGCTCTGAGCAGATTCCTTTTCCCTAATTGCTTTTCTTCCCAGGATTGAAGCAGTCCCTAGAACAGTCCAAGTTGTGTGAATAACTTCCCCTCAACAGAAATGCCAGTTCATTATTACAGGTACAGGTTTTCTGTGTGAACACATGGGCTTCAAATGGTGCTAGAGACAAGAATGTCCTTGCACGGCAGTGTTGAAATGTAGATGTTTGTATGACCACCTGGGAAGAAATAATAGCTGTGAGGAAAGTATAGCTTTTTAAATTACAAAGTGTTGTCTATAACACTTTAGAAAACTTTGGAAATACAGAGAAATAAAAAGCAAATGAAGACAAACTGCTATCCCATTATCCTGGCCTGATTATTGTTAATATTTTGGTGTATTTCTTCCTTTGAATATGTGTATGTATATATACACCTATGTATATTTATCTTACATAAATGGGATCATATTGTACAAACTATTTTATAATGGCAAGACATCTCAGAGTGGATCCTGGCAGGGTAGGGATAATCCTTTTTCCTATGAAAAATACAATTCATCCTCTTCTTTGAAAAACTGGGAAGTGTTGAATGATACGATAAGAAAAAAATTACTCCTAGTCTTATGATGCAGGAATAACCACATCAAAATTTTGTAGCATTTCCTTTGGACTGCTTGAAATTGGAATCAAACAGTCGATATGAAGTTATTTTGTTTTTCCCCCAACTTTATCTCATGAACGTGTCCCCTTTTCATTTAGTATTCTTCAAAATGATTTGTTTTCTGGCTACAAAACATTTCACCACGTGGGTGTGGTGTAACTTCTGTCACCTTTCTCCCACCGTGGGACACGAAGGTTGAAGCCCAGGTTTTCTCCCAGTGTAAACAGTGCTTTGTTGAACATTCCTGTCTGTCTCTTCCATTCCTGATCATGCCCCTCAGAGACAGTCTTACAGGGGGGAATCCCGGTGCCAGAGGATGCAGGGCTTTGGAAGCACTCTTCTTTCTTGCTGCCGTTGCCCCTGCTGTCTGTGTGCGTGAGTGCGTGTGTGCACACGTGAGGTGTGCTCATTTGCCCTCCTTGTTTTTCCCATAGCATCCAGCTCTTCCATGGCCCAGGCTTACCTGGGAGTCCAAACAACATTGGTTGGGCTAAACGGCCTTGACTTTTCCTTACATGTGCAAGACAATTGACATGGAGCTCAAAACAAGATTCTGGGGTTAGGTGTACCTGGGTTCCAATCCAGGCTCTGCTGCTTACTGGATATGCGGACTGGAGAAAATTATACAACTTCCCTGAGTTTCAATTGGCCAAGGGAAAAATAATATCCACTTATTGGGTTATTAGAAGTATTAAATCAAATGGTGTATGTCAAGTGCTTAGTACAGAATTGAACACATAGTAAGGGCTCAATAATGGCAAATGTTATTGTTATTATTTTTACTATTAATTCCAGATTTCATCCCTTAGGGCTATAGGAATTTGATTCATTTTTAAAACTACTACTGTCCATACCAATAGAGCTTTAAAATATTCTAGAGATCAGTTGTGTGTGTGTGTGTTTTAGCTACTCTCTGTGTAGTTTAGAGGGAGGTCTTAGGGTGTCAGACGTCACTTTAAAAGAGTTTGAGATTTTGGATTGGCGCCTACTCTAGAAGACTGGCTTTAAAAAGACAGACCGGGATCTGAATGTTGGCTGGGGGAACACAAGCTGCCTCCTTAGTCTCCCCGCTGCAGTTGTTTTTGCAGTCAAATAAATTAAGGGTAACTGTAATAATAGGAATTACCAATGACTAATTATAAAATGGGGTGTGTTGCCAATTATGTGGCGGTACCTCAACCCCAGAGAAAATGGAGATATTTGCAGATACGGCTTGTGCTGCATACAATTCTCAGGAGGCCAGGGGGTTGCATTTTGAAAATGACAGTGTCCAGGATGTGTGTCCGTGGACTTCTGCAACCTGGGTGCCAAACTAGACGCTGTTTACTGCTAGCTTGGAAAACTGGATCTCTAGACAGTTAAGAATTGTGTGTTTTCTTTTGGGGAAGTGTCCCCCTATCTGTTTAATATCACTAAAATGTATAAGAAAGAAGAGGAACAATTCCAGGTGCTTTCTGAGTGTGGGTGGTCCTAAACAGCAGACCCTCGCCCTGCCACTGCATGTCCCTGTGTCTCATGGGACTCTCCAGGAAAGAGATTGACGTAATAAAGCAAGAGAATGTCGGTGGGAAGAGAGACTAGACTTCTCTGTGAAGAGGAGGGGGTGAGGCTTGGGGAGAGGAAGAGTGACTGGGTGTAGCCAGTTGATAAATGGGGCCCCTTCAAAATGTTCCTTTTCATGGTGAGCTCCATGCACCTCAGCGCCCTCCATGTATCCAGCAGGGCCCCAGGGAATGACAAATGATCCTGGAGGGTGGGGCCTATCTTTAGACAAGTCACTGAATCTCTCAGCCTTGTGACCTTGATCTCAGGGAATAAGATGCTGGTTGTACCTGCCTGGAAGGGGGTTGCTACAAGGATGAAGCGACTCACAGTGGTGTTTTGTAAGATGCCCTGGGGGCTGAGACCTCAGTGGTAGTTGTGCAGATCTGCAGCCATGCTGTCTCTTAGGGACATGAGTGGCCCCACTGCCCTGGGGGAAGGCTCAGAGGTGGCCTCAGTCTCCCCAGAACATGCTCAGAGCCCTTGCCTTTCCTGCAAGCTGGACCTGGCAACACCCACTGTTCAGAGCGTGTGGCTAGTTTTCACGCCACTGCCATGGATTAAGCAGCAGAAACCAGGAGAGCAGGAGACTGACTGTGTAAAGCCAAACTGGGCCGTTTCTCTTTGGATTCCTGCCCCCCCAGTCCCTTCCAGGTGACTGATGCCCTTTGCTGCCTGGATCAGCTTTTGACTTGTCTCTCTTCCCACTGATGTTCTGCTGCTCTGTTATGTAAATCTCTCCTCTGGAAGGAAAACTGGCTGAGACAGTTTATAGCCTGGCAGGGAGACTGTTCTCATTTCTCCAGCTGAGGACAAATTGAGGACCCCGTTGTCAGCTTGGTGGAAGCCGCTTTGGAGCCGACATGAAGCTGCAGCCCCATTTTCTCTGCAGAGGAATTCTGGCCCAAGGCTCTCCTCCACCACCAGCAGGGGCTGCAGCTTGCGCCCCCATCCCTGGTCCCCTCTTCAGCACCCTGCATTTCAGAGGGGGCAGCATTTTCCACCAGAGGTAGCATTTATTGATCATTTTCTCTGGGCAGGGCAGTGTGCTCTACCCTGAACTTACACTGTTTAATTTAATCCTCACCACTTCCCTCTGAGAGAGCTGTGCTCCTGTTTTGCCAGTTGTATAGATGGGGAAACCGAGGCACAAGCAGCTAAGTAACTTGCTCAAGGTTCTACAGCCAGTAAGTAACTCTGGAGAGGTGGAGGCAAGAGGGTAATGTAATCAGCTTAACCTGGAGCGTGAGGATTTGAGGGAGACACAGTAAACAAGGTAACACCAAATGGTTTGGAGCCCATCACTGCTCACCACTGCATAGAAGGACCCACACTCTTCTCATGGAATCCTCCCGAGGACCCCAGGGAGCAGGTGTGATAATCCCCATTGTACAGACCAGGAGCTGTAATTAGGGAGGGCTGGCTCGGGTCACACAGGGCATGACCCGCAGGAGGAGTTTGTACTCAGATCTGTCCAACTCCAAAGGCTGAACTTCAGCCCCTTGCTACTCTGTGTTGGGTCTACACGCGAGATGTTTCCCTGACCTTGGGGGCTCTGGACTCCCTACTCTGGCTCCAAAGGAAACACAGTCTGATTCATCTCACTGTGAAAAATAAGCTCACAACTCAGAGTATTTCTAAGAAAGAGTGTGGTAGGAGAACAGCCTCCAAAAAGGTGAGGGCCCTGCCTGAGGCATGTGCTCTGTGCCCACTGCCTCCCCTGCAAAGGGCAATGGGGGCCTTCTCGCTCCCCCAGAGGATAAAGACAGCAGGGTCCTGGCGTCTCCAAGGTCTCGGGCACAGTGTCTGGCTGTGCACCCAAGAGCCTGCCCGGGAGCCTTGGGACATCACCCCTTGAGCCTGGGTGCCCCAGCAGAGGAGGCGAGGGCTTCCTTGGGGCCTGTCACCCTCTCATCTTCCTGGGTCCCCACACTGCGCTGGCCACATGGCTTGTTCACCCACGGCTGGAATCTTCTTCTCTGGGGGCTGGGGACACGTTCCATCCACCAGTCTTTCTGAGCTGCCTGAGCCTCTGAATCTCTTAGGGGGCAAGCCCAGTGGATTCTCTCAGGGAATCAGTGTTGGAGGCCCCCTCTGTCTTCAACCCAGCTGATGGGGCCCGTGTTCCCTGCCTGTGATTGCAGCACTTCGTCACAGGGTGGCAGCAAGAGTCAGACGCGAGGCTGCAGCTGGGCTCCGTTGTTGCCATGGACAGGGCCACTGGCCATGGGCTCATCCTCGCTTTGGGGATTCACTGTACCAGCCACGGCTCAGCCACGGCCATGGACGAATCTCTGCGTCACTCATGGCCTTTTCTTGCCTGCGTTGCAAGTTCAGCGAGGAATGAAAATTTCTCCTCTTTTAGTGCATAATGCTAATAATATACTTTGATTTCTAGCTAGTTCTTTATGCATTCAGAACCCACACTTTTCCAGGAGAACCAGTGCATAGCTACCCAAAAAGATGAGAAATAAATGTCAGGGTGAGAGCTTGGGATGAGGGCGTGGCTGTGAATCCCCTCTGCATTGTTTACTGGCTGTGTTGCTTGGGCATGTGGCTTCACTCTTCAGGGGCACAGTGTTTCC
Organism: Kogia breviceps; assembly: GCF_026419965.1. Classification (NCBI taxonomy): domain Eukaryota; kingdom Metazoa; phylum Chordata; class Mammalia; order Artiodactyla; family Physeteridae; genus Kogia; species Kogia breviceps. Next base: position 35,164,143 of record NC_081319.1, on the reverse strand, counting down.
ATCTGTAAAATGGGGAAATGATAGCTTCAGCATCATGAGGCTGTTGTGAGGAGCAAGGAACTCATGCATTTAAGGCGATCACCACAGTGTGTGGCGCAGAGGAACCATTAGCTCCTCGGATTCTTTAAAAAACCAGTATTTGGTGTAGAGAGCATTAGCAGGTGAAAGGCATCAGAGAAGCCCTTGCTTGGAGAATTTCCTGCTAGGTTCTGGTAAAAGAGAGACCAAAACAGACCCTTCCTTTTTATCCTTCTCTGCTACGGTCGGTGGTGTTATATAGAAGAAAAGACAACAGACTTTGGAGCCAAACTGGGTCAGATCCTGACTCTTCCATACCCTGTGTGATCTTGGGCAAGTTACATAACCTCTCTGTGCCACTGTTTCCTCATCTGTGAAGTGAAGATTATTGTAAGATTTTGGTGAGGATTACAGTGTTAAGACAGGTACCTCCTGGCACATGGTGAGCACTGTACTGATGTTTGCTTTTGTTGTCCTGCTTGACTGTCTGCTTGACTGAGGGCCAAGGTGCGCTTTTCCAAAGATTTCACAGTAAGAGTTATGCTTAGACTGTTCTCATACGACTGACTTCTGTGATGCTTCACATATGCTCCTCGGGGTGACCAGGGGCTCTCAGCCTCAGATGTCTCCTCCATTCTCCCTGCCCCTCCGTGTGCTACACACACAGGGCTGGGATACAGAGACCAAGCTAGGGACTCATAGTGCAGCGGGACAGGTAGACCTAGAACAAGACTTCAGAACAGTCAGAAACCCCTTCTAGTACAGACTGCAGCCCCAGAGAGAGAGCAGCCACTTGGTTCAATCTCCTGGGCTGCAGAGGACCTCAGAAAAGGAGGGGACCGTTGAAAATCAACCAGGACCTGGCAGGTGGAACAGGCTTGTCAAGTAGAGGTTGTTTCCCAGGCTGAGGGGCAGCCTGGGCACCACCATGTTCAGGGGGGAGGGCAAGGAGTCTGCTGTGGCCTGAGCCCTGCGTACGGGTGCTCAGGAAGAGAAGGTGGAGCTGGTGAGGTGAGTAGGAGCCCAGGGACGGGTAGACTTGTTTCCATGCTAAGTAGGAGGCTTTAACCATGAGGGGAGTGGAGGATGAGGGCAGGTTCTGACCAGTTTTGTGTTTTAGGACAACTCAAACACCAACCGGCATAGGTCACAGGAAGGGATGGGGATCCTGGGTGGAGCTAGGAAGTCTAGTGATGAAGGTTTTATACCAAGGCAGTGAGAACTGGGAGGATGGACACATGGGAGATGTTTCAGAGGCAGAATCCAGGCCTGTCCCTAACATTTGTGGGTTCAGGGAAGGAGCAAAACTGAGTCCCCCAGCCTGTGGCCCGACTCCTTTCTCTCCCCACCCACCCCGGCTCTAATTGGGACTGTGCCGGGTCTTGCACACACATGTGGACAGTCCAGCCTGCACGTCGGTGCCACCTCCACACCCCCTTTCTGCACCCAGCCACCTCTAGGCTACCCTGGGCCTCGGCCTGCACACACTGGCAGTGTTGTCTGCCCTCAGTGGGGACCGCTGGGGAAGAGACCCACACAGGTACTGGAAGCTGACTTGGGACAGGCATTTGGGCAGGGAATTTCAGGATTCTAGGTGCTGGAGCAAAGTGTAGATGGGGAAGAATGTTATTCGTGGGGTGGGGGGCATGTCCCCTTGTGCCTGTAGACCCTTTTCCCCTTTGGGAGGGACATGGCTGGAGGAAAGCCAGAGGGGGCCCTCTGATGCTTGGGGCCCAGGGCAGGGCCTTCAGTGATCAGATGGTTTCCAGAGCCAAGCAAGGGACATAAGAAGAGGACCAGTTTGTAGGGTGAGGGTGACAAATATGGTTCCAGATATGCCTAGTTTCAGGTGCCCACAGGATATCCTAGGGTACCTGCTCATGGTCTGGGGTTTACCACAAGTCCAGGTAAGGGGAAGATAGATTTGGCGTCTGGCTCTTGAATGGGGAATGCACTTCATATTATTTTAGTAACAGAAGGGCTCTCCTGAAGAAACTTCTGTTTGTCTGTCTGTCTTTTTTTTTTTTTTTTCCATATGCAGGCCTATCACTGTTGTGGCCTCTCCCGTTGCGGAGCACAGGCTCCGGACGCGCAGGCTCAGCGGCCATGGCTCACGGGCCCAGCCGCTCCGCTGCATGTGGGATCCTCCCGGACCGGGGCACGAACCCGTGTCCCCTGCATTGGCAGGCGGACTCTCAACCACTGCGCCACCAGGGAAGCCCTGTCTGTCTGTCTTATGTGGAGACACATACAAACACATAAAGAATAGAAGCAGATTTGACCTTCCCTGGGAAAGTTCAGTTTTGAAGTCCTGCTTTCCTATGTGGAAAAAATAAGATTTTTGTTTGCTCCTGGGGAGAAAAAACAAAAACACAGAAGTCCCTAAAATTCCAGTGAGTTAAGATGCAGCTTGCCTACTGGGAACTGAATTTGTTATTTTCAAGTTTCCCCCTTTTAGTTTTTACTTTAGGTGTTAAAGGTATAAGCTTTGGGAAGTGCTCTGAGGATTTTTTCTTTTTTATTCTTTAGGACATTATTATTATTTTTTAGTTTATTTTTGGCTGCGTTGGGTCTTTGTTGCTGCACACGAGCTTTCTCTAGTTGTGACGAGTGGGGGCTACTCTTCGTTGTGGTGCGTGGGCTTCTCAGGGCTTCTCATTGCAGTGGTTTCTCTTGTTGTGGAGCACTGGCTCTAGGCACGTGGGCTTCAGTAGTTGTGGAACGTGGGCTTCAGTAGTTGTGGCTTGCGGGCCATAGAGTGCAGGATCAGTAGTTGTGGCTCACGGGCTTAGTTGCTCTGCGGCACGTGGGATCTTCCCAGACCAGGGCTCGAACCCATGTCCCCTGCATTGGCAGGCAGATTCTTAACCACTGCGCCACGAGGGAAGCCCTGCTCTGAGGATTTTAAAGGAAAAATATAATGAAAATGAAAGACAGATGGGATGGTCTTATTCCAGGGGCAGGAGGAGAATGGGAAAGAATGAAAGCCAGGCATCCCTCCCCAGGCCCCTTCCCTCTCATGAGAACATGGGCAGGGTCTGGACAGGCCTGAGCATCCCATTCTGGCCTTGCTTCTGTAACACAGTGTGCCCGTGGTGTATATAAGCTGGGGATGATTCTGGTGTCTCTGGGAGCCATTATGAGGGTTCATCAAATAATCTGGACATAGTAAATTCTCAATAAATGGTAATATCATTATTATTTTTATTATTATAGTTACTATAACTTAATTCTCTTATATGGTAGAGCTATTTCCCAGGGAGAGGCATGAGTCATCTATTAAAATAAAACCATTATAGAGGAATAAACAAAGTGATAATTCTAATTCAGCCAGGATTGGGGAGTATTCTGAGAGGCGATGATAGCTCTTGAAGTAGCTGCAGAATTAGTACTTAATACATGATGGATAGATGGATAAATAGATGGGGAGAGGAAGAGATAGAGGGATGGGTGACTGGATGGATGAATGAATCGTTTGGATGATTGGATGGATGGATGGATGGGTGAATGGATTGGATCAGTGGTTGGGTGAATGGAGGGAGAGAGGAAGGAAGGGAGGGTTGGATAGAGGGATGGCTGGTTGATTGGGTGAAAGACTAGATAGATGTTTGGGTAGATGGATGATTGGGTAGGTAAGTTGATGGATGGAGAAATGGGTGAATGGATGGATTGTTGAATAGGTGATGAATGCATGGTTGAATGGGTAAATGGAAGGATGGCTGTGGTTAATATTCCATACTTGAAGCAAATGATATTAAATGAAACATCTTCATCTCAGGAGAGTGGACATTGTTCTGAAGCTGAGTTTATACTAAATGCCACACCTGGGATGTTTTGGCCATTGAGCTGGTGCCTGTTTCTTTAAAAGCTGCATTTCTATTGACAGATCCTCTTATTTGGTAAGACTTTAAAATGGTGCTTATCCTTCCATCCACTCATCCATCCAATTGGTCATTTAATTAAAAAAAAAAATCCATGAGAGAGTTTGGCTTCTTTTCAAAACCTTCTCTGATTAAATGCATGTGAACCTAAGTCTCACACAGTCTAGCACATAGTAGGTGCCTCAAATATCTTTTAAAGAATAAACACCTGTTCTCAGAAGTTGTTCATTTGTCCACACTGTGGCCCAAGGAACTGTGGGATGGGAGATGGACAAACTGAGAAAGAAGGGAATCACTCATGGTCCCAGAAAGGGGAGAGGCAAAGGCAAAATAAAACCTCAGAATGTAATTGTCCCATCTTTCCTTCTTAATTTTTAATAGTGTTTATAGAACAAAAACACATGGGTAAAATATTTTAAGGAGACATTTATAGATATTTTTAAGTGCAACCTGTGACTGATCTTTTTAATACTAGAAGAATTTTTATCTCAGTGTGAGAAAAAAATGTGGGGTTGTGGGACTCCATGCTTATTTATTGTGATCAAATTGCTGAGACAGCCCCTCCTGTTTTACACACTTGCTAGAGAAGCAAAGAGGTCCCCTGGGAAGGACCTTTATCTAAATTGTTCCCGTATAGGTGATAACTAGTGATGTAGCCAGAAATTGAGGGTTGTGGGAGAGCTTCATCACACTCAGTTTCCTAATGAGCTCATTGTATTGTGTCAATGGACCACAGGTCCACTGTGACCCCAGTCTCCTTTTGGAGGAGAAGGTAGGCAAGTTCCTCTGTACTGAGTAACCATAGACTGTGCAGGGCAAGGGGTATCAGGTTATAGTGACACATGGTAGCTCTGTGACCTCGGGCAGGTTAAGACACTACTTTGGGCCTCAGTGTCTCCACTTGTAAAAAGAGGACAATGTTCTTTTGGGGAAGGTTGGGATCATATATGTAAGCACTGGCCACTGACCACACTTGATAGAGCAACCAGTCAATGCCAGCAGCCTACCTGAATCCCTTAGTTCAAGACAGTGAAAGGAAATAGGAAAGGAGAAATGTACACATACATATTTTGGAGTCAAAATAAATATACTTACTGAGAAATCAGTGGACTCTAGGTTTGTGGGGCTTGTGGAATAACTTAAATCTCATTTATCCAATCAACATTATTGAATATGTGCTGTTTGTCAGGCACTGTGCTCGTGTTATAGTTTGTGAACAATGAAGACAAACGCAGTCTCAAGGAATATGGTTGGGGGTTGCTGGTTGGATAGATGCTAAATAAAGGAGTAGATACAATGACTAATGAAGAGAAAACTTAAAGGGGCTATAGTCCATCTTTTGAACTTTTTAACATGACCCACAGTAAGAAATATATTTACATGGCAAAGTGGTGTGTCTGTGCGTGTGTGTGTGTGTGTGTCAATTGTTGTTTTCTTATGTGTGCATTGCACTGACCCTTTTTATTCTATTTATTTAAAAAATGGTAGTTCCAACCCACTAAATGAATGATATTACCTCTTACTACTGGGTTGCTACTTGCAGCCTGAAAAAGTTCTGTAAAACAATACTTAACTTTTTCTGTTGGGGTTTGGCTGGTGCAAGTCATCATGATAAAGTGAAATGTGATCTAACACCCTTTCAGAACTTCCATTTGGGGCAGCACAGGCATTCAGACAATGAAGAACTAGAGGCTAAGTAATGTGGTAGAAGACAATCAAATACTGAATTCTAGACCTAGTCACAGCTTTTTAGCTGCAAACTATGGAGATCTATATTAGGATATGATTGGAAGGGCATATATATATATATTTAAATCTCCAGAATAGATGAACAAAGTGGCTCTTTTAATCCAGCTAGCTAATTTGAATGCTATTCCCCACACAAATCATTATTTTCTTTCATTCAAATTCAGACAATTTTACTAAGGATCTACTATGTACCATTTTTTAAAAAAAGACATAGCTAATACTTCTGTAGCATTTGTTGGGTACAAGGCACTAATCTAAGCACTTATGGGTAATAACTCATTTAATAGTCTCAATAACCCGATTAGGGAGGTACTCTTATTATCCACATTTTACAAATAAGCACCAAAACCAGGGAGGTAAAGTAACTTGCCCAAGATCAAGCACTGGAGTCAGATTGGAATCCAGAGCTCTTGGGCTTAGGAACCTGTATTTTTAAACATTGTGCTATTTTGCTAGCACATTGCAAATAGTATATTCTATGCCTTGAATGCCTCTTACTGTTTCTTCCCCCAAATTATTATTGTTTTCCCAACTGCAACCTATATGCCTGTCTAATTTTTCTCTTCTAGGAAGCTGTCCCAAAGTCAGCCATCAACCTCCAAGCACCTCTGCTTTGATTCTCTCTCTGGTCTTGTTTACCCAGCCTCTTTTGTTATGTCTGGCCAAATGAGGCTTTGTCCAACACAATTTTGAGGTAATGCAGTGTTACGTTGTACAGCCACATTAAAAAAATCCATGATCTTGTTGCAGATGGACAGTCCAGTGCTGTCAACAAAAACACACGCCACTGTGGTTTCCTCTCCCTCTGTGAGGTCGATGCCGTGTTTCCTTTCCTACATTTCAGTCATTTGGTTGTACTTTCATGGCTTTACTGTTTTTCTATAAACGGACTTATTTTTTTAAAAAGCTTCAATAAAATTATTTAAATGGAAATCTTGTATTGGTACTATAAATAAATCACAAACCATTATCACCTGCCACAATGGAAGTAACTGCTAAGAAAACAAAACAGTTGTATTAAATTCTAGCTGGATAGTCTTGCCTTCTGAAGGCTCTTTGCTTGAAGCCTTAGAAAAAGACTTTGGGGAGGTGGTTGTATTGGTCAGGGCTGTGCTAGGCTATGTTGCACTAATAAATACACCTTGGAATCTCCTGGGTTCCTTCAACAAAGGGACTCGCACAGAGCCTGCTGAGGGAGGACAACATTCTAGGACAGTGTCTGTCCCAAATCGCCACTCAGGGCTGCAGGCCACTTCCATCCTGGCTCCACCATCACATCACATGCCTGTAGGTTGCTGTGGAAATGGAAGAGAGGGTGAGGATGCACCCTGGCTCTATCTGCCTCGTCTTAGAAGGGACACACATCACTTCTCCTCAACTCCATCGGCCAGAACCAGATCATGGCCTCAGTCTAGGGGCAAGGGACATTGGGAGATAAAGAGGATCACGCTGTTTTTTTTCTTTTCGCTGTGCCGTGCGGCTTGTTGGGATCTTATTAGTTCCCCAACCAGGGATTGAACCCGGGCCCTCAGCAGTGAAAGCGCGGAGTCCTAACTCCTGGACCACCAGGGAATTCCTGTGGGTATTTTGTTAAAGATAAACCTTGAACACAGAATTGGGTTTCTTTTTTTTTTTCTTAACATGATCAAAAGGATGAAAAGCAAGCTGTAGAGAGGGAAAACTCCCTCACGGTGTGGATGAATGCTATTTCATGTGGGGCATCCAGTCTGCAGAAAAGCCTGTGTTAGCAGGTCCCAGCACCAGAACCATGACTGTAGGGCAAGTGAGGAAGGTCATTCAGGAGCAGGGCTGGTTCCTGGAGCAGATCTTCAACCTGAATACATTTTGTTTGTTTTGGAAATCTATACTTTCCAGAACTTTTATTTACTGTAGTTTAAAAATACATGGAGTGTCACTTTTATTGTTACCCCACTAATCCTCTATGTTTCATGAGATCTTGCCAACTGAAGTTTTGCCAAACATAGTATTTTCTTTAGGAACATAATTGCTGGTATTAGCTTATACCTTGTTTTTTGAGGCTATGAAGCCTGATTTATATGCATCTGTTGTGCCTCCCAAACTCAAAGAAAGCTCCATGAATTCAGGAAACTTTTCATTGCCCTCCATGCCTTGGGTTGGGTCCCAGAGGCAGAACCTGAGTTAGTGATCTGAGTGCATATTGTTTATTTATAAGATGAACCCAGGAAACACCAGCTGGGGAGTGGGGAAGTGAGAAAGCGTGCTTTGTTAAGCCAGTTGCCACTGTGCGACTGGAGTGTAATTCACTGGGGGTTCCCTCTCAAAGGGTGAGGGAGCTGACACATTTATACACTGATGCACATCAGCCATAGATTGAGGGCTGCTCCTGGGAGGTGGTCAATCCTCAGAACTTCTTGCCCAGTTGGAAGTTGGGTGAATGTGGGTAAGGCATCAATTGCATGTGCTACACCCATAATGCCTAACGGTCAGTCTCTTTGACTCCCTGGGAGCCAGACTCCAAGATGGCTCCTGGTCTTCATGTTCTCGTACGGTCCTCTCTCACTGAATCAGGGCTGGTCCTTCCTGGCAGAACTGATGACTCGTGACTTCCGAGGCTTGGTCTCTGCCCTAGTGTCTAGGATCCCTTGCTCTGGAGGAGCTGGCCACCATGCCATGAGGGGCCCACATGGACAGGAGCTAAGACCCTTGGCCAACAGGCAACACTGACTTGCTAGCTAGGAGAGTGAGCCACTTTAAAAATGGATCCTCTAACCTGGTCTCATCTTCAGGTGACACCATCCCCAGCTGAGATCTGACTGCAATCAGTTGCGAGACACCTTATAGGAACTGCTCAGCTGAGCCTTTCCCCAATTCCTGCCCCACAGAAACCATGAGAAATAAGAAATGACCATTAATGTTTTAAGCAACTAGGTTTTGGCGGTGACTTGTTATATAGCAATAGGTAACTAACACACTCACCAAAGTCTTTGAGTGCTTTGCAAGTCAGCAGAGGCCCCCAGCCCCTTTGTTGGAGTGATTTCCTCTTCAAGTGAGGGATGATGGATGTGTCGAACAAAGATGATGACTTGAGTGGGAATAGTAAGAAGAAAGAGGAGAAATTCTCTGTGCAAAGGCTCTTTTCAGTTAGCAACTTCCTTGTAATCATTACATTCAGAAGTTATTTGAGGTGGGGAGAAGCAACATATAATTTTAAAAGGAGCTGCGCTATTTCAGAAGGAAATTGACAGCCAGGGTGGGAGGCATACCAGCTCCATGGTGCTGCACCAAGACTGTCCCCTCTGCTGTGTTGTCTATAATCTGCTTCCTGCAGTCTGGCTACTTAGAGCTTTGTGATTCTTTGGCAGGGGGTGGGATGGTATCAGGAGCCCCCTGGCTCGCTGTTTTTGTGGGCTTTTATTTGGCTCTCTAGGGGATTTATCTTCCAGTGGCAGCTATGAGGTCACCCTAGGTGCAGCTACAAAAATCCCCCTACCTGTTAATTTAGCTCCTTTTGTGAGCTATTTTATTTCAGATGCCTTCTGTGGAAATTTTGCTGCAGACCAACTTGAAAATGTTTTCTGTATCGATTCTGTCTTTGAACAATATACTGGAGTTCACCGCTTGCCAGGAAAAAAGGAGCCCATCGCTAGCTTCTAGAGCAGTGTGTGGTTGGCCTCCTGCATCTGACCCCTCCCAAGCAGAAGTATGTGGTGCATCTTCTCTCCAGGATAAACTGACTTTTCCTTTTTACATCAAATCTTTAAAAAAAATATTTTTATTCAATTTTAAAAGGTTACTTTCCATTTATAGTTATCACAAAATATTGGGCTTGATTCCCCGTGTTGTGCAATACATCCTTGAGCCTATCTTACACCCAGTAGTTTGTACCAGTGGTTTGTACCTCCCACTCCCCCACCCCTATCTTGCCCCTCCCTCCATCCCTCTCCCCACTGGTAACCAGTTCATTCTCTACATCTGTGAGTCTGCTTCTTTTTTATTATATTCACCAGTTTGTTTTATTTTTTTAGATTCCACATATAAGTGATATCATATTTTTTTGTTTTTCTCTGACTTACTTCACTTACCATATGCCCTCCAAGTCCATCCATGTTGTTGCAAATGGCAAAATTTTGTTCTTTTTTATGGCTGAGTAGTATTCCATTATATATATACCACATGTTTTTTACCCATTCATCTTACATCAAATCTTGAATAACAAGAGTGTTGATGCAGAACTGGCTTCTCAGAATCGGATGGCCATGCTCAGTTTTCAAGGGTTGGTGGTGTTTTTTTCTGTCTTTCCTTTCGAGGATTTGATTAAGTTCCCACGTGGTATCACCCACTGTGCTGCTTCTGTGTTGAGGTAGTAGAGACAGGGCAATTCCTCTTGGGGCAATGATTTTCATTTGTTCACCCAGCAAGCACTTCTGGAACTTGTGCTGCTTGGAGCTTTGCGTCAGACTCACTCATCTGCAGAAATGCAAAGGAAATTGGCTGTCTGGACCCACCCCCCCCCTCCCCCGTGATGGTAGCTAATGATGTTCACAGATATTTCCTTTGTCCTCCCTCGGGGTGCATGTTAAATCACACTTCCCATCCTGTTGAGGTGTGGTCATATAACTTGCTTTTGGCCAATGGAATATGAGTGAAGGTGATGTGGGTCACTTCTGGGAAGAAGCCTGTAAGGGTCATGTATCTGATCACCCTGCATAGCAACTGCAGTGTTTCAGAGGGTAAAAGCTCTGTCAATCTGTCCGTTTTAAATCATCCCTCTTAAGGAAACACTCTGCAAATTATAACAATTTGCCTTTGTCATTTATTTCCTATTGGGGTCCTGGTTGATTCAGTCATCATTAAACTAGTACATGATCATTCATGAAATTTTGGAAAATGGGGACCTAGAGAAAAAATAATCCATAATTTTATATGCAAGTATTACTACTATTAACATCTTGTCATTTTTTTTCTTCTAGACTTTTTTCTTGCTCAGTGCAGATTTTTTAACTTGATTTCAGTGATTTGGGATATACAATTTTATGTCTTTTATCATTCTTGGTGTTAATACACACTCTTAATAAGAGTCCCTTTTAATGACTGTAATAGGGGATGCAGTTTAAATAAAAAACTTTTAAACTTCAAAATCATAAAAAATTATATTCTGCATAGCTGTAATATATCCAGTAGTCAAGGAGGGAATCAGTAAAAAAAAAAAAAATTAACAAATTTCTCACTAATACCTACCATGTACCCAGCTTGTGCTGAATATGGAGGCGAATATGACAGAATTATCAAATTCTTATGGGCCTGGTGCTAATTAATTTTGATTCTATATTTAATCTTCTTGGATTTGTTATGCACCAAATTCTTTGCCTTCCTTGGCTAATGGAATCTACCTATTTTGAAAAGCAACACACACAAAACTTGCTCTTTTTTCCAGGGGAGAACTCAAGCTTATACAATTTGGAGAGTACACTTTATGAAACAGAACACAAAATTATGAACAGAAAAGAAATCACAACACGTTATTTAATTTAAAAGTTCTGTCATTTATGTAACAAACATACTACAAACATTGCAAAATCCAGAAAATAACATAAAGTTATCATTACTATTATTATTATTATTTTAATTGATAGCCTGACATGCTCCAAAATCTCCTTTTTTCCCTACACTTTTTGGTTGAATATTTATTGACCCACTCTTCATATGATGATGATTTGGTAGTATCATTTTCTGCGGAGAAAATAGAAAGATGCATTCTTTTTTTGCCAGTGGTTCTGCGCCTGGGATGCCCAGTAGAGTAATCTGGGAACTATTAAGAATCCTGAAGCCCAGGATGCTCCCTAGACCAATTAAATCAGAATCACTGGGACCCAGGCATTAGTCTTTTGTAAAAGCACTAGGTGAGAACCACAGCTCTGGAATGGATGATGGAAATTTGACTTTTATTACTGATGGTTTAGAAAACTTTCAACTTCACTACTGTTACTTGTATTGTCATATATATTTTTAGGCATGTCAAATTTGGGAAAACTCCTATGAAACTTGTTTCACTCATGAGCTGTGAGACTTTAGGGCATTTCACATTTTCTGTGCAATGACTAATCTTAAATGTCCTTTGAATTGAAGACACTCATTAACCAGTTTGTCACTGGTGTCCTCATTTTCCATGCATTTTAATGAGCTTTATGCTGGTTTTCATTCAGATCAGTATTTCATGTCTAAGGTGTAAGAAATTAAATGGCCTCAAGAAATGTGATTGGATGAGACCATTTTAGACGAAGGAAGCATGTGAGCAAAGGCGAGGTCCAGCAGGCAAGGCCAGTGTGGATGGAGGTCAGTGGCAGGTGGGGCAGCCATGGCGGAGGTGACTGGAAAGGGACCCTGGGTACAGGTGGGAGAGTGCCACCTACCGGCAAGTGCTGGAGGGTAGACATCTGCTATTAAGGTAGAGGGAACAGTAAGGATATGAAACACAGTATCATTCGGTGTTGGGATTATTCCCTTCAGAGGCATGCAAAACTTTGTGTGAATCCCCAATACTACTAATTACTGAACTAGCATGGACTGTACAGGGAAATAAGAGATACACAGAGCCCTCTATACCCCAACTGAACGGACCACCCCCAATTCCTCTTCACTACATTCCCTACAAGCCCCCGGCCACACCGTTGTCCCCCAATGGGGAGAGAAGTGTGGCAGAGAGCATGCTGGAGTGAAGGAGACAGTGGTCTTAACCAATTGAGGTTAAAATATTTCACTTTTGTTAATTTGACAAAATCATATGCATGTGAACATGATGCTGGGTCCCCTGGGAGGGGCCCTGAAGCTTGAGTCTCTTTTGCTTCACAGTTCATCAACCTCTGCTTTAGCACAGGAATTAGTAACTGAATGTCATGTCTGCTGGTCAAATTGAAGCTTAAGAGGGAATAAAAGAGCTGCTGGTGACAAAGTTTCAGCCCCAGGACCTTAAAAAACAGTTCAAGCTTTTGTGCCTTTCCTTCTGTTTTCATTATGAGAAATGACTGTTTGAGGCAGCAGCCTCCTAGCCTGTAGGATATCATGATATGAAAATCATCATTCTTAGGCTGCCATTCTGTTTCCATTGTGTACCTTGACAAGAGAGGCTCCTTTAGGAAATATAATAAAGGCAGAACCAAAGCCATCTGGTGAGGGTTTCTGGGCCTCATCATTCCCTGACTTTAAGACAGTGACGATTGTTCCTTGGGTAGCAGCCTCTTGTGTTTTTATAACTTCCCAGCCATGGGCAGATGTTCATCAGCTCATAATGTGGGTTCACCTTCATGGTCATGGACATTTCTGAGGTGTATGGACCCCCAGGAATCCTGGAGGGGCTCACGTCACAGACAGTACCCTTCCCCAGGACTTGTAGGAGACAAGGCAAAAGATGGATTTTAGCCTCAAATTAAAGACAAGGACACTGGGCCAGAGCCAGTTTTTCACTCAGTATATTTACTGAGTGCCTGCTCTGTGCTGGGTTTGGGTCATGTGCTGGGTGGTCATAGAGATGTTTCAGTCACTGTTGCTAAGTAACAAAACACCCCAGTGCTTCATGGTGAAGAACAACCATTTTGTCCTATTCATGGATTCTGGGGTCTGGGATTTGAACACAACAGGGTGACTTGTTTCTGCTGGGATGTCATCTAAGAAGACTTGGAACCTGGAATGACCTGGCAGCTGGGAGTTGAAATTGTCTGGAGGCAGCTTCACTCATGTGTATATACTGGGACCTCAGCTGGGCTATGGGTGGGGGCCCTCCGTGTGGCCTCTCTGTATGGTCTCTGTGGCGGGATGGTTTGGACATCCTCCTAATGTGAGAGTTGAGTTCCAAGGAACAAGGAAGAAGTGAATGGCACTTTGGGACCTAGTCTGAAAAGTCTTGACATCACTTGGCATCATTTCTGTCACATTGGTTGAATCAGTTAAAGATCCACCCGCATTCAAGGTGAGGGAGTGGTAAGATTGTTAAAAGAACAAATGTTGTGGCCATCTTTGGAAAATACAGTCTGTCTCAGAGGGGCCCAGCTGCTGTCCCCATGGATCTTATAACCTAGTGGGTAAGGCAGTCAGGTGTTGAATTATTCAACAAGTATCTATTAAGTGCCTGCAGTGCTGTGCCAGGCTCTGTTCTAAGCTGTGGGGATTCAGAGATAAATATGATGCATGTACTCTCTGACCACGGAGCTTACCTGCTGGTGGTAGAAACTGATGAGAATTAGTTAAAATTAGTATATAATATAATGTCATGTAGTGATAAGTGACATAAAGAAAACTTAAGAGGGTAAAGGGATAAGGAACCATGGAAGGTGCTGTTTTAGACAAGGCTGTTAAAGAAGGCCTCCCTGATTAGGTACATTCCAGGAAGAGGGGAGAGCAAGTGCCAGGTCTGGAGGCAGAAATTTTGTTGGCATGTTGAGAAATGGTCAGATGCTGGTTTGGCTGGAGTGGAATGAGTGAGGAGGAGAGTGCTTGAGAGTGAGGTTGGAGAAGCAGTGAAGGGTCAGACGGTGTAGGCTCCAGGCTGTGGTGATGAGTTTGGATTTGATACTAAGTGCAATGGGAGCTTAGAATAGTCAGCTTTTGCTGGGTTATGCTGCAGTAACAACCACATCTCAGTGACCTACAACAACTGATTGTGGTAAGTACTGTGAGGAAAGAATCTCAGGAAAGCCTTAAGGAATGGCTGCAGTCCACCTTTCAAACATGTAACCAAGACCCACATGGTTACTTGACCTTCATGGGTCGACTATGGCTCTGCTCCACATCCTCTGCATCCCAGGATCCAAGCTGAGGGAGTCCCCTTGCTCTGGGAGAGTGCTGTCCTGGTGGTAGAGGGAGAGAGCAATGGAGGAATCCACGATAGCTCCTAAAGCTACTGCTTTGAAGTGGGCATGTCACTTCTCACATTTCACTGGCCAAAATAATCATACGGCCAAGTCTGATGTTAGTGGGGTAGGAGTGACAGTCCTCCCAGAGGAAGGGGTAGAACAGTTATAAACAAGAAACACACTCTACCTGAGAGTCACTGGAGGTTTTTGAGTGGGTAATGACCTCTAGGTTGCTTTTTAGGAAGATCCCCTGGAGAAGCAAGTGTAATACTGCCACTGGAATGAGACCTGGATAGGAGACAGCTGTGGTAGTGTGGTCCCCAGAGTGATGGGTGGGCTGAGACTTGCAGGGAGGAGGTGTCAATGCATCTCTATATCCAGCATGACAGGCACGATGTCAGGTGCTGCAGGAGATGCTCAGCCCCTTCCTACACAGGCTGCATGATCTAGTTGAGGAAAAGACTAGTGAACACCCAATTTCAGTACCGTGTGGTTGATTCTTGGAGTGAGGTCAGCCCAGGGGGCTAGGGCAGCACCCAGTGGGGTGCCTAACCCAATCAGGAGGTCAGGGAGGAGACGACCCCTTGGTTGAGCCTCAGCCTTAAGGTGGAGTTAGCCAGGTGAGGAGGAGATGCTGGGGAGACAGGAATAGTATGCTCCTGGAAAAGGCACCAGGATGAACAAAGGCTCTCAGGTGAGAAAGATGGCTTCATGCCATCTTTTCTGTGTATTAGGAGAATGAGCTGAGACCCAGGTGTCCCCTGCCTTTCCTGTGGGACCTGCCCTCCCTCTTCTTTTGTCCTTCTGGGAGTTCCCGTGTCTATGTGGTAGGCATGCTGATTCCACACACATTCAACCTGCAAGTCCCAACCTTAGGAATAGTCCCTCCACTACCGAAGTCTGGAACAATCAGTTCCCTGTCATGGCAAGGGATTCACGCACCGAGCAAGCAGTCGGAGCTCACCTGAGCCTGGGCTTTCCGTCCACCTTCCCCTCCTCCTGGGGAATCGATTGGGATTACTTCTGTCATTCTGCTTTTTTGACTCCAAAGTTTCCTTTCAAATCCATGTATCTGGCCTTTCTGCAGACAGCTCCTAAGCATTGGAAGGAACTTTTTCCTCTGGGACCAATTTTCCAGTCATTTGAAAGTTCTGGAAGGGAAGGGTTGGTAACCTTCTAGTCCTTGATGCAACTCCGGAAGGCCTTAGGGGGCGGGCACTTTGTGACGAGGGGAGGAGTGGGGGGCGGGTACTCTGTGACGAGGGGAGGAGTGGTTGGGTATATCCTCGGTCTCTGCCTGTCATTCCTTTGTGTGGTGTACACGGTAGTGCCCAGCTCTGAGCAGGACAGGCCTCTCAGTGAGAACCATAGCCTGCCACTTCCGGGCTGTGTGGCCTCCAACAAGTTAGTTACCCCCTCTGAGACCTAGATTCCAATCATGGTCCTTGTGCAAATTCAATGAAAGTGTGCAAAGCACTTAACCCAGGCCCGGGACCATGGTGAAGCCTCAGTAAAAAATACCCATCCCCTCTGTGCCTGCTGCTTCCACCTTTCCTTATGGCGCAATAGAGAGAAGAAGCCAGAAAGCCCAGGCTTTAGTCCTGGCTCTGCCTCTTACCTAGCTGGGTGACCAAGTGCAGGATGCACCACTTCTCTGAATCTTTTCTTTCTTTTCTGTCCAACAAGATGAATGAAGGAAATCAGTCTTTTTAAAAAGAAACTTTAATGGCGTTTGGGGAGGGATAGTTCCTTATCGTGTGGGACAGTTTCTGGTGTGTGTCCACAGTAAATGCCAAGTCCTTTCCCTAAATGTCCTTGGGAGTTGGTGATGGTACTGCCTCTGCTTGAGAATCACTGGACCAGCTCATCCTGAACTTTGATCCCGTCTGACCTCCTGGGGGTGGCAGATTGAGGATCCATGGGGTAGTTAGACAAGGAACAGTTCACTGGGTCCCTCTGCCTTGTGATTCTGAGATGGCTTCATTTCCTCTGATGCAGAAGCTTCTCGGCTCACCCTCCTGGGATGGTGGAGAGGTGGCCATGTGATCACCAAAAATACATTCGACCTCCAGTGGTGTAACTTGAAGTCTGCTACCCAGAAAAAGGAACCACAAAGAGAGGTTGCCTTGAGCGCCCTAAGAGAGGATCCCAGGCACGCACGCAGTGACTGCAGCCTATCTCCTGAAATTCTTGTCTCCCTGTTTGCCAAGAACCATCCAGGTGGGCAGGGGCTTTGTTTAAACCCTTAAAATTTGCAGTGTGGATCCTTGTGGAGCTGGCTGCATTTCCTTTCAGACTATCTCCACATTTCAGAGAGGAAGTCCAAGGCTGGAGATTAGACCCTGGTGGACTTTTCTTTTCCAGCTGGTGCTTTGTGGTCCTGAGGACCATTGGCAGCCTGAGTCCATCATGGCCCTTTGCCCATTTATTCTCTGGAGGTTGACAGCCCTAAATTATAATGCTCCTTGCTGAATACCATTAATCTTAAGCACACAACTTACTGCAAGTTATTAGCTGCTCACCTTGAAATCCTGTGAGTAGAGAAGAAAATTACCCTACTGTCCAAGAGCCCCTTATTAATTGAATATGTGGCAGAAGAATACAGTGCCATTAATTTAGAAATATGGGAGTTTGTCCCCCCTCCCTTTTTTATTTTATCCCTGGATGTTCATCTAATTAAATTATTTAAATCTGGTAATTTGGGGGAAGGCTTTCCTTTCTTCTCCTGTACCTTCAGTTGTAAGCATCTTAGTTAAAAGACATTTGTGATGCTTCTCACTCTGTGGTGTTCAGTTTATAGAAGATGAATGTTGAAGAGTTTGTTGCCTTTATCAGATAATTTTATGGTGCTTTTGGAACATTTTTAATGAGTTTTTATGAGACTTTCTCTGACAATATTCTATACGTCTCCTTAGCGCAGAGAGGTGAAGATTGCTGACTTGATGGTCTGAAAAATTCTGACATCTTTATTTACATTTGACTGATGATAGATTTTAGGTCATTTCTCCTATCAAAGATATCCTGAGGAAAGTTAACACTTTGGGGGAAGATTTTAGGAGTTCTAATATTACCTGGATTGCAGTTTTCTTTAAGTAAAAAAAAAAAAAAAAGTCTAGTGAGATTGTTTTGGGGAAAGGAATTGTGATACAGTCTTTGGGTCTTGGGGGAAGTTTCTCTCATTCCCTATACATAGAACGAGAATTTCTACTGATACAGTGTGTGCCGGTTCCTGTTTTGTACTTAACTCCCTCTACCTTGTTTTCTTATTGAGTCATTCCATTGTCTCTTTGAGTTATCAGGACAGCTGTGTTCCCCTGTAGGTCATAAGCTCTCCATTGGGTGTTTAGATGTCCCCAAACAGGACACATAGTTGGCACACAGTAGAATGTTTTTATTAAAGGTTTGTCAAATGGAAAAATGTATGATTTCCTTAGCCCTGCAAAGGCACCGCTGTGCACCAGCCATCAGAATGGACCTGATACCCTCCAGCTCTGATTATTCACCCCCAGCTTTCTGCTTTTCTCTCATTGAGACATAGCATCTTCCAGTGGGTTCCTTACACCCCTGTATGATTTGTTGTTATACACACCAGCATCTGTGGAGATGTGCAATGACAGCTTAAGCATGGGAGAGAGGGAGTTCAAGACGGTTGGCTCCAGTAGTCTTGGTGAGGTTAAGGAGGACCACATTGAAATCTGTGGGTTTTTGATTAAGTGAGGACCAACTTTTACAACTAGAGAGTGTGGAAGGCAGGGGATGGGGCCTTGAGCTCATCTCATTCCTTCATCTGATGCTGGGGAATGGATGCCCGGTGTAGTTAAGATGGACAGGGCTGCCTGGTGGGAGACTGAGCTTCCTTCACTAGAGAGGCTCAGGCAGAGAAGCCCATTTGGTTGGGACTGTTGGGGGAGGCTTCATGTCCTGGGGAGAGGCAGTCTGGGGGAGCAGGGTTGGAGCAGAGGACCTTAAAGGGCTCCTTTTAGATTCTGAGCGATTTGCTCAAATCTTGCCTAATTAATGGATGAGTGCTGGGTTTCTACATTCTTCATTGCTTTCCCTTTTTTTCCATCCCTAAATGGCAGTCTCTTTTTGTCTTCCTTTTTTCCTAGGACCCTCTTCTTCAGTCCTCTCTCTCTCCTCATTTTTGCCCTAAGCCCTTTCTTTCACTCCCTTCTTTATTTTTTATCGATGTTTCTCTTCCTTTCTCTCCTTTCCTGTATTTTGCTTGTTAGTGAGTCCTACAGTAGAGCAAATGCAGGACTGCTGTATTTGACTCGTTATGATTGAAAAGAATAGACCTTGAGAAGTGGAAGAGTTAAAGCGAGTGGTGAAAATGAGGTCAGTGGGAGCCTCCTGCACAGAATCTGGGACACTGGAGGTTCTCCATAAACGCTTGTGGAATGAATGAGTTTGTAACTTTCATTCACTTGTGCTTATTTCATATTTGCATAATGGTAAGTTTTGTTTTGTTAATTCATGCAAAAATATCCTTTGAATTTTCTCCCTGATTGAGGTGCTTATCTTTTAAAATGAAAAGATGAATGAACAAGCTAGTAAGTCAGGATGATTTTGGGGTGGGAGTTGTTGGGAAATTTAAATGGAGAGCCCAGGTTTGGAATGCAAGGATGCTCACCTCCCACGTTGCTGTGGGTGCTTCCTAAGTTGCCTTAGGAAACCTGGCTTAATTCTGTTTACAATACAGATGAGAGTCCGGGCGTATTTGCCAAGATCTGCAGCCTTGTCAGCACTCCTGCCCCTGTTACTGAGGCTGGCCCGGGAGCACCTGGCCCAGGCCTTACTTTAGAGCGTTTTTGTTGACTCTCTGATGTTTGCTTATGCAAATGAAAGCACGAATAGATGCAAATGAAAGGCGGAAGGCCCCTTCAGGTGGCCTGGCCCAGAGCTGCGAGAAGTCCAAAGGCTCAGGAGAGCACCCTCTGGGGCCTTACCTATTATTACAGTTTACTCAGTGCCAGGTAATCTGATGTAAGTACTGTAGCCCAAGGCTTCCATTCTGAGCACTCACTGTCCTGCTAGGAGGTTCTTCTGTTCACTGGCCTGAAATTCCCTGCCACTTTGGGTTTGCATTTCGTCGTGCCCAAGACCGTGAGATTGAAATGGACGTTTACGGATGACCAGGAATATGATCAGAAAAGGACTTCAAAACCAGCAGAGGGGGTGTTGCTTATTATAGGAAACTGGCCGTGAGCTGTCAGTGTGTTGTGGAAAGAGACACCCCGAGGGGGTCTCAGAAACATAAAACTGGAAAGCTGCAGAACAAAACAAACAAAAACACAGTTCTTCAAAATTCAGCCAATGTGTCCAGGCTGAAAAATAATCGGTGCCTGAACCTGAACCTGTAAAGAAAATAGCAGTGCCCTCTGGGTGGCAAGGCCACACACACCCCGCTCAAGGAAAGGTATTAATTTTTAGCATATAGAACTTTTTCCTAAACTCCAGATGTTACTGAACCAGGTCCATTTGCAAGACTGAGAATAATGCCTTGTGGTCCCTGGAAAGGGATAGGGAACCGAGTTACATTTTGTTGAGTGGGCAGTGTGTCTCTATTAATCCCAAAGTCCTAATTTATTCCTCCCTCGCTTTCCCCTTTGGTAACCATAAGTTTGTTTTCTATGTCTGTGAGTTTATTTGTTTTGGTAAATATGTTTATTTGTATATTTTTTAAGATTCCACATATAAGTGATATCATATTTGTCTTTCTTTGTCTGACTTGCTTCACTTAGTATGATAATCTTCTAGGTCCATCTGTGTTGCTGCAAATGGCATTATTTCATTCTTTTTTATGGCTGAGTAGTATTCCAGTGTGTGTGTGTGTGTGTGTGTGTGTGTGTGTGTGTGTGTGTGTGTGTATAAAATCTTCTTTATCCATTCATCTGTTCATGGACATTTAGGTGTTTCCATATCTTGGCTATTGTAAATAGTGCTGCTGTGAACACTGGGGTGCATGCATCTTTTCGAATTAGAGTTTTCTCCAGATATATGCCCAGGAGTGGGATTAATGGATCATATGGCAACTCTATTTTTAGTTTTTTGAGGAATGTCCATACTGTTTTCCATAGTGGCTGCACCAATTTACATTCCTACCAACAGTGTAGGAGGTTCCCTTTTCTCCACACCTTCTCCAGCATTTATTGTTTGTAGACATTTTGATGATGTCCCTTCTGACCAGTGTGAGGTGGTACCTCTTTGTGGTTTTGATTTGCATTTCTCTGATGATTAGCGATGTTGAGCATGGAAATATTTCTTATATAAGACAATGAAGGAAGACCTCTGTCTGAGGAGGTGACATTTCAGCCAAGAAGTAAATGATGAGAATGAGCTTTTCAGATAAAGAGTCCGGGGAGAAGGTGGCCTGGGAATAAGCCAGCTCAGAAACAGGCTTTGCCAACAGACCCAGTGAGAAGGGGATGAGGACAGTTCATCCTTTAGGTAGAGGTTTCCTCATCCGGCCCATTAGAAGCAGAAGTTTGCCGATTCCTAGTACAAAATAGATTGAGTAAAATTCAAAGTACAATTAAAAATTAAACAATGTATGTGATAAACATTCCTTATTCAGATAAGTCTTAATGGCCAGATTTTAGGACACTCTGAGGTGCAGTTTGGAATTTCAAAATATTGCTGTTGTGGACCTCTTCTGTATTGATAATTTTATCTGCGTAGAGTCAAGGAACATCCTTCCCTCCCTCCTTTCAGTTCAGCAATATTACCTAAAGGCAGATCAGTGAGTAAACCTTTCTTTATTGGAATCAACTTTTTCACTAAAAGCTTTCTATGTGAAATCTAGCAAGTCTACGTTTTAAAGCTTCTATTTAAGAAAGCAAATTTTTGTCAAACTTGAACTCAGCTGGAAAGATGAGTAAATTTTATTATTTTTGCCATGTCAATAGATGTCAGTCTTTCTATAGGCTTTGTGAGATATTTTAAACGAAAATCACAGGTGGAGTAATTTTTATTTAAAAAGACCTTAGACTGAATAATAGGAGATCTTGTGTGTTGCTGGAAAGACTCTTCCACAGGTGATCTGATAGTATGGTGTGTGTGGGGGGCAGTGTGTGGACCAAAAGTTCCTAAAGGACCTTACAGTCTGGAACTTTGAGACTTCTGTATTTTAGGCATGTTCGTGGAACTGTTTCATGAGCCTTTTTTTTTTTTTTTTAACTTTTTAGAGATTATAACCATTTCTTAGGAAAGTGATATGATGAAGTTACTTGATGAGGGCTTTTCTGAATTCTGTAATTGTACTGTAACAAACACTCCGATATTTCTCCTGAGATGTCAGTTTGTTTGCTGTGCAGAAATGATCTTTATGAGTTACTGTGAGAGGTGCCCAAGGAAGAGCTCTGGTGATTCTTAAACCGAAGGCTCTGAGGCTCTAGGGTACAATCTGGCAGGCCCTGAAATCTATTTGGTTGCAATTTCTTGGGGGTAGGGCTGACCCCTGGTGGTGGGACATTCATACCAAGATGCCTCCCAAGCTCTCAGAAGCCATTCTGACACATACACACATTGCTAACGGAGAGAAAGCACAGATTGTTTACAAATCTCCACATTCCAGACATGAAATGTTTTGTGTCCTAAACTATTGAGAAATGATCATCTAACATAAAGTTTGATTGAAGAAATTCAGATGTCTCTTGACATCTGAAGCACAAATGATTAGGGAAGGTGGGACTCAAATAGTTTGAAAGCTTAACCCGTGCAAGCCACCAGCCAGATTGAGGGGAGCCATTTCTCTCCAGTTCAGAGTGCTTAGCTGGCATGGCCAAGGACAGTTGGCTGTTGAAGAAATGGCATGTTACTCCCATGGGGTGTCTTTCCATTGAACTTTGACGCTGAAACCCATGGTTTTATCTCTCCCTCTGCATCTATCTGTCTGCTCCTCCTTCTCTTTTTCTGTCCATCTCCCTCTCTTCTGCTTTTCTTGCCTGCTTTCCTCTCTAACATTCATTTCTGTCTGTCTTTAGTATCCTTCTTCCCTCAGCCAGAATCCAAAGAAGATCACACTCTGTCCTTCCTCCTCTCCTGTATCCTCACTATGGTCAGCGAGAAAGCGCTCTCTTGCTTTCATGAATGGCCTCTTTTTCGAGAAAACACCATGGGTCCATCAAACATTCCCATTGCCCATGTGCCTTTGCACAGCAGAGTGATCCTAAAATTCTGCCTTCCCGGTGTCTCTTGCCAGGCATCTGCTGCCTCCATTCTTCCCTTATAAACACAGCAATGCTGTTTACTCTCCGTGGGCTGGCAGTGTAAGCCCAAGTTGAAAGGTGTTCATTTGATCTGGCATAAAACACTTTATTCATATTGAGTCTTTGCAGCCCTGAGAGAAACATAATCCATGGAATTGGACCGTCTCAGTGGGCGAGAGTGGCCCTGAGAGACATGCGCTCCGCAGAGTGTGGACGTCTCTGAAGGCTAGAGCGGCCCCGAGAGAGACACGCTCCACAGAGTGTGGACGTTTCCAAAGGCTGAAGCGGCCCTGAGAGAAGAAACATGTTACATAGAGTGTGGACTGTCTCAGAGGGCGAGAGTGGTCCTGATAGAGACACGCTCCACACAGTGTGGACTGTCTCCGAAGGCTAGAGTGGCCCCCAAGAGAGACACGCTCCGTAGAGCGTGGACGTCTCCGAAGGCTCACGGCCCTGAGAGAGACACGTTACATAGAGTGTGGACCGCCTTCGAAGGCTAGAGCGGCCCCGTGAGAGAGAGAGAGAGAGAGAGAGAGAGAGGCTCCACAGAGTGTGGACGTCTCTGAAGGCTAGAGCGGCCCTGAGAGAGACACATTACATAGAGTGTGGACTGTCTCAGAGGGCGAGAGGCCTCGAGAGAGACATGCTCCGCAGAGTGTGGACGTCTCCGAAGGCTGGAGCGGCCCTGAGAGAGACACGTTACATAGAGTGTGGACGTCTCCGAAGGCTAGAGCGGCCCCGAGAGAGACGTTACATAGAGTGTGGACTGTCTTAGAGGGCGAGAGGCCCCGAGAGAGACATGCTCCGCAGAGTGTGGATGTCTCTGAAGGCTGAAGCGGTCCTGAGAGCGACACGTTACATAGAGTGTGGACGTCTCCGAAGGCTAGAGCGGCCCCGAGAGAGACGTTACATAGAGTGTGGACTGTCTTAGAGGGCGAGAGGCCCCGAGAGAGACATGCTCCGCAGAGTGTGGACGTCTCCGAAGGCTGAAGCGGCCCCGAGGGAGACACGTTACATAGAATGCGGACTGTCTCAGAGGGCGAGAGGCCCCGAGAGAGACATGCTCTGCAGAGTGTGGACGTCTCCGAAGGCTAGAGCGGCCCTGAGAGAGAAACGCTCCACAGAGTGTGGACGTCTCCGAAGGTTGAAGCGGCCCTGAGAGAAACACGTTACATAGAGTGTGGACTGTCTCAGAAGGGGTGAGCGGCCTTGAGAGAAACACGTTTCTTAGACGGGGTGTGGACCCTCTCAGAGCGCAAGAGCGGCCTTGAGAGAGAGATGCTCCACAGAAGACTGCGGACCATGTCCGAAGGTGAAAGAGGCCCCAAGGTGTGGGGGTGGTTAGTTTTTATGGGCTGGGTAATTTCATAGGCTAATGAGTGGGAGGATTTTTCCAACTATTTTGGGCACGGGGCAGGGATTTCCCAGAATTGGGTCACTGTCCACTTTTTGGCCTTTTATGGTCGGCCGCGGATCTGGCCTGGCGCCCGTGGGTGTTTCATTGAGCTAATGTATTATCGTGACCGTATAATGAGGCTTGAGGTCTACTGGAAGTGGCTCTCATGACATCTTGGGCCTAGTTGGTTCTAACCAGTTTATGTGGTACCCTCAGGGGCTGTGTCATTCTTTTAAAGGTTGTGCCCTGCCCTCTTCCCTCCTATCTCAGAAGGTTGGTCTCACTGTCTGAATGGCCCTTTAAATGTCGGTTAAAGTGATGTAAACATACTTGGGCAAGGTTTTGGGTATCTAATGCTGACCAAGTGGAGAAGGTGGCTGCCAAGTCTCTATATTTTGCATATGAAAACCTCACTTCTAGAATAAAAATATGTAAATTAGGTTGAAACATGAAATTCCCCATATATGACCGTTTTTGACCTATAAAAATGACAATTTCATAGTGGTATTGAATGCATAGGAGGAGTGGGCCTTGTTAAAGAGGACTTTCCATTTTCTGTTTTATTAGTTCATTTATTCAAGACACACCTATGCGGCATTTTGGTAGGTGCTGGGGTTACAAAGAGAAATCGAGTCTGTTCTCTGCCCTCTAGCCAGGAAGACAGAACTCAACCAACTCTAATACAAGTGTCAGGTGATCTAAGTAAAGTCAGTGTGCTGAGGGCACGGTGGGGTGACCGTTTGTCGTGGTTTGTCCCAGTTTCACCACTGAAAGTCCTGAGCAAACTGGGACCAGATTACTGTAGGGCACAGGTAGGGGGAGTCAGGAGTGGCAGTTATGGCTCTGTGGGAAAAAAAAGAAAAAAGAAAGAAACTCTGTGACTGAAGAAGTTTAGGACTGGAAATGAAGCCCACCCCTTACTCCTGCGAGAGGCAAGAAGCGCATTAGAAAAATAAAAGATCTTGGAAGTCTCAGTAGATAAAGCTGTTTAATTTGTGCAGCCAGGATTTTTCTAATTTATTTGACCTGGGAACTCTTTGCACTTAACATCCTGTGAGCATCTTTGGGTTCTCCCCTCTTTGTCCTTTGGGGGAAAATTGCATGATTCTCTATCCTTTCTTTCTTTTCTTTCGTTTTTTTTTTTTTTTTTTTTTTTTTTTTTTTTTTTTGCAATACGTGGTCCTCTCACTGCTGTGGCCTCTCCCGTTGCGGAGCACAGGCTCCGGATGCGCAGGCTCAGCGGCCATGGCTCACGGGCTCAGCCGCTCCGCGGCATGTGGGATCTTCCCGGACCGGGGCACGAACCCGCGTCCCCTGCATCGGCAGGCGGACCCTCAACCACTGCGCCACCAGGGAAGCCCTGCATGATTCTCTATCCTAAAATGCACCTTATTACCTTATATTTTTGGTCTTATCCATGATTCAGGCAATAATTAGTATCAAAATAGCCCTTTACAAGAAAATTTAATAACAATGCAACCTTGGGATTAAAAGTTTTTTCAGAAGGGTTGCTAATGTGCTGTGGAGGGTTGAGAGTACCACAGGGCTATTTTTTCTGGCTGATGCACACAGAACGAGGCTGGCCGCTCACCTCTTTCTGCAAGTGCTTTTTTTTTTTTTTTTTTTGCACAGAAGTCTTAACCAAGTTGTTATGGAAACGGAAACGGTCTCCCCTGCCCGAGAACAGTGCCTTGGTAATAATTAGAGAGCATGGCTGAGTAAACTTCAGTGGTAACGACTAATCTTTGCAAAGCACAGGTAAGCCTAAAAGATTGAACAGGTGTTTTTTGGCCTTTGCACTTTCCAGCCCTAGAAAATTTTAATTTGGATAGAGCTGAACAGGCTCAGGCTTGGAGTCTTTCCTTACTTCAGAAAGGAAAGTCATCCTTTAATGTTATGGTAATTGGCTTTTTAAATTTAAATGTTTAAAGACATCTCTTAAGCCTATAGAGTTTCTGAGTGTGGTTTGTGACCCTCTTTGAGCTTGTTAAAATGCAGATTTCAGCCTCTCTACAGATCCCATGAGACAGACTGTCTTAGGCTGGTCTTGGAATTTGATTCTGTAACAAGCACCCCAGCTGAGTTTGATGTTTGCTCACTGGAGTTAGCTTTGCTCTAGGACCGGGCAAACTTTTTAAAGGGCCAGGTAGTAAATAGTTGAGGCTTTTTGACTCTATCACAGTGTGAAAGAAGCCATAAGCAATATGTAAAAAAATGGCCATGGCTATGTTCCAGCAGACTCTCTTTACAGACAGGCAGTGGTCGGATTTGCCCCTTGGGTTGTAATTTGCTGGCCCCTGCCCTGGGATCTGCAAAGTGCTGCCCATTTAATGGAATTCCAGCTTTCAATGGTTTGTACTAAAAGTCACCCATGCTTCTAATACCTCCTTCAGTCTGGCTTGAATATAGGCAAAAGGAGATTATGCCGTTGCTGGGAGCGGGGAGGGAGTGAGTTTTGAGTGCTTTAATGGTAAGTGGTTCTCTTGACAACTGTACTTGCTGACATGAGTTTTAAAGTGGGCTGGAATCTCCATCTTTGATTGTGGCTAAGGTGATTTCCTGGTTTGGTAGCTAGAGCAGAACTGAACTGATGGACTTGAGACTGTTTTGAGGAAAACCCTCAGGTTTTTCTGGAAGGAGGAGATGGAAGTTTGGTGGTGATGGGTTGGTTTGGAGAGGCACCGTTTCCACTCCTCTTTTCTGCCCCACTTGTTGTTTAGGCCCTTTTTGCAGAGTTCCTGCTCTGTCTGGCCTGGCCTTTGGAGTCAGGCAAACCCACTCCTATCCTCAGCTCTGGATTTGCCTCTATGCACTGACTTCGTAGAACATTGAACTCTTCTTTGGGAGTCCAAATAAGTTCAGAGACTTGAGTTTTTCTTGCCGTTTTCAAATGCCACATTCTGTGTTACATTATTTGTAGCTAATTTTTTCATTGCTTTAAAAAGGCTTTTGAAGTGAAAAGGAGCCCAGTTCTCTAAGTGTTGGTACTAAGCATTAGAGAATGTATGCTTCCATGCTTTGTTGTGTTACACTGGGTGCGGGGTTCGATCGTCCTAACTGCGTACATCCGACCAGATTATGAGCTTTTCTGCTTCCATTGTTCCAATATTCTGTTTTTCCAAATGGTTTGCTCAGTTTGAAATTTTCTTTTTATGTGTTTAAGGAAGAAATAGTTCCTCTGGACCTCAGCCATGAATGCACTGACTAACGCTGCTTTCAGAGCATATTTCTGTCCACATCCTTGAAGCTTTTCTTCTTTGCGTCACAGCAATTCCTTGCTATTATCTTATTTTCTGATTTCTTTTGAAGGGATAATGATGGTGGCCAATTTGTGCATCTTATAATGTTTTAATTTAGTTACGCTCATACTGCACCTTATGTTGCAAACATAATGGCACATACACCTGAGCTGTTCTCTTTGATTCAGCCTTAAAATCTGTTTCCCACATGGTTCATGTCTGTATATTGTGGTATCATTAGCTTGTGTAGCTTTGCAATGTCATTGTCATCTCACTGTTATCAAATACAAGAACATTTTCTTTTGACATATTTATATCCACTTCCAGAACTACTTTGCATTTATCACAAGGCAATTTAAAGCCTTCTCTTGTACATTGTTGTTTATTTTTTTAGAAGCCTTGGCTTTTATATATTTTTTAAATATGAAAACTTATGCTTTGCTTGTGTTGTATGTCATTTTCGCTCTTGATTTTTCTTTTTTAATTTTTTCTTTCCTGTGTATTTTTGCCTTTCATCCAGAAAACATTTACCCAGTGCTTTCTGTGGACACCAAATGTCCTTCCATACATTTACATGGACTTTGCTTATTAACCGGCTCCATAGAGATTGTGCTTTCTCCTTTGGTTGGAGGTGTTTTCAGGCACCATTTCGGGCAGCCTAGTGAGGGCTTAGGGGGTAGGATCAGCAGGGCCTGGATATCCAGAGCAGCCCAGACTCCCTGGCTGGGTGACCCAGAGCCTCAGGCCCCTTCTCTGCAACATGGGGATGATAGTACCTCCCTGGGACGGGGTTGTATCCCATGCATGTAAAATGTCTTGCATATGCCTGCAGGAGAGCCAGTCCCGAAACTCAGGAGCTGTTACCATGATAACCGGGTTCTCTCTACTCCACAGTGTGAATCCATTCCCATCTACTTAAGAAGAAATACCATCTATCTGAATATGCCAGTTCCCATAAGCCCTATTTTCAACCCGAAATGCTGCGATTCATTATATTTTTCATCCTGCAAATTCAGGTTCTTTATCTGTGGCTGGCTATTTTGGGTATTGGACCCACAGTTATTTCGCAAGAAGGATTTGGCAGGATGTCTTCAGTTTCCTCAGTTTTACTCCTTGTAACAGAAATGGTAGGTGGAATAGTCAGTCACATTTCATGACTGGGTTGCTGCCCGGGTCACCTAGGAGGTGTTTTTTCAATCTTGTTGGACAGTGGAGGTTCCCTGTGCTTTTTTATGCAATAGTTAGCTTTGGATAATTCTTGGTTTCAGAAAATAATCCTGTCCCTACGCTTAATCCTTCTTGTTTTAAAGCTTCCATGAGTGTTTAGTTTTCAGGAAACATCTTTACTTAATGAAAACCATTATCACATGGTAGTAATCCTATTATAGAAGTTGATGAAGGGCCTGAGACAAAGCTTGTATGCCGGGTGTAGAATCTTGAACTTCAGGCTCTTGTGATTGCTGCCGAGACGATGTCATCTTAATTTCACTGGTTTCCTGTGTGGTTGGATTCCTGCTTCTTTGTCCCCAACATTTATCTGTAATCTCAAGAGAACGTTGCTGCTTTTGTAGCTCATGAGCAATGTACACTCAAATTTCAGCTCTGTGAAATTGGTGGAAAATTAGGTAAGGAGAATTTTTTTGAAAAAAGATTACCTTATTTAAAAATATTACCTTATTTCCACTGATCTGTCATTTGTTTCCATGGAAATAGAATTAGGAGATAGTTTCTGATGAGCATTTTCAGGGCTGGCTCCTGATTCCCACTCCAGTTTCCATAGAGATGGAAGCACGCTGGTGAAGACGAGGTAAAAAGGATTCCATAAAGTAGTGAGCTGCCATGTGGACTGTGGTCCAGACTCTGATCTGGAGGTTACCTTGTGGTCAGATTGGTTATGAACTCTCTGTGATGCTCGTACTTACTGGAAGCTCAGAGGATAATACTCAGAAAATGACGTTGGCCCTACGATGGGAGGCTCTCTTGTTTCCACACTTAACTTTGTCTTCTAGAATCATCTTCAGAGACAGCGTCAACCCTCCTGGATACTTACCCCTGCCTCCTTCTCAGCATCGTCTCTAAAGCAGTTGAGACAATCAGGTATTGATTACCTGGCGATTTTGGTAGCCCTGGTCTCCCAAGGTGTGCAGAAAGAGAGAAGCTGGCTTTTGTCTGCCAGGAGTTCAGTCTCCCTGAGTCCATACACTGGCAGAAGCTTTCAGATTTTCTATCTGCTTTTAGTAAGCAGACACAGGAACAAAAAGGCAAGGTTGAGTGGCATTGTCACGAACCATGCTTTGCTATTTCTGAGGGCTGTCTTGGTTATTTGCCTGGAAATTATGAAATTGGCTTTCTGCTTTTACTTAAATCCAACCAGTCTGACCAACTTTTACCAGAAGAGTTGGTCAGGAGCCGACCGATACCATTAACAGAAATAATCTGTTAATTAAAAAAAATGCTGTCTTTTGAAGAAAGCAGCTTTAAAATAAATGAGAATGAAATGGGATGTTTGAGTGGATTTCTATGCTTTTGGATCCAGAGCTTTCGGCGCTGGGCTTTGGAAGGGCAGAGTGTGGGACTGAAAGGGTTGAGGCCACCTGGTGAGTGGTTGGTTTCCAGAATCTCCAGATTCCTCTGTTTGGAAGGTACTTTAGGTGCCAGTCTTGAAGCTTCATTGGAATAGCAAACATGTCTCTTTAACTTTAGCACCAGATTGCTTTGAGTTGGTGGCTGACGGTACCTGTAGTGGCTTGAAACTTTTCCCTTAGAGGCTATATAGCTCATCAAGAAATCACTTGACCCTCCTCAGTGGTTCAGCACTTTTGTGATTTCAAAAGAATAAAAAAGGGAATGAGAAATAGCCATGGATTTACTGAGGATTCCACTGTTTGGTCCAAAGTGGGAATGTGATCACTTGCATCTTCTGCCAGCATCTCAGTAGTTGGGTGCGGATTACCGATGTGTAGAAAGATCTGAAAGCCAGGCCTTCAGGCGACCTTGCTCCCTGGGGTAGCCCCTTTTAGGGGCATCCTGCTGCTGCTCTTGCGGTACCTGCCCTGTGTTCTTCAACTCTGACCCAAGTTGCTCTTGACTGTTCAGGGTGCTTGGCTGAGCTGTCTGCATCTCCATACTTCCTGCCTAATGGTGGAGGCACCTCACCTTGGTGGAATTTTGCTGAGATCCTCCAAAATTCTTCAGCTGGGTGTGCAGGCTGGGCTCCTTTATGGCCGGGGCTATCTCTGTCTGTGCCTTGGTTGTTCCTAGCTTTAGTTTCTGAAAGATACTTTTCCCAGTTCTATGTTTTTACTAATGTTCTTTTTGCTTTTTTTTGTTAAGCCATAACTGGGAAAGGAAAAGGAAAATCTTACAGAAATGAGTGTAACATGAAGAACAGCCTTAGTTTGACGTAGTAACTGCATTTCTGAGACTCTCACCCAACCATGTGGGGAGGTGGATGGAGTTCATGAGACTCTGAGTTTACCAGGTGGGACCACACACAGCCCATTTGCTGCACACTGACTTTGTGCCCAGTGGGACACCAAGTAACCTTGCTTAGTGGCCATGACCTTGAGTGGGCTTGAGACAAAGATCTGTCCTGTGAGTGAATAGTGCAGTTACCATCTGCATTTTATAGATAGGGAAACTGAGGCTCATGACTGGTGTCAGCCCAGCGCTATAAACGTCAAAGCCCCATAGCCACTGAAATACTTGAACTCACTGTTGGGCTGGAGTCTCACCCGACTCTTTACCTCATTCCAGGGTCACAGAACTGGTATTAGGAGCCAGGCCTTCTGAGCACCAGCTGCTTCTTCCTTTGTTAGTAGCTCTCTATGTAGTTACTGTCTTGTCCTTGGAGGCCTAGTTTATATGTTACTTCCTCTGTGTGTGCTTCCTCACAGAAGAACCATGTTTGCCCTCTTGCCTCAGTAGGCCTGGCTCCTCCCCTGCTGATGTTCTGGGATGTGCTTAGTCAGTGACCCAGAGCTGGGTGTATTACATGCACTAAGCCTGTACTGTGTGTCCAACCTTCCAGCCTGGGAGGTCCTTGAGGGCAAGGGCTGCATCTTCCACCCTAACATCCAGCAGGTGCTCAGTAGACATTTGTGGAAGAAAGGCACCCTCTAGATATTAACTCTGGGTAGATTCTGTGAGCTAGCAGACCATCTGGTTGACCCCGTAGTGATGAATAATAAAGGCTTCCTAGGATCCTAGAGGATATATAGCTGGAATCCGCTCTCTTCTCTGTGACCAGTGGATGGTTCTAACTTGAGTGGAAACAACAGAACAGCTGACATTTACAATATTAATTTTTCACTTACTGTGTAAAAGGGTTTGATTGTAGGGTTGTTAATCAAGCTGTCAGGTAAAACATGATGGTCTTATTTATTATATATATAAGGAGGTACTTTATAAAGAAATTGAGACTTGATGATGAATAGATATTGGACACCAATTACGTTGCTGCTATTAATCAAGATGTTCATATTTAGCAGTAATAGCTACCATGAGGGATCGTAAAAGTAAATAAACTTCCCCAAGGATGAATTATACCATTTGATGATTAAGTTCCCATTAAGAGCACTGGCTATTTACAATTAGACTTTTTAAAAAGTTAGTAATAACCCTGCATTTAAACAATAGTTATGGTTAGGCATACCAACAGAAGGAGACTTCTAATTACTTCCATTTAATTCTAAATAAATCATTGGGTTTAAAAATGTATGCCCCTATTAAAATCTGTCCTAATCTAGACCTCTATTAAATAAAGGATGCTTTATTTAATGATATCAAAGTCATGTCACTTGCTCCAGGGTCAACAGCTGTTGCGGCAGGATTAGGATTTGAACCTATCACCTATACTTCAAAATGCTTTTCAAGTGTTTTGCTGTGAATGGTCTCATTTAATATTTAGACAGTTCTTGTGAGCTGGGCCAAGACCCACATATGTTTTATTGAAGAGGAAAGGGGTTGTCTGTGGACACAGGTTTTGGAGTGGATTCCCTCTTCTGTCCCAGTGTTCTTGTGATAGGGGGGCCCCTCTTGGCATGATTGTGGGGGAACATGCAACTGTGGATGTCCTGGGTGCAGAGTCTGGCACATACTATGCTAATATGTGGGCCATTTTTAAAATGGTATTTTTAGTGGTTTGAAGCAAATATCTAAATTTGGAAGCTGGTTTTGATACCTTAAATGATCTGGTAGGCTTGAAAGGTTGATAAATATACCCTTCTGGAAATGTGTTTACAGGCACTAATATTTATCAAAGTTAAGCTTTATTTTGCCCCAAAGCTATGGTTATAAAGTAAGTTTAATGCAAATACTTGTGTGTTCTGTGCCAGGACTGACGACAAATGAGGGTGTTTTGGGTAAGCCACTTAGCAGTGCTACCTTTTCTAGCACTCACCGAGGAGAACTCATCATCAGAGTAGAAAAGTCTATTAGCTTTATATGAGATTTTGCTGGATTGCTATTTTTATTTGGAAAATCCAGTTTTAGCTTTTTGTCTCACATGATAATGAGTTTTCTGATATTGTCACCCTTTATTAAAAGTTTATAGGAGAGGTGACAAACAGCTTTCTGCAATGAGATGGTATAATAAAATCAGATTCTAGAAGTCCGCTTGTCATTGGCATAAACAAGCGCATCCCTTCTTATTGGACAGAGAGGAGGAGGATGTTGATGGTAACTTTGGAGAAATTTGATGCTGCCTTTGAATATCCAGAGACTGAATTCTGAAATGAATGTTACTACCTTATTTGATTCAGAGTGGCTACGATTAGATAACTTTGACAATTAATTGTGGTTGGGTTTTACTGTGCTACAGCTGAGTGCTTTAGTCATACAGTGGATGATCATTGGGAAAGTGGGCCCTTGGCGATCACTTCCTCACTGTGGGTTTCTTTTGGGATGGCAGAATCTGCTTATCGTGGCACAGGACAGAAAATAAATCCTGGAAGCACCATATAGTTCAAATGACAATTTGAAAATAACAATCAGAGCAGTGACTAGAAGCTGAGACACAGATTCGGTTAACAAACAGAAGAACTCATCTGTCAGGCATTGGATGGAAAGCCCATTTCTGAGTTTATTTCACAGCATATTATGACAACATTTCTTTAAATTACAATTCATCTCCATTTAAAAGATATAATCTACACGTTCTCCTGGGAAATAATCAGAGACAAAGCTTGACTGTATTTTTCCCCCCCTGAAGTTGACCTTGTCTCCTCAAAGAACATTTTTCACATTGTGAAATGTAATTTACTTGACCCCAACAAAATTGAAATAAAACCCACTATAGTTACCAGTGAGCAAGAAAGTGAATTTGGGTTTGGGAGAATCAGGGATAAAAAATGAAACTTTTTTTTTTTTTTTTTTTTTGCTATTCAAAGAATAAATATACTGAAGGAGATGATGGGGTACCCCATAATTTCATGGTAGTTTGCAGCCATTTCTGTTTCACAGCGCAGTGTGTGTTTGAGAGAGGTGGGTGGTTGTGGGGTTTATGGTGGGCCCACCCCCTGGTTTGGCTGAGAGGAGCCTGGAGCCTGGGAGGGAGAGGCAAACTGTTGAGAATCACAGGACTGGTTGAGGGCAGGGTGGGGTCTGCATCCTGGTCCATGTACCTCAGGGGGCTTTTTGCCAAGGTGCCCTTTGCCTCTCTAAAACTTTTCTTTCATGAAGCCTGTAGATTTTTCTTTTTTATACCTCAGTGTACTGTTTTCTCAGTTTCTAGATTCATGTTTGCTTAAGAGGAGCCACAAAATAAATATCTCTCCAACAGAGACTTGAGCAGTGACTGATGGGAGCACTTCTCTCATGTTGAACTCAACTTCCTTTCAATTTAGGGAATGTGGAATTGCCTCGACTGCCACCTGCATTTTCCAGGGCATCTGTCCCTGTGCGTTTGTGATGGTCTTTTTAGATGAGACTCAGCTATCAGAGGTCAAGTTCAAAGGCAGTATAGTTGTCATGAGAAGAAGAACATGTAGTTGTCAGTCTCTTTGAGTGCAGGAAACAAGTGCTCTTATGAAGCTGGGGAAATAAAACGATCAGACATTTAGGCTGGTAGGGAAAAACCAGGGCCTTAAAAGTTTCTGTCCGAACATTTGCTGCACACTTGACAAATCCTTGACATGTCAAATCCTTGTCGCTCCCTATATCATTGGCATTCATGACCTATTTGAGTGAATACTATCCACTTCTGTGATAGTTGTTTGTGCTAAGGCCTTATGACCTCCCTTCTCTGATTTTAGAGACATAGAAATGAGGTCTAAGAGCGCGTGTCACTTGCCCAAGATCACCAGCCTGGAGTCCCTAAGTCTGGCTTCCGTCCTAGGCTCTGCCCAGCACCGGCAACAGGAGCACAGGACACTTGAGCCTCCTGGTGCTGCAGCATCCCCCCCCCCCCATCTTTCCTTTGCCCTCTTGGCTGATGAGCCATCACATGTGGAAGCCCTTTATGATTTACACAGGTTATTATTATACCTGATCAACTTGAACTCACTCTGGGAGATGGGCTCCTTTCCTGACCATGTTGCATATTCTCATCTCTTCTTGGCTCACATTTCTATTTTTCCTTTGATTCAGAGTAGTGAATGTGGGCAAAATGAAGGTTTCCTATGGAACTGGGGTTCTGGAGTTTTCCAGAGCTAATAGCAGAAGGCTGCAGGGTTTGTCTGTGTCAGCAGCATTCTGAGGCAAGAATCTCAACCATGACTGGTTCTGGTGAGGAGAATGACTTCTAAGTTACCGGTGATTGAGGCAAAGAAGCCCTAAATGGAGAGAACTCAGTGGCATTGTGTTATTACCCAAAGGGCCTGAACAGGGGCCTGCGTTGCTTGCCTTTGGAAGCAGGAGGGGTTTGTCTGCACTTCCCATAGATTCTATTCATAAATGTTGGAATTCTTCTGATGACAGAACAGTGATGAACCCATTGGTTTGAAAGGTGAAATCATAGAAAAACCTATTTCAGTACCACAAAGTTGGGATTCTTGTACTTTTCAGATTATAGTTCTAAATGGCTCAGAGTCCAGAGGTTTTCAAGCTCTGCTTTGTCCTAACCTTTTTAGGGTACAAAAAGAAATACCTTAGCATTAAATGACTTTCTTGCAGAAAAGAGATTCCTCACAAAAAGTCTTTTGAACAAATAACTTTGGGAAACTCTGCTTTCTCAATTTTTTCCCACCTTGGCAATTGTACATTTGCATATTAAAGGCTCTGAGAAGTCCTGAGAATGAAGCCTGTTTAATTTTGCCAACCTTATTGGCATTTCCAAACCTTATTTAGCATCCCGAATTTTAATCTGCCTGAAGCACATTTCTAGAAATGGGGTTTTAGATACTTAGAGGTCAGTCACACAACATGTAAAGGTTAAATTATATTTATTCATGAACAGTCTACAGATTCAAGGCCAAATCCTTTATACCAGGAATCAGTAGACTTTTTCTTTAAAAGGCTAAATAGTAGATATTTTGGGCTTTGCAGGCCATGAGGTCTCTGTTGCAACTACTGTACTCTGCCATTGTTGTGTGAAAGCAGAGGCGATACATAAATGAATGGACACGATTGTGTTCCAATAAAACTTTATTTATTGAAACACATGGCAGGCTGGATTTGGCCTTTAGGTCATAGTTTGCCCATCCTGTGTTAGATCCCTGGTCCCCAGATCACTCTGCTGCACATTCTGTGCTGTTGCCTCTGGCTGTAATGCATGTTTTGATTCAACAGCTCCTACTCAGCCTCCCCTAGAGGCCTTTTTGGACTCCTGGGACAGCTTGAGCACCTGCCCCTCTGTCCTCCCATAGCTCTTCTATCATATCCCTAAGCATTGTGCTGTCATCAGTCACTTCCTTCCCTACCCCTAACCCCACTGTAAGCTCTGCAAGCAGAGACCTTATTACCACTGTGTATCTCCAGATCTGATAATGAGGATGAACAGTGTAACAGACACACTGAAGGCGCTCACTGGGAGCTTGTTGGATGAATATGATGAATTGATACAGTGTTTTATCTTGTTTTGTTTGGATGAACTTTTAGAGTTAATAGTAACTACAGCAGGAGGAAATGCTCTTTCCAAATGAAAATTTCAAACACCCCCAAAGATGCAGATCATTTGAATGAATCTGGGGATG
Organism: Kogia breviceps; assembly: GCF_026419965.1. Classification (NCBI taxonomy): domain Eukaryota; kingdom Metazoa; phylum Chordata; class Mammalia; order Artiodactyla; family Physeteridae; genus Kogia; species Kogia breviceps. Next base: position 35,127,691 of record NC_081319.1, on the reverse strand, counting down.
AATTCTACATCCTCCCAGAATATATGCTTCTCGGGTAAAGGAAGAAATGAGGCTACTGTGAACTGTGGTAAATTATGCATGTGGAACAGAAAAGCCAAGTGAAAAATGATAATTTAGGGGGCAATGGGGAAGTATTTGAAAGATCTGAAGGCATATTTTTCTCCTTCTTTCTCTATGTTTTAGAGATTAAATGATATAGACCTTTTTCTCTTTTCACCCAGGCCTGTAAAATATTTTTTTTCTGGTAATTTCTCTTCATATTACATGACTGCTCTAATTACATCTCTAGTTTTAAGATAATAGAACTGCATTTTTAATGTGCTCTCTGCTCTATCTGGATTTATGATACCTCTTCTTCCTTACTCCTGAAAAAAATATAACTGAGTTAATACTAAAATAAAGTAGGTGAATTAAAAGGGAATGACCCAGCCATAAAAAGAGGCAAAATTGAGTTATTTGTAGTGAGGTGGATGGACCTAGAGTCTGTCATACGGAGTGAAGTAAGTCAGAAAAAGAAAAATAAATACCGTATGCTAACACATATATATGGAATCAAAAAAAAATGGTTATGAAGAACCTAGGGGCAGGACAGGAATAAAGATGTAGACGTAGAGAATGGACTTGAGCACACGGGGTGGGGGAAGGGTAAGCTGGGACGAAGTGAGAGAGTGGCATGGACATATGTACACTACCAAATGTAAAATAGATAGCTAGTGGGAAGCAGCCACATAGCACAGGGAGATCAGCTTGGTGCTTTGTGACCACCTAGAAGGGTGGGATAGGGAGGGTGGGAGGGAGATGGAAGAGGGAGGAGATATGGGGATGTATGTGTATGTATAGCTGACTCACTTTGTTATAAAGCAGAAACTAACACACCATTGTAAAGCAATTATACTCCAATAAAGATGTTTAAAAAAAAGGGAATGAGACTTTAATAAAATCTCAGATCCAATCCAAATGCTCATGCAACAGCTGGGCTCCTCATCTCTGAAGCCAAGAGAGCCCTGTTCTCACCTACCTTTCCTGATGGGAAGCCTCATCATCTCCAGGGGTGGCCATGATCCTGAACTGGCCTGATGAGGATGAAAAGAAAGGCTGGCCTGCTGTTTCCTAGGGACTGAAGAAGACCCTAGAAGAGGGTCTTTTCATCTGAAGAGACATTGTGACCATCCCAGAGTCCACTGTTGGGCATCCACGACTCTCTCAGCAATTTATCCCCCTCTGCTGCTGTCCTGGAGACCACCGCAGGATGTCGTGACTTTCAGAGTCTTGTCAGGCAGAGTAGTCCTATCTCAGTGCCATTGCTGCTGAGTGGAGTGACATTGGGAGAGTCACTTGACACCTTGGCCTTCTCCAGATGACTCCATCTGTATCTGATCGATTGGCCTCCTGGGTTGTCTTCGATGTTAGCAAATAAAACTCCATGTACCCAGTTGAATATTAAATACCACCATGCCTGTTCCTCATTTTAATCTTATAGGAACTGGGTAGAAGGAAATGACAGAGATTTCAAAGCCTTAACAATTGAAATAACTGTATACCACATTAATGTTCCTAATTTGATTAAAACACAGGTCCTTTCTTCTAGGAACTCATATCTAAATAAGCAAAGTGGACACACAAACCCAGAACTGCAGGGTTGGGGGATAATAGCATGTCTAAGGCACTGTGGCGGTGTGGAGGAAGGCATCACTGATTGTCTGGAGTGGGCACTAGGCAGTCAGGAAGAATTTCCCAAATGGGGTCATGATCGACTTAGGTGTTTAAGCATGACCTGCTGTTTGGTGAACTCTATATGGTTATATATGGTTATATGGGGGCAGGGGGTTATATGGGGGTTATATGGTTATAGAGGGGCAGGGTGCTGGGTATTCCTCATAAAGAGAGCAGAACTCCCCGATAATTCTCAGGTCCACAGATATAGCATTGGGAATAACAGGGGGTTGTGTTTTTCCAGCCAGCTGCTCAGAACATTTACAGCTGTGGAATATATGTACATGGAACTCATGATGTAGATTGCTAAACATGGGTCATGGTTGTGCTTCTTCCATCTTTTCCATTGCTACACTTGCTTTTATCAAGTATAAAAGATGAACCAAGGAAAACTCTGAGTAGCAGGAGAAGCTGTGCAGGAATTACCCTGAACAGATGATGCCGCTGAGGAGAGCAGTGATGATTCAGCACCAAGGACAGTGACAAGCAGCCTGCCCATCTCTGGGACCTGGTAATTCCTCTGTTGATGATTCACTGGTGTTGGATGTGGTAAGGAATGGCATTCTTTACAAAGAGTTTGTGTTCACTGTGCCCTTAGGACTGCACCCAAGCCAAGCTTGTCTGGCTGCCATAGGTTAGGCTATGTTACCCCTCTGTTGAAGGCCAAGTGTCTGTGTCCACATTCCCTTGGTACAGACCCCTTGGAGTTGGGATCAGATCTCGAGGGTCCTGCTCCTGAAACAAGTGGAAGGCCATGCTTGCTGTGTTTTCTGCCAGACAGTTGGCCCAAGGTTATAGTTTTGCTCTCAATTCCTTTATGCATGAGGAATTTCCATGCCTTTTCCAGGTCATAGGTTCTCTAATAGACCCACAGATCCCACATTTCCAGAATGGCTCGTCTTTTCTGTTTATCAGTAGAGTGACATTAGTGGTATAAGCTGCGAATTATGTAGCATAGGGAGTGTCACTCATTTAGAACTTGGCAGGCCACTCCAATATCATTTGTGGTGTTTGTCCCACAACAACTCAGGATAATGGATTTGGCCTTTGACTGACTTTAACAAGTTGATAGAATTTTCTCTACCCCTTCCCCAATACTCCAGCCTCAGCCAGAAGTGAAGCTGAGCCTCCAGTGTGACTCTGTATATTTTATTGGAAGCAATAGCTAACATAACCCCTTTACATTTACTTTGGAAATGATGAAGGAATTTCATCTTTGTTGAAGGAGTTCTTGGGTTTTGTGGTCTTAACTCCTGATTTTTCCACTCCCACTTAGCCAGGTTGTTGACTGAGAAGCCTTTGTGTGTGGACTTGGCTCCCTGAAGACATGCAGTGGAGAGTCATGTTTGTTTGTGTAGTCATAGCTAGAAGGATTAAGAAGAGGCTTTCCATGGAACTGGCCCACTGATCATGTGTGTGGTTTCTCTGGTCTGAAAGGGCTGGTGTCTTTAAAAAAAATTTTCATATGACTGTTTCAAAACAAACTCACTAGAGTTAACTGTGCTCATGGACCTTTGTGGTTTGGCATAATCAGGGCCAGTGTCATGAGTGTGTGTCCTGTTCAGTCACACAGGGCTCTGCACTTAGAAGGCTCCGCATTTGGTTTCATGACCTGTTGCCACCCTCTTGAAATTCTTTATAATTTTTGAACAAAGGGCCCCACATTTTCATTTTGGGCTCAGTTCCATAAATCATGTAGCTGGTCCTGGGCATAATCCAGTATGGAAAGAGAATAACAACTAGAGTACAAGGACCTTGTAGAGACTTCAGGAGTTCTGAGTCCATAGAGGGTAGAAGGGACTTTAATAAGTGTTCTGTTCATTAATAAAGGTTGCATAACTGTCCTCTATGGTAGATAGTTTTAGCATAAGGCCAGTGAGGGACAGAACCAAAGTCAAAGACAAAGGCAGTAAGTGGCCTTGTGTCTCTCCAAGCAGTCTTATCCCTTACTTCCCCAGCCCCCAACCTGCCTTTGTGATTGAGAGTCCAGGAGGCAATGAGGAGGGGTCATAGCCCTGCTGGGTGGTGCTAGATTAATATCCCAGTGAGATGGAGCAGCTGGCAGGCTGTGCCTCTGGGCGTAGGATTGGCGAGTTATAGGGATGTGGGTTTATTCTTGCCCAGGTTCAGGAGGAAGTTTTCTGGAGCTGTGAGAGTTTTAAGAGATCTGCTGGAAGGCCTTTCTCACCCCCTTGGGCATGGAGGAGAGGCAGGGTTAGCCAGAGGCCTGGTGCCAGTAGCTGAACCCCACAGGCAGGCCTGTCTGCCCTATCAGCTGATTGTAGGCCCTCTGCGCCTTCACCTTAGATGATTTAAAAAGGAACTTTAAATTCTTATGTCATTAAGGTAAATGAATACACATAACTTTCTCCTTTTTAGTCTTCACATGTAACAGCCCATCCTCATAAATGCTTTCCCCATTATTCCTCGTTGGAATGTAGGGTTATGACAGAGTGTTAGCAGCGTGGAAAGGGTGGTACCCAGAAAGGGCAAATGTTTCTTAAAACCGTTTCCCTGAATAGAAGGCAAAGAGGTAGTGGGAGAATACAGGGTTTAGGACTACTGCTGACGGGTAAAAGATTATGTTCTAGGCTAGTGACACCTCTCCCTGCTCTGCGATCAGTGCATACACCACTTCCCCCCTTCCTGAAATCTAGAAATTTAAAACCTCACATCCCTGTAACCTTTGATTTTTAGCTCCAGCTTAAATCTCTAAGCATGTCACTATCAGAGTTTCTGTCTAGAGAAACCTTTGAATGTGAACCTCAAAGCAATCCCCTGGCGTGCTTTCTCATCTTCTCTTTCACAATGATGACATTGGCAATAAGCCATTTTTCTTCCAGGGAAAGCAGATCTCTTTCTTCTGATTCACCTTGTAAGATTATATAGAATTTTAAGTACAATATTCTAGAAACATTTTCCAACCATCCTGTTGCAGTTATAGAGCTGTTAAGGTATTGTGGACAGAACACAGGTTTGGGACCTGTAGAGCTGGATTTGAATCCTGACATTGCCACTCAGTTGTCATATGAACTTGGACAAAACACTTAACCTCCTTGCACCTCAGTTTTCTCATCCGTAAAATGGGAATCTCTGTCTAAAACACAAAGAAGAAACAACCCTCCAAGGACTGTCATTCGGACCCTAAGGGGGGTAAATGCCAGAGCCTGGCATGGTGTCTGGTGTGGTTGCTGCTTGATCAATGTTGGTGGAAGCTGAAGAAAACCTTCCCTTTGTTGAGTTGGATTTATTTTAATTAATCCAGGTGAACTTACTCAAAGACAGTTGTGAAGAACTCATATGGAGCCAAAACACATCTGCTCTGGGGATATGGAGGATAATTCTGAGGCTTAGATACAGCAGGCTTTTACATTCACTAAAAGAGAAGCAGAACTCAGGCAGCCTCAAGGAGCAGGGGCAGTGTCTGGGGACACACATGTAATCTTGAATGTCTTTTTGTAATAGATCATATCAGATTAATGATTTTAAAATGAGCATTTTTCTGCCTTCTGGCTGTATTTAATGTTCTAATGCCTTTAAAAATAATCATCAACAGCATCATCATCATAATACTACTCACTTTAGTATTTTTGGTTTTATAACCATGCTGAGCAGTCTAAACTGTTAAATGGACTTTGTAATCTGGTATCCAGGGAGCTCCTTGGAAGGGGACAGGCAGTTTTTTGTCTGTGTTTCCACATTAAGCTGACCGAGCACTTGGAACTTGGTGACACACTCTCTGCTTCTGGGGTGGGTGGGTAGGTGGCGTGTTCATCCCCTCTGTGGACAGTTTGCCTTGGAAGAGCTCAGCTTTGGTGTCAGGCAGAGCTAGGTTTGGGTGTCAGGGCTGTGTAGTTGGGGTAAGTTGTGTAACTTCTCTGGGCTCCCATTTTCTGATACTTGAGGATAATGATGGATAATGATACCTACCTCCATAGGGCTGAAGATTGAGAATGTATGAAGAGCACAGAGCCGACAGGCGAGGAAGGGCTCCATGAATGTTAGTTGCTGCTGTTGCTGATGCTATTATACAGTAATTTCTATCTAATCCTCCGTTCTGTCCTGAACTTGGAAGTGGAGGGCCCTAGGATGCATTGACATTGAGGGGTTTGTCTGGAGGAGGTTTGGATGTTTGGGATCTGCCAGCTGCCTTCTAGTGCATTCATGCTCTCCCTGCGAATTTTCTTTAGAATGTCTTGTGCCATCTATTATGACAGAACCTGGGATGCAGTGTTTTTTTTATATTCCCTGTCAGTCAGCAGTGCCAAATGACTCAAGAGTGGGTGACCCTTTGTCCTCCCACTTCCAGAAAGTTCTTTTAAAGATTGCTTGGGGGTGGAGGGGAAGACGTTTCTTTTTAACACAAATGATGTGTTTTGACAAAAATATATCACCGTGGTGAGTTTATGCTAAAGGGGAAATACTTGCTCTTACAAACAGTGCTTATTTTTCCTTCAGCAAACAGGCCCTTGACACTTGAGTCCCTCATGCAACCTGTGGAGACAACTCCTGACTGAGGCAAGGCTGGTGTGATAGGTCCATTAATCTTTGGTAAAAACATTGAAACCACAGCAATGCCCCAGCAAACTACTGGGGCATTTAAAAACCAGAGACCTAAAGGAGGGTGCAGTAGCCCACAGAGAGCACATGCTTTTGATTGTCCGAATGTTAGGTCCCAGTGCTGCCACCACTGTGGGGTCTGGGGCAAATGTTTCTTCTCCGAGTGTGTTTCTTCCCCAGTAAAGTCACACGAGAGACATGAGGCCGCCTCAGCTCCCCACACGCTTGTCCCCACACTCAAGGGTTGTGTGTGTGTGTGTGTGTGTGTGTGCACATGTGTGCACACGCTGTGCTGGCTATAGATTGTTCTCTGGGGACCATTGATGCTGCCCTCCAGGTAACTCAGTGGGAGTAAAGGCGTGACAATGGATGCACACTGACGGCTCTGCAGCTAGTGCAAGGGAAAGTGACTTTTAATTGAGAAGGTATTATGAAGCCTCAGAGAAACTCAGAGACTCAGGAGTCCGTCATTGTAGGAGAACTGCGCTGGGGAGGAGGGATCTAAGAATTACGGGTAGTGAAATAGTATTGGTCGTAGCCCTGTTGGATTGGGTAGACTGTCCTTCAAATGTCCTTTCTCCTGTTACTGTGCTGAGGAGGCTATTTGTGATTCTAGTTAACATTCATTCTGCACTTGACTTTGGCAGGCACTGTGCTAAATGATTCACGTTTAATCCTCACAACAACCCTCTGAGGAAGGGGCTGTTATTATGGAATCCATTTTTCAGGTGAGGGCATGAGGCTTGGAGGGGTGAAGTGACACTCCCTGTCATGAGGTAAGCTGGGGAGGCTGGTTCCAACCCAGGTGGTAGGACTTTGTGATCCTTGCCTTTGGCTTTGTGGCTAGAACTGTGGCTGTGGGACCAGTGAGGCTGCTCTGAATGAGTGTTGCACTGTCCACAATCACACATCTGAAAAAACAGTGAGGAGGGCTCTTGCACACCTTCTTGAAAATTGCCTGTTGTAGGCAATGCCTTTTCCAAGGTCCAGTTTTTCTGGGATTAACTACGGCTTCTCCTCTGTCCCTGATGGTAGCATCAGATGACATAATGATAATAAACATCTGAACTCTAGTTTCTAGGTAAGAATTTTTCAAACATTGTCTCATTTCATCTATTAGACAGGTACTATGATTAGTCCCATTTTCCAGATGGGGAAACTGAGTCACTTGCCTGCCATCTTGGGACCAACGGGTGACCATCTAACCTGCACAGCCTGTCTTTAGAGCTCCTACCCATAACCATTGGGCTGTGTGTGCTCAAGAGGGACCCCCCAACCTGGAAGATTTTGTTGCAGAAAGAATGTTCATCAGGGCTGATTTTAGGACGTGTTGTTGGGAGCACCAGCTCCATGGCCTGAGAGACCTGGGTTCAAATTTGTGTTCCCCTACTTACAGACCATGTGGCCATGGGCAAGTCATTGTTTTCCTGTGCCTTATTCCTTTTATGTAAGGCAGGAGAAGAGTACCTCACTGGGATGTTGAGAGCCCAGGATCTGCCCCATAGTGAGCTCACAGTATTTGGGAGCTAGCATTAAATTCACAATTGAGAAGCAAGGATGTGACGTGGGACCATCCCCCAGTTGCTGAACCCAGAAACCCACACCAATTCTCCCTCCTGCCTCTTCCACTTCCCCATCTTTCTAACAGTTTTCCTGCAATATTCCTCCTGGCTGTCCTTCCTCTCCACTTGATTACCCCATGATCTCCTTTGAGAGGGCTGCCTCCTGCCTGGCCTCCCAGTCTCCGGCTGTGCCTCTTCAGATCCATTTCCCACATGGCCACCAGGTTGCTCTGCCAGCAAAGCACATCTGACCCGGTCACTTCCCTGCTAAAGAGTCCTGAGTGGTACCCGGTCACTTACAGTCAGCTCTTCTTGAATCCCACAGGGCGTTAGAATCACTTGGGGAAGGCACCTAATATGCACATTCTGGGGTCCCATGCCCAAGAGGCCTAGTTCAGTGGGTCTAAGTTAGGCTCAGGAATATGCTGTCTGGCTGTTATGCCAGGCAATTCTGGCATGTGAGATCTGGACTGAAACACTGATCAGTGAGAATCAGCCCAAGTTCCTTTACCTGCCTCGTCAGTCTGGCTTATTTCTGCTGCTGTGTCTCTGGCAGGCTGCCCACTCTGTCCCCTGCCTCTGCTTCCCTTTTGACCTGGCTTCTGTGTTTTAAGATTTAGCTTTGAGAGGGACTGACATGAAGAAGCAATGGCAGAGATAATCATAATATCTAGTATTCACTGAAGGCTCATCATATGCTGGGGGAAGCTTTTATAAGTATTAAGCCTTTAACTCCTCATAGCCCTGTGAGGTCAATACTGATGTTGTCTCCACTTTGGTCGATGTGGAAAGTGAGGTGTGGGAAAGCAGGTATAATTTGCTGTGGAGCCAGTGGCCAGTGAGCAGAGGAGCCCAGGTCTTGGCAGGGTGTGTGGGTGGGAGGCACCTTCCCTTGGACTTTTGTGGCACTGGTTTGGGTTGTCCCAACATCATAGTGATTGGAGGAAACTGCTGGTACTCAGTGTGCAGGGCTCAGGGGAATCGGACCTGCTTAACTGTGTAGGTCAGCAGCAGATATTTTGAAGGGCTTTCCTGCAGGTAAAAAACCTGACCGTAATGATTTGAGCCTAGAATCTAAACACACGGTTTTAAAAATTTCATGGTTTTAATAAACACTGGATTTTCCTGGCGCATGACCACTGTAAATCATCAAGAGTTATTCTAGAGTATTTTAGAGGAGTCACATCACCAAGGGCAATGTTAATAGCCATTAAGACATAACCTGTGTGGGGACTTCCCTGGAGGCGCAGTGGTTAAGAATCTGCCTGCCAGTGCAGGGGACATGTGTTCGATCCCTGGTCTGGGAAGATCCCACACGCCGCGGAGCAACTAAGCTCGTGTGCCACAAGTACTGAGCCTGTGTGCTAGAGCCCGCAAGCCACAACTACTGAGCCCGCGTGCCACAACTACTGAAGCCCACATGCCTAGAGCCTGTGTTCCTCAACAAGAGAAGCCACCACAATGAGAAGCCCACACACTGCAATGAAGAGTAGCTCCTGGTCGCCGCAACTAGAGAAAGCCCGCACGCAGCAACGAAGACCCAAGGCAGCCAAAAAAAAAAAAAAATATATATATATATAATATATATATATATATATATATATATATATATAAAGACATACCTGTGTGTATTTGTATTTGTAGCCGTTGAATTTTTGGTGATTCTACATCAAGGTATGAGCATCTGACTGTTTATGTTTTTAGTGTAGTTGTGCCTAAGTGTTTACCTACTGAAATACATATTACTTTATTATAAACCACCTGCCTTTGATTCTTTTTTATATTATAGGTCAGGCCTACTGATTTTTTTACATGTTATATGTTGATATTATCTGAGTTTCATTTCAGGGTAATAAAGGAGACTTTGCAAAATGATTGCTTTAAAAGGAGTCTTTGGTCTCATGGATGAAGAATCGCTGCTCTACAAAATCAAGCCTCCTAAGGGGTGGGAGGGCAGTGAGTTCTCAGGAGGGAAACCTAGTGGATGGATCTTCAAGGGAAAGTTGTTCAAAGGAAACTTGACTCTGGAATGCCTTTGCTAGACCTCAGCTTGCCTCCTGCCCACACATCACAGCCCTCCCTGTTCTCTTTGAGATGTTAATTTGTTGCTAGGAAAATTATCTTGTCACTGACAAACGAAATCTGGAAGAATCAGCTCTTCTTATAAAGTGGTTCCTATGGTATCTGCAGGGCTTTGTCGGTTTGCAAGTTATGAATATTTATGTCTCAGGAAAAAAATTCCTCATTTAAATTGCATTTTCAGTAATTTCCCACTTAATTTCCCACAGAAAATAATGACATTTCCAGCCTTTGCCTAGGTGAATGTCTTCAGAGACAGCAATTTTCGCACATGGACTCAAGGGGCATTGGAATTGACCTGATTCCAAACACAGAGGCAGGCTTACTGCCCTGTGATTGCTTCCATATAAAATAACGCGTGTGCCCGATACATTATCGAATGAAGATAAAATGCCAGACGTGATTATGGTAAATTAGACCTTTTGAATTATTTATGAGAGCCAGTGTAAACTGTGTTTCATTTTCCCCCCACTAATGTTTACGTAAAAGCCATTGTAGGACTTGTTAGTAAACAATTTTAAAATTTATTATACAAAGGGCCAAGTTTGAAAGGCAGTTCTAGCCCAGGTTTCCTCATCTTTATCCATGAGCTCTTTAGGCAGAAAAGCGGATCTGTTCAAAATGTTATTGCACATGTGTTGCATGGGCCCGAGCAAAGTCCAGGAGAAGCTGAACTTGGGGATGGCGGGAAACGTCTTCTCTTTGACCCCACGTCTGCTAGTCCTGGCCATGGTTATTTGAGCATCTACGGGAAGGAGCTGCCATCTACAGTATGTCCTCATCCCTTCTTAGTTTTCAGGGCAATATGTAATGCCTAACTCCAGTGTGGATCCACCTTCAGCATTTTCTCCTGATCAGAACTTATCAGAGGTGTTTTTGTTTGTTGGTTGGTTGGTTTTTTGTTTTTTGTTACCATTTTTTTCCTCCCTGTGGTCTTACACTGATCTCTTGAGGGAAGCAAGGAGGTGAGCCCACAGGTAAAATTCCTTCCTTGAGATGTGTGTGTTGCTTTTTCGTGGCAGATCATAACGATAACATCTTACACTTGTTTGTGATCTTGCAGTTTCAGAACCGCTTATGTGTGTGAGCATCTTTGATCCCCAGGCTGCAAGGAGGAGTTGACCTGTGGGTGGGTACAGGCCCTGGAGGGAATGGGGCTGAACAGGAGTGGGTCACTGAGCCATCCTTTCCATATTCATTCTTCCATTTCTAGCCATATTCTTTGATGAGCCCTGTCTGCAATTCCTCCTCCCCCATTTCCTCATTATCTCCAACCTGAAGTTAAAAGTTTCTACCCTTTGGGTGTTAGAGATGCACTTGGGAACCGCATTTTCTCTGAGGAGAGAAATCTTGGGCTTGGGCTTTGATTAGTGAAGTGATGCTGTATGTATCTTTGGACACACTCATGATGAAAGTCAGAACAGCATGTGTGAAGTTCCAAGGAAAGAGAGATGTCAGAAGCTAAACTGATGCCTCTCTCTTATCAGACTTTTCATTTTTTAACCTAAAAGAACTAAAAGGCTGGTTCTGTTCTTTACCTGTGCATAACAAAGAAGAAGGTGAAACTGCCTTTGTATTTCCTTGTGTCTTTGTCTTTGTAATGTCTAAAAGAGCCTCCATAATAGGCTCCTTGTGGCTCTGCCTGTCTGACACAAGAGGTCTGATGCAGTCAACCCACCATTGCCAGAGAGGCCTGACTTCTGTGTGCTGGCTCAGCCTCTCCAAGAGCATTTTAATGTGTCTTGAACTCTTCACGTGAACCACCTAGGGCTAGCAGCCTGGTGTGAGGCCAGAGCCTTTGGCTTCCCGTGGCCCAGGGTATTTCTGTAAACCAGCTGGAAATTGCTGGCTAGGCTCCCTCCATAGAGTATTGATGGGCCAGATGCTCTGTGGGGCTCTATTTGCTAATTTATATGATTTGCCCACTTTTTATGCTTTAGTTCCGGTACATTTGGACAATGAAATCAAACCAGCCCATGTCTAGCACAGTGAATCGCTTTGTTCTCCTGCTTTGGCACTGAGCCTCACGTGGAATTGTGTAAAAGGAAGACTCTCAGCTTGGGAGCCCAGTGGAATTCAGGGTTTCAGGCCCCGGCTGGTGACGGGCTCTGTGGGTTTACCCAGTAGCATCATCTGCAGCTCCAGGCTTGGTGAGGCCTCCCTGCATCTGGACCCTGAGTGCATAGGTGTGGTTGGCACAGGTCGTTCACCAAAGCTTTTGTTCTTCAGCTGCTTTTCCTATGCTGAGTGATGGCTACTGCCATGAGCTTCTTTGTGCCTGGATCCATTTGCTGTGGAATAGAAAGCTATTGGCTTCATGAAATTTATTCCATTTCATTTATACCTGTTATCCTACTTTTCCCCCTCTCTTCTTCCCTATTAAACCCTTATTTCTTATCTTCTCTTTATTTTCCTTCTTCACCCTATCCTTGACCCCCTCCTTCTTAGGCTAAGGATTATATTCCCTATTTTGATACACTCTTTTTTTAAAAAAAACTTAAAAAAATGGACATCTTTAAACATATTCAAAACACAGAATATTAAGATCATCCAGATTCTACAGTTACCAACTCTTGGCCAAATCTGGTTTCATCTGTACCTCCACTGTTCTTCTTCACTGCCCCCTGGATTATTTTGAAGCAGTTCTTATTTATCATATCCGCTTATCTCTCAGTATTTCACTGTGTGTCTCTAAGAGAAGGACTCTTTCTTGTTCTCGCTTTTCTTTAGCTGAAAGAATCTTAAAGGAGAACATCTTAAAGGAGAACATAACTTGGTTACTCAAAGGCTGTTAACGGTCATTGACAGCAGCATTTCTCAAAGTGCAGTATACACGGTGATAGAGGTGGCATGTAATAGTTAAGAAAATTATTACATATTTGTTTTCCTGAATATACTCTGTTTTATGGCAAGTGATACTGTTACTCCATTTATTATACTAACATTAATAAAGTGAATCAATTTTAAAATAAAAGTATTAGTATAGGAAAGTGGTCAGAAAACTAAGACTTGAGGGCCACATCTGTCCCACTGCCTGTGTTTTGTAAATAGTCTTATTGGACCACGGCCTTTCTCATTTGTTTACATATTATTTATGGCTGCTTCGACAATGGCCAAATTGAGTAGTTGGGACAGATACTGTCTGGCCTACAAAGTTGAAAACATTTACTATCTGGCCCTTCATGGGAACATGTTTGCCGACCCATGGAATAAAGTATGTGGATGGAGCAGATATTATGACCTTGGCACATGAATGGCTAAAGTTTGGGAAATGCCAGTCAGATCCAGCCTTGTGCTTTGTAGCTGATGGAGCTGAGACCCAGGGAGGGGAGGTTTGCCTTGGGTCACACAGGTGGGAGGTGGGAAATCCATCCTACAGCCAATTCTACTAGCTCCCATCCCTGGGCTTTTCTGACCATAACACACTGCCCCAGGCCTTGTGCTAATGTCTGTAAGCATTTCACATTGGTTCCAGGCCTTACATTGGGCAGTTGTTCATTCCAGAGCAGAAATAATTTCTAGTTTTTAGTAATTTAGTACAAAATGCTTTGTATTAAGTTTCTGTTTCTGCGGCGCCTCAAACTATTAACTGACTAGGAGACAAATAATTTCAAAGACACAAGAAGGGTTTTTTTTTTTGCGGTACATGGGCCTTTCACTGTTGTGCTGTTGTGGCCTCTCCTGTTGCGGAGCACAGGCTCCAGACGCGCAGGCTCAGTGGCCATGGGTCACGGGCCTAGCCACTCCGCGGCATGTGGGATCTTCCTGGACCAGGGCACAAACCCGTGTCCCCTGCATCAGCAGGGGGACTCTCAACCACTGCGCCACCAGGGGAGCCCAAGAAGGGTATTTTTGAAGTTGAGTAATTTACCACCAAATAAAATAGACTGAAGGTCTCCTAACATAGAATTCTGGGTTGACTTTACTCAGTGATATCAATTTCATCGCTAGCTTTAGTGGCACGTATCTAGCTGGGAGGGAAAGCATCTAGGTAAAATAAAATGTAAAAGAGATCTGCAGCAGATACTTGTGATTTTCTCATTTCAGGGTTGATTCCTGCCATAATTATCAGAGTCAGGGCAATTTGCAGGCACAAATGTTATTTTGTTTTGTATCATTCAGTTACTTAGGGTTGAATATCCATGAGACTATATCAACCCATAGGCTTTCCTGATGTTTCCCATTTTCCTGCATTTTAGGCAAGGGTTTAAGAAAATAGGAAGTTTTTTTTAGTTGAGATTTTAAGAGTTTGAGGTGAAAATATTGTTCTTTATCTATTTTTTAAAAATTTATTTAATTTGTTTATTTTTGGCTGCATTGGTCTTCGTTCCTGCGCGTGGGTTTTCTCTAGTTGTGAGCGGAGGCTACTCTGTTGCGGTGCGCAGTCTTCTCATTGCAGTGGTTTCTTTTGTTGTGGAGCGCGGGCTCTAGGCGTGTGGGCTCAGTAGTTGTGGCTCACGGGCTTAGTTGCACCGTGGCATGTGGGATCTTCCCGGATTAGGGCTCGAACCTGTGTCCGCTGCATTGGCCGGCCGATTCTTAACCACTGCACCACCAGGGAAACCCTGTTCTTTACTTATAATTCAAATTAGTATTATTATTATTATATTCTGTGGTATAGGCAACTTGCTAAAATGATTCTGTGGTTTACTTAGAACTTCTCTGTCCAGTTTGATAGCCATTGGGCCACATTTGGTTGTTGAATACTTGAAATATGGCTGGTATCACTGAAGATGCTGTGTTACTGTGAAATAAACACTGGATTTTGAAAATATAGTACAATAAAAAGAATGTAAAACATCTCATCATTTAAGCCAACTATATTATTGAAGTTAATTTCACTTGTTCCTTGTTCCTTTTTATGTTTTAATGTGGCTACCAGAACATTTAAAATTACACGTGTACTTATATGTTTATTTTGGAAAGTGCTGCATATTAGGATGAGAAAAGGGAAATTTTGAGCAATTAGAGCAATGATGGGGAGCTTGATTTCTTTGATATTGGAGACTTGCTATAATGTTTGAAGCTACAGTAACAGAAGGAGCGAGCATTGGCTCAAAGAATCATAGATTGATGGAACAAAACATCTAGCTTAGAGACCAACTCTAAGGTTTGTACTGAGTAAATGTAAAGGTGGCCTCAGATCTCTAGGGACGTGTAAGATTATTTCATAAACAGTCTAGAACTCATTCACTATTTGGTAAAAGATTTGAGGTTGAGCCTTATGTTATATTATACCCCCCAAATAAATTCCAGATAGATTAAGAAAAACTTTTGAAAAGAATTAGAACATCATCTAGTCAAATGTGAATTTGATCTCAGAATAAAAGCAGTAGAAGAAATTGTAAAGGAAGAGATTGACAACAGAGAAATCAGGTTTTATTCCTTAAAGAAATCTGATAAAATTAAAAAGTTGAACAAGCCAGATGTAAAAAAAAAAGGGAACTCTTCTAAACTTCTGATTCCCTGAAGATGCAGTGTTCAGAAGTTCACATTTAATGGACACTACAGGTCTGTGAATTCAACTGGCCTTATCCCTGCCAGTTTTCTGTTCATTAATAGGATTATCAGATTTAACAAATACAAATATGGAACATCCAGTTAAATTTGAATTTCAGATAAACAA
The DNA here is from genome assembly GCF_026419965.1 of Kogia breviceps. Lineage (NCBI taxonomy): Eukaryota > Metazoa > Chordata > Mammalia > Artiodactyla > Physeteridae > Kogia > Kogia breviceps. Next base: position 35,112,151 of record NC_081319.1, on the reverse strand, counting down.
CAGATAATTTTTAGTATAATCATGTCCCAAACAATATGTGGAACTGACTTTTACTAAAATAAATTTGTTGTTTATCTGAATCCCAACCTCTAGTATGCAGAAGGAGAAGGAAGGGGTAGGAGTTAAGTAGTCAGTTGGCTGGGCTTGGTGGAGAAGGAAACTGGGGTTCAACTGCCATGCAAAAAGGATTTCAACCAATTTCCCCCTTTGAACCCTGCACCTCATCTCTACCTCCTGGGATATGGGGCCTCTCTGTGTCCTAAGGCTTCCTCATGCTGCAGGCAGTTAACAGAGTGGAGGAATCCAACCCTAGGTCCCAGTTATGACACCTTCATACCATCTTCTAAAATAAATGAATCTTGTTTCTATTATTAATAGAAAGGCAGCCTTAATCAGAATACATATTTTAATTATCCAGTTACTGGACAGATTCATTTTTGTTGAGAGAAAAATAATCTGTACTCAGTGAGAGTTCTGATTCCTCAGTTCCTGGTAGGCAACCAGGAAGTTGGGGAAAATAGATGTAGGTAAGAAGACTATATGTCCCAGGACAGTCCCAATTTATGCCTGATGTCTCAATAGTTATTAATATTTATTAATTGTCATTGTTAATAGCATCCCTCTTCTCTCCCCAAACTTTACTCTCCAAAGGGTCTTTGTTCTGATAGGAAATTAGATGGTCAAGCTAGGCCTAGGGGGAGGGTGGTTTTTACATGCAGAGAGTGAGCACATAGGTAGGAGGTGGGAGAATTGTTCTTTGGAGAAAATGACTGGCTCTGGGGAAAACTGGCTGTGACATACACATAGAGGTTCTAGTCGGCTTTGTGGGCCCAGTCCTATAGGAACAGACATCCAAGGATAACCAGACTTAAAGCAAGTCGCTAACATGAAAGAGAGAAGCCAACTAATCAGAAAAAAGGAACCCCAGGGAAATGCAGAAATGGAAGACAAGAAAACATTTAAGAAACCTACAGTATCTTCAAAGATAAAAGAATATATTGAAGAAAAAAAAAACAAGAGTAGGAAGCTATAAAAGAATATGGAAAAGAAGGAAAAAGTACCTGGAAATGAAAAGTCATAGCCAAAATAAAAAATTCAATAGATGGTTTGCAAGATAAAATTAAAGACATTCCCCATAAGTAGACTAAGAGCAAAGATACAGGCTCAGGTAAGAGGAGAGAAAGCCAAGAGATTGATCTAGGTGGTCTGACATCTGACTAACTGCAGCTCCACAATGAAATGAATAGAAGAGAGGAAATCATCAGAGATATAAAAGACAGTTTTCCTGAACTGCAGACTGGAGTCTTAAGAAAGGAAACTCTTACCTATCCTAGAGGGGGATGGCAATAGATGGGGAACCCATACCTTGGCACGTAGGAGTGCGGTTTGGAATACCAGGCACAAGACATTCCTAAAGCATTTAGAGAAAGAATGAGGAATCCAATTGGTGTCAAAGTTCTCAACAGTAATGGTGGCAGCTAGGAGACAATCTAGATGGAAATATAACTTCTGGTCTAGACTTTGGTACCCTGACAAACTCTCAGTCAAGAGCAAGGGTAGAGTAATGATGCTCAGAACTACCTGGAGCATTGGCTCCCCCTTTTTCTTCATCACCAAATGCAGGATACCCAGTGTAGGACACAGAAAATCCAGTGTGGACCCCAGGAAAGTCCCAGCATGACAGCTGGTTAGGAGGCTCCATTTTGACTGGAGCAGGAGAAAGGAGGGAACCTTTCTCCAGAGGTTTCCAGGAGAAACGGAAATGGCACTGGTAGATCATCTGAGGTGATAGTAGTATAATATAAACAGTCAGCAAATGAAAATATAGGGGAGCTCTTAACACTAGGTAAAACAATGTTCCACAAGAGAGGAAATGTGATAGTGGCATCCTTGGCTTAGTGAACAGTGTGCTCATGGTCAGTGTTTACATCATTGACTGTTTTAAAAATTATGGTGACTCTATTGGGAAGATGGAGGGAGGGAGGGAAAGCAGGGGATTGTGGTGGGAGCTAAGTCTTTGTTTGCCACAACAGGGCATTAACTGATAATGTCTATAATTGATAATATGCCTATATTGCTACTTCTTGATATTTAGCAACACGGAGGAAAATGCCAGAGAAAAAGCGAAAAGAGTTGAAAGTAGTTGTTTCTGGGGCTGGAATGGGGCTGCAGTGGGGCAGAGAATGGGGCAGGAGACAGAAATTGAGGTAAGGAGGATTGGGGTGGAGTATATCTTTATTAAACAGGCAACATTGTAATGTTAGGGTTCCCAGATAAAATACAGGATGTTCAATTGGGTTTGAATTTCAGATAAACAATGAATATTTTTAAAGAATAAGTATATGCATTTAATATTTGGGATGGGCTTATTCTAAAAATTTATTCATTGTTTATCTGAAATTCAAATGTATCTAGACAACCTGTATTCTTTGTTGCTTAATCAAGCAACCCTAGGTTATGTGTATGTATTACCTTGATAAAAAGAAATAGAATCTATAATTATATATAGATTACAAAAGGTTCAAAGATGATGTATCTACCTTAGTTGTAGGTACCTCTAGGGTGTTTCATTGGGAAAGGGGAGTGATCTCAATTTCTTCTTTCACATTTCCATATTTGAATTGTTTTACTGCAAGCATGTATTAATTTTGGGAGTAAAGAAGGAGTCATAGAAACTCAAGACAATGACAATGCTGACTGGGGTGTACATGCCTTGAGGCATGTTCTGAGAGTTACAGAGCATGAGAAGGGGCGGCTCTGTGTATGCTGGGAGGTGAGGTCAAGGAAGTTTAAGCATGGGGAAAGTTTTAGCTCAGCTCAAGGTAAGGGCACCATGAGGAAGGTGAAAACTGTATCTGTATTGAGGCTGTGTTTGGAGGAGCATTAGAGACTTTATGACCTGTGAGGAAGGTCTCATTCCTACCGGTGTTTCCAAATTGTGATGGCTCTCCTCTCTCTCATTCTTATTCCCCTGAGGTATATTGATTGGCCTTTAAAACAAAATAGTGAAACTCTGCCATTACCCAGCACAGAGAGAGTATAAAACTAATGCCGAGCTTTGCAGCAACCATGTTGGATGGCGCTACACTGGTTAGGTATGGGGGTTTGGTTGATTCTGAAAAACGAAGATCCATGTAGTAGCTGAATTAGTCAGGGCAGCTGAAACAAGTAACCCTGAAATTTCGGGACCTTAACATAAAACAAATTTATTTCTTATTCTTTAGAGTCTGGTGTAGTTCTCTTCCATGGAGTGACTGGGGGACCTAGGCTTCTCTCATCTGGAGGCTCCCCTGCTCCCTCAGTACTCAGAGCCCTTGGCAGGACTCACTCTGACAGCCAACTAGGAGCAAACAGTGACTGGATATAGGATAGGAGAGCATGTTTTAGGGGCCAGGCCAGATGTGATGTACATCACTTCTGCTTCCATTCACTGGCCAGAATCCTGTCATGTGACTCCAACGTCACTGCAAGACAGGTTGGGAAATGTAGTCTTCTTGAGTTCCCAGGAAGAAGAATGGGCTTAGGTGAGCCTGAAGGCAATGTCTGCCACAAAAGCTATTGTGTGCTGAACTCACTGTAAGGGTGTCAACATATTAAGCCATTCACTTACATACACTGTCTCACAAATCCTGGGAAATGTGTTCTAAGGTCCTCATCTTCTTCACCAGGAAAGTGAATTTCAGAGACATTGCCATTTGCCAAGGTCACTCAGCTGGCAAGTGGGAGAGTTGTGTTTACCCATGATGTGGCACCACCGTATCCTGAATGGTCCTCTATTTGCATTTTAATCATTTATTTAAAAAGAAGGAACATCATGAGCAAATTTAAGATCATGTTTAGGGCTTCCCTGGTGGCGCAGTGGTTGAGAATCCGCCTGCCAATGCAGGGGACACGGGTTCGTGCCCCGGTCCGGGAAGATCCCACATACTGCGGAGCGGCTGGGCCCGTGAGCCGTGGCCACTGAGCCTGTGTATCCAGAGCCTGCGCTCCGCAAAGGGAGAGGCCACAACAGTGAGAGGCCCGTGTACCACAAAAAAAAAAAAAAAAAAAAAGATCATGTTTAAAATCTCTCTTGGATCCATTCTTAAGTTCTTTTCCATATTGTGTTTGAGACTTAGAGATGTGCATTTCTCTCCCTTGCACAAACCCACTGCTAACCTTCCTGGATGAATGGAAATTGGTATAAGATTCCACGCTCTGTGCACATTGTGCCATATGGGGAGTGGGCCATGGACCATGGTCGCTGGACAGTGAGGACAGTGTTGATGGCATGAGGGAAAGTGACAAATTTCTTCTGTCTGTAACTTCATCATGGGAACCTTGAGATGGAGCTGCTTGACAGAAAGCATTTCCACAAGATTACTTTCGATTAGCTTCCCTGGGTGCATCTGTTCTCACGACATTATCCATTGTCCAGGAAAGTGATCTACAGCCCAGCTGGCCCAATGACTGCCTAGGTGTGAATGCTGCTTCTCATGTCCCCTGTCAGTCCAGTCCAGTGATTCACAGCCCCTTTTGAAGTTGGGGTAACTTAGTGTTACTGACTTGATTTGGTGATGCATTTCCTCTACTTTTTTCTAAGAAGTCTGAGAATTTAGTGTGTTCTGAATCTTTTTAATTGGTTGATCTTGTTTGCCTACTGCCCTTCAACATGTTGGTCTGCTCCAGTGGCCACCCAGGGAGAGCTGGGTCCCCAGCACGCCCACTTACTGGCTTGAGAAGGCTCCCATTGTGTGTGGGGTGTTGGGCTTTGAGTGGCCTCTGCTTGGGTCCTGGGTAGCTTGCAGTCCTGCCCAGGGACCTTGGTGCCACCTCCACCTCCCCTCGCCCCCACTCTCTCCAGGTTGGGAGTATCTGGTCCTAGTCCCATTGTGGCCTTGTGGGTGCCAGGACCCTGTTACTCACCAGTATCTCTGCTTTTGGCAATTGGGGTCCCTCCAGTGAGCTCACTGCTTCTTTCATTTTGGACAGGGGTATCCAGTTCTGGCCTCTACAGGTTTCCTTTCTTTGATTTAGAGCATCACTGTGTGGGTGGCAATGAAAAAAAATGTTGTTTTTTTCTAATTATCCCAAGATTTGAACCAAGAGGTCACACAAATTTTAGAGGATTTCAAGATATGCACTGAAATAATTGGAGACCCCTGAGGATGTAACAAAATAAGATTAGGACATAATTTTGGCCCTTGGAAAAGCCCTTTCATAAGGTCAGTTGTCCATTATGCCTTGCCCTCCCGTCCCTTTGTTTGCACCTGGTGATCTTGCTGCAGACTAAAGCTCTGACTGGGGTTGTGACTCAAAGGATATGAGAGAACTTTCTACAGAACTTTTAGCTAATGAAAATAGAGGTCAAAAATAATTATTTCTGTATCCATTCTGTACTGAGTGAGACTGAAAGGAGTTCACCCATTAAATTACATTTTCAGTGTTCTGTTCCAGTGTATGCTCCTTTACAACTTTATTTAAAGAAAGCATAATGTGAAAGGCTTTTAACTCTGATGGAAGAAAGACAGGAGCCTTAGTCAGTAATGGTAGAATCTCTCATCATCGGCTCTAGAACAAAGATTTTTTTAAATTGGGACTAAAGCAGTCTCTTGGATTATATTAATGGAACATAACCTTAATAGACCTCTCCAGAGGTTAATCTAAAGTGTATGTTGGTTCTCTCTAAGTATCTTTGATCTTAAACTTTTTATTATTTTGCTGTGTTTTCTGTGCTTTTGCCTGTATCACTTCACTGAATAAGCATTTTGTTTAAAAAAATCAAAATCCCTTTAGAGATGAATGTTGCATGTATATCTCTTTTACTGTATGGGGATTTTTAATTACTGAATTTGAGATGTATTTAGGAAGTGTTTATTGAGCATCTACTAAGCACCATGCACTTTCTAGGCCCTTAGATCCATCAGTCAACAGAAGAGGATCCACGCCCTGGTGGGGCTTATATTCTAGTGAGGGGAAGACAGACAATTAAGATAAACATAATAAATAAGAAAAACACAAAGTTTGTTAGCAGATGATATGGAGAAAAAAAGCAGAGACGTAAGGAAAATTAGGAGTACCTGGGGATGTAGGGGTGGTGGAGATAGAAATGTACGATCCAGAGGTGGCACCTGTGGCCCAGCTTGTCAGTCCTTGATTTTCTATCATGTAAAATTAGGATGTTGAGAACTGATTTCTAAGGTTTTTGAACAAGAGGTAGACTTCTTTTTTTATTGTCCTGTAAGCTTAACTAAACAGCTGCTGTTCCTTAGGTAATAAGACTGTCTAGTATATTTCTTTGTAGGAAAACTAACAAATATACCTTAAAAATCTATATACTATGCAAAAATATATATCTATGGTATAAGAAAGCTCCTATTGACTTTACAAAAAAGATCTGTGTTTTTTATATGACATTATATGTCAACTTGGTAAGGGCATTTGACTTCCATAGACTCAGTTTCCTCCTCTGTCAGACATGGATTGGGTGTTGAAGGAGTAAATGGACATGAAAAGACTTTGTGAAATGCGGTTCATCCTGTCCTGGAGTGAGTCCTTGTGGGATTCACAGTAGTTCACATCAGCCTCTGGGGGAAGACTTAGTGAATTCTTCAGGTTCCTGTCTCCAGGGCCTTCTTCTGTCCATTGTTCCCATCATGTGCCCTCCTCCCAGGCCTGCCTGCGCCCTGAAGCATCTCCCATCCAGATTTGCCCTCTTGTTTCCACCCTGTGCCAAGGTTATGGGTCAGGCAGAGGAGGGAGGTAGTCAATTCCACTAGTTCTTGATAGTGTGTAAATGACTGATAGGCTGCATCCTGAGAAAGGGGGCTGTGTACTAATGATTTAATAGAAGGATATGTTAATAGAATTAGGTAGATAACAATGGAAGGATCATTGAATATTATTTAATGTTTAAAATAGGCAACATATTTGTCTTAAGCATCATAAAAGGATTAAAAAAAACACAGAAAAAAATTTCTCACCTCTATTTTCCATTTGCCCAATTCCCACTCCCTACCCAAACAGGTAATAACTGGTGTTAGCTTATCTATCCTTCTAGATCTATGTTTATGCATATAAAAGTCACTCCAAATATATATTCTTGTTTCCCTCTTTTTTATATAAGTGATAGAATGTTATATATGTTTTTTTTAATTGGCATATAGTTGATTTACAATGTTGTGTTAGTTTCTGCTGTACAGCAAAGTGAGTCAGTTATACATATACATATATCCCCTCTTTTTAGGTTCTATTCTCATATAGGTCATTATAGAATATTGAATAGAGTTCCTCGTGCTATACAGTAGGTTCTTATTAGTTATCTATTTTATATACAATAGTGTGTATATGTTAATCACAGTCTCCCAGTTTATCCCTCCCCCTACCCTTTCCCCCTTGGTAACCATAAGTTTGTTTTCTACATCCGTGATTCAGCTTCTGTTTTGTAAATAGGTTCATTTGTACCAGCGTGTTATATATGTTGCTACAAGCCCTGCTTTTTTCCATTTAAGAATACATTTTAGAATCTTCCCATATTAGAGCACAAACAATTCCTTGATTCCCTTTATAGCTGCACAGTAGGGAATTTTATGAATGGATCATTATAATTTTAACCAGGTCCCTTTCAGAGACCATTCTTTTTGCTGTTCTTCCCGCATGCCATCATAAAAATCTTGCACAGACATCATTTCACATGTAGGCACCTTTCTTTGAGGATAAATCTCTAGAAGTGGAAATCTAGGGATAAAGGCTGTATGTGTTAGTAGTGTTGGTAGATGTTGCTAAATTAACCCTTAGAATGGTTGTACCAGTTTATACCCTCACCAGCCATGAATGATAATCCTGTTTCCCCACAGTCTTGCCAGGATGGTGTGCTAGTGAACTTTTAGACTTTTGCTCATCTGATAGATAAAAAGGGATGCAGTTTTGAGAAGGAGGGATTTCCTGCGTCCCCTTGTACCCCCTGGACTGCCAGCTCCTCTCTGTTCTTCATCCTTCCAGGAGAGCAGGTTACTAGCACCTGTGAACCTCACCCTTGGACAGCACCATAATCTGCTCTTTACTTCATATATTCCCTATCTTTGTATGTAAAACTCAGACCCATTTATATTTTTTTCAAACCAAATACTTCCCTGCCCCGGTCTGGGTGTTCTTAAGTGCTGTCTTAGTTGACAACGACTCAGTTCTTTAGTTTTAATTTTCCATCATTAGCTTCTTTACCACAGTAGATAGTCATCTATGAATTAATGAAAGAGAACCTGTTATTTAAAGATACTTACAAATTGTTTTCTAAAAACTATATTTAGAAGATGTAAATGATTTCATCTTTTATATTTTTTTACATTTTAGGTGTTTAGGTATTAGATTTGTTAAAAAAAAAAGTGGAAGCTGAGGTATGCAATGAAGTAAAGGCACTATCGAAACGAAATGAATTTGTTTATCTAGGAAGGCTGCAGGGGATGCTATAGAAATCGTGACTCCATCCACCTCTGTCTTGCTAAGGCATCCCCCAGACACCTTTGAGGCTTTACTTTTCAAGGCTCAGGGAATGAAAAAAAGCCTCACCAGTAGTCATGAGATAGGCGAGCTTTGAGTGTCTGTTCTGTACTCAGACAGGTGTGGAGGGAAAGGAGCTCTTAGCCTCTGGCTTGAGGCTTCAGTTTCTTCACCTGTGAAATGGGCATGATGATACTACCCTCCTCACAGGGTATTTCACTCAGATTAATGAGATGGTGTGTGATATAGTGCATACAGCGCCTGGGCTCTGGCGGCCCTCCACAACTCCTTATTACCCCTCCTTACATGTTGGCTCTTGTATTGTCATGGTTCCTCCCAAACAGCCTTTAACCTGTGCACATAATTGGGGCTCCCACTGATGACCCGAGGTCAGAATATCCATTGTCAGCTGTTCCTTGTGTAGGCCTGCAGATCACCTGCTTCAGTGGCCGGGACAAGGGCCCAGAGATAAAAAATGCTTCCATAAACTGATCCTGGGTCACTGAAACTAGATTACATTTCTTTCCTTTAGCGAAATGTTCAGGTTATTTGCTTCCTGAAAACCTTATTTTTCACCCTTTTGAAAGGTTGTTCATGGGATAGTTTAAATAGAAATAATAAAACCTCTTTTCTTCTGGTCCTGTCTGGCTGTATTAATTAGTATATTGCTGTTATGTTAATGCAGCTATTTACCACTGTGGGTTTGAGCCATTAAAGGCCCCCCTCCTGCCCCAAGCCATGTCGATAATACAGGAACAATTGCCTCTGTAGTCTTTTTCCTGGGTCGTAGTTCATTCTTCTTTACTGGATGCCTCCATCAGAGTCTTCCTGAGGAAGATCACAGCACTCTGTCTCTCTTCTGTGGTCCTCACCCAAAGGATGGTTCATTTCCTTGCACTACTCAGAGGATGGAGGCTGAATTAAGGAATTCCTTGTGACTGCTGCTAACTCTAAGGGATGGCCTGCTGCCTTCAGCCTGCTGAATGCAGGGATTGGATGCGGAACCCCCAGACTTGTTTTATACCACAAACAGAGTCAATAGCAGATAGAGTCAAATAGCATGTTTTCCTCTAATAATGGGGACGTGTGATAATGGCAGAAGGCATTAGGATAGTAGTAAAAATGGTATCAAATTGGGAGATTTATTTATCTTGCTGTCCACTTGGGTTGGGGGGTTTGGATAGGGATAGGAGGCAAAAGAAAGATCAAAGCTTTGATGCCTCTGGCCTTGAATCCCTCTTCAGCACCTGCTCTTGATAGAGCTTTTTCAGTACAAGAGTCGGATAAACACCTGGTCCACCAACGGTTGCAACACTGCCTTGCTGGGGATGCTCAGAGTCTTGGCATTTCAAATGGAAATACTGGGATGAAGGCATTTGCTGAGATCCCTTGGACCTTGGAGTTCAAGCCTTGTTGGAATGGGGCCTTCATGATGACTCATAAAGACTCGAGATGCCTTTAGCGGGAACGAAACAGGGATTCATTAAGACTCATGGGGAAATTCACATATTCCAGAAGACTCTGGCTGAGTTAATCAATTCGTTAGGCCCATCACTCACCATGCCTCAAGCATCCAGTATTAACATCCTGTCTAGCAAGTATTTCCAAGTGCCACTACATTAATATCTTCCAGGCCTTTCTTTTGATGATTAAACACCCAGAGGAGATCTAAAATTCACCTTTACATCACAGTGACTGAGAGAGACAGTGGGAAGCCCTTCTTCCCCGGTCTCTAAGGGACCAAATCTGGAGCTGAGGGGCAGGGCTGGTCAGTGCCCATTGTGCTGCCACTAAAGGTGGGTTGGAGATATGAATGGATTTACGTGCTGTGGCTGTGGTCATGGATGAGGCAGTGCTTCCACTTCAGGGCTTACATTGAACTACACAAGATGCCTGCATTAGAGTTGAAAGGTATGGTTGGCATTCTTGTTCTAAATAGGTCACGGTTCTGTGGCCATGAAGCATCCTAGGGTGTGGAGAGGCTGACCCAGCATAGTCAGGAAGAAGCAGCTCTGATGGATTCATGTCCCATGCCAGTGTCCAGAGGTGACAAGACCAGACCAAAATGGCAGCACTTGTGTTTCTGTGTTTCATAATACCTAAATATCAGAATCAGTGACTGTGTGAGAAGTGGTCACCATGGTTCTCATCATGTAGTACTCAGGTGCTGACATCAACGAGGGCTGGGGTGCAGGACCCAGATCTTCTGTCCTTTGGCTGGAGTTGTTCCAGCAAGTCTGATGGGAGCATATCGTCCTGCATTAAACACAGTGCCCTGGAGGAGGGATCCTTGGATGTGATCTCTTGCCAAGGATCCATCAGCTGAGACACAGCTGTGACCTCATCCTATCCCCTCAGGTCCCCTCCCAAGCATGCTGTATCCTCCCCCTTAGCTGAGGTCAGCTCATCAGAGCAGCCGTGGAGCTCAGAGGCCTTGGGTTGATGGTGCAGCAAAAGGTTCTGCCCCACCTTATCTCCCTTCAAATTTTCTTCCGTCCATGTGAACTTGACCTTTTGATTTTAGAAGCTAAGATTTATCTTTGTTTGTTGGATATGCCATGCCTTGCCTGGGGGGACTTCCTCTTTTCCAAGTGAATAAAGCTGGTCAGGGTGAGAGGTGGGCCAACACATTCTTTTACTTTTCATCTGTCATTTGACCTTTCCCATATAATTTCCAATCTTGGTTCCACAGCCCAGTGCCTGTGGGTGTTAAATTTATCTCTGCTGATCTCAGTCGACCAAAGAGAAAGAAGAATAATGCTGGGAGGTGTGCATACATGTAAACATATTCCATTCAACGGCTGCGCTTCTTTTTTGATTTATTTATTTTATAAAATATTTATTTATTTATTTGGCTGTGCGGGTCTTAGTTGCGGCACATGGGATCTTTGTTGCCGTGTGTGGGATCTTTAGTTGTGGCATGTGAATTCTTAGTTGAGGCATGAGGGATCTAGTTCCCTTACCAGGGATTGAACCCGTCCCCCTTCATTGGGAGCGTGGAGTCTTAGCCACTGGACCACCAGGGAAGTCCCTTCTTTTTTGATTTAAAATACCCTTTATGAAATGACCACGGTAATAGATGGTGGGGGGTGTGTGTGTGTGTGCGCGTGCGTGCGCACATGTGGTTATTCCCTCTTTAATTTCCTTACTTTGTTAAATAAAAACCTGACAGTCTTGTGCCGGTCCCTCAAATTAGGCGGTCCTCTCCTTTTTTGGGTTATGGAGCCCTTTGCGAGATGTTCCCTCTGTTCCTAGGCTCCTACTTTGAGTTTCAGGGAGGTGGGGGTGTGGCACAATTTCAGAAGCCAACAACCACCCTTTGCAGAAGATATTTTACAACTGATGAAGCAGAGGCTTTGAAAGATGGAATCTTTGTATTCCAAACTAATAGGCTTTTTAATATCATCTTCTTGCAATAATACATTTCTTCACAATTCAGTAATTTTGAAAAATTTATGTTATGGAGATGTTTAAATATTTCAAATATGTATACTTTATATAATAAAAAACAAAAGCTAATATTCTTATAATTGTTGAAATATCCTTTAAAGTTTGCATGAACAAGTTGTTATCCAGGTTTCCCCCCAAGTGTGTGGGGGTGGGCTTGCAGCACCAAAGTGCTGGGCCTACAATTAAACTTCTGGATTAATGTCAACATTTTAAACTAATTAGGTGAGGAAAAAGCATTTCAAAGAAAATATAATGGCTTCTTGCACTCCAGCTGGAAGGCAGAACAATATAATTGTCTGGTTAGAAAATTTTTTTAACATCAGTGATTTGACCGACTACATTTGAAGGCAACCCAGGAAAAATGCATTAACTATTTTATGTTTGTCAAAAATAAGTCCAGGTGGAAGACACCAGTGCCCAGCAGGACTTAAAATCATCTTTGGTGCGAAATGGCGCAAGCGTTCATTTAGCTTTGGCTTTTCCGAGCGCCTGCCCAGTGGGCTTTGAGAATGCTGTGGGAATAAGTCCAACAAAGCTCCCTGCTTTCTTGGAGCTTCTGTTTGGTGGAGGGAGGTGAAGGAGAATGAAGCAGAATGAGATTAGTAATTCCAGGAAGTGACAAAGCCAGGAAAAAAGGAAGGTGAGCCAGTGATGGTGTTGGGTTAGATGATGGAGAAGGCCTTTCCAAGGAGGTCCCATCTGGGCTGGGAGTGGGAGGAGCCTGCCCTGCTGGGGAGTCAGAGGGGGCTGACTGACTGAAGGGAGTGGGGCACAGGGGGAGGGTGGCCCTGGAGTTTGAGAGGGAGGTGGGGTTTTATCTCTGGTGTGATGGGGAAGCGACCAGAGGGTTGTTCAGTTGGGCAGTGACTAAGAGGGCTGGTGGGGTCTCCGGACATAAAGAGCTTGGCTTCTGAGTGTCCCCCACCACCTCGTCCCTGCAGCCTTGGCCAGTGGCAGGGTCCCTTCTCCTTGCGCTGTCTTGGCCGCCCCAGACAGTGCCCTGGGCTAGGGAGGTTGGTGATGGACACGGAAGTAGATTGAATATTGGCCACCCCAAGAGACCAAGTGCTAATCCCTGGAATTTGTAAACATCACCTTGTTGAGAAAAAGGGTCTTTGCAAGAGTAGGGAAGGATTTTAAGATGAAGAGATTACCCTGGATTATTTGGCTGGGCCCTAAGTGCCATTATAAGTGTTCTTGTCAAAGAGAGGCCAAGGGAGGTACAGACTCCCAGAGGAGAAGAGGAGGTAAAGACAGAGCCAAGGAACACAAAGGAATGCCAATGGCCACCAGGAACTGGAAGAGGCAAGGAATGGATTCTTTCTGAGAGCCATCTTGATTTCAGACTTCTGGCCTCTTGAACTATGACAGAATGAATTTCTGTTGTTTAAAGCCACCAGTTTGTGGTAATTTGCTATGGCAGCCACAGGAAACTAGTACAGGCCCTATGGAGAAAGGGAAGGATGGAGGGGTGTCAGTGCCTCTCTTCTTTGGACCTCCCAAACCCCCAGCATGGTGGATGGTGATCGAAGGGGAAGAAGGTGAGGGTGATGAGAGCCCGCTCTCCCTCCCACTCTGTGAGACTGTCTGCTCACATCCCCTGTCTTTACACTACGACCAACCTCAGTTTAGAGCAGGGGTTATCCACTCTCGTACGTCCAGTGGCCAGACTGTCTATACTTTGTGGATGAGGGTGGTGGCAGGGGAGCTTGGCAGCCTGGACTGGCACATGCCCGGGGCAGCAGCACAGCTCCTCAGCTGATGTTGCCCCATGGGATGTGTGCCAGTGGGGTCAGATGTCCTAGTTTCCCAGACAAACCTGAAAAAAAATCTGAATTTTTTTTTTTTTAAAAAACATGGAGGGCTTCCTTGGTGGCGCAGTGGTTGAGAATCCGCCTGCCGTTGCAAGGGATGAGGGTTCGTGCCCCGGTCCGGGAAGATCCCACATGCCGGGGAGTGGCTAGGCCCGTGAGCCATGGCCGCTGAGCCTGCGCGTCCGGAGCCTGTGCTCCGCAACGGGAGAGGCCACATCAGTGAGAGGCCCAAGTACCGCAAAAAAAAAAAAAAAAAACATGGAATTTTCTGATGTTGAAATCTGGCTCAAGCATTTTAGTCTGTAGTCTGATTTGACTCTAGGGTGAGGTGCAGGGCTCTGTTTTGTAACCTTTGTCTTACAGTTTTTATTTGTCCCAGAGGTTAGCATTTTAACCTCCACCCTCATTTTTAAGGGTCGATTTGGGTTTTAGTCTGTGTATATTGGTTTCTTACTGCTGCTATGACAAATGACCAAAAACCTAGTTGCTTAAGACAGTACATATTATTTTATGGTTCTAGAGGTCAGTGTTCCAAAATAGACTTTTTAGGGCTAAAATCAAGGTGTTTGCAGAGCTGTGTTCCTGCTGGAGGCTCTAGGGGAGAACCTGTTCTGTGCCTTTTCCAGCTTCTGGAGGCCGTCCTTGGCTCATGGCTCCTGTCCATGGCATGTTCCTACCTCTGCTTCTGTCATTGTATCTCCTTCTCTGACTGTCATCTCTTCTCTCCCTTATAAGGACCCTTGTGACTACCAGATAATACAGGATAATCTCTCCATCTCAATATCCTTAACTACATCTGTAAAGTCTTTTTCCATGTAAGGTAAGGCATTCACAAGTCCTGGGGATTAGGACATGGGCATCCTTGAGGGGCCATTACAATGCCTTCCGTAGTCAGTCAGTAACAGTATTTACCTATAGATCTCCATGCCCTGCATATAAGAAACACCCCTGGCTGCCTTGTGTCTCACACCCATTCTAGTTTGTGATGGAGCTGACTGATACCAGCTCTCAAGAGCCAATATCTCTTTCTGGTTTCATGAGCAGTGACTTTACATAGGTAGCTTGGAATCGGTCAGGGTAGAGTTTACAAGATTACACCATGGAAATCAGCAACTGCTACAATTCAGGGCTTCCTACCCTCCTCCCCCTATTCTTTTCGCCTATTTCATTTGGGCTGAGATTCCTGTTTTCTAGGACACTCTCTCCAGTTCTATGGATTGTCATTGTATGTTTGGGGAGATGGACGTGGGTGAATAGGAAGAATTATGGAGATCTTGGTATGGAGACCATTATTAACACCTGTTTAAACTTTATAGGTTTGAATAATAAACATGTGCCCTTTGGGTTTTCCTTCTTTCAAAGGAATCTGGGTTTTGTTTTGTTTTTTTCTCATTTCTAGCTGGCATTACAATTCTCCTTTTCTTTTTTTTTTTTTTTTTTTTTTTCAGTACGCGGGCCTCTCACTGCTGTGGCCTCTCCCGTTGCGGAGCACAGGCTCCGGACGCGCAGGCTCAGCGGCCATGGCTCACGGGCCCAGCCGCTCCGCGGCACGCGGGATCCTCCCGGACCGGGGCACGAACCCGCGTCCCCTGCATCGGCAGGCGGATTCTCAACCACTGCGCCACCAGGGAAGCCCTCTCCTTTTCTTGAACAAGGGAAATAATAAATAATTGTTGGCTTTAAACAGATGACCTCCTCCCTCCATAAGCACTTTGGGCTTATTTCCTGTGAATTCCACTGTTAGGGGACCATATGTATCCCTCCCAGCGTTTTGACTTTTGATGGATGTGTGCAGTCCCACTGAAAGCTTGGTGATTATGTTCCTTGGTAATCCCCAGACCCTGGTAGAATACCGCACATCTTGAAGCATGCTGACAAGGTGGTGGCAATTAATTAAGGAATTTGCCTAATGAGATATCTTTCCTTACTAACTGAAAGATTCTCATAGAGTAAATATTCTAACAAATCCTCAAGCCTGTTTTTGCACTTGGCATTTTATCACGTTAACTGTGTCTTTTGAATCTCTGAAATTGTGTTTGCTTATTCTCTTTTCTAATGGAATTTCAAGCAGCTTTTTGACCAAGAACTTCCATATAGTGAGCTATCTAAACTATTAAAATATTACAGTGTTTCCCTTTGATGTCCACATTTAGTTAATTGTTTCCTGGTGACTGCTATGAATGTTTCCTCCAACTTTGTTTTCAGTCAGCCTGCTCTGATAGGAATAGTATTTTCTTCATACAGATTGCAAGCATGTTTTGGGACATAATTGCTCTTATCAGTTAGGTTTTCAGTAAAGCCTCATTAATTAGGCATGTGATTATTGTCTAATATTCCCTGAATAGAGGAAGTTTTAAAATAAGTTTTTTAAAAATGAAGATTGACCAAAATATTGCTAAATTTACAAAAGCTCTGATACTCTTGTAGCCTAAAAAGAAGGTCTAATGATTAGTTTAGAAAATCAAGCCATTCTCAGATGTGACAACTGGTTCCAAAAGGGCTCTTTCACTGGTTTGTGTCAATCCCATACACGCATTATTCAGGCTGGAGTTTTACATGGGGGCAAAGCAAAGCCAAACAATTCAGCTATTGCCCAGGACTCTTGGTTAACTCCCTAGTCCCCTTCACCAATCTTGAGAGAAGTTGTTTTTCTGTACCAGAAGCTTGGATGAAGTAGAACTGACTTGAATGCTCTTGGTCCCACTTTGTTCCAGGAACTATTTGTGGGAGCTCTTTTATTTCAATTTAGAATTTCTGTGATCAGAGGATGTCATGTGAACCAGACCTAATTTCCACTTTGTAGCTCAGACACCAGGGACAAATAGTAGACTGTCAGAATTTCCATGGTACAAAGAGAGTTGGTTTATTCTCTAATTTTATAGATTAGAAAACTGAGACCTGTTCAAAAGTCTACATCTTGAGCCTTAATTGATCTTCAGTTTGGTTTCCTTAGCAGGTTGGAGTGGCAGAAACCTGGGTTCATAACCTAGCTCTGGCCCTTAACTGGGTGTGATCCTATGGAGAGATCTGACCTCTTTGAGTTTTGATTTCATCACCTGTACAATGGGAATAACCTTTGCCTTACAGTGAGAATTAGACTTAATGTATATAAATCACCTAGCCCTGGATACCACTGAGTGTTGTTAAAACGATTGAACTAATATGTGTTGACTTTGACCAGACTCCTTGGTGGGAGCATGGGCCCTGTCTTTGAGGAGGTGGCCACAGTCTAGCAGTGATCTCTTTAGCAAGTTCATAGGGACTCTAGTCTTTTATTTCGAAGCCAGAACCCTGAGAACAAGGACCTGTGACCTATTTTACCTGCAACTTTATTCTGCCCCCATTATTGCTCTCAGTAGGTCCCTACCAATCTTTATTAAGATGTTCACTGTGTTGACCAGATAATATCCTCACAGTCTGAATTGAGAGATGACAGAATCACTTTCACATATAAGGGACGGAGGTGCCACATTATTGCCTATATTTTCATGAGTGGAGTTTGGGTTTTCGTGTATGGGTTTCATACATGCCAAGAGTGTGTTGTTTTAGGTACATGTGCTCTGATTCTGTTCTCTCCACTGGGAGCTCATGTTTGTTTTCATGGAAGACCCCTAGATTTTTCTGGAGGCCAGGTGCACCTGCAGACTTGTATGTCTGGGACACCTCCAAGGTGTTGCTCCCACTGTGTCAGAGCTTCCTTTGTGTTGTCTTGAAGCATCAGGAATGAATCAGACATTTCTTAAACTAGCAACATTGCTGACATCCAGTCTGGGGAGACTTGATTCTGTCTTGTTTGGGGCTTTTGTTCTGTAACAGATGATTCTGTTTTATCTGATCTTTGTAAGGACTGAAGGGCCAGTGATTTCTATTCAGGATTTGAAAATTAGTGATAAGTTAAGGAAGTTTGAAGCCTTCATGGAGTTAGCTAGATTCATTTCTGCATTTTTTCTTCTTTGCTCTGTTTTGCTCATGTGGAATTTACCCAGTTATAAAAATTCCTATTTTCCCCCTGAGTATCAGTTGCCTTGGCAAGCTTTTCATGTAATGCACCAAATTTACTGTTCTGGGATCCATTTTCTTATATCTTATTCAGAGCACTTGTTTGAAGAGACAGGGAAATTTTAATCTTTTGGATGGCTACAGATTACAGACGCCTTGCTTCCCATGTCATTTTGATATAACTTCTTGTCATCTATTCTTTGCCACTTCAACTTACAATGCTTCTAAATAACCTGGGATAGAAGAAACATCAGTCATGACAAAGTATTATGCAAGTTGGAAACTTTGCCAAAGGTAAGTTTAATTTTAAGTAAAAGAGTTAAAAAATAAATAAGTAATATTAGGCCTACTCACAGTGTTGACTATAAGAATTTTTAATTGTTTTGCCTTGTGGTTTAAAGTATTTTCAACTTATTAGTGTTTGTAGTTTCTGGTTCTAAAAACAGACATGAATTTAAAAGGTAGTATAGTTTTATTGTAGTGACAACATGCCAGATTTCATTTTTTTTTCTCCATTCTTCTCAGTGGAGTATTTTCTGGCCTCTTTGGCACCACAAAAGTTGAAGATCCAAAAGTTTATAAAATTCTCCTTTCTGACTGCTATGGCCTGAATTATGTGTTCCTTGGAA
The DNA here is from genome assembly GCF_026419965.1 of Kogia breviceps. Lineage (NCBI taxonomy): Eukaryota > Metazoa > Chordata > Mammalia > Artiodactyla > Physeteridae > Kogia > Kogia breviceps. The sequence continues at coordinate 35,093,784 of NC_081319.1, read as the reverse complement.
ATTCATATGTCAAAGCCCTAAACTCCAATGTGATAGATCTTTGGGAGGTAATTAGGTTTAGATGAGGTCATGAGGGTGGAGTCGTCGTGATGGGATCTGTGCACTTACATAAAGAGACCAGCTCTGTGGTGTCTCTCTCCCTCCCTCTCTCTCTCTCCTCCCCCCACCCCCCTCTGCTGTGTGAGAATACAGCAAAAAAGTGCTGCCTGCAAACTAGAAAGAGGGCCCTTACCAGATACCGACTGTGTTGGCACTTTGATCTTGGACTCCCCAGCCTCCAGAACTGTCAGAAATAAATATCTGTTGTTTAAGCCACCCAGTTTATGCTGGATTTTATTATAGCAGCCCAAACTGACTGAGACTTACCATTCTCATATTCAAGAAAATGTTTCTCAAATCTCGTAAGAATTACCTAAGCCAACACATCTTTAAATTAGTAAATTGTGAGGGTCATTAATTTCTGAAAAGGCATAATAATTTTTATAGATAATTCCAAAGAATATGTCCTATCATCTATGAATGAGCTCATCTTAGCTTGTAAATAGTCTCTGAGCCACAGTTAGACACAGGAGATTCTAGAGGCAAACTCTGCTGGACTCTGTGGGAGATGCTGCAAACGTTGAGCTTCATTAAACATGTTATACTTACAGCTCAAGAAATTCAATAAATTTGTATGAGAGATTATTCAGGCCACATGTCACTGCCATAGTCTTATAAAATTCCTTCTATCCTGCCAAAGATTCTAGATTTGACATTTTTATTTCAACAATATTTTATAGAGATAGATATAGATAATAAATCTCTCTGCAAAAAGAAGAATTATAAATGCTAATTTGTTCAATTGAGCTGTAAACATTTTCTCTGCTGCTTAATAGGACAAAATACATAAAGATTAATTAAATGATCTAAAATTTCTAAGCTTCTTTTTAATTGTGTAAATTGAATCTGTTGCCAAAAGACATTCAGCTCTGGTAAACATGATAGATGGTGATGGGGACACATGGTGACTTGGATAGACTCCATCTCTGGGTTCTGCCTGAGTGTGTTGGCCACAGGCTGTGGTTTACAAAAAATATCCATTCTGGGCTTCCCTGGTGGCGCAGTGGTTGAGAGTCCGCCTGCCGATGCAGGGGATGCAGGTTTGTGCCCTGCTCTGGGAGGATCCCACATGCCGCGGAGTGGCTAGGCCCGTGATACGTGGCCGCTGGGCCTGCGCGTATGGAGCCTGTGCTCTGTAACAGGAGAGACCGCAGTGGTGAGAGGCCTGCGTACTGCAAAAAAAAAAGAAAAATCCATTCTGCCAACATATAAGCCAGGGCTTAGTGGTCAGTGGTTTTGCATGGTGTCTTTAGGGTGCCACCACATTGAGATGACAGAGGGGAATGCTTAGTGGTTGGCGTTTTGACTCTTTAGAAAATGGGTGGCTCAACTGTCTTAGCTTCCAAATATCTGGGTTTCTGTTTGTTGAAATCCAATGTTGTACCTTGGTTGGGTAGACAAAGTTCTTAAGCAGGAAGTAGAAAGCCTACCTTCTGGTCCTTACTCTGACAGCTAACCACATGGAACTATAGATCCATCATCTGTAAGATAGGGGCAATATTACTTGTCTCTACTGTACAAGATAAATATAGGGAGCCCTTAGAAGTGATGATTGTCAAGGTTTGAAAAATCAAAAGCAGTATATTAGTTAATATGTTAGTTGATTCATCAAATACTCTGTGAGCATCTGCTGGAGAACAGGCCCTGTCCTGTCCTGGGCCAACCTTGTGAGCAGGAGGCTTATATATTCATGTAACTAACATGTAGTCGTGTTGTAAGAATGCTTTTAGATGCTGCCAAATAAAGTACCTGGCATGTGCTAGTGGTTCCATAAAATTGGTTGAATGAATGAATGAATGGATAGTTTGCACAGGTGTTATAGTTAGTAGTACATGGTTTTGTCAAGGTCAAGATTATAGGTTTCACAGTTGTAGAGGCATATTTGCTGTGTTCTACTCCACAGAGACAGGCAGCTGCCTGAAGTGAAGCAGCTGTGTGATGAATGGAAGGGCTGGTCCTGAGGCAGGGTGGGAGGGGAGTTCATGAGAACTCAGGTAGTAGTGCCAAGGCTGTGCACTGGATGTGAACCCTTGCCCTTGGTGCACCTATGGTTGCTTGTACCCACGTGGCATGACTTGGTCCAGACCCCAGCTTTTGGGTCCACTGCTTCGTTATCCAAGCACAGGCATATTTCACTGGAATGACCTCCTCTGTACTGTGGTGGGGGTGGCCTCCAGTGTGCAGACACATATATATGTGTGTGTATATACCAGATATACCAAGTGTGCTGTGTGTGTCTGTCTGACATGAAGAATTTAGGTATAGAGTCAAACAGTTCGATGGTTCCAATCCTGGGTCAGCCATTGGGTTTTCAGCTACAGGGAGGGTGTGATAGCACCTGGTTCAAAGGGTTACTGTGAGCAGTAAATGAGTTAGTGCCCACAAGCTTTTAGTGAATTGGGTGGTTGAATGTGCAAGAGAGTGAGTGTTGTCTGTTGCTGCTCTCATATCAGTATCACTGACTGTGGGATTACTGGGAGCTGGGTCCTGGACTAAGACTCTTATGCACATAATCTTTCTTAATTTTCATAACAATACTATGAGGTGGGTTTTTAAGACCAAAAGGAAACATATCACAAGTGGTGATTTGCATGAGGATTTGTGTTTCTTGGTTTTGACCAAAAGAACTTCCTTTTAAGAAATCTCATCTTAGACAATCTCTGACCCCCACCCCCATATTGTATATATTCTGCCTCCCCACCATGCTTTCAAGGTCTGTTCCTTTTACTTCTGTTGTTTGGATTTTTCCCTGCATGGCTCTTCATAAGTCTTTTCCTGATACTGAATAGCTTATTCCTCAAAATGCAGATGTAGAACACATGGGCACTTTGATTTATGATAGCACAAGAGGTAGACTTCAAATTATGTAATTAGGGTACAAAGCCATGTTGCAATCCACGCCTCTGTTGTTTGCAGGATCTCATGACAATCAGTTGCCTTGGAGTTTGATGGATCCTGTCTGGGTGCTGGCTCTCTGTAAAATGCTGTACTGATGAGGAAGACCTAACCCATCCCTGCTCTCAAGGAGTTATCAGTCTACTGGGGGAGACAGACAGACAGACAGACAAATAGTTATATTCAATGTAGTGAATTATCTGATAGTGCTAAATAGACGTATATAGAGGCTAAGGAGGGGGAGAGTGGTAGTGGCGTGCTCAGGAAGATCCCTCTGATAAGGAGGCATTTACATAGAGACTAGGTGTCCACTTCCTTATTCACTCCACTTTTCTTCTCAGCACTTGCTACCATCTGACCTTTTTCTGTCCCCCTTGCACTCCCCTGGAATATCTACTCTGTAGAACAGGGCCTTAGTCTTTCAGCATTCATTCTTGTATCATTCTTGTATTCATTCTTGTATCCCAGGGCCTGGACTAGCCTGGCACAACGTGGAATGGATGAATGATAGATGGAGCCTAAGAGCAATCATCCATAGCTGTAGATAGTACATGAGAGGTTACTAGTTAGACAAGGGTGAACCCCACACAGGGGCGGGGAGAGCCATTGTCAGGCCGTAGGAGCAGGTAATGCAAAGGCACAATGTTTCAGCATACCATAGATGGATGTATCCTGACTGTGTTTTTTTTTTTTTTTTTTTTTTGTGGTACGCGGGCCTCTCACTGTTGTGGCCTCTCCCATTGCGGAGCACAGGCTCCGGACGCACAGGCTCAGTGGCCATGGCTCACAGGCCCAGCCGCTTCGCGGCATGTGGGATCTTCCCGGACCGCGGCACGAACCTGTGTCCCCTGCATCGGCAGGCAGATTCTCAACCACTGTGCCACCAGGGAAGCCCATGACTGTGTATTTTTAAAGAGACTACTACCTTGCCTTCTTGGCCTCTATGGCCTTCTGTACCTTTGGAAACACATCCAGTGACACAACACTTGTAAAGCAGGTCAGTGGCTCTTTCTGCTCCATTTTCTGAAAGAGTATAGGAACATTCATTTTGGAGACAAAATTCTTATAACTTTGGGAAAATGAGCAATCTGGACACAATGAACTAATTGACAATCTAATCCGAGGAGGATTCGTCTGCCAGCAAGAGATGTGGACCCCTTCTCAGCTCAAAGGGAAGTTGGGAATTATTAGGCACGGAGGACTTAAATTCTGTTTGATCATCATACAGTTTGTTTTCAGTTGTCTTGTATGGCCACATTAGACAGGAATTGATTCTATTTAAAAAGACTAAGAATGGGTTGACTGTTGGTAAAAACAGAACCAAGCAGGTTTTTATAAAACATACTTTTCCAGATCTTGGTTTCTAATACCATTTTCCAATGAAAGGAACCAAGGCTCCTTGGAGAAATGACAGACTTTAGGACTGGGGCAGGATATTTCTTTTTTTTTTTTTTTTTTTTTTTTTTTTTTTTTGCGGTATGCGGGCCTCTCACTGTTGTGGCCTCTCCCGTTGCGGGGCACAGGCTCCGGACGCACAGGCCTAGCGGCCATGGCTCACGGGCTTAGTTGCTCCGCGGCATGTGGGATCTTCCCGGACCAGGGCACGAACCCGTGTCTCCTGCATCGACAGGCGGATTCTCAACCACTGCGCCACCAGGGAAGCCCCAGGATATTTCTAAGATGAGCCTAGAGCGTTTGTAGTGTCAGAAAGTAATAAGGAAGTGCTCCAAAAACCAAACAGTAAAAACAGAATGATGAGTATATGCCAAAGAGACGCAGGAATCAACTGGCTATTGGCTCCCAATGTCCAACCTGGAATAAATTGAATAACAAAATAAGTAATATTGGATTGCAACCCAAAGTATAAAGTAAATATCCACGATATATGTAAACGGCAGCGGGTGGTAGTGGGGAGTAGACAAATCTCCCATGCAGAAGAATTCCAAATAATGTATGTAGCTACTGTGCCCTAAAGGAGGTGGAGTGTAACTCCCACTGCTTAGCTGTGGGCTGTGGGCTGTGTGACTTCCTTCCAAAGAATACAGTATGGAAAGTGAGGGAAAAAAAAGAGTAACTTTACAGTGGGGAAACTTGACAGTTATCACCTCAGCCAGGTGATCAAGGTTAGCGGCAACAATGATTAAGTCATTTGATATGATGAGAATGGCGCTTCCTCCTCAAAACCCATAAATCCCACTCTAATCATGAGAAGATATCTGTTGTCAACACCTATATTTCCCCTCGGGAGAATTAATTGTGTTAAATAATTTGTGTTAAACATTACCATATCTCTTTCAAGCTGCTCATGTCCCTAGGAGGAATAACACATCTGGTGTGAAAGGGCTTACAAGGTTTGCTATGCAGGGGAAACAGCACACCAGAGCCTTGGAACCTTTGTGGCAAAGGTTTGGAGGGGGAGAAAAGCGTTCCTAGAGGAGGGTGAGGCCCCACTGCTTACTTCCCAAATCCACCTACATCTACCAAGGGATGGCCCTGTGCTGTTTATCGAGGAAGTTAGTATTTTATACCCCTTGCTAATCTAAGTATCCATGCAGTTTGTATTTATCTAAATTGTACAAATGGAATGTAGGTCAAAAGCATTTTTACAGATTTTCAGGATACAGACTAATCTTTACCCAAGCAGCTAGGTCTCTGGAACTTGACTTTTACGAAGAGGAATGCTAGCTGACCTACCAAGACTTCATTTAATGGATTCAACTTTTTAATTCTTTCTTTTTCCTGCCTCTCAGGAAAAACATCTCAACATCTTTTACACCAACTGAAAACCCCAGTGTTTCTACAGTTGGCATGTCCTGCAGCAGAGCATGAGGGCTTTGGCTCAATCCCCCCTCTGCTGCATTTCCCAGTTTTTTTTCCTTTCCAGTGCAGGATTTCCCCAAAGCTATATGAGTTCAGCTAGTTTTAATAGGTGTTAAGTGGGGAAAAAAAATGGCTTCATGCACAGATGGGTTTAGGCAATAAACCCTTGGTATCTGCAGCTTCCACATCTGCATATTCAACCAACCATGGATCGAGAATAATCAAAAAAATTTCAGAAAGTTTCGAAAAGCAAAACTTGAATTTGCTGCACACTGGCAACTATTTACATAGCATTTACATTGTATAAGGTATTATAAATAGTCTAAAGATGATTTGAAGTATATGGGAGGATATGCTGTAGGTTATACACAAATACCATGCCATTTTATGTCAGGCACTTGAGAATCTGTGGATTTTGATATCCGTACGTGTCCTGGAACCAATCCTCTGTGGGTACTGAGGGATAGCTATACAGAGTTAAGCCAAGTTAAGCAAGTTTCTTTACTACAGGACTTTTCAGAGGCTTGACTTCCCTGATGTGCACTGTGAGTCTCTTAAGACTGTGTATGGTATGGCTCATCTCCAAACCCCCGTGAAACCTGCCTCCTTGTAGTGTCTCTGGAGCCTGATGCTCAGGGATCAGTGCTTGGAGGTGCATACTTGATGAGGGTTTTTTTTTGTTTTTTTTTTTGCGGTATGCGGGCCTCTCACTGTTGTGGCCTCTCCCTTTGTGGAGCACAGGCTCCGGATGCGCAGGCTCAGCGGCCATGGCTCACGGGCTTAGTTGCTCCGCGGCATGTGGGATCTTCCCGGACCAGGGCACGAACCCGTGTCTCCTGCATCGGCAGGCGGATTCTCAACCACTGCGCCACCAGGGAAGCCCTGGAGGTGCATACTTGAAAAACACTGTTTTACACTATTTTTTTTTCAATTGCTTTGCCCTCATCAGACTTGTCTTATGTCCATAAGTCATCTGTACCATAATTTGCACACTATTAAATTTTTGCTCCATATGATTCCCCCTCTCTCAATATATATACGTTTGTCATTTTTAAAATAGCATAGTTGAACCTCTGTAGAACTTTGGGTTTTATTTTAGTCACATCATCTCCTGTATTGGCATTGGTGAGTTGTCACTCACCTATGCATATTAAGAGGCATAAGCAAATTGCTGCTGAATCCAGAGGTAGAGCAAATCACCTCAAATGATTATGCAAAAAATCCAATTTGGCTTTTACTTTTTTAAAAAAATATTTATTTATTTATTTGGTTGTACCAGGTCTTAGTTGTGGCAGGCAGGCTCCTTAGTTGCAGCATGCTGGCTCCTTAGTTGTGGCATGCGAACTTTTAGTTGCAGCATACATGTGGGGTCCAGTTCTCTAGCGAGGGCTCGAACCCAGGCCCCCTGCATTGGGATCGAGGAGTCCCATCCACTGCGCCACCAGGGAGGTCCCCTAATTTGGGTCTTATAATTGCTTTCTTGTGGCAGTCCCACTATGTGGACTTACTTTAAGAGGAAAAAAAAAACCTTCAAAAGATGAATGCACTTGCTAAGATATTTTCTTTCTATCATCATAGAGCTTCTTACTGTTGAGGAGGAAACAGTAAATTTCAAGTCACCTAGTTTTTATTGTGTCAGTTTTTATATGTAACAGTACCTGGTAGAGAAGTAGATACAATTAAGCAAAATATCCTGCTTTTCCTAAGAAGGAAAAACACTAGAGATCATTTCCAATTTAAGTCTAAATAATGTAAAAAGAGGTTTTACAAGAGCTGCTGAGAAGACCCTGAAACACATGGCAGTTATCTCTCTACTGTGGTCTAAACTGCCCATGATAGGGTCAACTGGGACATGGTACAAATGAATTCTCTTCCTGTGGTTCAAGGCTATTAATTTTCTTATGCCTTCAAAATGTTGTTTACCAAAAATATAAGCCACAGCACTGATAAACTCATTTGAGGTCTTTAGATTGTTTTGAATATTTAATTTAGCAACATAAACCAACAGATGTGTTTATTGTTGTAAAGTGTAAACATATTAGGGATGTGATGCTCATAAATGCATTATCAGTCATTCTTTCTAATGTTTGTCAAAATGTTATTATTTGTTATGCAAAAAGGAGTGGGTGTCTGGCCCTGTGGCTAAAGTATAGGACACAAGGCAGTATTGGACAATAATGATTAAGTCAGTTAAGTAAATAAAGTGTAAAATCCCCTTACACTTTGGCTCTGGGGAGGGACTTGTCTTGGAGTGGGATCAAGACCTTTCAAAGGCTCTTGAAGAACAGGAAAATGTAGGGATTGAATTTTTGAGATGCTTTGCTTTCAATCCTGTAAGCCAGAATGCAGTTACTGTATTAGTTAAATGTGGAAATAAATCAGTAGATATTTATAGGGTAACCGTTATGCCAAAGGATGGGTGCAGAGCAATAAACCCAACTCTTCTAGTCTTCAGTGATTTTACAATTCATTTAGAGAGATGAGATGTAAATTCAGTGACAAAGTTCATTGCCAATGCTAGAATCAAAGACTGCTGAAGCACCCTGAGGTTTTCTTTCAGTAACTGCCTTTGAAAAGCATTATTGTTTCTGTTTTGATCCCAGTTGCCAAATCAGTAGTCCAAGCCAAAGGGCTGGGTTAGAAGAAGAAAGATCACGTGTGGAAGAGTTTGGGGGAGGACAAATGTGATTCTACTAGCTGCCATAGTTTAGAATCATAACATTACTTCCTGAAAAAGCTGAAAATTTGAACCTTGCTCAAAATATCGGCATAGGAGGTAATAAAATATAGTGGGTAAATATCAGGCCTTCAAGTGTAACTTAGGTGGCATTTGGGGCAGGTTATTTGAGTCTCTCATCTTCACTTTATTCATCATTAAAATAGGGATAGTGAAAATATAGCACAACTATAATAACTACCAATGGAGTTACTATAAGAATAAAATCAGATAACACTTTAAAACTAAGACCACTTTACACTATGCTAGTATGTACTTGGTAAAGTCTCACTAAACATCACCTGCTACAAGAATTACTGTAACACCTGTGGAATCTTATTTGGGGCCAGGAATAAAGTTTACAGAATAGGGAATAGAAACATATAGTTAAAGGACCTAATTTCTAATTTTTAAATATGAAATATTTCTTTTGGCATTTATGCTAACTATCCACAACTACCTAGAGTGTTCCAAGATGTTAGAGGAGCTCTCTGAGTAAGAGGGAATTTGGAATATTCAACACATCAAGATATGAGAGCGGAATTAACTGGTGATGGTCTTATTAGGTGGCCCAGAGAGGGGTCACAGAGGGGACTGGCAGATCCTGTTGGTTGGTGCACATCAAAAGTCCAGCAGCTTGGGTTGAAAGATCAGCGATGATAAGCAAATCTGTTTTGTTCCAACCTACCCACAAGGACAGTCATTACCAGATATAATCATGCTTGTCAAAAGCAGTTACTGAAAACCCTCTGCTGCTTCAGTATAATCAGAAGGACAGAAGTTGCAGGATGGTTTTCCTTGTGAGAGGTGTCTATGCAGAATGCTAATTAGGTGAGTAAAAGGAATATGGATCAGTAGCTGAGAGATGCATTTCTTTCTAGTGAGTGAACATGAGAAAGGAAATAGGAAGAGGAAGAATGTGACTTACCTGTGTTATGGTTCAGGATGTGATTCTCTATGTTGATTTCAGGCTTTTAGTTCTTCTCATCTGCTGGTTTTGTAAAGAGATGCTGGGAAGAACCACAGCAGAGAGAAAGCTGGGTTTTCCCTCTGAAATGTTAGAGGTGCTGTCATTTGGAAATAATCTTAGTACAAAGAAAAAATTAACTTAGAACCCAGTGCCAGTTGTTATCATACAACTCCTGGAAAGAAAGCTATCTAAAAATAAAGTTTGGAGTCTTTATTTTTTTGCCCACTTCTGCTTTCTTTTGGGTGACCTCAAATGGAACTTGAATCCAGTGGCAAATGGGCCCAACAACTAAGATCCAGCGTCCTTGGAGTCACTCTGTATCTTTGCTTTTATTTCCTTCCAAACATTCAGTTTGTAAGAGAAATCTCAACATTCATCCAGGAAATCTCACCTGGCTGTTGTCTAGGTGACCATGACAGAGGGCTTCCTGCCTGTAAGACACAAACGTAAACTCTTCACAAGCAGAGCTTCATATAATTCTCATAGCATGCTGAGAGGTCAGTCTTATTACTATCATGAGTACCTATGTGAGAGATGAGAAAAAGTAGCACAGTGAGGCTGTGTGTGTGGACTGAGGCCACACAGTTCCTAAGTGGTAGAGCCAGGTTTCAACCCTCGGCCATGGGTCTCCAGAGTCTATAGTCTAAGAAAGCATATTAACCACAAAGGGGCTTTGGGACAGCTTTGAGATGAAGACATGGCCTGCAGGACAAGGTCTGAGCCAACTGGGCACTATGGAGACCCAGCTGGCATGCCCAACTCTTACTTGTGAGATACCATAGGCTGATATACCACCTGTGTGCTGCTCGAGTGGCTGTTTTGGAGGTGGGAGGTGGATGGAGTGGATGGCAGGTGGCAATATCTAGAAAGCTCCTGGGTGGGCCAGTGATTAAGAGGTTGGCCTCTGGAGACGATGCAGCCAGCAGCTTCTAATGCTCAGTGTTGGTGGTGGTAGCTGTTCAGCAATTCCAACACTTGCTTCCAGTGTGACCTTGGGGAAGTTATGTCAACTTCCTAAGCCTCAGTTTCTCTACCTAAAATATGATGCTGATAAGAATACCTATGAATGGGAATTCCCTGGCGGTCTAGTGGTTAGGAGTCCATGCTCTCACTGCCAAGGGACCAGGTTCAACCCCTGGTCGGGGAACTAAAATACCAGAAGCTGTGTGGCGTTGCCAAAAAAAAAAAAAAAAAACAACAACAAAAAAAACCCTATGAAATAGGGTTGCCGTGAGGATTAGGGAGAGAAAAATAAGTAAAAGCTTTAACATAGGGCCTGGAACATGATAAGTTTGCAATCCATGGTGGAGGTGATTGCTTTTGTTTGATTGTTGTTCCTGGGGCAAGGGGAGGAGTTCTGAAGATAACTGACAGTAAATAAAGCACCTTCCACCAACTGTCAAAATATGGAACTGTTCTGTGGAAAATATTTTTTCCTAACATCAGAGATACTGGAGGAGATTGGGGTCTGGGTGAATTGCAGTCAAAGTTAGTCTGAACCCCAATTTCAGATTGTAAACCAGGTGCCCTCTGTTTCCAAATCTTCCCCAAGATTGTGCCTTCTGCCTCCAGTTCCTCTGTTCTATAGTTCAGCAGTGCTTTTCCCTTCATCCCGTGCCCTTGTGGACACCTGGAAACCCAAGGCTGCTGAGAGTGTGGGTTCCCTACCTGGGAAGACTTGAGACCTAGGGAGCCGTCAGGTGCTTGACAAATGCCAGGTGATACCAGAAGAAGCTGGTTCAAAAATGGAATGGGTTGTCTTGATTATATTCAGTGTTTAGTCTTCTATTGTAAGTTCACATGTTTCTACCTTATTTTCAGCACTCTTTTCTCTTTTTTTTGAGTCCTTGATTTTTCACTGCTTTCTTGTTCCTAAAGCCAAGGTGTTGACCCATTTCCACAGCCTGGAAGCCATGTTTGGGTTAGAACAAAATGGAAGGCTTGGGGATTGTTTGTATTGCACAAGGAGCTTGTGTATGTCTTTTATGTTGCTGTACAAATGAAAGTATTTTCTTCACTACGTTCATGCCTCAGGTCAGAGAAGCAATTGATAGTTCTCCCTAAAAATGATTAATAAATTAGAATCAAAAGGGGAAAAACAAACAAAACCAAAACAAAACATTTCCTCCTACACACATAAAGCACCCCTTGGGGAGGTGGGGCCTTGGAAGTTGTAGATTACCTGGCAGAAAGTTCTTGAGCCCTGACTCAGCTTTGCCACCTTTTAGCAGTGTGACTGTGGACAAGTCACTGATCCTTCTGAGCTGCATTTTCCTTAGCTCTAAGTATGGATCATAATGCCTGCCCAGCCTTCCTCACTGCATTCATAAAGAGAATGAAACAGGCATGTATCTGAAGGCATATATATATATGATACTTTATGATTTCATATTTATACTTTCAATTAAAATATGGGACCATAGAGTTTTTAGCTTCTGATATATCATATCTCTATCTCTGTCTTTAATATCAAGAAACTTAGTTCTAAGGACTTAGGGATGATAGAATATCTCATAACTCATAATAAGTCATTTGCAGGCTTCCCTGGTGGTGCAGTGGTTGAGAGTCCGCCTGCCAATGCAGGGGACGTGGGTTCGTGCTCCGGTCCGGGACGATCCCACATGCCGCAGAGCCGCTGGACCCGTGAGCAATGGCTACTGAGCCTGCACGTCCAGAGCCTGCGCTCCGCAACGGGAGAGGCCACAACAGTGAGAGGCCCGCGTAAAGCAAAAAAAAAAAAAAAGTCATTTGCTTGGTCTCACATTATATATAAAACATCTCAAACTAATATTATCACCATGAGTATGATTATTCAAAATACTTAAAACACTTACTTTGCATTTGTTTTCCCATTCTCTCTATTAAAGTGTTTTAAAATCATATCTACATTTTGAAGCATGTAGCCATTATATACTATCACTGTTAATCTTAAATTAGTCTTTTTTAAAAATAAATAAATAAATTTATTTATTTATTTATCTTTGGCTGTGTTGGGTGTTCATTGCTGCACGTGGGCCATCTCTCTAGTTGCGGTGAGACGGGTCTGCTCTTCGCTGTGGTGCGCGGGCTTCTCACTGCAGTGGCCTCTCCCATTGTGGAGCATGGGCTCTAGGCGCACGGGCCTCAGCAGTCGTGGCATGCGAGCTTAGTAGTTGTGGCTCACAGGCCCTAGAGCACAGGCTCAGTAGTTGTGGCTCATGGGCCCAGCTGCTCTGCGGAATGTGGGATCTTCACAGACCAGGGCTCGAACCCATGTTCCCTACATTGGCAAGTGGGTTCTTAACCACTGCGCCACCAGGGAAGTCCCTGTATTTCTTAAATAATAAGATTTGAAAGTCACAATTACTCCTTGGTTCATGGGCTGGATGTTGTATTAGAAGGCATGAAACCAACATTAATCTCAAGACGGATTCCCAACCACTGCGCCACCAGGGAAGCCCTTAATTTAGTCTTAATTTCTCAAAAATCTATTTAATCTTCACTACCAGTCCTAATCCCTGCTCAATAGCCATTTGATTGTCTGAAGCTTATTCTCTAGTATATTCCTCAGAAATGCCTCAAGGGAACCATATTCTCTGAGTTCCTATGTATTGCCTGGGTCCCTTATACTTGAAAATAATTTTGCTGAGTATAAAATCCTTTAGCTTATATTTTAGTTCTTTGAGTAGTTTAAATATGTTACTCTATTTTCTTTCGCAAAAATTGTTACTTTCAAAGTATGGTTATAATATTTTTTTCCCTTATAAGTCACTGGTTTTTGTTTCTCAGATGCTCAGAGAATTTTTTTTTTTTTCTCCTTAAGATTTAGTGATAAAAGTGGATGCTGGGTTAGAAATAGAGCCAGAATATCTCAGAAAGCAACCAATATATTTTTAAACACTACATGAAAACAACAGAAGAGGGAGCTCTGAAGTTAGAAAAGCTATTGTGAACTATACTTTCCCCTAAAAGTTTAGGAAGATTAATTTCATATAAATATAAGCCATAGAAAAGGATGGAGGTAAAATCCCGTTCAGAGACAAAATAAGATAAAAAGAATAAGGAGCAGAATAACACCTGTACACACAACACACCAAATAGACATGCTCACAAAACAGATTAGAACTGTATCTTATTATTGTTAAAATGAACAAAAATGCATTAAGAAAGAGATGAAAGATATGAGAGAACAATGTAACCAAAATAGAAAAATCTATGAAATGAGGTGACAGAAGTGAGGAAAGCATTGGAAATAAAAAAAGAAATGTATTAGAAGATTAAACTAGTAGGAACACAAGAGCAAACACTCACCACTGATAATGCCTTAACAGAAATAGAAGGTGAAAATTAGGAACATTTAAAAGAGAAAAAATGGAAAAAAGAATTCAAGAGGAAGGGACAAGTATTAAAAAGAAGCAAAGGAGATCTAACATATAACTAATAGGAACCCCTGAAAAAACTAGAGCAAGGAACAGAACTAACACTAAATCTATAATTCAAGAAAAATTACCTGAAATGAGAAGGATTTGATATTCCACATTGGGACCTCATATCTGAGAAGAGTGGCCTGCTATGACCAGCACCCAAGACAGACTCTGGTGTCTTGTTCAATCATTGCTTATATCTGTCATGCCCAGAACTGTGCCTGGTGCATAGTTGGTGCTCAAACTGTTGGCCAAATGCATTCATGTTTGGTGAATAAATAAGATTCTCTAAAATGCCTAGAAAATGTAATAATCTTATTTTCCTTAACTATTACTTGCTGAATATTACCCTGGATGAGACTGAGAATATTATCACAAGCTGTTACACACTGAATTGTGTCCCCCCTCCAATCCACAGGTTGAACCCCTAAGCCTCAGTGTGACTGTATTTTGAGATAGGGCCTTTAAGGAGGTAATTAAGATTAAATGAGGGCATCAGTCCTAATCGAATAGGACCAATATCCTTATAAGGAGAGGAAATGACACCAGTGATGCACAGGCACAGAGAAAATGCCATGTGAGGACACAGTGAGAAGTGGCCATAAGTAAGCCAAAGAGAGAGCCTCACTAGAAACCCACTCTGCTGGCACCTTGATCTTGGACTTCCAGCCTCCAGAACTGTTAGAAAATAAATTCCTGTTGTTTAAGCCATTCAGTCTGTGGTATTTTTTTTAGGACAACCCTAGCTGATTAATACAGATTTTAAGGTTTGTGTCACCCCATCAAGTAACGAAACACTACCAGCTAAGGTGTTTGCTGAAGGTGAAAGGGATACAGCATAGGTAGTGGAGGAAGGTAGTTATAAATACCAACTATTACCCTGTGACTGGTTACAGAAATGAGGATCATAATTGTCTTGAGAATTTCCTCCTTATTTTGTTATGAATGTGTGTGTGTATAGCAAATATCTTTGTTTTCTTCCCTCTGTTTTCCCCTTGTCATGTTGCATAAGATGTATTGGCATTTATATCATAGTATTTTAGTATTGTTAACTGTATATCATGGTACAACTCTTCAATGCAAGTCAGTATTCTTGTATTTTGGAGTTAACAGATAACAAGTATATTTGCATAATCAACTTAATTTGAAACCATAGATTATTTAGGATGGAATAAGGTGACCAATCCAGGATTTTTTGTGGAAGCATTATTACTGCTATCTGCTACTGTTTATTTAGAATCTGTAGACTGTGGCATTCTCACTCACTAGTGAGAATGAGTGTAAATCTCAAATGTTAACCTATTTTGGTCCCCTCTACACTGATCCCATCTGGCCCAGCTCTGATGGCAATTTCAGAAATGGAGTAGCGTTATTGCCTCTCTGAGCAATGTTTGCCTTGCATCTGCTCCGGCCCTTGAAATCTCTATCTTTCTCTTAAATCCAAGTGAATGCTATTTCTTTGCAACATAGGTATGGCACTGATATGGAGCAGAATTAGTATTAAGTGACCTGGCTCCAAGGAGCTAGTTAGATAAATATCAAAATGATATTGTTACCTTGGGTAACAATAATGTATCAATACTGGTTCATTAATTATAACAAATGTATACCCTACTAGTGTAAGATGTTAATAATAAGAGATACTGGGTATGAGGTATATAGGAACTCTATGTACTATTTTGCAATTTTGCTGTGAATCTAAAACCGATTTTTTAAAAAAGTTTACTTTTTAGAAAAAAAAAAATGATATTGTTATAAAATAATTTCACTTACAAGGCAGAACAATAGTATGAAATTTGAGGACCCACTGAGTTATAGTGAGGCCCTGGTGTTTTACTGTTCAATCTCTCCTGTTGAACTCTGCTTGGTTCCAGTATTTATGTACTGTCTATTAGCAGCTTTTGAAATTTTTTATTCATGCAGTAATCTCTCCAGAGATTCTCCTTAATTGGGACCCCAAGATACATCTATGTAAAGTGCCTGGATCCCAGTATTTCGATTTCTGTTTTTGCAAAGCTGCTTTTGGGCATGATAATTTCATTTCTTAAAAAGAATTCCCTTTTGCTAAAGGACAAGCAGGTCCTTGCAGAAAAATCCTCTGCTTTTTTGCAGGATGGTCTGGTGATGAGATTGTCGGAAAACTAGCCCTGGATTTAGGTTTGTGGTATTGGATACCACACTAAAAATTATTTGAGAATAACTTAATCATAATATGGGTATACATAGACTTACTAGTAGGTAATGTCAGCCCCGCCTATTACAGAAATGTGATGGGAGCACGGGATCAGCTGTGTGGTCAAGGGTGGTGGTGGGCTGGTATCTTGGCTGTCTCATGTCTGCTAGGTTTTATTTTTACTCTTTCTTTCCTTTGTCTTAGAAGTGTTTTAGGGGCTTCTGTAAAGACTTACCTGGCTAGAGACTATGTCATTAGGACTTGGCTACAATTTCTTAAAGTTAAACATTTTTCTCTCTGGGAGTCCTGCACACTCTGCACCAGGAGTTTTATTGTCTCTCTACTCTTTCTGGTGTTTTCTGTGCAGGCTGCCCAGCCTGGGACACAGAACTGCCTTTCTCTGTTCTCTGCTCTGTTCTCATGGGACCAGGCATTTGCCACCTGTCCCTTGCTATATGTCAATGGCCCCACAGCTAATTTATGCCAGGGATGTGAGTGACACTTCCTGTATCTCCCATCCTGGAACCTGCTATTGACCAAGGGCTCCATGAGAGGGCTGTTGAGTTGGAGAAATCTGGGGGTAACTGAGAGAGCAGAGCCAACAAAAGAACTAGGACCTAAGAAAACATAGTGGATTAATTCCAGGCATCCTGGTTCTTATGTTAAATCCTTTCCTGGCCTCAGCAACCTGTCCACATTTCCTGAGACTTGGTGGGCCATTCCAGAGTCACACAACTTTTGCCTTTTTCTATGAGGCTGTGTTTTCCGCTGGTCTTTGAAGGTCAGGACTTGATTTAATACTCTCACTGAATCATTCTGTGCCCCTCTTGTTTATACGCGGCTCTGGTACCAGACTTTAATATGAAAGGTTCAAACTGCCCTGAGTTTGACCAGCTCTCTCAGGTACTCTTGCTCAGAGAATCTTCATGTTGCTAAGACATTTTGAAATACAATAATTCTGTGTTCTTAAGGTGTTTCTTTGCTCTGCTCAACAAGCCTTGTGTGTTAATTCTTTTGAGAGTAAGAGGTTATGGCTACGTTTCTTTATTCCTGTTATCCCATGTTTTGATTTGGAAGAAATATTTGTGAGTTTGTGTATGTGTGTGGCCTTTGAGAGGATTCCATGGGTAGCAAGATGGGGATAACTTCAGTCTGTAATCCAGGGATTCGACATAAAATCACACAGAGATCTTGTATAAATGTACTTTCTCATGCTTCCTCACAGTGAGTCATTGGGCTAGGTCTGGGCTGGGCTCAGAAATACGAATTTTTCCATTTTCCTAGACAATACTGGTGGAGTCACTTGAGAAGTACTTCTCTGAGGAGGGGTGCATGCTTATTAAATGACGGGTTTGGGTTTGCCAGGGATGTGTCCAATCTCTCGAGGGTCATTTTCCACTTCCAGATAGGAAACTGGGGTTAATGGCATCTCTATCTCAAAATTCACTTCTTCCTACCTACCCATTTCCCCTTCTAGGGTCAGACTTAGGGATCACTGAGAATTGTCAGTTAGCTTCTAATAAACTACTATTGATTTTTGGAACAACACAGTATACTTATAGGAGTGTAATGATGTATCCACCAAATACAATCTTCTGGTAGCTTCTTGGTGGTGATGTGTGCGTGTGCCTGTGTGTTAAAGGGGGAAGATAAGACTTGGGCAAATTACTTGACCTCTTTGACCCTCAGTTCCCCTCTGTCAAAATAGAGATGATAATGGTACCTACTGAACAGATAGTTATAAAGATTAAATGCTAAGAATAAAGCCTAGTATATGTAATGTGCTACATAAGAGTTAGTTGCTGTTAGTATTATTGTTTTTGTTACTATGTTATTTGAATTAAAGTGAAAAATCTTCTTTGTCAGAAATTCATAGGTGTCAATAACAAATATTTGGGAGAACCCTATACCTGCGGCTTGCGTGCTCTAAGGGAGTCGGTGCAACGTTTGGGACGATCGTGGTCCTTATCTGTAATGTGGAGGCTTTATCAATGCATCTACTATGTAGAGCATTACCAGGACATTTTCCTGTACTCCAGGCCCTGCTCAAAGGTGTTGCCAGTTGCAGATAAAAGCACCAGAGTAATGTCAGTGACTATTGTCTGCCTCTTTAATCTAATCATCAGGGAAATTAATATTTGGTTGCTGAAGGAAGCAAGGTACATCTGTACCTTTTCCCTTCTAGAATAGCTCTTTGGTTTCTATTGCCCACATTTTTCTCTCAGGTTAAAAACTGTCTAAACTCGATTTTCCTCTTTAAAAAAGGAATCATGTTTGATTTAATGGTAGTGTTTATAGCGCTATGGAGAGTTAAGAGTCATTCTGGCGTTAAAACCTTCTAAGCCTTTAAATAAATATATTTTTGTTATCTTGAAACTTTCCAAACTAAACTCGGAATTCACTCAGGCATCTTATAGAGCTTTGATATATAAGAGAAGGACAAATAATGACCTTATAAATTCCTAATAACGTTATGGCCACTCTTGCAGCTTGCAAATAACACAATGAAACTTGGCATAAGGATGTACGTTGGCAAATGTCCATGTGAGTATTAATCAGCCTGCTGTTTGAAATAATGTCCCAATTACAGAAGACTTATTTGGGAAGAATTTGGTGTTTTGTCATCATCTCTCCTCTGAATGATTACGGCAACCTCCTAAATGGGCTCCATGCTCCTTTTCCCTTTTTACTTCAGTTCATCTTGTACAATGATTCCTGGGATACCTTTTCTAAAATGGTGTTTCCATCAGCTCACTCCCTTGCTTAGAAGCCAAGGGTAGCTCCTACTGCCTCTAGCTAAAGCACAGTCCTTGGAGCTCTGTGTTCCACACCCTTCCCAATCTGCTTTCTACCTTATTTGGCCATCTCTCTCCTAACACTCCTGTGCTATAGATAACACTGTACACCCCCTGTTCGTCTCAGCAAACAACCCTTTGCTGAGGTTGTTTACTCTGCCTGAGGATGCCTTCCCCACCTCCACTGCCAAGCACTCTGGCACTTGGGGAATCACTCAGGTCCCCTCAAATGTCTTTCAGTAAAGCCTTTTCCAGACACTCTACCCTCAGAACTTATCATTTCCTCCTCCTTTACTGGGTGATATATGGAGGCACAGAGAGGTTTAGTAACTTACCCAAGGTTACACATCTTTTAAGTGTCAGAGCTGGGGTGGGAAATGATCTGCTTCCTGAAAAAAAAAAATGAAAATGCAAAAGCAGAGTTGGGAGGAGAAGGTCAGTGTCAAATATAGGGACAAAAAATAGGATTTGTGAGACCTCATCAGTGGACTGTATGCTGAAAGAAGGTTGTATTCTCTGAGTCCTAGAAAGGGAAGTCCCTAAGCCTGAGGTTTGGTGTCACTAGGAGGTGTGTATTCCCTGCTGTTTGTGGTAGGAAGTGCTTTGCTGAGTCTTCAGGATTGAACAACTACCCTTTCTCTAATCAAGGGACCATCTGATGAGGCATGTGGCAGCTTCTGAGGTCTTCCTAGTCCATGTAGGGACTGCCCTAAATATAGAGCCTGATTGTGAATCAATAGGCATTTGAGTGAGGGAAAAGAGAGTAGGTTTATTAGGCTTATGTGCTATTGTGGGTCTTCCCAAGTTTCTGCTTCCCAGGTTCCAAATTTCCCCACATAAGCTAGAATATGGTGAATGACACATACATGAGAATTTCAAATTAATGACATTGTACTCTTTGTTACTGATGCCATCAACAATGAAATGCAGAGTTTTCTTCTTTTGTCAGGCATCCCTGTAAGAGCATCATCTATTAAATAAGTTGTTTTCTTCTCAGTGCGCTTTCTCACCCAGAAACTCTATTTAAAAAACATAATGAGCTCCTCTGATTAACAGGACAGAATAAAATTATCAAAGGTAGTTGGGGACTTCCCTGGTGGTCCAGTGGTTAAGACTGTGCCCTTCCAGTGCAGGGGCATGGGTTGGATCCCTGGTCGGGGAACTAAGATCCTGCATGCCGCATAGTGCGGCCAAAAAAAAAGCAAAAGGTAGCTTTCCACATTATTTATTCTACTCTTTTTGGCCTATGCTGGCATTTTATAAATCTGTGTTTGGCCATTTCTTCATCCACTTGGACTGACTTTCGGGCTACACTAAGCAGGGTCTAGTTATGACCACCGAAGCAGAAATGCAGATTCAATGAGTAATTATTAAGAACTTTCCAGAATATTAGCTGTTTCAGTTGCTGCAGTGACTAGTGATGGAATAGTCCATTAGACATTTCTGTTCCCAGCAACTCCTGAGAACTGATTCCAATCTGAAGCAGCCAACCGCTTTGATCAATACCATAATTACTCTTACTGATGGATTGTTTTACAATGGTAGCCATCAAGGCAGTCCGTCAGTTCAGGAGGCACCAGAACTGTCCCCTGCAAGCTGTAATGTACCACAAATATCTGATTCAAATCAACTTACTATTGAGGCCAGGATGACAAGCGTGAAATTAATTGTTCCACTTCATGTAAGACCTGCATTCTTCTTTAGAGAGAGTAATTGGTTGCCGCATGTAGCGTGAGAGCTGGGGGAGCCTTGCCTCTGCAATGTTTATGGACTTAGTTTTTTCCCCCACCAGCTATTTTTTCCCCCTACTCTTTTAGATGTCAGCAATGTTGTATAGCTGCTGTTCCTGCCGTCGTTGTTTTTTAGTGGGTCTTGTCATGTCAGAGAGAATGGTTTCCTTCTAGAAAGGTTGATGGCATCTAGAGTAAATGTCTTATATGAAAAGTTTGTTTACAAAAAGAGGGGGTTTGTTGGCCAACATGAAATCAACAAGACCTCAAAAGCATTTCAATGACTGTATAAGAATAATTAGGCAAATGATAGTGGATCCTGTGTACTTCCATGATTGCAATAGGCTAATTAAAGCAGCAGGACCGTTTTGCTGAGGTTCTTCTGAATACATTTGACTTCAAAAGCTTGTAACCGGAGAAATGACTAGAGCACTTCAGATAGGAAGTCAAGGACAACTGAGGAAATTAGAAGATGAGGATAGTCCCAACAGTGGCTGGTCATTCAGTCCTCATCAACCAGCTGACCAGTAGTTGGATAAAAGCAAGGTCTCAGTGGAACTTGAGAGAAGTGTTATAAAATATTTTTATGAGAAAATTAAGTGCATACGTTTAAAACATGTATGGGAAGGTAAAACGTCTGTAGAAACAGGAGCATCAAAGCACAGTAACCTTCATGGCCTCAAGGGCTTTCTGAAACCCTGGTTAGTTGGATATCCTACAAGAGGTGGGAATCTCTTAGGTTCTAGGGAGAAATCAGAAGCTAGTACTTCTAGGCAGGCAATACTTTTTAATTTAAGAGTTGTTTATAGTCGCATTCCAATATGGATCCTATGGGAATTGATTATAGAAAAAGGGATTCTATACACAACTAATCCTATAGCCGAACCATATGTAGTGAGTGCTTGCAATATGTAAGCATTATTTAGGTCTGGGATTACCCAAGTGCATGAAACCCTGGACCCCTGAGCTTATACTCTCATGGGAAGTTTGGGAAGACAGACAGTAATGTACACTCAAATATGTCAGGTAATGTTAGACAGTGTTTGAGATGGTGGATGACAGAAGGCAGCAACTCTGATGTTGGTTAACAAAGGTCAAGAAAGAGTAAGTAAGGTAGGTTTGGCTCTAACCCAGCTCATGGCTTGAATCCTCTTTTCACCATTAAACTTGGTTTGCCTTTGAGATAGTCTAGTAGCAGAGCTTTCTTTTTACACTTTGGAAAGAGGAGATTTTATGCTATCAGCATTCAGTGCAGGGGACAGAACCAATTTAAAATACCTGATTGACAATGTTGAGGATGGCTCTAGAGGTCAGTGGTTCTATTTCTGTTCAGTCATGTAAGGGTTTGAAAGTATTGATTGAAAACTTTCCTAACACCTGAAGGGACCAGGAGTGATTAATAATAAATAACCTACAAAAGCAAAACTCAGAGAATTGCAAAGTTCCAGGCAAGTCTGGCTAGGGAGGAGGATTCCACGGTACTTAGTTGCATATGATTAGATACAGTGTATAACCTTGTTAACTCACATCTCCACCGTAGTGGACTGAAGTGGCTCAAGTATTAATCTGATTATTATGCTTTTCTGCCTCATAGTTTTGTGTTTCTTTGGGAATCATCTCCTTCCTTTTGATGCTGGAGCCCTATAAGCTCCAGCCACAATGTGGGAAGAATGCCCAGGCTTGGTTTACCAAGGCCCTGGATCTCCCTGGACATAGGAATTGCCTCAGAAAAGGGCTTGTGACTCAGACTAGGCCAATCAGAGCCTTCCCTGGCTTTCTGTCCAGGAAACAATGAGAAAGATGTTCTTTCTACCATGTGGCTAAGCTGATGGGATAGAGTCTGACATGGTAACATGGATCTAACAGGCCACTGGAGTGGCCTGCTTATCTGGAAGGAGGTCAGGCAGAACTGAAAGCTATAATGGAGAGAGAAACAAACACAGTATATGTATACACAATCCATAGTTGTGAGTTCTTGATTCTTTAGGTTATCTTGTTTAAACCATTATACGTATTTAATAGGGGAAAAAAATCACCTGAAAACAAAAAAAAATTGAAATATGCTTCCACTTAATTAAGCCACATCTGTGAGATTTTATCTCTGCTGTATGGAGAGCTGGCTCTAGAAGTGCTTTTACTGTGCAGTGGGATTGCAAGACCTCCTCCAGGAGGGAACAGCTGCACTGAAACCTTGCCACTTGTTTTCAGGTCTCGTGAGGTCTGTGCCGTCGCCTCTGTGTCGTCTCTTACGGTGACTGCAAGAGTTCTCTCAAGTAACTTTTATAGTGCCAGCATCATGAGTATATATCATAAAGTCTTTCTGTGGAGGAAACATACAAAATTATACGTCCATTTAGTAAAACAGAAGCCTGCCAATACACTGATGTAGCTGGAAAATAGGGTCTTCTGAGAAAAGATAAAATTTGCAGCTGCTTAAGCAAAGTTCTACTTTCTAGTCACTCAGCTTTTGCAATGCTCAGGATTTTTCATTTGTGTTTATGGACCAGCTGCTCTGCTAAGATTCAGTAATATATGGGCAGAGGGGTCTTGAGTGTTTCCTCCTTCTCCTCTTTGGGGATCCTGGGTCTTTAGCCTTAACTTCTTCCAAGAATTGAATCCAGTAGTGTTTGATGTTTGTAAACGATGTGTTAGCTGTTAGTTACTTGAGCCATTTCTTATATGGAATTGGCATGTGATAAACTTGTCTGTCTTCTAACGGAAACTATATTTATTGTATCTCTGCTGAGATGTCACTCCTTGTAACCTCTCATTGATATCTTTTTTCCTCTGGGGACCAGACCCCTAGAATTGAGTGCCTTAAATTCCTCCCTTGGTTTACTACAAAGCCCTCGGGATGTGTCTCTTTTCCCACTATGTCTCCTGCTCACTCTTCCCTTTGCTCAACAAGGCTTTGGCCACACTAGCCTCTTTGTTCCTTAAACATGTTAACCTCTTTCTGCTCAGGACCTTGACTCTCACATTCCCTCTGTCTTGAACACTCTTCTCCCCGACCTGGCTCATACTCAGATCTTAGCTCATATGTGATCGCCGTAAAGGAGCTCACACTGACCAGACAATCTAGTGTCCTTTGCCTAGTGACTAACTCTGTATCATGCAACCCTGCCTCCTTTTCTTCATAGTAGCTTTATCTGAAATCTGAACTCATGTCCTTTGTGTTCTTTCTCACCACTAGAATATAAGCATCATGAGAGTGAGGGCGTAATCTGTTTTATCCCCCATGGCATTTTTGTCACCTATGTCCTGGCACATAGTAGATGCTCAGTTCTATTTCTAGAAAGAATAAATGGCTGAGTAGTTTACCCATTACCCTGAACAGTGAGCTCATTCAAGTAAGTTAAGCAATTTATTTCAGCATCTCTCTCCAGCTCTCTGATATAGAGGGGGAGGTAGAATGAGATATTCAAGTTTGAGACTCCACATTAAGCTGGATGCTTTAATGATTTCATTTAATTTTTATAGAAGTCTTAGGAACCAACAAGACTCAAGCTTATCTTCTTACTATTGCTGGAGTCTGGTTTCATTTTTTGGCACCTAGATTTCTTCCAGACACTTGCTACCATGGGGATGAGCTGAATTTTTAATATTATGTACACTATCTTCTTCCCCTGCTGGAGCCTTAAGCCCATTCTAGGACTGCTGTGTTCACTGCTGAATCCTCTGAGTCTTGCGGAGGTCTTGGCACATAGTGGACGCTCAAGGCACATAATGGAGCTAATGATAGGAGCAGAGGAAAGTTCCTGGCTGAACCCCTTACTCTGCCTTGTCTGGACACAGGAGTTTTCAACCACAACTCCTGAACAAATTCTGTTTCTTTTTTCTTTTTTTTTTTTCAAATTCTGTTTCTTTATGGCTGAAAGAACATTTGAAAACTTGTTCACCTGTTTTTCTGCCGGAGTTGAAAGAAATGTAAAGTCTTTCTCACCAGCACAGGCTGCCTGAGTTCAGAAAGCTCCGTGGTCTTGTGTGTTTAGTGATACTGGGACTTAGATTCTACCCCACACTATCCTGGGTTTAAGAAGGGGGAAAGTTGGGTACATGGTCAAAAATGCACACATGTGCTTTAAGGGGCAGTGTGCTGGAATGTTTGAAATGTCCTTTTCTTACCCCATAGGAATTGCACAAATGCATCATGGTGCTCGAATATGACCCACCCCAATAAGCCAGTTAAGATGGGTGGCTCTATGTAGCCCCACAGGGGTCTCCTTGGGGGCTGTGACCTTAGTCCAGGAGAGAGGGGGTTGGGGTAAGGGAGCAGGAGTTTCGATTTTTTGCTGCTGGTCTCTAAGGAATTCTTTTGTGTGTCACTTTAGCTTGTTCCCAGAACTCGTGACAGCCTGTATAATTGCTGGACCGACATAAATCTATAGCAACGATGGGCAGATTTTGCTGACGTGTTTGCTTCAGCCTGCAAGACTCGGTTGACCGTGTCTGCATATCATATCACCATCTCAGGCCTCAGTAGGAAGGAGGAGGGAAGGAAGGCTATTTATTGTGCCTCCAAGGTCACAATGTGAGATGGGAGGGGTGCATAATAAAAGGAGCACTATTTTGGCAGGGAGCGGTCCCAGATATCTGTGATTTAAATGCACTGGCTAAACCCCCAACTATTCAGAAGTCCTTCCTCAGAGTTTGAAAGTTAAATAATTTAAAGTGATTACTGTCAAAAAAGATACCGAAAAATGAAAGACCTTATCAAATTGCTGAAAGGATTTTGGAATCTTTTTCTTTTTCTTTCATCACTTTAAATATGTCCTGCCACTCCCTTCTGGCTTGCAGTTTCTGCTGAAAGATCAGATGTTAACCTTATGGGGATTCCCTTGTATGTTACTTGTTGTTTTTCCCTTCCAGCTTTTAATATTTTTCCTTTGTATTTAATTTTTTTTTTTTTTTTTTTTTTTTTTTTGTGGTACGCGGGTCTCTCACTGTTGTGGCCTCTCCCGTTGCGGAGCACAGGCTCAGCGGCCATGGCTCACGGGCCCAGCCGCTCCGCAGCATGTGGGATTCTCGTGGACGGGGGCACGAACCCGTGTCCCCTGCATTAGCAGGCAGACTCGCAACCACTGCGCCACCAGGGAAGCCCCTGGAATCTGTTTCTTAAGTGCATTCATTCAGTCTACAGATACATGCTGAGCACCTACTGTGTGCCTTGCTCTGTGATCAGTTCAGGGGACACAAGAATAATGACAAGGCATGCGGATTCTTTGCCAGGTGGAGCCTGTGATCCAGCCAAGAAGAAGCCATTATCCAAGTAATTACAGCTTCCTCCTCCAGCAACCACATGGAGAGCTCCCTCATAGTGGTGTTGCCAGAGGAAACCATTTTTCTTTTTTTATTTCATTTTTATTTTTGGTATACATTTTAAAAGTTTGTTTTAACTTTTTAATAATAATTTAAGAAAATAATTCAGGAATTCACTTGCTTTATACTTAGGGTATTACAGATAAAGCTCAAGTTCCTTTAGACTTCCCCCACCCCAGTGACCACTGTGATAGATTTGACTTTGCAGACATTTTCTCTTACTTCTGTGTGTGTACCCCATGTGTATGTGCTACTACTGTTGTTCTGACGTGATTGCAGCACATGCTGTGCATATGTCTTCATGCACCTTGCTTCTTTTATTCCATAGGCTATTTTTACATTAGTTCATGTTGATACCTGGAAATGTGGTTGGTTAATTTTAATTACTGAGAGTTGTGCTTCTTCTTGGAAGCTTATATGTTGGTGACTGTCTACTGACCCAGAGTACTAAAAGAAATAGAAATAGTTTGCATGTATTGAGTGCTTAATGTTTGCCAGACTGTTCTAAGTCTCTTGCATGGATTATCTCATTTATTCATGAGAGAAACTCAGTGGGCTAAGTGCTGTTTTTATCATCATTTTACAGGAGAGGGAAGGTGAGACATGGAGAGAGAAGGTAATTTGTCCACGGTCACACAGTTAGGAAGTGATGCCAAGATTTGAAGCCAGGTAGTGCAATGCCAGAGCCTGAGATTTCTTGGTTCTCTTGAGCACCTATGGTTTCTGGGACTTTAGTTGCTAAATGTAACCTATGAAGCAGGGTGTGACAGGATGGTGCATGACTCACTCGGGGGCTGAGTGGGTGGTTTTCACGTTTATCAGTTCATAGATTGAGCAAACACCTGTTGAGTATTTTTATGTGAGTCCCCAGCAACACAGCGCAGAGAAGACAAGCCCTGCCCCGTGAAGCTCACAGAGATCTAGGATGATGCTGAGTGACCACCTGTGTAAGGCATGTATGATGTCTGTACCTGGTAGAGCAGGAATATTGTCCCCTCTGGGGTTACCTGGTCTGTGCCCTGTGTTTTGTTTAATTTTCTTCCATTTTAGATGGTGTTTGTTAAACTGTGCTATTAACGTGGATCCATTGGCGTATTTGGAGGAGGCTAGCCTTTCTGTAGTGACATCACTGCCTTCCTTCTATGTTACGTCTGTACAGTCAGAAGGAAAGGACCCAGCAGCATGTCTTTGTTGCTGGTGTTTCTTCCCCACTTGCTGCCCAGCCACAATATGACAGATTTGCTATTCATCCAGCTCAATCGTAATTAGCATAATCGGCTCTGGTGCCTACGCAGATGTGGTGGGTGGTGTCCTCAGCTGATTACAAAGATTGCAGCTCAGGCTTTTTGGGAAACTGGTCTTATTTCCTGTCCTCCTATCACTTCTGGGGGTAGCTTTTTTTTGCGCTTGTGTTGAAAAAAGAAGTAAGGGAAGGGCTCCCTTATATTTAACATGTCGTGTGTAATGATGAAAGATGATCACAGTGCCTGTGATATTTTTCTTTGAAAATCAGGAGAACAGTTAAGGACAGAAGGAAGAGGAAGCCACTTGGCTTTGAACTCTAAGATGCATTAATTGTTCTGAAGGCTCAGATGAAGGGAGCATGCTCATCTTTTTCTCTTTATTTGGACCTAGAATTAATCTTTCAGTTTTGGAGTGGAAAAGGTTTAATGTCTCATCCTTTTCTTTTTCTTGATTTTTTTTTTTTTTTCCTATCAACAGTGAAGTGGAAGAGGAGCCCATAGGTGATGATGACCAGAATTTTTATCCAGTATTTTCATTTGTAATGGGCTCAATGTGCTAGTGGATTTATACCAGCTGCTGTGAGAGATACATGACTCTTATTTATATATTTATTTGGGAACACTTGGGAAAATTAAATTATGACCTTCTACTTTTTAGTCTTTTGAAGCTTTCATTGCTTAAGGAGCACATTTTTTAAGAGCTGCATCGTCTTTCTCAATAACATCTTTCTCATTTTGGTATGTATATGAGAGACAAATGGAAGAAATATATACGTAAGAGAAGAAAGCATAGTTTTTCTCTTCAGTTAGAACCCACTTGTACTTTGAGGGGGTTTAAATTTCAGACTGACCTAAAACTTTTTGAGGTTCAAGTTTGGTTTGCTCTTAGCAAAAAAGGCAGCTTCCTAGTTCAAAGAGAGGGGAAAATTTAAAGACTTATAAAATACTCAGAAGCCTTCTTGGATATCAAATAGCTCTCAGAGAAAGCACTTGATGAATGAAGGACACAGGAATTAGAAAAATATGAGCCATTTTTTTTCTTACATATAATCATGTTTAAAAGCAGTGGAAAAAGTTCTTAAGTCTAGAGAATTGGAGCTTAAATCAGTGACTCTTGGAAAATTTTGGTTGTTGCCAAATCCAGAAAATGGTTGGGTTTGGCCTGAGCCTTGTAGAAGTGGAAAGTTCTTTAACCATTGCTGTGATATATAAAATGAATATGAGAGATGTTGGAACATGAGATCCAAGTAATACTTCTTATAATTGGAATTGGGTAGCCTGCTAGCTGCTGTCAATAATGTATTTAATGATATTTTTCTGGCAGTTATTCCAGAGAACTGAAATGGAAAATAAGGTTGAGAGAGGAGATGGGACATCAAGGAGGCCTCTAACCTTTCCTAAGAGCGCCAGTTTCCTGAATTCACATGTTTTGGATTTTGGGGTTTAATGTTGCTTGAAGTTGCTCTGCCTTCTGGCTAAAGGTGTTGGATTATAGTTGTGGAGAACAGAAGGCTCTGTTGTTGTATTGCCGGCTCAAAGTGGGCCGTCTCTTTAGGAACCCAAACACGAGGGCCTAGTGAAACATCTTACTCATGCACCTCACAGGGCTTTATGGCCAGCTCGTTTGCCATCAAGGTCTCCATTTTCACACAAAGGCCTTTTATGTAATAATGCTATTTGCTGAATGAGTGAGTCAGTGACTGCAGTAACTCCTAGGCCATGTGTAAGGAGCAGAATTCAAGGCTGGAGGGAGTGATGTTGGCAGAGTCAGTGCATGCCCTTCTTACCTTAGATTCCAATTTGGGAAGGGCCACCACTGGCAAAAGGACAAGGTGGTGACACAGGTGACATGCAGCCTGACCAGGCCTCCTGCTAGTTCTCAGTTACCATGGGTCTGTGCCTGGCTTGTTCCACTGTCATGTCAGTGGCCATTAGCACTAAGTGACCCAATCAGCAGACACTTGGGCACATTTCAATCATTTACAAGAGCAGGCAGAGCAGCCCTTGTAAGAACAGCATGGAGGGGGGGTCCACAGCTTCTTTTTCAGCGGCTCTGCCTGGTCCTTTTTTACACTTCATCTCAGCCTTGCCCTGAGCATGGACCACAGACGGCTTACATTTCAGTCGTTTGTATTTATCTTAATGTGACATGGGGGGAAACTGTAACTAGCACAACCATGACATCATTGTCATTTGGGCTTAAGGGTAAGGCTAAAGTAGCCAGTAAGAAGAAAATGTGAGTTTATTAAAAAACAAATACCACAGGTGATGTTCAGACATTTCAGTGGTGACAGTGCAACTCAAATAGTGGAAGTTGGGAAGCACTGTCTTTGCGTACTCATTCATAATCAATTGTGTATTTTTACCTCTCACAGCTTGGGTCTTGCAAAGTGATATTTTTGGTGTGGAATGTGTACTCAGCCTCCTTAAATAACCCTCTGTGAATACTCTTTAATGACAGTGACTTATTGGAGTTATAATGGAGGCAATGACAAGCCAGGACCTCCTGTTTTGGGTTACTCAGGTCAATTTAAATACATGGTTTTAGGACTTCCCTGGCAGTCCAGTGGTTAAGACTCTGTGCTTCCACTGCAGGGGGCAAAGGTTCGATCCCTGGTCCCGCTGCCTGGCCAAACAAAACAAAACAAAACAAAACCTGGTTTTAGGGTGTTCATAAGTCTCCATTGAAGGTACAGGGTGGACCCTGTCCCTTACTCACTGGGATGAGAACTTGTCAAGTTTCAGAAACATTGCTAGCATATAGCAGATACTCAATACTTTATTTGTAAAAAGAGAATTGAAAGAATCCTTTCTGAACCAGACAGAATTTAGTCACTGTTTTCAGGAGCTCAAAGTTGGATGTGAGTCTAAAATCATTTGATGCTTTGTACACCGAAGGCTGATGTTCAGGGAAAAGAACACCCAATCTCTCACTGTTTCAAGCTTTTCTTAAACATGAGAAAGTATATCCTAAATGAAATATAGAAGATGAGGTAACATGTAATGTTTTGGTGTGAATGGGGCAAGGTATTCTAAGTGATTATTCCAGAGCCCAGGGCTCTGAGTTATTTTTTCCATCCCAAACAGGTATGATTTTCAGGAGTTTGCAAGTTATTCATATAATGATTTTTTGGGCTTAAGCTAAGGGCACAAAAAGGTTTCAGCCTGGGAGAAGGATGTTTTGGGGATATTTTTATAATGTTAAAAATATAAATCTCTTTGCTTGCTCCAAGTTAGAAATAACATAAAAAGAAGGAAAAGGAAGGAAGTTAATGGTCTGAAACCTGGGGTTGGTATTAGTTTATATTCAGAATCAGAACAGGGTGATGGCTTTGACAGTCAGGAACTATTAGTATTCTGATATTCTGAGTTGTGGCATGGGAATTTGGAAAAGAAGTTTAAAGAAAGAGCTCATAGGACAAATTTTTAGTAGGAAAGAAGCTGCTGCCCATGGATAAGAAATATTGCTCATCTGTTCTGAGTGGCACAGCCTTCATATAGTGGCCATTCAAGGGGTCATGCCACCTCAGCTGATGTCATGGCCAATGGCTGCCATTACTGAGCTGTGACTGCCTGCTGGTTGCTGCACTGAGATGTGTGCCTGATCTCACCTTGCCCTCACAGTGGCCTTGTGAATGAGGGACAGTTATCGTCAGTGTTTTATTTATTTAATTTATTTTTTTTGCGATACGCGGGCCTCTCACTGTTGTGGCCTCTCTCGTTGCGGAGCACAGGCTCCGGACACGCAGGCTCAGCGGCCATGGTTCATGGGCCCAGCCGCTCTGCGGCATGTGGGATCTTCCTGGACCGGGGCATGAACCCACGTCCCCTGCATCGGCAGGCGGACTCTCAACCACTGCGCCACCAGGGAAGCCCTGTCAGTGTTTTAGAGATGAGGAAACTGAGGTTTGGAGAAGGAAAAAATAACTTGTCTAAGGTCACTCAGCTGGTGCGCGTCAAAGCTAGGTCTTGAACCCAGGCCTCTCTTTGTATTCTAACCATTACGTAATAGGATACAAGAAGCAAAGCACTTGGGAATGGTAACCTTGGAGGCATTGGTTCTGAAATCATTTTAGGTTTCATGAGTTTGATTGATGAAAGACACTTAAAACTATGTCAAATATTTAGCAAAGTGCCTGGCGCTTGAGGAAGGACCTCAATACATGTTATCTGTTGCGTTGTCTTTGTTTAGTAATTATAATATTAGTATTGATTAGATTTTGGTCCCAGGGAACAGACAAGTAAAAGCTTTCCTCGGCTTGCTATACCAGACCGGAAGCAGCTAGTCTGAGTTGGAGGGTTGGCAGAGTCATATGTGGACACCATTTAATTCAGACCATGTGATCCTGAGCTTGCAAGCACCTTATTCTACCTGTATCTAGCATTCTCTTCAAGCATACTGCAGATTTAGTTTTTAAAGCAGCCTTTAGTAAACTTTCCTGTGCTGAATTTACAAATATGAATGAGAAAAAGAATTTCTTTTCTCTGCCTTGTTTAGCCTCCAGTTTGGAGATGATTTTGTTTTCACTGTTGTTGTTACCATACAAACCTTGTTTCATTTAAATATAAAACAGAAATATTGTATAGTGAGTGTTGCAGGAATTCATTGACCTGGTCCAGCCATTACCTTGATGCTTTTCTTGAGTTTATTATGTAAATCTCTTTCCACCATTGCCACCACTCCACAAGACATTGACAGTCCTCATTCTTCAAACTTGGCTTTGCCAGTCATCCACAGGAGACACGTTTCAGCTGCCAACTCCGCTGGCTTTTTATTCCTGCATAACAATTTACCCAAAACCTGGCAACTTAAACCACTTCCATTGATGATTGGACAGTTCATAGGTGCCCATGAGTTCTACGCTCAGTGTTTCACTGACTGAAATCAAGGTGCCATCTTGGTTAGGCTGTGATCTGGAGGCTTGGGGAAGAATACTCTTCTGTGCTCAGTCAGGTTGTCCACTGGACTCTGTTCCTCAGTGGTAGGACTGTGGTCTCTATTTCTTGGCTAGCTCTGAGTCATGGATGTTTTTCAGCAGGTTAAGGCTGCTCATCTTCAAAGATAGCAGTAGTCCCTTGAAGCCCTCTCAAGTTACCAGTCTCTTTCCCTTTTGTCACCAGTTGGAGAAAATTCTCTACCTTTAAGAGGTTACTTAGTTTTATGTTTAACATCAGGAACAATGGGCTGCCAAGAGACATTGGAAGAAGGCAGGAGGGCTTCATCCATTCGCATTTTTAGAAGCAACCTTTCTCAGTCACAGCTGGTGGTAGAATTGAGAGATGAGGATTCAAATCTTGGTTCTGGGACCATGTGTCCAGAGAGTTTTGGGCCTTGATTTCCCATCTGTAAAATGAGATAGTTGGGCTCTTAGGGTCAGCTCAATTTTCTTTTTCCTTTTTTTCTTGGCCTGCTCACATGCTCTCATTGTGCTTTCCCCTGGCAGCCCTCGCTAATCATCCACCCTTACTCTTCCCTACTGAGCCTGGACACAGTCCTAGAATCCTTTTGACACGGCCCTCCAGGAAGTCACCAGCAATCCACTGGAGCTGGCACTGGAGGTGAAACCTGTGTTTCATCCTAGCACTTGGAGGTCCCATTTCATCCCGAAATGCTGCGATTCTCTGAAATGAGAAATGATCAACTCCCTTGGCCAAGTTGTAGACAGCCAGAGAAGAGCCAGTTGGCCTTGGCTTTGCTTGTCATATAGACATCTGGGGAACGGGTTCAGTTTTCAAACCACAAATTGAGGTGTGCAGGAAAAGGCACTTTCTTTCCCTCTAATTGAACTTCATTTCTAGTTTGAGCCCCTGTTCTGCCAAGTTGTTGAAACGAAATCTCAGTCAATTCTTGGTACTCCCTTTGGCTCTCCTTGGCATTGTGTTCAAGTTCCATGGACCCATGTAGGGCCCAGACATGGAGGTGGAGGGCTGCTGGTACTTTGCTGTCACCTGTCTGTGATGGCATCTATGGAGACATCCTTGCTAATGGTTGTCTTTGATTTTGTTCAAGAGAGGCTGGGTTAACAAATAAACCTCCAAAGCTCAGCCACACATAAGTTATTTCCTGGTCAGGCAAAATCCTCCAGGACTTGGCCAATTACCCGGGACATCTTTCATCCATACAGTGGTCAAGGAACTAACTGTTCCTGTCTTGTTTCAGTGTTAAGCTTCTAGTCACCCAGGCAGGGAGAAGAGAGCTGGAAGGTCATTGGGTGGCTCTTAAATGCATTGGTCAGGATGTGACCCATGCTTTTCCATATCCATTGGCCAGGGCTGGACACATGAACCCACCCAACCATAGGGAGGCTGGATAATGTGAATGTATGTGGACTGACAAGTGGATGTCAGGCAAGCATTACCAGTAGCTACCACAGTTGTTGATTCCTTTTGAGTTGCTTCTGCATTTTCTCATCCTACCTGCAAGTCCTAAGCAGGTTGTCAACTCTCCATGCTCCGCTCAAGCTGTTCTCAGCCAGTGAGGGAAGCTTTGTATTCTTCCTGTCCCTTCCTGGGCTTGGGGCTGTCTTTGGTCTTCTGCCCACCTGTACCACACACCTATGCCTTTTGCCCACTTTCTTGGCAACAGGAGTGTTCAGTACGTTATGCCAAGCTGGTTTTGAAGCCTGTGACATTCTCAGGGAGCTTGGGCATGCTGGGAAAATCAGTCAGATGCTGGTGATTTTGAAATCTTTACGTTTTGGTGGAGACCCACTTCAAAAGCAGCCTTCATGCCAGAGATCTGGTTTATTTGAACCTTTCCTACTAGTGATTTCAATTCTGGTCTACCTGCAGCACCTGGCAATGAGATCCGTGTAGGGGTGGTGTCAAAGAAGATCACTGAGATTAGGAGGATTCCTGCTAGTTCATGAATTATGGATGACTTAACATCAAAGCCCCTAAGAATTACTTAGTGGGAGTAATAAACTTGTTCTACTAAAAAAAAGTGCTGGTTGTAGGAGAACCAGGGGACTCTGCTGGCCTCCTACACTGCTTCTGTGGGAGCAGAAGGTACAAGGGTCCTATTTTTAGGTTCCCTAAACCTACATGGGGCCTCTTTTGTTCCCCCCTGCCATCCCTGACTTGACGAAGGTGGGGTGGTGGACACTCAGGCCTCCTTACCACACACTTTTCTTCTGGGCACTCCCTGGCTTCTCCTGAGGACTCGCCAGCATTTCCAGTCTAGGTGGACTGGCCCTCGTCATGGGCACCGGTAAGCATGGGTGAGTACAATGCACAGGACGAAGTGGCTCCAGCTGCCTCTGACCCTGTTGTTCCCAGGCTTTGTTCATCCTGAGCTCTATGCTTGAGAAGTTAAAGCCAGGTCTTGGACTCCCTTGTTCTGGGTCCTGCTGTGGCTGTGAGCAGAGCCAGCCTCTCCTCCTGGTTAATACATTAGCATATGACCCTCTTCATCATGTGTTCAGTTCTTATCCTGTCTTATTCATTGTAAACATGTCACTAGAGAAGGGAGAGCAGATTTTTGTGGTTGTGCGTGCACAACACAGGGATATCCTTTGGTGAGGAAACTTGTGGAATTTGTGAAGGTCTCAGGTTTGTTCTTTTCTCTCATCCAACTGTGCTTATTGGCTGGAAAGAAGGGTTTGGATCGTCTCATTACTTTCGGCTGCTGGTCCCTTCTTCCTTTCTCAACTGTTCATAAGTTGAAAAAGAGATTTCTCTCTCTCGCTCTCTCTCTGTCTCTCTCTGTCTCTCTGTCTCTCTCTTTCTCACACACACACACACACACATACACACACACACACACACACACACACACACCCCTATATCCTCCAATCCCATTCTCCCCTCCTTGATTTATTTCCCACTGCTTTCTTTAACCTATCTATCGTCCACATAAATTAAATCACTTTCTGTGCCTTCTGTGTTCCTCTCTTTGTGGTATTTAGTCTACTGGGAAAGATATTCTCTGATAACATGTAAGTCTAAAATCTTCCCCATTCTTTAAAAAACGTTTTATATAAAACAGTATGTATAAGTTCTAGAAAGTCTGGAAAATATACAGAGATACATTTTTATATTTATAGATTTATTTCTATTTATATAAAACATCTAGGAAATATAGAAAAGTATAAGGTAGAAAGCAAAAACCCATAAGTTTATCCCTTGACTATAACTATTTTGATTCATTTTCTCTTGACTTATTTATTTTTATTTCTATTTTTTTTTAGCTCTGGTGAATTTGAGTGCCTGTGTGATATCCTCATTTTTGAGGCCACTTCAAGTGCAAATATCCTCAGATAGCTTTTTGTACAGCCACTCCTAGCTAAAAGAGATGAAGTCTTCCTCAGCATCCCTAGAATGTTAGCGTTCTTGCTCCTCACTGGGTGTGGTCTGGGTCATCATATAACAGATTACCCCAAAATATGGTGGCTTAAAACAACAAACGTTGATTATCTCACTGTGTGCCAGGAATTGGATCACAGCTTAACTGAGTCCTCTGCCTCAGGATCTCATACAAGTTTCAGTCAAATATCAGCCTGGCCATAGTCTCATCTGATGGCTCAAATGGAGGAGGGCCCACTTCCAAGTTCCCTCCTGTGGTTGTTGGATTGAGGGCTTCAGTTCCTTGCTGGCTTTTGGCTGTAGGCTTCCCTTGGGTCTTTGCCATGTGAGTCACTCTGTAGAATGGCTTATGGCTTACTACACGGCAAGCAAGAGAGGAGCCAGAGTCTTTTTATGATCTAATTTTGGAAGTGGCATCACATCACTTTTGTCATATTTTATTCATAGAAAGAAGTCACCCGGTCCAGCCGCACTCATGGGAAGGGGATTACACAAAGGCACACATGCCAGGAAGCAGGATGGGACCACTGGGGAGCCATCCTGGAAGCTGCCTACCACAGACAGGCTTATTTATGAACCTGTTGTCTCCAGCACACTGGACTGAGTGACATCCTCGGCAGAGTCCCACCCAATCACCTTCATATCTCTGATCTCCACAGTTTAGTCAGATAATGCATCTTGCACTTGAGGCAGGCATGCAGAGACCTGCCTTGCTGTGCAGTAAAATAAGGTCTGTACTGTGGTTATTTATGTGGGCCAGTGCTGATGTACCATGGCCAGTGGGCCAAAGCTGGCCTGCCACCTGTTTCTGTACAACTCCAGTTTTCAGAGTTGTGGCACAGTTCTCTTCTGGATGCTGCATTGCTTGAGCTCTGCTCCATAGCTTGGAGGCAGTGCTTAAAGACAAAGACAAAAGTGGGTGTCCTTGGGGAACTTCCTGCACCTGCTGTCTTCCAGGTCCTCATGCCCTAGCACAAATCCACCCTGCAGGGCTGTGCCACTGCAATTTTAACAAACATTGGCACTTTCCTTACCTCTTTCAAACATGCTGGCATCGACAGCCTAGCTATAGAGCTGACAGAATCAAATTAGCATTCTTTAATGTACATGGATCCTGAAAAGATATCTAATTCACCGCCATAAATGAACTTGTTTCCTCATTCCCCAAAGCTTTGTCCCTTCCTCCCTGGAGAGGCTCCAGCACTGAAGAGATTGGCTGTGTCACCTTGATGACTCACTTAATTTCCAGGGACATGGGTGGAATGCAAAAGTCCAAGGCAAGGGCGAGGTGTGAATTCTGACTAAGGAATTGAAACATCACAGGCCATTTCAGCAGCTCCTCTCAGCCAAGGCTGCGGGCAGGTAGTGATGACCTTCCCTGTGTGTTCATGAGGGTGGACCAAATGGGACGGCCGACTATTATGGGTATACTGGGGACAGTAGATTTATTAAATACTGGCATCTCGATAAGCTCTGTCCCTGCCTCTCTCTGACAGTGTGTCCTGCCCAGAGATGACCTGGGTTGTGCTGAGACTGCACTCAGTTCACACCTGGCAAGTGGGCCTTTCCCAGAGAGGCCTTGTCTGCATGTGACATGAGGATGTTTGATTTTCTAGAACTTTCCTTCTCCATCCTACTGTCTTAGCTACTGGAGAACACTGCACCTATAGGCACGAAACTCTGGGTTAGTGCTAATTATTGAAACTCTTTTGAGCCCTAGCGTCTTGTGCATAGAACTGCCTCTGCCCTCAAATCGAGGACTGAGGACTGTGGCTCTAGGGCTGGTGCTCCGAGTAGCTGCCTTGACTACTCACAGTGGTCAGGAGGCTGTGATCAGCATATAACCGAGTTATTTGTTTAGTTTTTGGATTTGGTGCAGTCTGCATTGTCATTTTTACAAGAAGCAATGGTTTCCCACATTCCATTTCATATCCTGAGTGCTCGGTAGTAGATGCAATGGAAGGTTGCCTCCACCTGCAGAGAATTTTAACAATGATTTCCTTAATAGAACAACTAGGCATAAATGAAACCAACAAAGATGACTTGCATATACATTTAACACGTTTGTTGAGCACCTAGGTCTCTTGAGACCCAGGCTGGGTGCTGGTGTGCAGTGGGGAGAAACACAAAAATTCTAGTGTTCATGAAAATTATAATCTATTGTTGGGGGGGCACCAGTAAACAGGTAAATACCAAGTGTGGGGTGCTATGAAGTCCATGAACATTGCACTAAGAGAGTGAAGAAGGGGGATAGTCAGGGTGGGCCTCAGAGAGGAGGTGACATAGAATAACTGTTTATGAGTTTATATTTATGAGTCCCTTTCTGGGCTGTGCCTGCCTTGCAACTTCACACTGCCCATTTCCCCCTTGAGCTCAAGAGATAACTGTCCTTCCAGACTTTCTGTCTTGTGCCCTTCAATCTCTGGCCTGTTAACCTTTGCACTGCTGTTCCCTGTGCATCTTTCTTTCATTCCCTCTCACCTCATCTTTCTTAACCAACTGCTACTCATCCTCTAAGAGACCCCCAGCTGGGTCTCAGCTTAGGTCCCCTTCTTTAGAACAGCCCTTTGTGACCCTCTAGTCTGCAGTGGGTGCCACTCCCAGAGATTGTACATCCTGTACTTCCCTCATCGTGGTGCTGAGCACACTGCTTTCTTGTTTTCCTCCTTGAGGAGGCTGTGAGTTCCTAAAGGATGAGGATTGTGGTTATCTCATTCATTCTTATATCTCCAGCGGCCACCCTGAGTGTCTGGCGCACTCAGACTGTGGCTCTTGAAATACGTGAAGTTGAAAGGAGAAAGGTGGCTTCCCAGGGGGTGGCAGGAAGTCTGACAGTGCATGCACATAGCTCCCCAATCTCAGTTAGATTGGGAAAGGCATTGTAGAATAAAACAGCGTCAAAAACAGTGCCCTTCCCTCTGGCTTGGAGCTTGTAGGAATGTTTCACAGTTTCTGAAACAGGAAGGCATCACCCTTTTTGTGTAGATTCTCACACATTTTGTGACTCCTCAGCTTTTCCATTGTGCATGCAGGTAGCCAAAAAGCACACGGCAACCTAACTGTGTGTGACCAAGCAGGGATGCATAGGAGACCTGGCCAACCGGCCCCTCTCCCCACCCCATGTCATGGTGGACCCTGAGAGAAGGGGATGGCCAAGCTCCGAGGCAGGAAAGCAGACCCTAGACCCTGGAGCTCACTCAGACATGGCAGCTGTGTAATGAGGTGATTCTTCATTCCTTAAACTGCTGAGGGAGAACAACACAGATGTGTGCTCATGGTGGTCAAGTGGCGTCTCACGCACTCGGAGAACCCACGGAACATCCGGTTGGTGAGGTTGTGTTTTATTGATGTTTTCCCTCCTCTGCAGATTCTTGCTGGGAATAAATGAATTCTATCTTGTTGTGTAGAATAAAGCTCCAAGTGAAGAGCTTAAGCTCTGTATTAACACAGGTATTAGGAGGTGAAGCAGCTCTGAATCAATAGAACCTCCTGGCGCTTAGGAATGGATATTTGCCTCTGGAGGGCATTCAGTCCCAGTGGGTCTGATGTGACTGTTTGACAGGAGGTTTTTAGCATGTCATCCTGACCTGAGTTAACACTGCTCACCAAATAGAACTGGGTGGAGGCTTGCTTACATGTGCTAATGTCAACCAGTCACTCTCTCTCTCTCTCTCTCTCAACATTTATAATATTAAACAGAAAAGGTTGATTCCTTAGGTGGTCTCAGCAAACCAAACTATGATTAACTATAACAATATGGTGACAACAAAAGTGCTTATTGACATAGAAAGCTTTTCATCACATAATGCATTAAAAACTTACATAAAATGTCATATATGGTACAATTCCAATTTGTTAAAATATGTGTTCAGCGTAGAGAAAAATTAAGGACACACATCAAAATATTAAGTTTTTTTTTTCTTTTTTGGTGTGGTGGGTAGTGGTTTGATGGAATTTTTACTGGATTTTCTATTTTGATTACCTGTAATTTTTTTCAATAAACATTTATTAGTTTAGGAGTAAATTAACTAAGGTATAGAGAAGTCGATTTTGAAATTAAGTATGAACTCTTTAGGTCCCCTTCTAAGACTAAGTTCACTTGCTAATCTCCGTTCTGGATAGTAGCCATTAGTTAAGTAATAAACCTTTAGGTGTGAAGAACAGAAAAATCAGTGTAGGGACACAGCAGTACTGCATGGGGCATTATGGGGCTTCACCACCCTCATGGTAAGTGGTCATATCTGCCTGTGGAGCTTCACCATCTTCGTGTTAACATCATGTGCATTTCTAGATGTCTAAAGTGATCTAGGAAAAGAGTGAGTGTGTGGAGGATGTACTGCCCTCATGACTCTGAAGTCACCAACCTATGCCCTGGGCTCTGAGGATGCAGTGGTCATTTATAACTTCATGAGCATACAGTGTTATGATTTAAAAGACATTAAACAAATAAATACGTAAACATTACAAATTGTGATAAGTGTTATGAAAAAGAAAACAGGTTGCAAGTTGATAGAATAAGAGGCATCACTTTTTCTAGGAATTAGCCCTCTAAGATGAGTGCAGATTTTCAGTTTTGGCTTTTTGCAATCAAATACAGTTATTATTAACTGGATCACAAACCATATTATGATAGTTAGAATTGTTTGTGCTTGTAGATTAAAGTCTTATTATCAAACAGGGAGCCATGTATGTGAGAAAGAGGTCTTTATTTCTGAAGGCAAATTTACCTTGTGATGAAGTAGTTTTGTGCTGAAGGCTGTGGCTTTATGTGACACTAAGGTTACTTTTTACCTTAAAAAATGAAGCGAGAGTGATTTGGACTTAGACATGTGATTATAATTATAGGATACAAATTGCACAGTTTTAGTGAGAAAAAAATCTTGTCCAAAGAGAATTAATAGGGAAGGCAGAGTTGTGTAGTCGAAAAGACAATAGTTCAGCTGTCGCAAGTTCTGGGTCCTAATTCTGGCAGGGATATCAGCTGTTGACCTCCGTGGAGCAAATCCCTCCCTTTCTGGGGTCAGAAATCTCCTTCTGAACAGGAAGAGATAGACCCTTAAAGTTCATGGTACCACTGGTAATTTTTTTAGTTTTGATAAATGTGCCAAAGTTGGGTATTACGTTCCATTAGGGCAAGTTGGGTAAAGGGTATATGGGAACTCTACTTCCTTTGCAGCTTTTCTGTAAATCTAGAACTATTTCAAAATAAACCTACTTCAGTAAAAAAATTTTATTAAAGTGTTTTAATTGTAAGGTTGATATCTAATATACCCCAAGTAGTAAACATCTCAGTCTTGATGAACAAATTCAGTGTGAGAATAAAGTGTAAAATATCAGTTTGGTTGGAAGAAAGCTCCTTCAATGCCAGAGATTATTAATAAAAACAGTCATCAGATTGCCTGCCTCAGCAGTTTTCCTAAAGTCGGAATCAGAGGAGGATGTTCATTGCAGCCTTATT
Source organism: Kogia breviceps (assembly GCF_026419965.1). Classification (NCBI taxonomy): domain Eukaryota; kingdom Metazoa; phylum Chordata; class Mammalia; order Artiodactyla; family Physeteridae; genus Kogia; species Kogia breviceps. Next base: position 35,052,858 of record NC_081319.1, on the reverse strand, counting down.
TATACAATTAAAAGATATTCCCAAATAAGGGATTGGTTAAATAAATAAAGACCCTTCAATAAACTGGAATGCTTTGCAACAATAACAATGATAGTGTCAAATGTATTTGACATTAATAATGTTCTTGATATGTGGAAAAAGAGATCATAATGGAGTATGTGAATAAAATATGTACTACATACACAGGAGGATAGAAAACACTCTGGCAGGTTGTGTGCCAGATACAAATTGTTGTTTATAATTAGCTTGTTGGGAAGCTACTTGGGGCATTGAGGTAGTGAGATGGGTGTGAATTGGACTTGGTGGTTGGTATGGTTAGAAGTGAACAGATTTCAGCAAAATCCAGGGGGAAGATCCAACCAGATCTTTCTCAGAGGATTTCTTTTGCTTTCTTTTTTCCCCTCCTTTTCGTTTTTCCCATTCCCCACCACAGCAGTTTCACAGGAAGGTCTGATCCGTCTTGCTGCTTTCTTATTTCTCACCCTGGGCACCCATCGCATGGACCCAGGTCTGCTGGAGAGGGAATCTTACTAACATAAGATGGATGAGTTTGGCCACAGAGAGGTCTGCATTTCCCAGGGTAACATTTGTCTTTATTTTAAATAATCAAAACAGCATTTAAGTGAGAACGGGGATCCATGCATGCTTTTATTTGGCGTGTTTTCCAATCACTGGCATTACCCTCTAATAATAGGATGTGTATGTGATATGATATAGAGGCCACTGGGCTGCATAGCAGTCATTAGCTTTCCCTCAAAAACAAAAGGAGAGGCTGCCATTTGAATAATGATCCCTGGCTGTTTTCTTTGTACATGGGCCATTTCCTTAATTAGGTTTCAAGCTTCATCTCTCTTGTTTTTAACTAAAAAGCTGGGTGAGAGAGAGACAAATTGTATTGTGGGGAAAAGGGAGAGGAATGCGTTTCATGCAGAATAAAGGGCAGATGAGTAAAATGGGAGATCAGTGGATGCCTAATGATCAGGCCAACTTCGGCAGAGCTGAGATTGTGTCTGGGCTGAGTTCAGCATCTCTCGAGGTCAGGGGGACCTTTCTGCACACCCAAAGCAATATCTCTCCTGCTTCCTATCTAGAGTTTGTGATCCAGGTCTCAGAATTTGTCTTTAGGGTCACTTTTTCCTTCACTGTACCTTGAAATGGCCTTGGTAGCATATCTCTCAGACACCATGCTTAGGAGTCAGCCTGGGTTCGAAACCTACCCTGCTGTGAACTGGCTCAGTGATCTTGGGCAAACCATGTCATTCCTCATAACCTGAGGTTGTACTTTGGTAAAATGGAGGTGATAATAGTAGCTACTTGTTGTGGGGTTAAACTACTTACTTTTTATATGAAGCACTTAGTGCATGGGACAGGGTGAATGCTCAGTTAAGCTTGGGGTGCTACAGCTGCTGTGGTTATTATTGTTATTATTATTAGCCTCTGAGGGAGAGTCCTATCAGAGGGTTTAGGACAGATGCAGTATTATTTCATAACCCAGTCTGTAGTGAGGAAAAGGGAACCAGCATGTTGGAGCCATAAATTGCAAAGAACATTGACAACCTCATTTATTTTCTCTCAGAGTGTTGTGTTTTCTCACCTGTTGTTTTTAACTTCTGAACTCCCTGAGTTGCTGAAGATGGTGTCATATTTTGAATCTATGGTAGGAAATAACTTTGAAGTTAAACTGGGGCCTTGGTTTATAAGTTCCATCTTCTCAAATCAGTGTACTTTGTGTATTAATGCTGAATGTTTCAAAAAAAAAAACAAAACCTGAACTAACAGCAGCAACACAGCTTTCCTGACATACCCATGTAGGAATTCTTCTTTATTCCCTCAGTGAGCCTCCCTCCTCACCTCCTCTCCTGCAACTCTATGCATGGAGAATATGGAGAAGAAACCCACAGTCTCTTTCCTTTAGACCTCAGTTTGTGGTCCTGGGACCAATAGCACCTGCATCATCAGGGGACTTGTTAGAAATGCAGAATCTCCAGCCCCACTCCAGATCTGAATCATAATCTGCATTTTAATACCCCCCCTCAGGAGATTCATATGCATATTAAACTATATCAAGTGTTGTGGTATCTCACTCTCATTTGGAGGAGGGATCAATAAGTGAGTTGGACCAAAGTCTTACCCTGGGGAATGAGGAGACTTCCTACAGATGGTGACCCTTGGTCAGGTTGACTGCGGAGCAGGAGTTGGCTGGGGAGAGGGAAGGGTGGGAGCAAATAGAGGGAGGGAGGAGCTTCTAAAAGAAAAAATTGGATGTACAGAGCCCATTATGGCAAGATCATTTGACCAGCCGCCGTTACTTTTTGTTTCCTGGATCCTTTTTAGCACTCACACAGGGCGTGTGCTTGGGTCATGTGAAATAATGTTTGAACAACACAGAAGCACTTTGCTTCCTGGACTCTGATATATGAAATGGGGATACAAAAAACAGACAGATGGAGAGGTATTACCACTCTGCAAGGAGATGACTCAACTTTCAGATTGATTCTTTGGGAGTAAGAAGGAAAGTGTATGGGTGGACTTTGAAGTCCTCCATCTGGGACTGGATCCAGACTTTGCCACTTGTGGGAAGAAACTTGGGCCAGTTGGTAGCCTCTGTGAGTCTCAGAGTCTTCATTTGTGACATGTGATTTTGGACACTTCACTGGGAAATTCATGCTTCTTGACCTTCAGATATGTGGTTCCATATTTTTTTAAGTTGTCAGTGCTTTATAGCCTAACTGAAACATCGTAATAATGAGGACAAGGCTAAAGGGACATGCACCACACTCCTGGTCCAGGGCTGTGGGATAACTTCCCCCCATTCTGTTTGCAAGGAGAATGTTGGCCCAAGTAAGTGCCTTCATTGGGTGCTTCTTCAACTAATGTGTACGTCGTGTTTTTAAAGTTAATTCTCACTTTCTGTTTTTGGTTGATGTTCCAGTTTTTTCCTTTTCCTTTCCTTATTCTGGTTAACCTTTTGTAGCCTACCACTGTATTTAATGAAAGATGAATGAATTAAGGAAAACATGGTGATAACAAGGAAATGGAACAGCTAAAAAAACATTTCAATTACTGAGAGAGACGGTGGAACACAAAATGAAGGCAAAAAAACGGCATGTAAATTCAGGGCTCATATGTTAAGTACAATTCACCTTGAATTTAGAAAAGGGAACTTTTTCAGTAAAGAGTAAGTGACAAGATTTGAAAAGAGTCCCCCCAGGGAAAGAGGATTAACAAAAGGAGACATTATAGAATGAAATAGAAGTGAATTAACAAATCGATTTTCTTTAAGGGTTAAAAGACATAAGATTTATTTGGAAGATAAATATTTGGTAATTCAAACCTGTAAGTGTTTTGTTGCTGGTTTTTACCCAGTGAAGCTATGCCCGTGGTGAAACTCTTATGGGTGATGAACGTGGAATGGTGTAGATCCTATAAAAGGTTGCCAGACCTCTTTCTTCCCTTGGCATTTATTTTGGTGGTCCAGAGGATGAACTGTTTTGTACTTACACTTCCTGGGGACATAATTTTAAAATATACCCCATAGACATGTATAGGATTATCTCACTTTGATTATAAAGAAACAACTACACTTATGATCTTACATTTCAAAAATTGAAAATAACTGTAAGGATCTTAATCACAGGGAAGCCCCTTGTATTTTGGGGAAGTGGGACTAGGGTTTTTGTTTTCTTTTATTTGCTTATATCCACCTTTGGTTATTCTTCCTACAGTGAGAACATTTTGCTTTTAGAATAAGAAAAATGTCTCATTTTACCTTCAACTATTTTGGGAGAGTTATTAGGGGAAGTCAGAGCATGGGATCTGGAGCCAGCCTACCTGCACTTGAAATTCACCCTTACTGTTCTATTTTTCTCCATCTTAGACTTTACTTTTCCCATTTGAAAAGCAATATTGCAAAATACATTTAGAAAACTGGAAAAATTCATCCAAAATTCTGCCACCCTAACCCAGCCATGGGTTTGTCGTGGTCCCTCCCAGTGTCTTTTGCTTTGTGTTTTTACATGGCTTTAATTATAGACATAATGGTACGTCACTTAGCAGTTATCTCATGAGCAGAGTTCTATGATGGTATGCAGTTGCACATGCATCGGGTGAAATATTTTTTTGACACAGTCGTCTAGTAGCTGTGGACAAAGGTCAGGCTTGTTCAATGGGTTGTTTAATTCATGTCTCAAGTGTAGGCCTTCTGAGCCAGTCACATTCCTCTTTTCAGATTATGAGGCATTTATTATATTTTTATACCAATGATTACTACATTTCTTTGACTTGACACTTTATGTATTTTTGTGTGTGTGTGGTACGCGGGCCTCCCACTGCTGGGGCCTCTCCCGTTGCGGAGCACAGGCTCCGGACGCGTAGGCTCAGCGGCCACTGCTCACAGGCTCAGCCGCTCCACGGCACGTGGGATCCTCCTGGACCGAGGCACTAACCCATGTCCCCTGCATCGGCAGGCGGACTCCCAACCACTGCGCCACCAGGGAAGCCCAATTTTATGTATTTTTAATCACACAAATAATACATGAATGTATGCTCTTTGTGAAGAATTCTAATAACCCAGTGGTTACATAAGGAAAAAATTATAGTTCTCTTCAGCTCTGCTTGAAGACCCTGGACTGAGATAAATGTTGTTTCCAGTTTGGTGTTTACCCTTCCCTGATCCATTTGAGAAATCATCATTTATTTACAGAGCACCCAGGGAAACTCATAACCTACACTTATAAAGACAGCAAAGCCATCTGCCATAATTAATTTTTACAGGAAATGTCCATAATTTGGTGTGTATGTTTAACATACATAAACCTTAAATTTGATTGTAAATATATGCTAATGATCAGACAGTGCATGTGACATATACCAGTGGTCAAAAACAGGCATTGTATATCCTGATGCTCCATGTGAATCAGGGGCAGATGCCCTGTCACTATTCACACATAAGGTGGCCTTTTCTGGGACCTCTTGCTGTTCTTGGGGAGTGCATAGGGGTGCTTAACCTGTGTCCCTGCCATAGAGGGAATTCAAGGGGCTATGAACTTGGGTGGAAAAAAGCAACACCTTTTATTTTTACCAACCTCTACCTAAAATTTATTACTTTGGCTTAACAAATGTAGGTAACAAACCACAACAGTTCCTATGACTTTGTCCCCAACAGAAATCACAAATCTTCTCATGTCATATTGTAGCTGATGCAGATATCTCTTTGCTATTGATGCTTATCCTTGACATCCATGGCTGTGGCAGTATAGTCTTACCACTAGTTCTTGTTATTTAATGCGCTGATGAAGAAACATCTACATTACTGCATTACAAATTGATGGTTTAAACATTTTGAAAACTGAATTTCAA